>NC_062222.1:41374291-42010791 GCF_902686445.1 Sciurus carolinensis
TTATTCTAGGACTTCCTGGCATTGAGAGTCTGTGTTAAGAAATCACCTAAGATCCAAATTGGTTTCCCCATGTAGGTAATTTGATATTTTTCTCTCACAGCCTTCAAAATTCTATCCTTATTCTGTATGCTGGTCATTCTCATTTTAATGTGCCTTGGTGTGGGTCTGCTCCTATAAGCCCCTTGTAGTTGATTTTCCAAGTCTTTCTTTAGATTTGGGAAATTTTCTTTTATTATATCAATGAAAATACCATGTATTTCTTTGGTTCGTATCTCTGTGCCTTTGTTTATTTTGAGAAATCTTTTAAATTTTGTCTTTTCATGTATCCTTTATTTCTTGGAAGTTATTTTCATGGATTCTCATCATATTCTCTGTGCAGGTGAATTTATTTTCAAGAGTATATATTTTGTCTTATTGTCTGAGGTTCTTTATTCTACATAGTCTGTTCTGTTGGTGATAGTTTTCATTGAATTTTTAATTTGGATAATTTTCTCTTTCCTTCAAGGATTTATGCTTGATTCCTTTTTATAATCTCTGCCTCTTTCAGTTCATATATTTTCTTTCTGATACCATCCTTTATTTCAAAGATCAGTTTAATGATATACCTTCTAAATTCCTCTAATTTATTCTACTGTGTTTTCTATGGATTCTATTGTTGGAACATCTTGGTTTGTTTGAGGTCCTTTGTTCCCTTATTTTTTCATTCATTTGTGTGTCTTCACATCTGGCCATATGGATTTGAGGCAATACAGTTTCTTCCTTGTAGTCTTCTGGTGTCTCTGAAGACTTCCAGTACCTCATCTGTTCAATTATTTTCTACAATTTAAACAAGTAAGTTTGCTCAAAGGGTTTACCATTTCAAATGATGGACAATGAGACAACAAAAGTAGTGTAAGATGTGATGTTTATGAGGGAGAAAGGGAGGGAGAGAAGAAAGAGGTAAAAATTTATAGTAAGAGTGAGGGAGGAATTAGTAGAGTTTGGCTGTTAGTATGAAAGAAGTGAGAAAGAGAATCCAGGAAGACAGGTAGGTAAGAGGAAAAAATAAATTACAGATAAAAAACAAAAATATAAGAATCCACAACAAAATTGTTATGTATGATTCAGACATTCCATTCCTCAGTAAATTTAAGCCTGAAAAATATTAGGATTCAAAGATGATAGAAGTAAGAGAGATGGCAATGAAGAGAAAAAGAAAAGTTTCAATGGATAATTGAACAATTGCTTTCATTGGTTTTCAAAAATTTTCTCAGCTTCTCTTTTCCACTGACAGAAGGGGTTGTCAGTACTGGACCAATTGGGTGGGTGAGCCAATAACAAGATGCCCTCACATCCTCTTCCAGTCTTCTCACCCATTTATCCCACCTCTTCATTCCCCACACCCTTCATGACTCACTGAGAGAGAGAGAGCAGGTTTTGCTCCAGTTTCTCCAACCTGTGTTTCCCCTGGGGAACTGTCCCTAGCCCCCAGCTTTCCACAGATTTGCCAGACCCAGACTGGCCAAGTGAACCTGTACTTCAGCTTCCCAGCTCTGCCTCCCTGCAGTCCGAAGTTCTCAATGCCCTTTCAACTTGCACAGAGACCACCAGGGATGCACTTGCACAAAAGAAAGATCCTACAAAGAGGCAGCCAGAAGGCAGCCTCTATAACACTCCTGCAGAAAGACTTCAGGTGCAATCAAACTTGCAGGTACCCCAACAATATATCGCCAGGTCCTGGGCAATGTCCCCACATTGAGGAAGCTACACCCTGAGATGGCAGCAGTGGTGTCAGCAAACCTGCAGGTCCTGGTCAGTGTCTCAAGATGGTGGCAGCTGTGAGTGACCAAACCTGCAGCTACTGAACTTCCAGGCAGCAGTGAGCAGTGGGCAGTGGTCAGCAGGCAATCCACTGGGGTCTGCAGATGGTCTGTAGGCTAATGGCGGGCAATCAGTGGATAGACTTCGGAAGGCAGGCAATGGGTAGGTGAATGGTAGGGGATGGGCAGTCACGAGGCTGGCAAATGGGCAAATGGCAGATGATAGGCAGTGGTCAATAAGCCATCTGTGCTCCAAAGGTAGGCCATATGCTGGCAGACTGCGACCAATGCAGGCAGATGAATGCGGGGGTAACATCTGGGGACTGGTGGGCAGCATCGACTGCCTCACAGAGAAAAACTATTTCCTCTGCTTGAATCCAAATCATGGAGGGACAAGAAATGCAGCCTTTCTCCTAGTTTGCCATCTTGGATCTCTGATTGGGCTCTTTTTTGTTGTTATTTTGATGGTAAGATTTTGAATTATTCATATCTTCTGGATGTCAGTTTCCTGTGAGAGAAACAGCTGACAAAGAATTTATCCTATTCTGCTGTCTTTTACTACAAGTTTCTAATTGTTTTTTTTTTTTTTTTTTTCTGTGCAGAAACTTTTTAAATTTAATGACATCTCACTTTTTTATTTTTTAGGGGTCTTGAGGAAATTATGCTTGATTAGATATGATGTAGGGTTAGCTGCATAATTTCTTGCAATGTTTCTGGCCTAATACCTAAGTTTCGATCCATTTTTATTTGACTTTGTGTTGGGTAAGAGATATGGATCTAGTTTTATTCCTCTACATATTGATATTTAGTTTTCCCAGCACCATTTATTTAAAAGGCTGTCTTACCTGCAACCTATGATTTTGGCACCTTTTTAAAGTATTAGATGGTTATAGATATGTAGATCTGTTCTAGTGTCATTTGTTGTATTCCATTGTTCCTCATGTCTATTTTGATGTCAACACCACGCTGCATTTATTACTATGGCTCCATAGGATAATTTGAGATCTGGTATTGTGATGCCTCATGTATTTCTATTCTTACTCAGAATTGCTATGGCTCTTTTGAGTCTCTTATTCTTCCAAAGGAATTTTAGGAATTTTTGGGTGTTCTTTTTTCTTTTTTATAATAATGTCACTGATATTTTGATGGGGATTGCATTAAATCCATGTACTAATTTTGGTAGTATGCCATTTTGACAATATTATTTCTTTTTATACAAGAACCTGGGAGGTCTTTCTGTCTTCTAAGATCTTCTTCAATTTCTTTCTTTATTATATCATTTTTATTGTAGAGCTACTTTATCTCCTTAGATTAATTCCCAAGTTGTTTTTTTTTTTTTTTTTTTCAGGTTATTGTGAATGACATGGTGTCCTAATTTCTTTCTCAGTAGAATCACTGTTGATGTATAGGAAAGTTATTGATTTTTGAGTGTTGAGTTACTTTGTTGAATTCATTCAGCAGCTATAGAATTCTTCTGGTGAAGTTTTGTTTTTTGTTTTTGTTTTTGTTTTGTTTTGTTTTGTAGGGAGTGGTCTTTTACATGTAGTACCATGTCACCAGTGATAGTTTGACTTTGTATTTTCCTATTTTTATCACTTTAATTTTTTCTACTGCCTGAATGCTGACTATAATTTCAAGGACAATATTGAATAGAACTGGTGGGAGTTAACATCCTTGTATGGTTCCTGATTTTAGAAGAAATGTTTTTAATTTTTCTCCACTCAGTATAATGTTGGCTTTGTGTTTGCCATACACTGCCTTTATAAAGTTAAGTAAATTCCTTTTATGCATAGTTTCTCCTGTGTTTCTTAAAAGAATGAGAGCTGGATTTTATCAAACGTCTTTTTGGTATCTATTGAGATAATCATATAATTCATGTTCTTAATTCTGTTTAAGTGGTGAATTATATTTATTGGTTTGCATATGTTGAGTCAATCTTGCATTCCTGTGTTGAAATCCATTTGATCATGGTGTATTATCTTCTTGGTGTGTTTTTTCAATGTCATTTGCCTATATTTTATAAAGGATTTTTGCATCTATGTTCATAGGAGATATTGATTTGCAGGGATTTTTCCTTTATGTATCTTTGTTTTGGTATCAGGCTTCTTAGAATGTATTTGGAAATGTTTCCTTCCTCTCAATTTCATGGAATAATTTGAGAAAGACTAATGTTAATTCTTCTTCAAAGGTCTGGTACAACTCAGCTAAGAATTCATCTGATCCTGAATTTTTCTTTGTTAAAAGGCATAATTACTGTTTCAATCTCATTTATTACTTGGCATTTGTCTGTAGGTTTTCTGCATCCTCCTGGTTCAATTTGGGCAGGTTATGTGTTTCTAGAAATTTGTAAATGTCTTCTATATTTTTCAGTTTATTGAAATACAAATTTTCAAAATAGTTTTGAATGAACTTTTGGATTTCAGAAGTGTCTATGGTGCTATCTACTTTTTCATCTCTAATTTTGTTGATATTGCTTATCTCTTTTGAATAGTTTGGCTAAGAGTTTCTGAATCTTTTCATGTTTTCAAAGAATCAACTCTGTTTTATTGATCCTTTGTATTTCTAAAATTTTCATTTTATTAATTTTGGCTACAGTATTAATTATTTCCTATCTTCTACTGACTTTGGAATTAATTTGTTATTCTTTTTCTAAGATCTTAAATTGGTGCATAAACTTCTTTATTTGTAATCTCTGTAGTTTTAAAATGTAGGCACTCAATCTTATAAATTTTACTCTTAGTACTAATTTCATACTGTGCCAAAGATTTTGGTAAGTCACATCTCATTTGTTCTCATTTGTTTCTAAGAATTTCTTGATTTATTTTCTCATTTATTTTATGATCTATTCTTAAAAGAGTTGTTCAGCCAGAATTGGTGGTACATGCCTATCATCCCAGTGGCTCAGGAGATTGAGGCAGGAGTATCATGAATTCAAAACCAGCCCCAGCAATTTAGCAAGGTCTTAAGAAACTTAGTGAGTCCCTGCCTCAAAATAAATTCTTTTTTTTTAAAAAAAAGCTGGGAATGTATCTTACAGATTAAGCATGCCTGAGTTTGATCCCTGGTGAGAGACTGTGTGTTATGTTTTTGTGGTTTCTCTTGATTATAAAATGGTTAACTTGATTAAATTTTGTAATTAATTTGATTTTATCAAGTTATTTGGACTTGCTAAGACTTACAACATGATATAAAATATGACCTATATTGTAAAACATTTCATGAGGTGCTGAGAAGGTAAATTCATCTGGTTTGGGGTGAACTATTCTGGAGACATCTATTAGGTCAATTTGATTTACAATATTATTAAGATTAGAAATACCTTTATTGGTTTTTTTGGATAGCTTGATAATTGGTAAGAATAAAGTATTGAAATCTTTCAGTCTTATTGTATTTATTTATTGGAATTTAAAGTAAAAATGTTTTTAAAATATAATTAAGTGAATTGATATTTGGAGCATATATATTTACTGTTGTTATTATTTCTTGTTGGATTTTTCCCTTTACCAGGATGTAGTGGCCTTCTCTCTACCTTCTTGTTAATTTTTGCTTAAAATTTGTTTTGCCACATATGAAAATTGCTATTCCTACTTGAATTTAAACTCCAATAACAAGGAATCTCTTTTTCCCATCATTTTACCTTCTTCCCATAGGGGCCTTTGCCTACAAGATGTTTCTTACAAATAGCACATATTTTGATCTTGTTTGTTGATTTATTCTGCTCATCTATGTCTTTGATTTGGAGAGTTCAGACCATTTATATTCAATGTTATTATGGATATGTGAGGTTTTTTTTGCATTTTCGTTTGCTTGCTATATTTAATTGTCATAATTTTCATTTAGTTGGTTGCTGTTCTAGTGATGCTCATCTATCTGAGATTTGGGGAGTTTATGTTTTAGTGCCTTTGTGTGAAGTTTACTATTGAGTTTTTTTTTTTTTTTTTTTTGTATTGCTGGCTCAGTGATAATAAATTCTTCTAGTTTATTCTTATCATGGATTTTTTTTTAATTTCATAATCAATTTTGAAAAAAAAGAAAGACTTCACAGTCTGGGCTGGATTTTTTTTTTTTTTTTTTTTTTTTTTTTGAGCTTGAATTGTTTCATTCCAAACCTTCTTTGATTTTAGGGTCAGAATTGAAAAGTCAGAAGTAAGCCTGATGGATTTGCCTCTAAATGTGACCTGACATTTTTCTGTCATAGCTTCTAATCTTTCCTTACTTTCTAGCTTAGGCATTTTGATTATGCTGTGACTTGGAGAATTTCTCTTCTAATAGTGTCTATGTTGCTTCATATATGCTTTTTGTGTATTCATGCTTATCCCATTTCTGATATGGGAGAAGTTTTCTATTACTATCTCCTTGAAAATATTCATAATGCTTTTAGCTGTATCTCCACTTTCTCTTCTATTCCAAGGACGCTGATGTTTGTTCTCTAGATGCTTTCCTAGAATTCTTGTATATTCTGATCTTGTCTTTTTTCCTCCTTTATTTCATGTTCATATTCAAGTTTATATACTCTCTTTGAGACCAAAAGTTCTTTCTTTAAGGCATGAAATTCTATTTTCTATACACTATAATCCATTGGTTTTCAAGTGAGTTTTTAATTTGATTTATTGTTTCTTTTATTTTGAGGTGTTCTGATTATTTTATTTTTAACATCTCTTTTTCTTTATTGAAATATTCCTTCTTTGTGTATTTGTTCCCCTAATTCATTCCTTAGATCTCCTGTTAGTGTTAGTTTATTGAATAATTTAATAAATAATATTTTATTGCCTTTTTCTGGAATTTCATTCATGTCCAAGTCTGTAGAATCCTTTGTTGGGAGATTATGAATTTTATGGAGAGGTTTGTTCATCTGTTTCTTTATGTTTTCAGAGGTCTTATACTTGCACATCAATTGAGATGGAATCCTCTTTCACTTTTTCATGCATGTCCTTTAGTGGATAATCATCTTATTTCTTCTGGGGCTTCTCTGTGTTTTTTTTTTTTTTTTTTTTTATTTATTTTTTTTTTGGTGGGGGGGTGCTTCAGATCCAGGTTTGGATCTGAAGTTTCTACATGGGGCCTGGTTGTTGGTTTGAGTTTCTGTCTTCCCAATTCTATGTGTTCAAGTATTGTTAAGCCTCAGGTGGAGCTAGATCATATGTGAATTTAGATTTTCTATTACTTGACTGAGTTGTGAGTATTGCACAGCAGCAGTCTATAAACTTCAAGTGTCCCAGTCACTTTTGAGCTCCTCTTAGAAGAAGAGGGAACCAGGAATAGCACTAATGTTGCCAATAGATGCACAACCTTAAGATAAATGTTCAGGGTGTACTTTGGTACCTATAACACTAATTACCAATTATATACAAATGATGGGGTCAGCACTTAATACCAGTATCAAAAATTTTTTAAATGAACTAGGTCAGGCATTAGACAATGGGTGTCAACTACATCATCCACTGTATTAATAATTATAATCCAATTAATGGTAATAGCAGGATAGGATTTACATAATCTGTAGAATTTTATTAGTGAGATTATACGTTCCTAAGGGAAAATAGAATAGTAAGGCAAATTTGAAATATTTAAAAAATTGAATATAGAATCAGGAGGTAGGTAACAGATGTCAGATGCAAGGAAGGAGGAATAAAATTTTTAAATCATGGAAAATAAAGTTGGGAAGCAAGCAATTACATGAAGATTTGGTTACTATTGGGGGAAGAAAGTGAAGAAGTGGCAATAAGAGGGACAAAAATCAAGATACAAACAAACAAATAATTTAAGATCCAACCAGCTCAAGCCTACATTTAATTATACCCTACCTAAGTCAAACCAAGGGTAAGCAATAAACATGTTCAGAAGAAAGCAATTAATGTGGCAGTAAAATTGTATGTAAGAACAAGTACACTCATTCACACCCACAAACACACATACCAAATCTTGCATCATGGGAAAACAGTTAGAAATTCATAAAATACAATGAAATGACACTTATGTTTTTCAAAATTAAAATTTATAAAAATATTTTAAAAATGGAGGGCATAGGACCCAAAAAAGGAGAAAAAAAAAAAAAAGAAAAAGAAACTGAGAAATAAAAGGTTTGTTTCTGCTGAAGTGGTCAAAACTATTGGCACAGATGAATTTTCCTTCATTATATTTATTTTTGACTCTGTAAACCTTTGGGTCAAGCCGGGGGTTGTTAAGTCCAGTGTCTTTGTGTTTCTCAACTAGCTGCCTATTGTGGCTGGGAGCCAATGCTGGTTTTAGTAGTTCTCAACTTCCAGACTCCCTGTATAGGATGGCATAGACTGAGAAGTGCTAACAAATTGAGTATTCTTATAGTGGCAGTGGTGCAGGGTTCTAAATTGGAAGTTGTAATCATTGGAATTTAATCTTGAATAACCTTTTGGATTCTGTTGATAGACGATTAAGATTTGATCCATGCCCTCTATTACTGGGGAGATGCTGTTCTCTTCTGGATGTCTGGATCTCTGAGGCCTCTGGTATAATCCACTATTAGGGAGTATGGAGTAAACCTCCACATTGCATATTCACTGCTCTTACTAAGAATTATTGGCTATTCCCCCCTGGAGGGCAGTTGCTCCTGTATGGATGCTATTGGCATCTTTCCAGTAGCTTTTATGGAATGTGAGCAAGAAGGAAGTTCTTGACATATGGAGAGAAACATGTTCAAGGCACAATTGTCTTTGTGCCTATTTCAGTTCCTCTGATTCAGGCACACTCTGGAGATCATAATAGATGACTGCTGTCTATTTCCTTCATGAGTCCCAATCTCTTGTCTCTGCTCACTGCCATGTAGCACTTAGAGATGGTTCCTATGCTGTTATCTGACTTCTATTGTGCTGATTCCTGATTCCCGCCAAACTATCTGCCCATGGGTCAATCAATTTTTGGTTGAATTTCACTGATTTTTTTCCACTATCAACTCTGGTCCATTAAGATCAACCTCACTCTCTATTCCACAGGTTCCCCTAGGACAATTTTTATGGTTTTATTTTTTATCTACCACACTGTCCTCTCTCTTAGGCTGTGCTCCCCCTCCACTTAGCAGCTGCTGTTACCTAGGCTGCCACTGATCATGCTGATATGTGTCTAATAGACTATTCCTTACATTATGTTCAAAGTTTTTGACTTTATGTGCCTCCATGGTTTCTTTCACATCCCAGTATTAGTTACAGTGAGTTCCTTAGTTATTTATCTCTCTGAGAAGCAGTATTCCCACTTTGTGGGTCTTTCCTCTAATTTACAGTCTTCCAATTCTTACAAAGAACTTTCCAGAAATAGTTAAGCTGGAGCTCCTACTTCTTCATAAAATACATCTTGGAAAACACGCCTCTGAAGATCACCTGTATTCCCCCTTGAATGTGTATTTCTTGCTTTACCCCCAAATCTTCTCACCCTCAAGATGATGGGCATTCTTCCTGGAATACATCTTTCTTAATGTTTGGGTCAGCTGTTTTACTGCTATGATCAGAAGACCTGAGAAGAACAATTTTAAAGGAGAAAACATATATTTATCACTCATAGTTTCAGAGATCTCAATCCATAGATGGCCAACTCTATTGTTCTATGTGCCCCAGGTGAGACAGAACATCATGGTAGAAGAGTGGCGGAGGACAGAAGTTAAGAAACATGTCACCAGGAAGCAGGGAGAATTCTCACTTAGTAGGGACAAAATATAAACCCCAAAGGCATGTCCCCTGGCAATGATCCACCTCATCCAGCCATACCCTACTTTCCTACAGTTGTTACCCAGTTAATCCTTATCAGCAACTTAATGCACTAATTAGGTTAAGTCTGCTATAACCCAATGATTTCACCTCTAGACTTTCTTCATTTTCTCATACATGAGTCTTTGGAGGATCCCACATATCTAAACCATAACATTACTTTACCTCAAAGATGTCTCTCCTTCTGATGATGTCTCACATTCTCCCTTGATTGTGTGTTTTTGTTTTTCTAAATAATTCTTTGGAACTTGGCATAATAGTGTTTACCTATAATACCAGTGATTGGGGAAGGAGGATCTCAAGTTCAAGGCTAGTCTCAGTAATTTAGTAAAATCCTGTCTCAGTACAAAAGGCTGGGTATTTAGCTTAGTAGTAAAGCACCTCTGAGTTCAATCTATAGTACCACACAAAGAAAAAGAAAACATATGGAAGTTATAAAATATATTGAGCAAAAAATTTAGACAGAGAGTGAATGAGTTTACTGAATTTTATGTACATACATTTATATATATATATATATATATACATGTATACATACATGTATATATTAGCTGATGTATGGTAATTCTGAATACATAGCACATTTATATTTGAAACATGAACACAAAAATTGAAACTCTGCTGAATTAGTTATATATTTTGCAGGTAGATAACAAATCTATTTCATTTTCTGTGTTGAATTGTAAAAATTCTACACAAAGAAAAGACTATCCTTCTAGTTTTTCAGTTAGCCACTATTTGCAAATCATAAGTCAAAGTGAGGGGTCAAATTTTGTAATTATTTAATCTCTAAAAGACAAAATTGTTTTGTTCAACATACAAATTGATATTAATAATAATTTAAAAAGTAGATAGATGACATGAGCTAATACATTATCATTATGAAGAACTGAAGAGCTATTCCTATAGCAAAACAAAATGATTTATAACCTAGGTAAAATATCAGTTTTCCAATCTTTCTCTATGTGCCAGCAAATTCTATGTTTAACATAACTTTATTACCATATCATAGAAAACTGAAGGTCACAGTTGATTTTATTACCTTACATACAAGTCAAGTTTATAGTGTGTTTAACCTGTGAAACAATAGGATCTAAATTCATGCTAATTTCAGGAAATAAAGATATTTATCTTGGATAAATATTCTATATCTAAATTAGCTTTTGAAAACTTTTTGAAATAATCACATTATACTGTCCTGTTATGAATTATGGAAGGTTCAAAGGAAAGTACATATTATTGTTCAGAATACACAAGTATGCTTCATATATTTTATGAATTCATCTAACCAAGTCTTGCTTAATTCTTTTAACATTGCTTGTTCATTATAAAGCCAAAAGTTTCAGGAGGTTTATGTATCAAGAGCTGCTGTTTTTTAGTCTGTCACTCATATTCCTAAGATTTAGGAAGTTTTTAAAAGGGTTAAAGTTTTTTGTTAAGTTAAACTACTTTTCAGAGAAAATTTTTTCTTGCTTTCTTCGTAAATTTGCAATACTTGTGTTTCATAGTAGATTCCTATGATCCTGGTGGGACTTGTTTGCTATGCAGTTTTGTTATGCTCTGAATGTAGTACAGAGAAGATGCCAACATATTATGTTAATAAAATTCCACTTTATGGAACATTTCCTAGGTTCAGAAACATGTATATCTTAAATAAAGCACCTAATTAATGCCCACAGGCACAACTATTACTTTAAGTAAAATGTTTGATCCCATTTAACAGAAAAAAAATATTTGAAACTAAGAGTATAAGTTATTTAAAATAATGCTAATGAGAAATAGACACTTTATGAGTAGAACTTTCTGGAACCAATGTACATGTATCTGGGAAAATGTTACTCAACCTTCTCTCTAAATAGAAATTCCTGTTTATGAATATGGTTCTTAAAGGAGATGAAAGAATAAGTTCTCCTTCCTGTTTTATATTCAATATGGGGTTCAGGTAATCACAGATACTGCCTGTGTATGCTATATGCAAAGCTGAAGAGAAGAGCAAAAACAAATGAACAAAAAAGAAAAAAAAATGTGTATTAAGGTATTTAGTTAGATAATCTAATATAATACCCAACTGAATTAGTTATAATTCAGATGAATAGAAATGGTTAATAATATTGTTGCCTTGTTTCTTTTCCCTTTTCGTTTTTTTTCTTAAGTTTTCATTGATGTACATTGATGATAGAGAATGGTGAGTTTCACTGTAGCACATTCATACATATATAAAAACATAACTTGATCAATTTTACCCCCAGTGCCAAATCTTCCCTGACCTCCCCCAATCCCCTGTCACTACCCTAATTATCTCCCTACTAAATTTATGGAGTCTTTTCCCCCTGTTTTATTTTCCCCTTCGAGTTTCCACATGTGAAAGAAAGCATATAATCCTTTTCTCTCTGAGTATGACTTTTTAATTCAAAATGATCTTCTCCAGTTTCACCTCTTTTCCATCGAAGGATATAATTTTGCTTTAAACTACATTGTATAGATATGCCACACTTTTTAATCCCTTCATCTGTTGACAGACATCAAGACTGAGTCCATAACTTGACTACTAAGTTTTGTGGTGGAATAAACTTGGGTATGAATGGATTTCTAAAATATGCTGACTTCAGTTCTATTGGATAAACACCAAGCGGTGGTATACCTGAATCATATGGTAAAACTATCTTTGAAATTTTGAGGAAACTCCATACTGATTTCCACAGTGGTCATGCTAATTGATATTCCCAGTGTATAAGAGTTCCTTTTTCCCACATCCTCATCAATGTTTATTGTTATTTGTATTCTTGATAATTAGCATTCTAACTGAAATGGAAGAAAATCTCTGTATAGTTTTTATTTGCATTTCCATAACAGTTAAAAATATTGAACATTTTTTTCATCTAATTGCTGACCATTTGTATTTCTTTTAAGACATGTATTCAGTTCATTTGCCCATTTATTGATTGGGTCATTTGTTTATTTTTAATATTGAGATATTTTAGTTAATTATATATTCTGAACATTAATCCTCTGTTGAAGGAGTGACTGGCAAAGATTTTCTCCCATTCTGTAAGTTGTCTCTTCATTATGTTGTTTCCTTTGCTGTTTAGAAGCTTTCTAATTTGATACCATTCCATTTATTGATTCTTTCTCTTATTTCTCGAGTTCCAGGGATCTTATTCAGGAAATCTTTCTTGAATCTACATGTCGAAGTGTTTCCATTATTGTTTTTTCTAACAGTAGCCATATTTCTGGCCCTATAGTTAAGAACTTGCTTATACTTCTGCTTATTTTGCCCTAAAATTACTCCCCTTGTATCATTCATGTATGTTTTCAGTCAAAAGGAAAGCATAAAATAAATGTTGTATTACTAGATTTGGTTTTTTTTTTTTGAGAAAGACTTGATGTAAATGTGTAAGACAAGTAAAAAGTATATTAATGTGTGTATATGAATAGATAGGCTAAGTAAGTGGATGGATAGATTGGAAAGGGAAAGGAAGATGATAGATATGTAGATAGATTTATATAACAAAGATATGCAACTGTGTGTAAAATATCTTGTACATTTTTGATTATCTTCGGTTTTTAAATTCATTGATTATACTATAAATTTTTTTTGCAGATTACAATTTTTCATACATGTATACAGGGTAATAATGTCTGTCTCATTCTACCATCTTTCCCCACCTCCCCACTCCTCCCCTCACTCCCCTCTCCATAATATAAAGTTCCTTCTTTCTTTCCTACCCCTGCCCCCCACTAAGGATCAATATCTGCTCATCAGAGAAAACATTTGGCCTTTGATTATTTTAGGATTGACTTATTTCACTTAGGATGATATTCTCTAGTTCCATCCATTTAACTACAAATGGATACTTTCATTCTTCTTTAAGATTGAGTAATATTCCATTGTGTATATATACCACATTTTCTTTATCCATTCATCAATTGAAGGGCATCTAGGTTGGTTCTACCTATTGTGAATTGAGTTTCTATAAACACTGATATGGCTGCATCACTATAGTAGGCTGATTTTAAGTTATTTGGGTATAAACCAAGGAATGGGATAGCTGGGTCAAATGGTGGTTTCATTTCAAATTTTCTGAGGAATCTCCATACTGCTTTCCAAAGTGGTTACACCAACCTGCAGTTCCACCAAAGATGTATGAGTGTATCTTTTCCCCTACATCCTTGCCAACACTTATTAGTGCTTGTATTCTTGATAACTGCCATTCTAACAGAGTGAAATGAAATCTCAGGATAGTTTTGATTTGCATTATTCTAATTGCTACAGATAATGAACAGTTTTTCATGTTTGTTGATTGTATTTCTTCTTCTGTGAAGTGTCTGTTCAGTTCCTTAGCCCAAATTGGGTTATTTGTTTCTTTAGTGTTAAATTTTTTGAGTTCTTTTATATCCAGGAGTTTAGTGTTATATCTGAGGTGCATGTGGTAAAGATTTTCACCCATTCTGTAGACACTCTCTTTTCACTTTATTGATTGTTTCCTTTGCTGAGAAGAAGTTTTTTAGTTTGAATCCATCACATTTATTTTGATTCTTAATTTTAATTCTTGACCTTTAGGAGGGTTGTTGAGGAAGTCAGGTCCTAAGCCCATACGATGAAGATTTGGGCCTACTTTTTCTTCTATTAGACACAGGGTCTCTGTTCTAGTGCCTAAATCTTTGATCCACTTTGAGTTGATTTTTGTGCAGGTGAGAGATAGAGTTTTAATTTCATTTCATTACATATGGATTTCCAGTTTTCTTAGCACCTTTCATTGAAGAGGTTATATTTTCTCCAATGCATGTTTTTGGCATCGTTGTCTAGTATGAGATAACTGTATTTATGCGGGTTTGCCTCTGTGTCTCCTATTTTGTTCAATTGGCACACATGTCTATTTTGGTGCCACCATGCCATTTTTGTTACTATTGCTCTGTAGTATAGTTTAAGGTCTGGTATTGTGATGCCTCTTGCTTCACTTTTCTTACTAAGGATTACCTTGGCTATTCTGGGTCTTTTATTTTTCCAAATGAATTTCATGATTACTTTTTCTATTTCTATGAAGAATGTCTTTGGAATTTTAATGGGAATTGCACTGAATCTGTATAACACTTTCAATAGTGTGGCCATTTGACAATATTAATTCTGCCTATTCAAGAGCATGGGAGATCTTTCCATCTTCTAAGGCCTTCTTCAGTTTCTTTGTTTAGTGTTCTGGTGTTTTCATTATAGAGGTATTTCACCTCTTTTGTTCGACTGAATTCAAAGTACTTTGCTTTTATTGAGGTTATTGTGAATGGGGTAATTTTCCTAACTTCTCTTGCAGAGGAGTTGTCACTTATGTATGAAAATGCATTTGATTTATGGTTATTGATTTTATATCCTGCTACTTTGTTGAATTCCTTTATGAGTTATAGAAGTTTTCTGGTGGAATTTTTTTGGCTCTTGTAAATCATGTTGTTGGCAAATAGTGATAGGTTGAGTTCTTCTTTCCCTATTCGTATCCCTCTAATTTCTTTGTCTGTCTGTTTGCCCTGTCTAGAGTTTCAAGGATGATGTTGAATAGCAGTGGTAAAAGGGGACATCCCTGTCTTGTTCTAGATTTTAGAGGGAATGCTTTCACTTTTCCTTAATTTAGAATGATGTTGGCCATGGGCTTAGCATAGACAGCCTTTACAATGTTGAGGGTTTATTTGATGTAGGTAGATGCATCATTTTGGGGGACATATATATTCCTGATTGTTACGTCTGTTGGTGTATGATTCCCTTAAGCTGCATGAACTGTTCTTCTTTATCCCTCTTAACTTTGGTTTGCAGTCTACTTTTTTCTGATATGAGGATGGAAAACCCTGCTTGTTTATGCAATCCATGTGAATGGTTGTTTTTTCCTGACATTTCACATTCAGTCTGTGGTTGTCTTTTCCTAGGAGGTGAGTATCTTGAAGACAGCATATTGTTGGGTTATTTAATCCAATTTCCCAGCCTATATTTTTTGATTGATGAGTTTAGTTCATTAACATTCCGAGCTATTATTGAGATATTATTTGTATTCCTTGTCATTTTGATTATTTTTTGTTTTTAACTTGACTTGGTTTCTCCCTTCTTGACCTTTCCTTTAATTTAGTTCCTCCTGTAGTTCTTTTTCATTGTTGTTTTTAATTTTCTTCTCATGGAATATTTCTGAGTTTATTCTGTTGTGCAGGCTTTCTACTTGTGAATTCTTTTAACTTTTGTTTATCATGGGGTTTCTATTTTGTCTTCATATCTGAAGCTTAATATTGCTGGATATAAAATTCTCAGTTGGCATCCATTTTCTTCCAGAGCTTTTGAGAGAAAAAACTATGTACATATTTTTTTAAAAAAGTAAAATATAAGAATACACAACAAAAGTGTCATATACTATTCAGACATCCATTCCTCAATAAATTGATGCATGAAAAATATTTGGATTCAAAGATGGTAGAGGTGTAAGAGAGAGGACAAAAAGAAAAAAAAAAGGAGTAAAGTCTCAATGGAAAATTAAATGATTGTTTTCATTGGCTTTTGAATATTTCCTTAGCTTCCCTTCTCTGTGGATAGGTGGGGTTGTTTGAAGTTTGATGTTAGCTCTAATTCAGTGTTCTGAACCAGTTGGGTGGTTGAGCTGATAGTAAGATGCCCTCACACCCTCTTACAGTCTTCCCATCCATTGTAACTGGTCCCTTCTGTTCCTACACACTTCAGGACTCACTGAGCTGGAGAGACCCCAGTTTTCTCCAGTTTCTTCAGCCTCTGCTTCCCCCAGGGAATTGATCCTAGTCTCTGGCTTTCCATAGACTTGCCAGACCCACACTGGCCTATGCAAACCCACCTGCAATCTAATGGACCCAGTCTTCAGCTTCCCATGACCTCATCTTACTGCAGTCACAAGATCTCAATGTTCTTTCAACTTGCAGAAAGGCCACCAGGGATGCACTCACAAAAAAGAGTGACCCTGCAAAGAGGCAGCCAGATGGCAGTCACTATCACACTGAGTAGAAAAACTACTGGTGCAACCAGACCTGTAGGTACCCCAATATATCTCCAAACCCTGATCTGAGTCCCCAAACTGAGGTGGTCATGCCCTAAGACAGCGGTGTCTGTGGCAGCAAACCTCCAGACTGTTGTCCCCAGACAGCAGCAGCCATATGTAACCAAACCTGTGGGTATTGTGACTACGGACTTCCAGGCAAAAGCAGGCAACAGGCTATCTGCTGGCAATTTGTGCATGGTCTGCAGACTAACGGGATATGATTGGCAGGTGGATGTTGGGTGGTGGGTGATGGGTAGGTGAAAGGCAGGCAATGGGCAGGTAAGAGGCAACAAATGGGCAAATGTTGGATGATAGGTGGAGGTCGGTGAGCCATCCACACTCAAGATGTGGGCAATATACTGGCAGACAGCAGGTGATGGCAGCAGATGAATGGGGTAAACAGCAGGGGATCTATGGGTGGTGATTGCCTCACAAAGAAACAGTATTTCCTCTGCTTAAATCCCAAGTTACAGATCCATCTTGGATCTCTGTAAATTCTTTATGTATTATCAAACTCTTAAAATCACACACACACACACACACACACACACACACACACAGTATATATGTGTATATTTCTCCAAAGGATTTTTTTTCTGTCACATTTATAGATTCCTCTTCTGCTCACCAAATCTAAGAGAAAACTGAAGTCTTGCTCTGGAACATCTTTTATCCTCTCTTTTTCATATTTGCTGGGCAATATCTTGCATTTTAATTAATTCAGTGATTTTACATATTACATCAATATCTCTAACTCCTACCTCCCTTATGAGCAAGAACTCATAAGTTAATTGAATAGAAAAATACTTTAGTCCTAATGAAAAATTTGATTTCTATGTTAAGTAAACAAAAATATGAAATGTGAACTAGTTTAACAGGAACAAATATACCTAAATTTTCTTGTTTCTGTTTGTAAAATGTCAATATTTAAATTTATGTTATTGTCGCATTGTTGTTATTATTAGAAAAAATGCAGAAAGGAAAACTTCTTTTTCTATGTATAACATGTCCAAATAGGATATTTGGGGACTTATAAAAGTAAATTCCCTATACTAAAATGCTTTGTGTGTGTGTGTGTGTGTGTGTGTGTGTGTGTGCATGTGTTAATCTTCATGAGAAGAACAAGGTAGTCTCTGACTGTCTGGAATTAAATATTAAAATACCAATGTTATTTCTAAGTCTTCTTACTGTACTGTTAATATATCTATCTTTCCTTTTATTACTTACCTCTTCATTTTAAAAAGTACAATGATTTGGTTGCCATTAATTATTTGTTGATCTCTTCCCAAATAGAAGTCTCTATATCATTTTATTTCTTATTCTAGTCCTGACTTCTAAGAAATCTTTGTCAAAAACTACTTGTCAATATTTGCTTATCAAAAAAGTGTAAAGGTGTAATTAATTCCTTGACCTATTAAAAGTATTAATGATTTTTTGTAAATAATCTAAATTAGAGTGAAAAATAGATATTTGATATATTTCTTAAATTCTTATGACAGTGGTCTATGTATTCTCTTTTTAATGAAGAAATGTATGTGAAAATTTTTCTCTCTGTATAATATCTGCCACTTTAAAATTGCTTTATTTCAATATATTTCATATACATACAATTCACTTTTTTGGGAGGGCGGGCACTGGGGATTGAACTTAAAGGCACTTGACCACTGAGCCACATACCCAGTCCTATTTTGTATTTTATTTAGAGACATGGTCTCACTGAGTTTTCTTAGCGCCTCACTTTTGCTGAGGCTGGTTTTGAACTCATGTTTCTCCTGTCTCAGCCTCCTGAGCCACTGGGATTATAGGTCTGTGCCACCGTGTCCAGCTACCATTCACCCTTAAAGCATATAATTCATTGGTTTTTGTACATTCACACATATATGCAACCATCATCATTGTCAATTTTAAACATTTTTATCATCTCAAAAAGAAACCCAATATTTTTTAGTTATAAAATCCACATTCTACCATCACTCACCCACATGCATAACAAAGCACAAATGTACCGCTCTCTCTATGAAATTCCATAATCTGAACTTTAATATGAAGGGAATTTTGTTGCATATGGTCATTTTGTGACTGACTTCTTTTGCTTTCATGTTTTCAGTCTAGAGGCTTACCCAAGTTGTGGCATGTATCAATGTTTTATATCTCTGTATTCTCTAGTCCAATGTACACACGTACACAATGTACACACACATACACACATACACACAATGTGTCTTTGATTTTTTTCAAAAATTTGGATATTACAAAAAATGCTGCTGTGGCTATTCAGGTATAAAGTTTATTTAAATCATACTATTTTTAAAATTCTAAAATGGCCTATGCTAGATGATTGGATTTATATAACAAGAGCATCTAGTTTCACTGTCCAATATTTTAATTCTGATATACTGCTGTAAGAGTGGACAAGGAATTTTATGCTTCCTTTGAGATATATAATTAAATAGGTACATATATATGTATAATATGTAACATACATTATCTAGATATATTTAAATATTTACTGATATCTATATTCCTAACTATACTTAAATATGTATATGTACATTCACATAAATAACTCTGAATCATGCACAATATAGTTTTCAAGTTTTATAGCTTATATGAAGGGTTTGGGGGCTTAGTTATGAGTAATTTATATTGCAGATGATAGATCATTGTATTAATTAATATACTTTTATATTGGTTAAATAAAAGATAACTGGAGGGCTTCAAATTAGTTTTTTTTTTCTATTTTTTCTTGAATAGTATTGAATCTATGCCTTTCCACATACACAATTACCTCAAATTTCCAAAAATGTTCTAAATATTCCAAAACTCTGAATATTTTATTGAATATATAAAGCAATTTGGAGATGATTGATATTATTGCAACATTTATCTCTAATCCATAAAAGGGTATATATGCTCCATTTATATAACTTCCATTTTAAAGTGATTTCCTGTTGTGGATATATAATATTTTTGAGAGGACAGCAGAGTATGTCAAAGTTAAAGTCAGTAGCTTTATTTTTATTTTTGGAATTGTCATGAAATTCACAATTTTATGTATTATAAATATTTAGAATTCTGGCCATGACACTTTACATATAAATATATAAAAGACTTGAACACCTAAAGATAATATTTGAAAAACACCTGTACCAATGTACAAATACATGGAAATTTATGACATTTACTTTAAAATTTTTACTCCAGTATTTTTTCTCAAAAACTTTTAGGCATCATGGGAAATTTGCGTGTTTTCCTTTATCTAATATATCATATCATGAGAGCCTACAGTGGCACTTAAATGAAATGAAGGAATAAAATGAGAATAGAAAAAGACAGTAGAATGAATTAGACATAACTTTTCTATGCTTGTGTGTGAATACACAACCAGTAGAAATTTGCATCATGTACAATCACAAGAATGGGATCCTGATTAGAATAAGGTATACTCCGTGTATGTGTAATATGTCAAAATACACTCTACCATCATGCATATCTAAAAAGAATAAATAAATACACATATAAATAAATATCAGGTAGAAAAAATTATATCTAAATGGTTATCAAAAACATAAAGTTTAGGAAGACACTCAACATCTGAATGGTGGTTCAGCATGAATTATTAATGCATCTTCTCATTTAACCACTAATTCTTAGCACCCTATTTTTTTCTGAAATCCTGTTTTATGCTTTCTTTTTCACTTACTTTGAATAAACATTCATTCTGAGAGTGATATACTCAAATAAATTTGTGTGTTTCTTTCAGGGATAATTGTAAACCCTAAAGAATGTATTCTATAAAACCTTATGAACAACAACAACAACAACAACGAAATCCTCTCTAGTTTTCTAACTAATATCTATAGTACAGTTTGACTATCAAATATAAAATAGAGAGAAAATTGCTTAGTCAGAGTGGGGATATATGTATTTTTCTATTTTTCTTCTAAATAGTGGGTCTTTAAGTAAAAAATTCTTTGCTTTTGATTCTGCAGTGCTTTATACTATACTTTTGAGCTTGTGCAGCAAGAGTACCCAGTTGTACAATTCAGCATTTTCATTAAATCCACTGTCTTAGGTTTACATCTCACCTATCTTTATTGATATACTCATTTGGTAAACATTCTGGTAGAGTATCCTCATCAACTAAAAGTGTAACTTTATAATTTTTGTAATATGTCATTCCATAATAAAGACTTTTACTGACTACTGAGGTAATCAAAATTCGCTAGAATACTCTTATTTTGGAGTGTTCTTAGAACAATTTCTGACTGACACATAGTACCTTATATGTGCAGTTATTATTTCTAGCATTGATGACAGTGGTGATGATCATCATCATGACCCTTCCCTCTCTAGGACTATTAATGGTGTCATAGAAATGGAGACACTTGCTTAAGGTTACACAGTTGATAAGCCACAAAAACAAATATTTCAAATGATGCTACATAATTCCATGGAATGTGATCATTACCATATATAATCCAACCACAACCATTTTCTATTGTGAAAATGAAAAACAAAGAAATAAAACTAAATATTTCTGTTTCTGATTTTTAAGTAGGTAAATAAGGTCTAGTGATGAATCAAACAGTTAATACAATAAAAATTCTCAGTACCTAAATATTGTATATATTGCATATATATAGCATTTCTAAGTCTTATGAAGGATGCATAACACCCACAAATATATCCACATATATCTATATGTACATATACCAATATTGGCTTAAAACAAGATCAGATATCAAGAGAATACTGAAGTCATATAAAAATTGAGATCAATAGTTAAATTATGGTTTAAAAACATTATTTACTTCAGAGAAGGGAAATGAATAGTCCTGACCAATCAAAACATACCTTGTGAAAGAGGAATACCCCTGGTATTCCATTGAAAGCAAAAACTGTGCACATAAAATCCCAGGAATGCCATTGGTGAAAGGTAGCTAACTGGAGCTTGGTTTGGATATGTTAGGAATTATAGAAAACATTATTGCTTAAGTATCATAAAATTATATTATGCTATATTATGAAGGCCAGGAGAGATGATTGCATTTAGTAAATTAAATAATGGGTAAATTAGGTATATTAGGAAAAAAATTGAAAGAAAGTAATAATTTATAAATGATATTAGGCCAAAATAGGAACTAATTTAAATAAGTCAAGTTGTCATTCAACAAAAGTTTAAAACCAATATTCAGTGGTGAAGGATCACTGCTTTTAGTAGAGAAATTTAAGACCATATTAGGAAGGAGAATGGGAACATTTACATCAGACGTGGTCAAGATAAAACAAATCGTTCAATTTTCATGACAGAGAGAAAACTGGAAATCATCAGAGAGGTTGGTAAGATGTGGAGTGATGCATCTGCCCAGTGCTGCCTGTTCCTAACTATAGAACTCTTAACTGTGCAAAAGGACAATGAACACACACCACTCTCTCAAAAGCCACAGAAGAACTTCAAGGAATAGATATTTAATACTAGTGTATATAATTCTGGATAATTTAAAGATTAAAATTTATATATGGCATGTAGCCAGTAGTTTAATTAGAAGGTGACTACAAGTAATCTTAGAGACCTAGTGGGTAGAAATCATAAGGATAAAGAGTTGATTCAGAGAACATGATCACAAAGCAAGGTGCTTAGAAGGAAATAAAGATCCTTGATTATGAAGGATACTGTATAATCTTACACTGCAAATAATACATAAATTCAGGATCAGGTTTTTAATGAAAAAAAAATATAAATTACAATGGAGGTTGTGTCTGCTAATGAAGAAGATGCTGCCACATTTCTGACAAGGTTGAAAAAAATTGATGGCGGAGAATTGATACTATCCAAAGCAAGTCTTCAATTGCAATAAATCAAGCTCTTCTGGAACAAGATATCCAATAAAACTTACACTCATAAAATTGCAAAATGGGACCACAGATTAGGGCTTAATAAGTCTGGTACTATGTGACAGTGCCTCAGGGAATATGATATGCCCAAGCATAGTGTACAGAGAAAAGAACCCAACCAAGCACTTTCAAAAAAAAAAAAAATCAAAAGTTGTCTTTCCATGTTCTGGCAAAATATCCAGAAAATAGGAGCAATAGCAATCTTGTTTTTGAAATTGTTACACCAAATATTCATCCCAGATGTGAAAAAATACTTGAAAGAAGTAGGTGTGAAATTTAAGGTCCTATCGTTAAGCATCAAGGAATCTGGCAATTGTATGTTTGTTTGCTATAAAAATGAAAACTTCAAGGCTGTACTTTTACTTCAATATTCAACTTTGTTGCTTCAGTTTCTTGACTGGGACATTATTATTAAATACTGCCTGCCTAGTATTTGAACACAGTTGGTCACAATTGCTGAAAACCCTAATATGGGAAGTAATGCAGTGCTGTAAATCATTCACTATTGTTGATGCAATAATATTCATCAAAGCTGCAGTGGTTGAATTAAAAACAGAAGCTGTAAATGTGAGCTGGAAGAACCTATGGAGTAAATTCATGAATGATTTTTAAGGACTTTTCAGAGATTGGGGGAGAAGTTAAAATATCATTTATTCAGCAAGAAAATTGGAGAGGAATTTTCTAATATGTTTGGTGAAAGAAAAGAAAATATTGAAAGCAATCAGGGAAGTTAATAAATTAGAATTAGAGAAAACTTGCTGAATTCATCTACAGAGAATGAGAAAGATGAAGAAATGGAAGACAAATCAGAAATGTGGACATTACCAAACTTTGCCAGGGTTTAAACTACACAGACATTCGTAGAGAAAATTATGGAATATGGTGTTTGGTTGGAGTGTAACATTAAAGTCACCTATGAATCACTGAAGGATTACAACTTCTGCACCAATACAAATCTAAGTTCAAAAGAAAAAGACAACTTCTGATTACAAATTCCATGTTTTCAGCAAAAAGTAACCTTCATTTTACTGAGAATCTCAAACCACAGACAAAATCTGCTCCTTATATTCTACCATTATCATAATATTGTGTCAATGATCCAGAATCACTGCAAGAAGATTCCCCTTCCAACGTTATAAGAAGATTAATGATGGCTTACCACTAGGTCAAATCCCTGTGATATTTACCTCTTTCCATTTCATCACAAGACAAGATGACTATGTCATCTCACATCATCATCAGAAGGGTGACATATAGTACCATAAGGTATATATATAGAGAGAGTACACATTCACATACTTTAATAACAACATATTGTTATAATTATATTTTATTATTATTTTTGTTAATCTCTTAATGTGCCTAATGTATATATTAAACTATCCTAAGTATTCATGTATAGGAAAAAATCATAGCATATTTAGGCTACAGCTCTATCTGTGATTTCAGGCCCTTCATTGGGAAAAGGGAGGACTACTATATGTCCAAAATAGCCCGTAATATTTTAAGAAGTAATGTTCAGTAAGACATGATGAATTCACATAACTTTTTTTTTGATTATTCTTTTTAAGAGATCTTAGCATTATTATTTTATTTCTATAAACAAGACTATCAGGAATAATAGCACATTTTATTTAAACAGAATGTAGCACACTTTACACTTTTGTATACAAAATTTGGAAGACACTATAATTTTTTCAGATTTTTCAGATTTAAAGAAGCTGGAAACATCAGTAAATTACTTTTATGAAAGCAAAAGGAACCAAAATAATCTCAACAGGCTAAAAGAGTAGACTAGCAGCAGACATTTAGTTATATTTAGTTATATAACTAAATGTTCCCTAAAGAAAAAAGGAATCTAAGGTACTTAGCAGCAAACTAACTTCATTTATATCTATCTCTCTACATATATATGCTTTATCTTACAAAAAATAATTGCTTAAAGTTTAATATGAATTATTAGCATGTGGTAAATGTGTCAAAAGTTACTCTGATATGTTTAATTTCAGTTAATAAAAATACAGTTACAGAGAATAGATAGTTAATATATATCATCATGGCTAGCCAGGTTAATTGTACTGGTCTGATCATATCTGAAATATTGTGCAGTTCTGTGAGTATGAACAATGTAAAAATTTTCAATCATCAAACATATGGTGTTCTGCTTGAATTCATTTTTCTTAATTTTAGAAATATTATCTCTAATGACATGACAGTATTTGACAAGTGTAATTCTTACCATTGCAATCTATATTGTAAAATAAGAAGAAAATATTTTTGAATATTGTAAAAAATGTTAAAAACCTATATAGCCATCACTTAAACAATTATTCTTTTTGTTATAATTGTCCTTTATAAATTAATTATGTGAAGAATTTGAAAGCAAATCATCAATCATGCATTATGCAATTATTATTTCTACACTCATTTGTATAAAAATGCTCAATATAAAAAATGCTCATTTTCTTACATACCACTTTTTAATATTATAATGAACATAATGACAGTAATAGATGATTGATGTGTGCAACTATGTGTTATGTGATTAATTTAAAGAAAGAAGAGATCTAGCATTTAAATGTTAACTATCATCCAATATTGGATGATATGTTAGCTAGATGGAGAAATAAATATTTGTCATTCCAGACATGAAGACAATACAAATAGTTGCACCTTATAAATATATTAGCATATGTATGTGTGTATATACAAATATATATATAAAATCATATTTTATAATATATGCTCTTCAACTTATGATGGAGTTACATCCCCCAAAGCCATAATAAATTGAAAATATGGAGTTGAAAATTCATTTAATACACCTAACTTACCAAACATGATATCTTAGCAACATATTATGCTGTAGTGTATTGGTGGTCTACCCTAATGATCGTATTACTAACCAGGAGTTGTGGCTTGCTGCTGCTGCTTAGCATCATAATAGAATATCATACTGCATATTACTAACCTAGGAAAAGATTGAAATTCAAAATTTTATGCACAGTGTCTTGTGAATACACATTGCTTTCAGTCCAGACCAGTGTTTGAATTTTAATTCAAACCACCTTAGCTCAGAGACCATCTGTGTGTGTGTGTGTGTGTGCGTGAGAGAGAGAGAGAGAGAGAGAGAGAGAGAGAGAGAGAGAGAGAGAACTTCTATTAGTTGAGTGACTGTTAGTGAAACGAAGATAGTGAATTTCTTAATTTTTAATGTGTATAGAGCAAGGTTTGCTTATCATATGATTGGAAAGTTGAAAGTCTTTCAAAGGATTTATAAATTAGGATGGGTTACACTAGAAAGACTAATCAACCAACCAAGATAAATTTACATATTGTATTTGAACTGAATTTTTGATATATATTTAATATAATGTGAAAAACCTATGATACATGTTAAGACAGTATAATTTCAATGAATTTTTCCAAGCTTTTAGATAAAGCAATTTCAGGGAAAAGCCATCATAGGAGCTTTAATAGAAGGATATTCATGAAATAATAATGGGTCCTCAAATATATGCATATTTCCTATATAATTCTGATTTTTTAAATTTTTCTCCAAGAACAGCACATAAGCACTAAAGTTTGTTCAATAAATATGTACCCAAAAGCCTAAAAACAACAAAAAATTACAATTGCCAAAATCTAAATATTTTATTTTCTTTAAGAAATGAAGTGATAGAAGTATAACAAACACTTATAGAGGAAAAAGTCATGGTAGCGAGGCAGAATACAAAAATGTTTACATTTCTAAATATTACCCATATTCTTTAAAGCTTTAAAACTCTATGTTATGATGGGCATCATGGCGCAGGCCTGTAATCCCAGCAGTTTGGGAGACTGAGGCAAGAGGATTGAGAGTTCAAAGCCAGCCTCAGCAAAAGCAAAGCACTAAAAACTCAGTGTGACCCTGTCTCTAAATAAAATACAAAAGAGGACTGGGGATGTGGCTCAGTGGTTGAGTGACCTCAGGGTTCAATCCCCAGTACCCGCCCTCCAAAAAACCACTGTTAGTATTAATGAGATTATCCATATGTTAATCTCTTCATTCCTTAACCCATATTTAAGTTCAAATTCAAATCACGGAAATACCAAGACCTGTTTTATAAGTGTAGATGTAGGAGGGAATTGTCAGAACATCTGTTCTTATGTTCAATTCCTTGGAATGTATGTGAGACAATATGCACCTATAACTGTAGTTGGAATTGAAAGGGTTGTAGTGCATCAGTGATAAATAGTGTTAACTTAAAATATAACTACGATTTATACCTGTAGTCCAGGACTTGTTCTTCTGTGTCTCAACAATGTCACTAACAAGTTTTAGGGCACTTTATGTCTGTTTTCATTTGCAGTACTTCTAGTTAAGTTTTGTTCAATAGGATCAATACTTGAGTACCAACCAATACTCATAAACACACTCAGGAGGAACAAGAAAAGAAGAAAGTAAAAGAATCTGCCAGTTAAGTAAATGCTACTCCTCAAAGACCAGTCAATGCCTTTGCAATATGTGTTTGGTTACTTGTGTTTGCAAAGGGAAACCAAGAAATGAAGATTTTGTTGTTTTGTTTTGTTTTGATTTGGTTTAGTTGTTCTGTAATTGAATATATTCCTCCTGTACCACTATATTATTACTAATGAGAAAGGAGAGAATAGATTTTCAGTAGATTAGCTGTATCTGTCACATTTACTACACAAAGAAAGTTCCAAATATCCATGGATAATTTACTTTAAAACTTTAGGAAGCAAGATCCATTTCACTAATACATTAAAAAAAAATTCTTTCCAACATATTAATTATTTCAATATTTTTTTGAATCTGAAAATGTTGAATCTATCATTCTATATGGGTTATAATAAGAAATGTTCATTTCAATTCAAATCAGAATAATAGGGTCTTGAATAATGAGCATGACCAATTTGAAATGACCTTTCATAAAGTGATTTTATGTAATCAATAGCAATTTTAGAAACTAATTGCATATATGCCCCTTACAAGGAAAAGCTAAAATTAGCCTTTATTATTTGGATTTAATGTTGTTACCAAGGAAATAATATGAAAAGGACATATTTTCTTACAAAATAATGTATAATTATTTAAATTATTATAATTGTATTTATTTTCATATCTTTATGTTCCATGTCTAAAATTGTTGAACTAGATAAAAGACATATAATTAAATTGCATATATTGGGCACAGATATGCTAATTTAGATACATTTATCAGTTTTATCAATGAAAACATTTATCATCATGACATCTTTATATATTTTATATGCTTTTTAATTGTTAGAAACTTCTCAATGTAAACACTAACCTTCCTTCAAAAATATTAGGAAATTCAAGTCAAAGCTTTTAACACATCTCATGTTTCCAGAAGCATAAATAAGCAGGAGGATGACAGTGACATTCATGGCTGAGTGTCCCACTCCTCTGGTCACTCTCCAGCCCACATCCAAGACCAAGCTGTCTTGTATATCCTGTGTCCACAATCACCCTCGCCACTTGAGGAATAGGGGCTAGAAATGTTTGGTAAGTCAAGAATTGATAAAGAAATTAGTGATGAGAAAAGAGTATTAGTAAAGTAAAAGAAAAAGTAAGGGGAAAATTGAAATTTTTAAGGAAAATTATAATAATGATTTTATTTCCTTTTCAGATTTCATTAATCCAGTACATTAAGTTTTTATGATAGTTTCAAGATAAATTGAACTTGGCAATAAACCACAGCTTAATTTTCTTTATTAGCAATGAAATGCAAGAAAACAATGTCAGAATTTTTTTTTAATATTTTCATAATAATATCACAGCCATTTCAAGAGTAAGTCAAGTACTTGATGAGGCTACAACTCACTAGTATTGAATTAAACAATGCAGTTTGAAATGCTGCCATAAGTAATCTGCTTGTTATTTAAAGAGGCAATGGGAGGGAAGGAGCAACTGAGGATTAAGAGTCTGAACATCCGTTCACTTGGCTCAATCCCTCTTTAAGGTATATTTGTGAAATCAACATCAATTTCCCATGACATGTATGGAACAGCAGTTTGAAGGCATTGACTGGTTTCTGTACCTGCTGAGTTAATCTCAAAATGTCCATTTTGCTGCCCCTTTGCTATAGCAACAAAGTATTCTACTACCTTGATAACCGGTTAGTCATACACTCAAACCTATTGCTCTGCCTATTTTTTTCTCACTGGTTCTCACTTTTTAGTTATGGCTATTGCCATTTGATTTCAACTTTTAGCTGATAATTTCAAGCATATTTTCATTTCTGCTTTTTCAGTAAAGATGTTATGTGTAAAAGTCTTCTTTTTAAAAGAAAGTCACACAAAATTAAATTGAAAAGTTCACAGAGAATCTATGCTTGCAAAAGCTCTGAAATTTCTCATGCTGTTGCCCTGCCTCTCTTCGGTTTTCATTTTCAGTGAAATTTTCCTTCATGGTTCAAATGCATTCAATTGTAATTCCCTTCCAACACAGACCCATTCATTGACGTTGCTGATAGCTCATCTGAGGACTATTGAGAGAACACAGAGGTTAATGAAGATTTTTCATTACAATAAGAAAAAGAAAATATATGAAAATGAAAAAGAACAAAAATATTTCTTAAGCAAATCCCACTTAGGCATGTTTTATAGTTAAATTATATGAGACTAGAAACACAATTTATTAATTTGGAACTATTGACTTTTTATGTGTACTTAAATATATAAATGCTGACCAGATTCAGATATTAAATGATAATGAGTAAATTCAGATATTCCATTAGGAAGTTTATTATTACTTTTCTTTCACCTTCATCACCTCTACTTGATAAAGCAGTTGTTTCATGTTTTCTCTTTTCTAAGATACTTAGACTCCTTTATTGGACAGGGAGATAATGTTTGCATTCCTGTTTACAATTATTAAAATATAAGCATGTTAAAGTAAAATTAGGTTATACTCTCACTCAGTCTATCTGCCTTTACAGAAGAATGATTGTTTGAAAAAAGGTAGAAAATGAAAATAATTTTCATTCACTATACCTTATTCACTGGGGGTTTAGAAGAAGCAGTTTCTCTCAAAGAAAATAAGCAATACAAGCAAAATGACCTAAGAAATTTTAGGCAATGCCTATTCTCAGTTGTTCAGACTACTACATCAATATCAATTTTAAATGAAATTGCTAGTTCTTTCAGAGCCATATAGAAAATCTTCTACCCAGAGAAAAAGGAAGGAACTATTGCTTCAGAGGATTTTTAAGTAATTTAGATCTTATTTTGAGGACTTGAAAAGATCATCTGATTTACATAAAACTGCATTAATTTATACTGCATAGTAATGGAAAGAATATATAAGTTTGTCATAATTCTGAATTATTGGATATTTAAAGAAATATATTATTAATATGCTTATTTCATACAGAAATTAGACTTAAAGCAGTACAAAGATTCCATGTAAATATCCATTATTCAACAAAGCACAATTTAAAGCAACCATTAATTTATATGACTGGATGCAGCCCATGGCCTTCTTTCAGTATTGTTACCTATACATATCCTGTGGCAGTAGTTCTCAACCATGGCTGAACATTAGAACCACCCAGGGATCTCTTAAAGTCTAATGTCAATTAAATGTGTAACACTGGGGGAATTACCCATGGGAAAGTATTTATGAAGCTTCCCAGGTATTATAATATTCAGTAGAGAACTACTATATTATAAAATATCCTAAATGTGTCATAACCAAAGCCTTTCTGTTCTATTTCTATTTGACAAATTCATCTGCCAAATACATTGGAGAATCCTAAAGTGAAAGCAGTAGGATAAGATGCATCAAGTTTTCCTTCTCATGACACTTAAGTCCACCCTCTCTTGAAAGATGTCACAGATGATTTTATCTTCCACAGCCTTTTCCCCTTGAATTAAATTCTAAAGAACTTCATTTTCAACAAACGTTCAATAAATTTCACAGAAGCATAATCTTTAGCAGGTTATGATTTACTTTACTTTACTCAAAATTTTCCATACCTTGGTATATGGTTTTAAAACTATTTGCATCTCCAACAATATTGTAACTGCTTTTAAAGCAGCATACTGTACTCAACAGTCTAGACCTTGCTATGGAACAGAATAAAATCTAGAATTAAGCATAAGGCAGTCAGTATTCCAGTTTTGCAACTGTGTGTTCTCAGATAAATTAATTTCTATGAAACATTGTTTTCTTGACTATGAAATGTATATGAGAAAGGACCTTATGGAAAGATGTGAGAATTAAATGAGATGTAAAATGTGAAGTGTCTACCATACATGTTGTTGTAAAAATCATGCTTTTATATATTATTCCATTTGTATAATAGATATTTGAGTGCCAATTCTCCAAATCCCTTCTCTAGACACTAAGACCACCGAGATGAACTAAATCATATTGTCTCACCCCTAATAGTGTTTGCATTAGACTTCTCCAGAGACACAGAACCAATGGATAAATATAGAAAAGCATAAATAGAAGTGGAATTTATCAGGGGAATTAGCTTATATAACTCTGGAGACTGAGAAGCACCATGAGAGGCTTTCTGCAACAGAAGACCAGGGAGGCCGCTACAACTGCTCAATGCAAATCTAAAATTCTCAGAACCAGGGAAGCCGATGGTGTAACTCAGTTCAAGACCAAAGAACTGAGAACACAGAGATCACTGACACATGTCCCAGAGTCCAATGCCAGAGAACCTGGAATCCTAATGTACAAGGGCAAGAGTAAAAAGATGTTCCAGCATCAGAAAAGAGAAATTGAATTAGTCTGTTATATCCAAACCTTCAGGTATTTGGTTGTGTCTGCTAGAACTGAAGGAAAACCTTCCTACTCAGTTCACAAATTCAAATACAGAACTCCTCAGGAAATAATGCCATACATATATTAAGATATAATGCTCTTCCAGCTATCCAAGTATCCCTTAATTCAGTCAACTGACATCTAAAATTAGCTATCTTAGTGCTTAAGTTCTATGAGGGACACCAACAATAAGAAAAGAACCAGGTGTATATATATTATATGAACAAATTAAGACAAAGTGAAATGAAAAGTAACAGGATATTATATGAGGCATATTGGTGAGTGAAATATTATTTGAGAAAAGGACATTCAAAGAAATAAAAGGAAGCAAAGAAGGGCTTAATGCTGTGATCTTCAAGAAGACTGTTCTGGAACAGGGAAACAATGGTTCACAGGCTCTGACATTTTAATGAAATCTAAATTTTCAAGAAACAACTAGGAGTCAACCATGGCTTAGATGCATTGAGTTTTGCACAGAATGGTAAGAAATAAAATTGGAAATGTGACTATGGGAAGATCATATGACATTATAATAAATAAGAGCAGTAGGCAGAGTAATAATCACCAACAAGCCAATCACGTTAAATCATAAGAATCTATGAATATCTTATTGGGGGAGTTGGTATTTTAGATGGAATTAGGGTTGCTAGTCAGATGATTTTAAAATAAAATTACTGTGGATTATCTTGAGTAGTGCTAAGGTAGTCACAAAAGAGTCTTTCAATGTGGAAGGGGAGGTAGAATGGTCAGGTTCAGGGTGACGTAACATAGAAAAGATTTGACTGATCTTTTGTGTCTTTAAGATGGAAGCTCATCAGCTGGAAAGTCAAGGAAAGAGATTTTCCCCTAGAGTCTCCACAAGGATCATTGTCCTGCTAACACCTTGCTTTTAGCCCTATAAAACCCTTTTATAAGTCTTCTAACCTACAGAACTTTAGATAATAAATTATTGTTGTTTTAAGTTATAAGCATGTGGTAATATTTTTCAGCAACCATATAAAGTTAGTAAAATATGATTATAATACCTTCATCAAGCCTACATAAAAGAATGAACATCTCTGAAAGACATTAAAAATTATTCAACTACTGTGAAATAGCTATAGAGAGAAAGAATGAAAAATGTAAGCAAAAAAGCATACATGGGTGTTTCAGTAGTTAAGGTGTGTGATGTTGGTGAGTTGAACTAGGATAACATAGGTTAAGCTGAAAAAGAATCAGTCACAGGACATATCCTAATGAAAACAGGGAAAATATGCTGATGGATTTGTTGCAAGGTATGACAGCAATGAAGAGTCATTAAGTCATATCAAAAAGTTTTTGATCAGTATGTTGAATTGTGGACCTGTTTGCTGAGATGAATTGAAAGAAGAAACTTCCTAAGCTTAACACATAACACCTAGTATCTTAATAACATAGTAAGTATTCAAAAAACATTTGATGCCTATGTTATGTACAAAAATTTGATGAATACAGTAAGAATACTGCTGAAGACCACAATAGTGATGTCAATGAAGTAACATAGAAAGTTAAAACACTTTCAAAATTGAAAATAGATATTATCACATGATTGAATCTACCCTTCATATTCATATACATAAGTAAAGATGACAAATGATCATAATCACTATCAAACTGGTAGAATATTAAGTGATAATAATATATAGTCAATAGAAAACCCATATTTTATTGATAATATAGGACTAGTTGTCCATGAGTGAACTTAGACATTGTAGTTTTCATAATGACATATTCATCCATGAATATAAGATCAAAACAAACAAAATTTTGAACATAGCAGAATTGAGGACAGTCTTTAGAAACTTAATAAATAATATTTTTAGTGAATTTATCTTCTTGGACTGTCATAACAAAATACCACAGAATGCATGGCATGGAAAAGATAAATTTATTTTCTCATAGCTCTACAAGCTAGAAATTCCAAGGTCAAGTTTGCAGCAGAGTTCATTTTATAGTATGAGCTCACTTCTTGGCTTGCAGATAACTGCCTTTTCTTTATGTCATCTGGTTGCTGGTATCAGTGTGTGCATATGGAGAGATGAGAAATGTGAGCTCTTTTGTATCTTTTCTATAAGAACGCTAATTCCATTTGAACAGGGCCCTACCCTTATGACCTTACTTAACCTTAATTACTTCTTCATAGACCCTTTCTCCAAACAGAATCACACTGATGACTTGGTGGCTTAAATATATGAATTTGAGAAGACACAAATGTGTCCACTGCATTTTTCATACCAGTTCATCAAAATTCATGTACTATTTGTATGAAAAATACATTCACCTCACTCCAATGATCCCAACACTTTTCATTCATTCCAGCATCAATTCTAAAGTCTAAAGTTCAAAATCACATCTACAGATGTAAATCAGATATAGTACAACCAGATAACATACAATTCATCCTGAGTCAAAATGTGACTCTAGTTATGAATCTGAGGAGCCAGACAAGTCATATACTTCCAAAATAAAATGATGTGACCAGAATAGGATATATGTTTCCCAATGTTTTCACTTTAACATTAAATACACTACAAGCCTGGTAGTTCAACTTGCACTATAATTTAGTGAACCCCAGGATGAAATTCTGGGTTTAATTTTTATCATTTTCAGTCCTGTGGCTATAGGCCTTTCTTTAGACACAAAATCTTTCAGATCATACTTGCAACTTTTCAGCTGAAAATTAAAATCCCTGAGCTTACCTATTTTGTTCCACTTTATTCAATGATACTGTGAGCAATCAACCAATATCATTATATTCATTGTTTTGCAAGAAATGTTCAAAATTTTGTATACACAGTCACTCAGATGCTTGCTTTTTATAAATGATTCATTAGGTCTATCCAATTTTAACACTCTGCCAATCTATTCCCAAATCACTGAATGTTCTATCAGTGTTCTCTTTACCATTGCAAATAGAGTCATTACCACCTTAAATCTAATCATATTAGAGACGCAATCCAGAAATCCAGAACCAATTTAGTAAATACATCCTTACAATTCTGTTTCCCCAGAACCTCATTTGGGACCAAAATCTATATTAGCTGCCTTGAACTGCCATAACAAATACCCTATTGTTTAAGGACCTTGAGTCTTAAAGTCTTAAACAATAGAAATTTATTTTCCTATAGTTCCAGAGTCTGGGAAGTCCTAGTTCAATTTTCTGGTGAGGACTCTCTTCCTACCTTATGGACAACTGCTTTAATGCCATGTCTTCACATGTCCTTTCCTTGGTGTGTATTCATGGAGAGAGAGATAAAGAACTGAGGGGGAAAGAGAGAGAGAGAGAGAGAGAGAGAGAGAGAGAAGAGAAGGGGCAGATGGACACAGAACTCTGGCATCTTTTCTCATAAAAATACTATCTATCTCATCAGTATACAACCCATAACTACCTCCTTTTAGGCTTTCTCTCCAAATACCACTAAAGGGGTCAAGCCTCCTTCATTTGAACTTGGAATAGGAGATACACTCAGTCCATAACATTTAAGAATATAATTTAATGATGGCAACCAGTCTTTGTGCAACAATATGTGATACTCTTCTAAGTAATGTACAGGTTTTGTTATACAATATTCCAATGTTATATGATGAATATATCATCTTCCTCCTCCTCCTCTTCCTCATCATCATCTTTATTCAAAATCAGAAAAATATGACCAAAAATGGTTTAGTAACATTTCTAAGTTGGAATAGCTTGCAAATTATAAAATTTGAAGCTAAAGTAGTTTATTTGTCTGCAGTAATTTATACTCCAAATCGTCATTTTAATGTCTCTATGGGAAATACTGTAAGAAAAAGAGAGAAGAAAAATGTTTCATTAGAACATCGATTAAGAGATGGTAATTTCTCAGGTCAAGGAAAGTCTTGAAGATTTTCATTATAATTTAACAAAATACCTGTTCTCTTCTAAAAGGGTATATTGAAAGTCTATCTTGATTTCTGGGCCTTAAAATTTTAAAAATATCTTTATTTGCTCACTGTAGGTACCAGAATGTTAAAACACCTGTAGACTAAAATCTTCTAATGAGTTCTTAAATTAGTCAGTATTATTAGTGGTATGGTTTGGGTTTGGATTATCCCAAAAAGGCTGATGCCCAAATGCAGCAGTTTACAGAGGTGAGGTCCTTGGGAAGTGTTTGAATCATAAAGACTCAGACCTCAGTGGATTAATCCAGTGTGGAATTCATAATTTGAATGAACTCTTAAGAGATAGTCAGAATTGTAGTAGGTGGAACCTGGTAGAATGAATGGGTCATTGGGTACATATCCTTGGAACTATATCTTATTCTGAGCTCCTTTCTTTCCTGTTTTCTCTCTCCTCTCTCTCTCTCTCTCTCTCTCTCTCTCTCTCTCTCTCTCTCTCTCTCTTTCTGTCTCTCTATCTCTCTCTCTCTCTGAGCTGAAAAGCTTTCCTTCACTACCTTCATACCATGATGTTTCTTCAGTGGAACTGGGTTGACATGGATTGAAACCTCTGAAACTATGAGTCAAAGTAAAAATTTCCCTCTTTAAGCTGTTTCTCTCAGGTATTTGTCATGGCAATGAAAAGCTGACTAACATAGGTATGAAGAGTTCATGAATTTAGGTATGGTCATTAATATATATTTAATATATATTATTAATATATTTTCATTTTATATAACTTTCAGAAGTTAGACTTTTATTTATATTTGTATTTATAGACTACTGACCAGTTTCAATTATAGCATAAAGTTCCTGGATGTTCTTCATCCATTTTTCACTAATATTCACATCTTACATTATTTAAAGGTATGAACTGAATTCCTTCACTGTTAATAACTAAATCACAGATATTACTTGTAATGTGTCAGATTTTTTATTAATGTCTTCTTTCTGTTCTAAAATGTTGCTATGGTTAAAATAAGCCACCCCAACAACAACAACAAAAAAATTACCTGAACTTTCCAGCTTCCAGAACTATAAGAAATACATTTCTGTTCACTATAAATTACCCAGTCCTGGCATTTTGTTATAGCTTGAAACGGACCAAGATAGGGGCAATCCAGGATACCACATTGTATTTAACCTCTAGTGTTTTGTAAACATTTCTCAGTTATTCCTTTTTCTTTTTTTCATAATGTTAACACTTTAATAGAGTGATAGTAAAGAGGAGTTTTGCAAATCTTCCCTCAAGTTTGGCTTAAAATACCTCAGAAGAGATCTGCTCTTCCCACCACAAAATATCAGAAGATTTCAACACAACTTAATGTTTAGATCATATTAATTTTTATGTCTCCTTTAAAGTTTTGCCCTCCAAGTTTCTTTACTATAAAATTACTGTTTCTCACTTCTCATATTTTATTTATTAGAACCATATCACTGGGTTCAGTTCACCTTTAAACTGCTCCTCCTGGAGAGAAAAGTATTAAATATTTGCAAGCACACTTTAAAACCACCATCATTAAGTATTATAGAAAAGTGCTCTGAGGCTACGAAAATATCCAATTTCTTGAAGTTTATGATTTATTCAGATTTCCTATACAAATAATATCTTTGGTGAAGTGAAACTGTCTTATTTCTATTACTCCTACTGAGCATTTTATTTCTTCTTCTTGCTTTATTTAAATTGCTAGAAATTCCAGCAGAGGAGGGGTGGAATTAAATTGAAGAAGCGAGAGAAAACTTTTCTCCCTTGTTTTTCATTTTTGGTTCATGTTGGGAGAAAAATATCCAGTTTCTTATCATTTGTAATAATATCATTTCAAATTTCCTCACAGTTGCTTTTATTAGGTTACAGAATTTATCATGTACTCCTAATTTGCAGAGAATTCTTGTGATAAATTTGATTTTTAGTTTTGTTAAGTGTTATTTCTGCATTAACAGATATGACATTGAGTTTCTTGTTTAACCTGATAGTATGGTGAAATATATTAATTTCAAATGTTGAAACAGATTTGCATTCTTTGGATAAATCCCATTTGTTTGTATTATATTATTCTTTTAATGTTGCCAAATTCAAATTTTTGCTTTTATATTCATGAGTGGCGTTGGAATCTAATTTTGTTTTCTTGCAATATTTTTGGTGTTTAGAGTAATGCAGACCTCATAAAGTAGGCTGGAAAGTGTTCTTTCTTTTTCTGTTTCTAGAATGTGTAAATTGGTATTGCAATGTCTTTGAATATTTAGCAAAATTTGCCTGTGTAGCCATCTGCATCTGAAATTTGGAAAGCTTTTAAATATCAATTTACTCAAAGATACAGAAGTATACAGAGCACATTTTTTTTTTCTTAAGGGATGATTTTCTCTCAAATAATTTACCATTCCAGCTGTTTTTTGAATTTAATGTCACAGGGTTTTTTGTGATGCTTCCTGATTATGCTTTTAAATCTCTGAAATTAATAGTAATGCCCCTCTTTTATTTCTGATATTGTTAATTTGTATTTTTTTTATGATGCCTTTGACTAAAGGTTTATTAATTTTACTGGTGTCCTAACATAACTAGTTTTTAATTTCATTCGTATTTTTGTTATATTTTGTTATTGATTTTGTTTTCTTCCCTAATATTTATAACTTCCTTATTTTTTATTTAATCCCCTCTATTTTGCTATGGCTTATTGAGGTAAAGTTTTAACTAATGGAATTAAAATTTTTTTTAATATGAGAATATTTTCAATACATTTCCACTTAAGCACTGTTTTGCTGCAACTTACACATTTGGATTTATTATATGTCCTTATCCATTTAGCTTAAAATATATATTTTTAAATTTTCATGAAACTTTTTCTCCATGCCTCATTATTTAGAAATATATTTCCTAATATTTGAGATTTTATGAACTTTTGATTATTCATTTCTAGTTTTGTTATTATATTTCTAATGATGGTTTGAAAACATACTTTGTCAAATTTTTGTTATTTTAAATTTGTTAAGATATGTTATAGTATTCATAAATATTCTGTTGGGTATGGTATTTTACATATCCATTAACTCAAGGTAGATGAAAAGGTTTCAGGTCAGCCATATCATTTCAGATGTTCTCCCCTCTTATTCTATCAACTAATCACAGAGGAAGTTGAAACTTACAACCATAGTTTGGAAAATATATATATAGTTTGGAAAATATCTATTTTTCCACTAAAATAGTTTTTGCCTTCCATTTTTTTTTTTTTTTAAGCAAAGATGCATTTAGAATTGTTATTTCTTCTTGGAGACTCAAACTTTCCTTCCTCATTGCATAGTGTTCCTATTATTCCTGATACTATCCCTTCTTCTTGACTTAACCTGAGGTATATGTGCAAGTGTGTGAGCTCTTCTCAACTTCCTTTGCTGAAAGTTTGCATGGCATATATTTTAAAACCTTTTCAATTTCATCCATATGCCTTTCTACAAGAAAGGGAGTTTTTGTAGAAAAAGAAAAAGACAGTGATTCCTCCTTGATATCCAATATGATAGTGGTATGTTTAGACCATTAGATTTAAATTAATCGTTGATGTGGTTAAACTAAATCTCCCATCTGGCTAGACAGTTTCCATTTGCTCCATTCTTTTCTTCCTCTGTCCTCTCGTTTTCCTACCTTCCTTTTTTTTTTTTTTTTTTTGTTGTTGTTGTTGTTTTTTGTTTTTAACTCTTTGGTCTTGTACCCATAGTTTACAACACACAAAATTATCTAATTTGAATATGCTATCAAGTAGTAACATGATACTTCCTTTACAGAGTAAAAACTTTGTAATAGGTAATAGTGTATTTTCTATCCCTTTTGTCACTGTATTCATTTTGCTTTTGTATTTTATGAACATACACTACATTTTTATTTTACTGTTTTAAATAATTCCTCATTTAAAGAAATTAAAAATTATAAAAAAACTTTTTTTAGCTTTCATTTATCTGATAGGTGGTCTTTATCTACTCTTTTTGTCTCAATCATGCTTCTTTTTCTCTCCCTCTCCCTCTCTTTTTCTTTTGAACAGTAAAGGAAACAATTGAGAAAGTGAAGGGACAATGTGTGGATTGAGACAAATCTTTACCAGTTAATCTTTGGATAGAATATTAATATACAGCACATATAAAGAACAACAGCAATAAAGAACAAATACATAAACAAATAACCCAATCCATAATGGGCAAATAAACTGAACAGGTGCTTCTAAAAAGAAAAAAAGTACAAATGTCCATTAATTATACCAAAAAGAAAAAAGAACAAAGAAAAAATGTTTAGCATCTTCAACCATCAGGGAAATACAAATCAAAACAGCATTGAGATTTCATCTTATCCCAGCTTAATGCCAATCATCAAAAATACAAATAACAATCAATGCTGACAAGGATGCAGTAATAAAGGAATGCTTAGACAGTGTTGGTGAGATTGTATATTAGTACAACCATTATGGAAATCCGTATGAATTTTCCCAAAAAAACTAAAACCCGAACTACCATATGATCCAGCTGTATCACTCCTTGGTTTATATTTGAAAAAGTTCAAGTCAGTTCATTATGAAGATAATTGCACAGTGACTATCAAGAGATTAAATGATAAAAAAATGTGGTATAGACACATGAGTAATATTCAGCTCTAAAGGAAAACAAAGTCATGTCATTTGCAGGAAAGTGGATAGAACTAGAGGTCAACATGTTAAGCGAAATCAACCAGACTCAGAAGACAAGTATAACATGTTTTGTCTGTTATGTGAACCTAAAAAAAAAAAAAAAAAAAAGAAAGAAAAGAAAGAAAAATTAAGGTGATATGAGTGTGATGAAGGCACTGTTAGTAAAGAGGAAGAGGGGAGATCAGGAGATGGAGGAAAGAAGAGTCAGCGTGGATAATAAGTGAATGAAATGATCAAAATATGTCATATGTGGGTACAAATGGGACTCAATGAAAGACATTATATAATTAATAATAATTAATAAGCACAAATAGCAAACAGAACTTAGGAGATTTTTATGTGTTAAAAAGTAGTGAACACAATGTGGGGTCATATGGTAGACATTTAGTAAAAATTATAAATTATTAAATTTACCAACATATGTTACAAAAATGTTTTACAAAAGACTTCTTGATAAAACATGTAACAAACCATCCTAAATATTACATTCTGAGACTAAAGATAAATACTTAGACTTTTTTATATACATTTACACTTACATTTTATTTTGAGGTCAAGTGAACGAATATTGTGCAAAGGCTTATACAACCAACTGGAAGACTGTGTAACTTTAAGAAATATGTTTATTGTGTGCTTATCCACACAGACAAATGCATGGACCAGTTCTTGTCTTAAAATTCCAAATAGAACATGATGAAATTATTGAAAATGCATAATTTTTATTTTGGGCATGGAAATTAAGAACTCACATAAAAGGTATATACTGTGGACACTTATTATTAGTGAAATCTTCAGCTCTGGTGTCAATTTGAATGCCATATTTGCCTATGGAGCGGGTGGCCGCAGGCAAGTCAACTTATTTTTCTTTTATAAAATAAACCAAGCAGAATATTTCAGCTTGAGTTGTTTTAGGATTTAAGATAATAATCTATATATGATCTATGTGTAGCCACAGATACAGACATAGATATAGGCTGACAGAATAGATAGATAAAAATATAGGCATATAATTTTCCCCCAAAACAACATTTGAGTATTCTGTAGTTGTGTTTACAGCAACATTTTAGAACCCAAATTTTATTATTACTGCAAATAATAAGAATCGACTGTATTTCTCTGTTATAACATAAGTGTATGGATTAAAGATGCATGTGGTAAAATAATGTATCTCTTTTGGGCAAGCTTCACAGAATCAAGAAACAAATATAAATTTGGATACATAAGTAGGTATGTGTATTGAGAACTCTGGGGGAGGAATAAAGAGATAAATTAAGGTTATTGAAGGCTTAGGTGCTAAATTGAGCCATTTGGATTCAATACACTAGGCAATTCAGTTGTAGCAAAAGGTTTTGACCAAAGAAATAAAAGTACTGAAGAAATGTTTGAAGAGTATTATTCTGAAAACCATATAGAAGATTCCTGTCTGACAAATGCAAAAGAAAGAGAGAAGAATTTTGTTATGGTGGCACAAATAAATACAGAAAAGATGAACTTGAGAATTATTAACAGTGAAAAATTGATAAAAATTTGATTGATGGATGATGAAGCGGTAATAGAAGTCAAAGTAATGCTAAAATTGTGACCCAAAGTAATTGAAAAGAATAGTAATGATATTGATAGAATTGTGAATTTAGAAAGTGGAGCAGAACAGGCTGAGAAGACAGATGTAAAGCAAGACATCTGAACAGCTGGTGTTTTTCATTTTAAATGAAGGCAAAAGAAATACAATCAGTATGCACCAACACATAGCTGAATTCACTAAGGCATAGATGTGGAAAGAGAGAAACAACAGGGGCAGACAAAAACGATGTGCACCCCAACAAAGACGAATTGCTCCTTTTGAGCAATGACTTAGTTAGCTGGAATTGCCAGCCCTGCCAAATTACTGCTGAAGAAGCTGAAATGTTCACAAATAATTTTAGGCAGCCAAGAAACTTCCGAGTAGCATATGGATATAATAGGAAAGAGGTTGTTTTTTTTCTCCTGATAAAGTCACAAGATGACTAGTCAATTCCCTGTAATGAGGCATCTGGATGTCAAGCAGAGTATTTTATCCTGCCTATTGAGGCACGATTCCCATTTTTCTAGGGAACCACATTAAGTAGATCTGTTTAGACTGGAGAGGCTCCTCTGTTTTTAGTCTAAGAATAACAGTTGCAGAGGACATAGAGTATCCATGTTCATGAGCATTTCCCCTCCCTGGTGAGTTGAATCTCTCCTTAGTAAGTGGAAGAGGTTTTTTTTTCCCTCAGACTCCACAAACAGTGTCTAAAGTTCCTGTCTTCTATTGATTTGGGTTAGGGGAGAGGATATGCATGTACATGTCTTCTGCTGTTAAAGGACAAGCTGCCCTCAGTCTTTTATAACAAAGTACCATAAACTACATAGCTTATAAAAAATAAATTTATTTCCTAGAGTTCTGGAGACTGACTGAGGAATAAAAGATCAAGGCCCTAGAGGTCTTGGCATCTGGTAAGGGAATGAATCTTTGCAAACTGTGCGGAGTCACTGTGTTTACACATGGAGGTAGAAGTGAGGGAGTGCACCTGGTCCTCTTTTGTAAGGTTATAAATCTATTAATGAGGGCTTCACTAATCATAGTCAATAATTTTCCCATTTCTGAATATTCTTGCCTTGTAGATTAGCATTTCAACACTTGAGTTTGGGAAGAGATGTACATTCAGACCATGGGAAAGTGCCTGCGTGCTCAATAATCCAGAGTCCCTTCCACCTTGCTGCAAGGCCCTCTGTGATGGCCTTCTCCTTAATATTAATTTTTTTTCTTTTACCAGTATATCCAAGCACTTTGCTTTTCTTTTTCCTCTCCTTACAGGCACTTGAAGTTCTGGAATTTTGTTACACTTATGTTTGTGAGTTCTTTGAATCTTTATTTTGGATTCATTATAGTTGTACAAAAGAATAAGTCTTTTTTTTTTTTGATACTTTGGTTGTTTTCCATTGATTCTTTTTTTTTTTTTTTTAACTTTAGATTACATAGAAGGAAATGAGAGGGAAGGAGCTATGAAAAATGGTGGAATGAGACAGACATCATCATCCTATGTACATATATGATTGCACGAATGGTATGAATCTACATCGTGCACAACCACAGAAATGAAATGGTGCACCCCATTTGTGTACAATGAATCAAAATGCAGTCTGTAAAAAATAAAATAAATAAATAAATAAATAATAAGTAGTAAATGAATAAAGAAATGTACAGATGAGGAACAAGAAATAAGCAGAGAAAAAGAAGTTCTGTATGGTTGTTTTTCTACGTAGTATTGTTCCTACCATAATGGCAGTGAATATTTTTTTCACTCTTTACAAATGCCAATAAGCCATGGATTTTTAGATATTCAAAGGTGAAAAGGTAAAATGACAAATTACAAGAAAGTGTTATTTAAATTACATAACATTTTACATATTTTTCTTTATGGGAAATAAAAACTCTCAAAAAAACTAAACAATTCATATAAATAGTAATGAAGTATATGTGTTTTATACAGATAGGCAATAATGTAACTCATAGCATTGTTTCATTATTTAGCTAATCTTTGTAGATTCTTTGTTATATGCCAAGGACAGTGAAGACTCAGATTTAAATTAGGTATATGTCTTGTCTTCTTTGCTTACATTCTGGCAAAACACTTGGTTGTATTCTTCTCCAGCTTTATTATGTTTAATTTGCATAAAAAATTCACCCATTGTAGTTCATTAACAGGTACTATGTTGCAGGAAGATGGGAAGTAGTTTTTCTTGTGACTATTGTAAAGTAGAGTGATTATAGATTACTATATATTTCAAAAGTTGGAAAAATTTTTAAACTTTTACTATGAAGTAATGATAAATGTTTGAGGAGAGAGATATATTTAATATGATTTAAACCTTGCACAATGTACATGTATCAACATGTTACACTATTAATATGTACAATTTTAATCCTTTTGAACCACTTTAAAATAAATTTAATTAAAAAAAAAAAAACCCTTAAATGTCAAATGAAGAGGAAATGGGATAAACCCCTTACTTGACATGTATATATAATGCCACTAACTTATGTTGCATGGGACTGCCACACCGCAGGTGGGCCATCTGCACTACTCCGGGTGCAACTTCCCCATATGATGGGGAAAAGGACTCAGTCTCTGTGCAAAGATCTGAGGAGAAGAGCTTTACTCTGGAGAGATGGAGCACTTGTCACGTAGGAAGGTTCTTCTGTCTTTACTGCATATGACACTGTCTTTTATATGCTTGCAGTCAAGCTAGCCATACATTTTAAAGGTCAAGCCTTGAGTAAGCAGCTACTAGCCTATTTGGCAGACCATAGGTTGGTAACAGAAAGTAAAAAATAACCATGTGAACACAGAATGTGACAGTTTTGTAGACACTGAAGAACTCTCTCACAGACCACATAAGAACATCCTGTTCACATAACACAGGAAAGAAGGATGGGGCCCCAGTTCCCAAGTGGCCTGAAAGGTGTGTCTGTCTCTCGACTGAATACCACATAGACCTCCTTCCAGGAGAAGGAGCCCACAAACTTATATAGGAGAAGAAGAGTCTCGTGGAAGATAAAGACCTTGGGCCATGATTACCATTCTCACCACTTACTAAACCATCATCAACATTAAAGTTCACAATACAAAATTATATCTTTTTTTGCAATAAGGAGCAATGAGTGTTTCTGACTGAAAGTTTAACATGAAAGAAATGTCTGGACCAGTGTTCCAAGTAGGATGTTGCTTCTGGATTCCATTTTTGTTAACTTGGGAATACTTCTTTAATCAGTCATACTTGCACTGTAGGTTTGGAGAAATGACTCTGTACATGTATTTGCAATGGACTGAAGTTTTGTATTATCATCAAATTTATATGCAGAAGCCCAACCCCCTAAGTGATGACCTTTGTGAGGTAAATAGGTCATGAAGATAGAGTTCTCATGAATGTGATTAGTGCTCTCATAAAGGGACCCCAAAGAGTTCTTTAGTCCTCTCTCTTCCAAAATGAAGACAGAAAAAGAAGTATTTAGTTTGCAGCCTGAAACAGGACCCTCAACAGAACTCAACCATGACAGTACCTGATCTCAGATATTTAGCCTCCAGAAGTGAGAGAGATAAATTTCTATTGCTTATAGACCAAAATCCCCTATTATATGCAACTTGATGAATTCTGGCACCTGTATAGTAATATAACCATCAGTACAATTAAGATAAAGATTATTTCCATCAAATTATAAGAAATTCTCTTATCTGCTTTTAGAGTTGAGCCCTGTCTCCAACATTTGGCTCTGGTAACCACTGATCTGGTTTCTAACGTTGAATTTTTCCATTTCAAGACTTATATTATCAGACCAAATACTAAAGCATATAGCATTTTGTTTTTAAATTAACAATGTTTTTGTATTTATCTGTTATATTCATCAATATTATCAATATTATACTTTGTTAAATTGGTGAGAACCATACCATAGTAAGGATATAACATTATTTTTCAGTTAATTAGTTGATGAATATGTGAAGTCTATCAAATTCTCACTTAAGAAAACCACTGAAATAAATATTTTTATTCCTTACAAAGTTTTTTTTTTTTTTTTTGAAAATCACTTTTTATCATGGGTCAGCTCTGAAGAGAAAGATAGATAGATCTTATCACAAGTGTATGATTAGTCTTATAAGACACTGCCAAACTATTTTCCAAAGGAATATTTTATTTTTTCACCATTTTAATAATTTACTCCTGGTTTCTAATTTTCCCCCAGCATATTTCTTATAAGAAATATGTTGTTAATATCATTGAAGATCCCCATATATGAGCAATCACCTCTGCTTTTTAGATTAAATTTTAGTGTGAATAAAGTTATTTTTCTTATTTGTACTTACTTATTTATTTTTGGATTTTAATTGCAAACTCCTTATTGAAAAATTATTTCAGTCTCATTTCAATTATTTTTAACTGAGCTTTTCTCTGTCTATTCATTTAAGAATGGTCAAATGTGGATGGATAATATTTGGTGTCTACACTCAACTCTTTTCTAAGATCCTCTATCCACATATCTACCAGTTTCCCTGAATTTAGCGTTCTGGCTTTTCAAACAAGAATGAGTGAATATTTTTGCCAGCAAACACTGCAGATGCCCTTCTGGAATGTGGCTGGCAAGTTTCTGGCAACTCACAAAATTGAGAACTCTGCATACAAATTTGTTCATTTGAATATACATGTTCAAAATGTATTTGCCTGTTTTGTTTCATTATTGTTCTTCCAGGTAATTCCTTGCTCTTTCTACATTTTTAGCTGCTTTCAGTGGAAGAATCAGTTTTAAAGGAACATAATATGTCAGTGATATAAATGGAAAGTTTATTGTTATATTCTGAGTATATAATTTTAAATTTTTACTATATTGACTTCAATATAATAATAATGAACTTTTATTGAACTTCAGTTCTGAGAAAATGTCACAATATGTTTTGAATGTAGTCCTTCCTGCTCTGCTATTGAAGCTTATTTTAAAATGAACATGTTTTCTTTTACTCTTCTCCCTCTCCTCCTCCACCATAACCTGGGGTGGAGGTGAGGGGACAGGATCACCTTTTTCCCATTTATGTCCAATTATCTGTCTTTGAGCACACACTCACCATATGAACCAAGTAATTCAGATTTCAGGAATGGCACCAGAAGATCTAAGAAATGACTATCTCCCAAATTAACAAGTGAATCACCCACCCTTCCACCCCCAGGAAACACTTGTAATGAATCACTTCTTTAAAAATCCTCCTTGATGGCAGAATCACAGCCTCTGGGACAGGAGTCCCAGTTCTTCTCCTTTGATAGCAAAGCAATAAAACTTACTTTTCCTTTTTCTCATTATTGAGGAAATGGCATTAGGGGCAAGGACCAAACTTTCCCTAACAAGAATATTAGTAATGACAGTAACCTCTTTTAGGTGTATGTGCTAGTTTTAAATCATGTGTTTAGTGTAGTACATGATAGATACATTTCTTTGTAGAACCTTTAATGAACAAAATTTTAATTGTTGAATTAATCATACTTTAATAATATTGTAGTTCTTAAATATTGTGAAAATTTATAAATACCATCTCTCATATTCATATCTCTTAGAATAGAATAAAGAAAGATGTGCAATGTGTGTTCTAAGAAAAAAAGTTTTAAAAGTTCCTATAAGGTGAATATGCAACTTTTCAAGATGAAATGATAATATATTGTCTTAGTCAATTTTGTGCTGCTAATAGAGAATTTTTGAAGTTGGAAGATTTATAAAGCATATAAATTTCTCATAATCTGGAGATTTTGATGTTCAGGATTAAAGGCATTTGGCAGGTTTGGTGTCTGGTAAGAAGCCAGTCTTTTCCAAGAAGGTGCCTTCAATAATACATTCTCCAGAAAGACATACAATTTCTCACATGGCAAAAGAGTGAGGGCAAGAAAATTCTCCCCTGCAAGATGTTATAGTACTAGTAGTCAATCATGAGCCTTTGGGACTTTAAACACTGCCCATTATACCCCATCTCTCAATAATTTTACTCTGGGGATTAAGTTTCCAACACATGAATTTTTAATGGGAAAAACATTCAAATCAGATCAATTATTATTTTTTTCTCTTGAAGATTTACAGGCTAACTAACAAAGTTCATGAAACAATACTTTATATATTATGAAAACATCTTTTCTCATTATCTGCACTCTGCTTAGTATTTATTGTGATATTAATCTCCCAGTAACATATTGTATATCAAATGAGCATCAATGGAAAATTTGTCTATTTCTTTAAGGATATAAAATCCATGACAGAAAAATTTCATGCTATTTTTACCTGCAATATTCCCAGTCCCTAAAAGAGTACCTTTCCAAGGAGAAATAAATGAATGGCAGTATCCCTTGTGCATTCACTGAGAAAACATTTATTAAAAAATCAATTAGGTGTGAGACTTCATTCTAAGTCCTAGGTATAAAAAGTAATAAAATAATATCTGCCTTGATGTACTTTATATTATTTCTTCAGAAATAAAAACTTTATTGTAAATATTTGTTTTATAAATAATATAAATATAAATTTATATTACTTAAATTTTATTAAATTGTAATATAAATATAAAATTATTATGAGTTATCATTTCTGGATAAAATGAAATCAGTTGAATACAAAGTAGTTACTCTGGTATTAATTTAAATATGCAGAGAAAATTAAATAGCTATTTCCAAAATCTGAATAAAAAGAACAGTTCTTTGTTTCATGTCACAAGGTATTTTACTTCATTCTTTTACAGTGATTACTTATATAAAATTTTAAAAGGCAGTACTGTTCTATGATATATATTAAAAGAAACTATATGCCAGTAGTTTAAGAATCTGAATGCTTTTATTCATTTTAATATAAATCTGTATAGGTAAAATTACTTCATGATCATTGCCATAAAGAAAAAAAGATTGAAGGTGTAACCATATAATGAGTCCATTAGTGAAACTCCTCTACAGAATTTGTAATTTTTTTGATCCAGAGTGTATCTTTTTATGAAGTTCATTTTCAAATCAACTCCATAATACAGATTTTAATTATCATAATTACTTTCATAAGATAAACAATGCTTAGAGAAAATAGTTGGAATTTTTTTAGGAAATGAAGAGAAAACTGAATACTCTGATTTGTTGCGACTTAGCAGAGTCACTACATATGAATTTAATTAAGATCTAAACTTGCCCCATTTACCACTTAATGAGCTGTAACAGCTTTGGAAGAGCTATTGCCAGTTTTTTGAGTTAATGCAATATTTAAATTAGTGGTATTCATGGATAATATATGAAACTTCAAAACTGAGGTTTTGTGAGAAAATATAAGCTGGTATAATGTATGTCAAATAGTCATTGTCTCTATCTTCTCTTACAGTAAATTTAATGAGTTTCCTTCTTCCTACAAATTTTCTTAAACAGAGGAAAACATGTACCTAAAGTTATGGTATTCCATAAATCTATTCCTGTGCTATAAACTCATTGTGTAGCTGAACTCAATCTCCATTTTCTTAGTCTAAGAAAATCATTTAACTTCTCTGCATTACCTTTTCAATTATAAGAAAATGAAAAAGTGTGTCTTAGAGAACCTGATAATTAATATTGAAACAGTTTAAATTATATAAAAATGTATAATTCTCTTAGTCAGTAAGGGTCCAACTGTATCTTTTTGGATATTGTGTCTACCTAATAATCCTCAAAAAATTAAAACATCCATTAAAAGGAAATATAAGTAAAATTTGCAATCCTTATGAGAAGGATGGAATAAATTAAAAGGTGGACCACAAAAATATTTATTGTGTTTCTAATGGTGTCTTTAATTTTCAAGAACATTTTAGTGAAATAATACCCTTATTTACAAGACAAGTTCAGAGACTTGATAACTCATGAGACCTCAAAAATTAATAAAACCCTTGTGAATTTACTAATAATTCTCTAACCCTTGCATATTCACTAATATTATTTCATTTGTGAATTAAACATTCATTTTCTTCTATATAAATTTAATATAAAAAGTTATGTCTGATTTTAAATATAAAAATCATAAAATAATTGTCAATATATTTAAAATATTCATTAATTTTATATTTTAAATAAAAACCAAAATCATTTGATGTTAATCAATATAAGATTACAAAAGTAAAAGTGAATTTCAAGTTAAAAGACAACATATCGGTATTCACTAAACTCATCAGGTCTGTAGAATCTTCGAATAGTTTATGTGTCAGACATTGTGCAGGATACTTGATACTAGTCACTATCATTTTTAACTATCTTAAAGTTTATAGTGTTCAGGTTCTGGAAAATATATAAGGATAACAGTAAGTGATAATACCTTTATTTACTCATTCATTTTAAAAATCTTATTATGTTCTTTAATAATATAATTTTTTCTAAAAGGAAAAGGAAATCAATCTTCAAATTTTGCTATAATTTTTTAATTTTTATAAGAAGATTATATATTGGTATATTGCAGAATCTTCATGAACTCATTACATTATAACTTGTATCAGAGATGAATTTAGTGTTTCAAACAAAGAAATGTTCATATTATACTCAAATTTCAGAAATTACTCATTATACTGTTTTTAGAAAAAAATGTTATTTTTTAAAAATATTTTTTAGTTACAGTTGTTGATGGTCCTTTATTTTATTTATTTACTTATATATGGTGCTGAAGATCAAACCCAGTGACTCACCCAGGCTAGACAAGCACTCTGCCACTGAGCTATAGTCCCAGTTCCAAAATGTTATTTTAATTAAAATTTGATGCAATTATTTATCCAACAACAATTTGATTTTTAAAGGAATATAAAAATGACTGCAGCAACATTGCAGCAGAGAAAACAGTGGTCACTGCACTACCAAGTTTCTCTATTTTTCACACTTCTGGGCATTCTTACTAAACTCATGACTGACTTCCTAATATAGGAAAAAATTTGTTTTACATGAAAGCTTAAATTTCATAAAAGTTTGATACTAAGATAACCTTAATAATCTAGGCAAGGCAAAATTTCTTCTGTTAAATAAAATACTGAACATTTGTGATATTATAATATTAACAATAATAGTAACCATGTGAAAAATATTAGTCTGCGTATATGTGAGTTCATATGTTTGATGGCTGCCAAAATGTGATGTAAATGGTGATGAATGTGATCAATTTGCCATCTGTGTGTTGCAATCTATTTCTCTATAATCTCTAATGACTAAGCAAATCATTTGCAGGTATGATATAATTGTTTTTGCAGTTTTAGAACTGTGATAATCATATAATTTAGGTAAAAATTTCACACATAAAAAATTTATCTTTTGTATGTAATTTTATCCAAATATGGATCAGTTTATTTTTAGTATAATGTGAACTGGAAAAAACAAGTGTTAACCTAGTTTTTACATTTTTTTATAACTATTCATTTGCCATTTTTTTGTCCATTGATTTATTCCCTCAAAATATTTAAAGTACCCAAAACTGATTATTAGAAATCTTGATGATAATTATATATCTTATCTACCCTCTTACATTTTTCCACCTCGAAGTTATATTGCTTTTACCAGTTTGTCAGAAAATTTTAGCAATCCAAAATAATGATAAAGTTTTAAATCGTAGGCATTTTATCATTAGTATTACAAATTGAATAAGACACTACTGATTCAAAAAGTCCTTTAATCTTGACATCATTTACCATTTATGAATTATTTTTATTACAAATCAATAAACCATTTGTTTCTCTGCTCATGTATGGAAATTAACTCTGCTAAAATGCATTTTATGTTCATTTTTGAAATGTATGCTAACAGATACATTTTATTTAGAAAATTATTTTCTGTGACTGACACAATTCCTAGTATTGTTTTCCCTCTTTCTAACCAATATATAATTTGAGTGTATGAAATACATACTCCCATTTGTGTAATGTGCTTTACAAAAAGGTATTTTCTTCCTAATAGTTTCTTTATAAATGTATCTTTCAGCACATCCATGTGACGTATTTCACCTGACACTTCCTTATTTTATGTTAACTTCTTAATGTATGTGCCAGGAAAATCTAATTCAACTTCTAAAAAGCATTTATAATTGTTATAGCAATCTGTAATGATTAAAAATGTTTCCCTAATTCACCACATGCTCTTTTAGTACATTTTATACCTTTTCTTTTGCAGGGAAAGAGGTAGAAAAAAGAGGGGATTATGAAAAGAACAATGTTTCCATATTGGTATAATATCACTTTCCTCAGTTTTTCAAAACATTTTTCTTAAATACTTCAAAATGCCAGTTAAAATTGTCATTATTTCTTTTTAAGAAGATATCTGCATGGACAGACATAAGTGAAATTTTAGTATTTCAACGATAAAGCTTATTCAATAATATCTAAGTCAAATTACTTTTTAAAAAGCTTTCATCAGAAAGAACAGATGTATTACTCCACTTATCTTCCTTGCACACCCATTGCTCACTTTCACATTCTATAATGGATAATGATACTTGCCTTGTTTAAACCTCCAAGAGCTAGCAGTAAATTCAACAATGTAGTTTGATGGAATGTTTTCTTTCAACATCACGGATAAGTTTGCTTTGTTTGTAAGTTTTCATGGTGCTGAAAGGAATATACACATGAGCAGTCTTAAACCCAGGTCATTAGATGTTTTTTCATATCTGATATAGACTCTTTTCAATTTCTGTTAGTCTCATCGCCTTCAGTGAAGCAGATCCTCTAACCACAGCCCTCAGTTTGCAAACCTTCTTCATCCCTATGGCTATGGTGGAATGAGACACACCTGCTTGGAGAGTAATAACCATTACATGTTTTCCATCTTCCTAATCCTTAATCACTTTTAACTGTATTCCTAGGATAACTGCTGATGTGGCCTCTTAGTGACCAAGTTTGCCTAGATTTTTTTCATGTTTAGGGTTCACAATAAACAAAACATCATGTGGTTAAGCACAAGTTAAAATGATGCCATCAAGACAAGTGATAAACCTGAAATGTGAGAAGTTGCTGCATAACATGGCATACATTTTATGGCAAATTTCTTTGTAAGTTAGATGATGGATGCTCTAGAATAATAACATAGTGTACTAAATACATAAAATAGTGACCTAGTTGTTTATTTTTATGATCAAGTATAATGTCCTATAAATAATTATATGAGCTGTATTTCTATACCACTGGTCACACAGCAGGTTTTCTTCTGCCAGTATCACAACAAACACGTGACTACTGTATTGTGCTATGAGAAGACAATGGCAATATCACAGTTAGGTGATATGGATTTTTCAGCTATAATTTTATGGGATCACCATCCTTTATGTGGTCTACCATTGACCAAAATGTCATTATGTGGTGTTTTAGTGTGATTTATCTCAGCAAAACACTGGAGTTGAGGATAAAGAGGAGAATGAAGGAGTAGGAAAGTGTTTAAAAAGTAGGAGGGGAAGAGAAACAAATATCTGGGGAAATATAGCTATTATTTTACTTTTCCAATTTATATATGATATATAAGTATGAAATAAATTGTAAATTCTAGAAGTGGAAAAGTAAAGATGGACACTATCAAAAAACTTAGTAAAATGTTCAATTATTCAAATAAGAATGGTAAAGACAGAAGTTTTAGTTTTTTATTTGTTCTTTCTATATATACATGACAGTAGTATACTTTGACATATTATACATATATAGAATAAACATAATTTGTTCCAATTAGGATCTCATTATTGTGATTGTATATGACGTGGGGTTACTTTGGTCATGTGTTCACATACAAAGAAAGAAAAGAAATATTCCATTCATTATACTCTTTCTATTTCCATTCCCCTTCCCTTCATTCCCCTTTGTCTAGTCCGATGAACTTCTAATCTTCGTCTTTCTTTTTCTGGATTAGCATTCACATATCAGAGAGAACATTCTGTCTTTGGTTTTTTGGGAACTGGCTTTTTTCACTTAAAGTTTCATCCATTTACCTATAAAAAACCATAATTTCATTCTTCTTTATGGTAGAGTCATGAAGTAAGAAAAAGGAATTGTAAAGCCTGTGTAAAACAAAAAATTAAGAATAAAACAAAAAACACATTTTTAAGGATAATATTTGATGAAAATAAGTTAAATGAGGCAACTATGTTGAAAAAAAATCCTTATGTCTTTATATTAAATTTTATACCTCTTCAGAATTATATCTAAATTTTGTGCTAAATATGTAGAGACCAAAAGCCAAGTTTTATTATTATATAACAATAATATAGTATTACATATAAGTAATATAGAGATATACCCAGAACTTTGCTCTGAGTAAATTAAGGATATTTATAGAAAATAAAGACCATAACTGCTCGAACTGTTGCCTAACATTCTCCTGAATTCAATTTCTAATGCCACAAAATGAATATATGTGCACATATGCATATGATTAATAGGATCTTCTTCCTAAAATCTTTAATATATATGTTAGCATATATACTGATATTTATTTTACTAAAAATATGACAATAAAGTAATTCAGTGAATCACAACTATAAAATATGCACATGGAAATAAATTAATGAAAAAGATGAAGTGGGTGTATGATAATTGACCAAGTAGTAAGAATGCTCAAATGTATGAAAATAGTCCCCTTTTAGTAGGAGCAGAGGATAATTCTGTCAAACATTTTTCCCAGTTATGCTTAATCCAACATACCATTTTGTGAGAACATGAGTAAGCAAGGGATCACTATTATTTTGATAAATTTTTGAATGTGCTTTCTGTAATAAAGCACATTTTTTTATATTCATACCACTAATTAAGTGTATGAATATCTGTGATGGTTATGTATAATTCTACTGTAAGCTTCAGGCAATTATAATTCAGAGACTTTTGGACAAAAAAGAGATGCTTATTTCTCTCCTGTTAACCAATTTTAAGTAACAAGTGATTCTGCTCCATGTAGTTATTTGTGGATCAAATTACATCCATAATATATATTTTTTGCTATTCCCTAGGCTGCTTCATTTGCATGTCTGAAATATTTTTGCGAATATTTCCAGTTTATGGTTTTTAGGGGAAAGACTTTGAAGGAGCAAACCTGAAGTAGATTTTTAGACCACACATGGAGAAATGGCTCACAACTCATCTTACATTGAAGAGAACCAATTTAAATATCTACATCTACATTTGAGAAAAGCTGGAAAATTCACAGGTAATCAGTACATGCCAGTTACAATTTATTAGTTGGAAATAAATGAAGAATGGACCAGACCTCCTAACACAATCAGAACAGATTTATTGACAGGTTCTAAAAATCCAATAATACTTACAGTAAATAAGTTGTATGTAAAATCATGTTCCTTATTATTGATTTCAAAATATTTTTAATCCATATTAATATACTGTTTTAGATTCAGAGAGCCATATTTTCTAATGATGCTATAATTTCATTTTTGTCAGAAAAGATGATTCTGAATATAAAAATGCAATAATAATTTGCAGAGACTTTATGTGAGATTTATATAGTTTAATTTTCAAAATAATATAATTCAGTAAAGGAACTTTGTTCATTATACTATATGAATGGTCAAAGAACATTGGCCATTTATACTTCCTTCCTATTTGGAACATAACATATAATTGGGGTTTACCAAAGACTTTGTAGAGAATATTAAACTTTTGGAAGATAAACGACGACTTGATCTCAAAATTAAATAAAACACATCAAAAGGGAACATATTTAATAACATTTTTGTTGGACCCAGCAGCTTTGAGTTCTCATATAATTGAACTTCTATTTGGAATTAACATTGTAAATTCATCATTACATTATTATATAACATCAATCATGTATTTACCCAAAGTTGTATTCTCCAAATCACTTACTAAGCTTCTTCAGCAAATCTGTTTCTAGTTGTAATTATTTATTTGTATGCAAATTAAAGAAATTCTGAGGCTATACAGTCTAACATATATAAGTGATGCTGTGACATTCCTAACTTACTAAAAATGGTAATTATATAATTAATTGGTCTCAAACTGGATAAAAAACACTTTTTTGAAATGTTCATGTATTTCAAGAGTCATATTCTACAGTTGATAAGGAAAACCATCTAAAAGTATATAATTATATGGAAGAAGTTCTTAATTCACTCTAATATCCTAAAAGTAAATTATTTCATCATATACATATTTTAAAAATAGAGGAACTCATTTTCAGTTAATTTCTTTTTTTTTTTTTTTTTTGTAGAGGGAATTGAGCCCAGGGATGCTCTGTCATTGAGGCACTTGTGATTCTTCTGCCTCAACTCCCAAGGGCCTGGGATAACAGGCTAGTGCCACCACACCCAACTTCAATTTACCTTTTTCATTTTTTAAATTTTTGATTTGTTCATAATAGCTTTATATAACATTAGGATTTATTTGGATATTATCATAAACACCTAGAATATAATTTGATCCAATTAAGTCCCCACTACTTATGCTTACCTTCCTATTCCTCCCTATTCCCCTTTCTCTACTGATTTTTCTACTTATTTACATTAAAAAAAAAAAAAACAGTGCCTTGTGGATATATATAACGGTGACATTCACTGTAGTATATCCACATATGTACATTGGAAGGTTAGATCAGATTCATTCCACTGTTTTTCCTTTATCTGTCCCTTTTTCCTCCCTGTCAATTCCCTTCTACTTGCTTTTTAATTTGAAATGTCAGTAAAAGTCACTCTCTTAGGTCTTAGTCTCTTTTAAGACTCCCAAGACTTTTCCTCTAGTGAGAGTGTGGAAGAACCAGGTGTGAAGGTCAATTAGGATGATGAGCCAATTCAAAAATAACACTCAAGTTGTATTTACTTAAGTAAGGTCAGGTGGATGCAATATAGATGTGAGGTATCTTCCCATGCCAAGAAGTCTCCAACAAAACTTGAGTCAAGGAGAAGAATAGGGGGAAGGACTAGGGAAAGAAAATTAATGAGTGGGAATGCAGAAAAGTAATATAGCTAATGTCTCTGAAAAGGAGAACATTGAATATAGGTCCCCGGGCTAGGAATTTAGTCAGAGCATGACTGGCTCAGGGTGGAGGAAGGAGAATGAGTCCTTTATTAACTCCGTACAGAAAATTACAAGGCATTTTTCTGTACACCCAAACAATTTTGCAGAGAGCAAGCAAACAAGTAAAACTTGTAATTACTAGTGGTAGATCCTAAAATATCAATGTAGAATTTTGCCTGAAGCTAGGTTTGTCACAAAACGTTGACACCTGCATTTTCTTAAATTGCAGGATATGACTGATCACAATTTATTCTGTGATTGATGAATTTGTATCTTTCTTGCTCTTTATGGCAGTGACTTTTATTGGTAGAAACTTTTATTGCTTACCCACATCCAATTTTCTAGAGAATTATCCTCTTAGTCTCCTGGAGGCTAGGCAGATCAGATCTTACATTGGGGTTCTAGAAAACTGATGGCTATCACTTCTGTACCCAAACATCTAATTGTTAATGAAGCCAGCTAGTGGTCTTATTCCTTGCTAGAGTGACCAAGGATGCATGCGTCACAGAGCATAACAGAACACTGGAGCTTCTATCAACTGAATCAATTTGTAAAGTCTCTGTGCAACAGGAAAATGGATAAACCAAATGTTAGTCTACTGAGATGGTTTAGGTTAATATTTAATCAGTTTTTTCACAACCGTGACCAAAAGACCTGAACAGAACAACATAAAAGAAGAAAAGTTTTTTTGATGCATGGTTTCAGAGGTCTCAGTTCATTGTTAGCTGGCTCCATTGCTCTGGGTCTCAGATGAGTCAGAACATTATGTCAGGAGAGTGGTGGGGAAGAACAGTTCACCAGGAAGCAAAGAGAGAACTTTGCTTACCCAGAACAAAATACAAACCTGAAAGGTACACCCCAGTGACTCATCTCCAGTCACACACTACCTGCTTACAGTTACTGCCCAGTTAATACATATCAGTGGATGAATGCACTGATTAGGTTAAAGCTTTCATAACCAGATCTTTTCACCTTTAAATTTCTTGCATTGTTTTATACATGAACTTTTGACAGACACCTCATATCTAAATCGTAACAGATTATTAAGATCAGTATGACTTAGTACATCCTATTTAGTATAGGCTTTCATTATGGGCTAAATACTATTTTGGACACTGGGAAAACAATGGGGAGAAAAACAGTCAAAAAGTTTTATTTTTTTTCAGGTATTTTATTTAATTGGAAAGAGTCCAAATAAAAAAAAGTGGTTAACAGATAAAAATATGTCAGATATTTATAAATTATAAGGGCTAAACTAAGGTAGAAAACAGAAAAATGGGAAAGTGTATAATGCAATTTGTCATGGAATGACTCACATAGAAGGTAACATTTGAGTAAAGATGTTCAGGAACCTGTTTATGTTTCAATAGATGTAGTTTCAATGATTTGCTTAGAGTTAATTAAATGTTGTAAGTAGCATTAGTTAGAAAGTTGGGCATTTAGTTTTCCATCAAAAAAAAATCATTCTTTTGCCCCTCTACCTTAATGAGAGAATAATTTTCAACTTTTTTCCCTTATATCATACATTTCCAGAAAAAACATTTGCTTGATTAGTAAGTCTAATTAATAATGAAACAGTTTTATTATCTTTACTGGTCCTCCAATACATTGTGAATCAGTATTATATGACATATTAAATAGAGATATTTGCTGTCATTGATTTAAGAACAGCTTAGATTTAAAACTTTTTGACTGTTTTTCTCCCCATTGTTTTCCCAGTGTCATTGAAATATAATGATTAGACCTGACCAATGAAGGCTTGTTGAAGTAAGTGACTTAAGAAAAATGACTAATGAAGGAAGTGTTTAGCAAAATATATATAAACCATAAAATAAATTAATTTTGAAATTATTGCACAATTGATATGCCCTATGAGAAGTATAAAATTTTGTACTCAAAATTAGAAGATAATACTGTACTCTATAATATAATTTTTAACTTTGTAATACTCATTTTGAATAAGAAATACATCATGCAACATATCAAAAAATTAATAAAATTTTCTTTATGAGAAGTATTAGGATTATAAATGAAATCCATAAGGATAATTATCAACAGAAACTTTTGAAGTGTCTCTGAATCATTGTTATCACTAATAAGTTCTATTATTAAAGGACAATTCTAAATATCAGTATATTGAGAAATCTCCTATAACACAATTATCAAGAAAGAAATTCCATGCGTTTAGTGAGAAAGCTCCAGTAACTCAGAATGTTTAACTCCCACAAAGAGAACGATCCTTTATAATTTATATTAAATATTTTCATCTTTTATAAATAATATTAAGTATTTTACAAGCAAACTGTTGTGATTCTTTCCAGGTACATGTCATGATTTTAAACACTAATTTCAAAAAATCCTTCTTGAGGTACAGAGTTTGAAGGCACATATTACCTTCTCTTGAGAGTCCTTAGTATTACCATCATTCTTCATTTCTGTAGACCACAGGCAATTTTGGATAGGTATTTGGCCTGCTGTATTAAAAAAAAATAAATAAATAACAAGTAAATAAAATAAAACCTGTGTAAAGAAAATATGTTTGATGTGCTAAAAAACCAATTATGCAATGATGTTCAACCAGAGACTGGTGGACATTATTCTCCTTGCCTCCTTTAGTGTTGCTTTTTTAAAAAGGTCAGTCTCATAAAATTTCTGAGCATATGATGTCTGTGTAAAAAGATAAAGAAATGATCTTATGGTTATCCATAACTATAATTGAATGTTTCACTATTTCCCTGTACAGTAATTGGCAATTTTTTTTTATTTATTTATTTATTTTTTATTTTTTTTTTTTTAGTATAGAGAGTTCCCCAAGAACTGATTGCAGAGAATCTGAGACCTTTTCAGGAAACAAGACTGGAATTTTTTTCCACTGAGTACAATGAGATAATGAGATTTCACAAGAAATGTGGAAACACCTCCCATTTGAAAGAATCACTGAAGTAATTTGTGCTTTATGGTCCAACAGAGACTGAATAAAGGTTACAGTAAGGTTTGGAGTGTAAATAAAATCCAATGCATGCAAATTCCTTTAAAAGGATCCAGTTTATTAAAATAAATTAAAACAGTAACTCATAAGAACTCAAACATAAATAAAGTCTTCTACTTGACAACTCTTTTGGTTACAACATTTCCTCACTCTTGCTTCTCATCCTCTTCAATTTTCTAATTGCTATTTGGTTCCATAGTTTCACACCTAAAATTTACTTAGGTTTACTTATTTGGAGTTACGTGACTTTAGGCCAACTACATGCTAAAAACTTAGCCAGATTGCCAAATCTGTGAAAGACCAATGAAACCAGATACAATTTCAGGGATTCCCAGGTCCACTCTCATTCTGAGCAAATGACTACAAAGACTCCTACAGGTTTGGTAATTCACTAGAATGACTCACAGAAGTCAGAAATTTTCTATATTTAGAATTAAAGGTTTCTTATAGCATAAGGACACTAATTAGAATACTCCGAAGAAAGACATATATATAGGGTGAAGATTGGAGGGGTTTTAAATGTGAAGCTTAAAATTATTTTAAGAAACATATTATCTTCTCAACACCCAGATGGGAAGCTACTTAAGAGTACTGCCATACAAGGAAGCTCACCCTTTACATACTCATAATGGATTATATCACTATCCACCTAGTTGAACGCATTCTCTAGACCCTTCCCCTCCTCAATGTTTAGCCTGGTATGACATAATTCAAAGTCTCATCACTCTAATCATAAGACTGGTCTTTGTGAAATGATCAGCACTGTCACTCTTGAAAAAAATGAAGACAAAAAAACACCATATCTCTTACATGTATGTTCCTTTACATTCCCAAGAACCTAGCCAATTGAGGGAATAATGAGAGCAGGCCCAGGCTGGAATGTATTATCTTAAAGAATGCTGACACATTTTCTCTCTCTCGCTCTCTCTCTCTTTGTTCTGCACAATGGAAACTAGAGGAAATAGTTTTATGAGTAGAAACTATTTAGAAACATCTTTCCTACATGTATGTAAGTTCTTTGGAATACTGGTCATACAATGGAGCAAAGCAAACCGAACCTATAAAACCCCTCCCTGTGATAACTGGTGCAGATGGAGGTCTGGAGAAGATAAGTGCTTGTGCATTCAGCTGCCACTGAATAAAGTACAGGGAAGGGCAAATGTGCTACTTCTCACTGAAACACCATGGGGAACTGAGGTGCTTTCTGTTTAACCTGTTGCCACTGAATCTTCTTCATAGCATTTTCAACAAATGTTGTCTCACATGCCACCTCAGGTGTCTTTTTTGGTCCCTCAGCAACTCACATCATCCTGGTCCACATTTGTGTTAACATAAAATATCCAGGAGCCCCTCATAACTCACCTCATTAGCATAAAATATCAGTGTCAGATGAAGCACCTTCAAAAATAACCAAGACTCTCTTACAACTTGGGAAACCCTAAGCGTCAAAGGTTGCCTCTTAGGAACTGGAACAAAAGCCAGGCTTATCCTTGGTAAAGTAAATGTGTCACTACAATGATTCATTATGGTCCATGTTGTATGAATTACTCTTTGAATCCTCCCTAATCTCAGATTTTGGAATTTTCTTTTTTATTAAGATGTTGAAAAAACTATTACTAAAGAATCATTCCTGATCTGTGTAATCATTGAGTCAGGCTGCCTCACTTCAGGTCTACCATTTTGCAGGGGAGTGTTGTGAACCATTACTGTCTGTTTTTCACTATTTCTAAATTAAAACTGAAATTGACATCTGTAGGTCGTTATTTATGAAATATTGTCATTTCTGTACAGTTGAACATGACCAATGTTCAGATTAAGTACTGGTGATAACAAGTCTGCCTTTCTATTTCCAAAAAGCTCAGCATTTGCCAGAAGTGCTATTTTCTCTTAGCATACTAGAAAGGGAATGCCAATAATCTTGCTGGGAGAAATAAATTAAAACAATACCATCAGTGCATGTATTTAGATAAGCATATCCATAATTCAGAAAGGGGAAGTTAGAAAACTGAAAGAAAGATAAGAAAGTTCTCATTTGAGAAATTTTTTAGTAATTTTTGTCATACCATTTTTGGATGGCATTATAAAAATTCTCCATGCATCTTTTAAATACTGAAAGTTATTTATGTTGTATTTCAAGTACACTCTTGGAGAAACCTCAGGGCGCTTTTATTTTTCTTCTCTATTTAAATTAATTAATTCAGCTAGCCAAAAAATACAGAAATTTGAAAATAAAGTCACTTTATTAACTGTCTTACATCTTATTATTTTAAAAAAATTTTAAATTTTTCAATCAATCTAAATTTTCTTATTTTAAATTTGTGTTTTAAAAATATCTTAAAAGTATACCTATCAAAACAATGCTATTAAGAAACTCAGGTATTTAAAAATTTAGATATCCTATGGGTTTAATTATGTCCCCCTCTAAAATAATATGTTGGAATTTTAATTTCCAGTATCTCAAACTGTAACCAGTTGTTTTGTTGAGAAACAAAAAAAAAATGCTATCTATAAGACAAGAAGAGAATCCTGAACGAAATTCTTTCCTCAAAATCCTTAGAATATCCAAACTTGATAATGCCTTGGTTTAGTATTCCATGCCTTCAGAAATGTGAAACAATAAATTTATATTGTTCAAATCACCAGTTTGTAATACATTGTCCTGGAAAACTAATATGCAGTACTATTACTGTATTACCAATATTATAATTAGTAAGGTAGTATTTACTTATGCATTACTATTTTCACTCATTTTTTCTCCATAAATTATTGCTGCCAAAAAATTGAGAAGTGAAGAACCTTACAAATCTATCATGTGATTTTTCATACCTATAAAGCTGTAATTATAGATACCTGTAGCAATTAAAAATTCTAAACTATAACAATATTAAATTCAGTTCATTTTACTCAGTCTTGTTGGATTCTACCATGTTTTCAATGTTGTATATAGTTCATTGCTTTAACACAAAATTCAGTGTTCTGATATGCTTTAATAGGATGTAAATTTTATCTTTAAAGATTTTCCATTGATTATACCATTGTTCATGAAACTTAAATACACTGCTAATAGCTGTACTTGGGAATAACCATTTTCATTATAACTGCAATCACCTAAGTCAAACAAGATATAAATCTATAAAAAGCAAATTTATTTACATTCATTAAATGTAAATGTATTGTCTACAGCAGAACCAAGTTTAGAGATTTGACCAGTAAAAAGATTTTAAAGTCTCAAAATATTCTATGATTTAAAATACTCTGTATTTCAGCAACCTTTCATACCTTTTTGTTGCTAAAATTATATATATTTTGGTCTAAGATGTAAATTACATTTTGAAATCTAAAAATATTAAATTGGAAATAGATGTGGGGTGAAATTATAGAATACCAAAGATTTATGAAATCTTTGCATTGATATAGTGAAAATACTTTAGAAAGGACAGACTAGGTTAGTGCCTAAAATGCATGGAAGGAAAAACATTTTTGGAGGACCAATTTTAGTATCATTACAATCTGGTAAGGCATTTTATAAAGCACTCTCTAATATTATACTTGAATTGCTTCAAGGTTTTTATTCCTAATTAATTTTGCTCACAATGCCCCTCAACTAAACATGAAAGCTCCTATATTTAAATTGTATCTTATTATTTTCACTTTATAGTTGTTTGAATCAACTTCAAATTATTTCAGATTGGCATACTCCTCAAAGGCAAGACTGTTTCTGTTTCATAGTTACATATTTAATAAAAGTTATACCACCCATTGCATGTAGTATAGCATTCAGGAAATACTTAACAAGAGAATAAAAGAGAGTTTCAAATACCAGAATAATTATTAGGCACTGTTCAAGAGAAAGTCAATTTTACTTTAATATTTCTTTAAAATTGTATAATTTGTATGTTGTGAATCTAAACGTAATAATAAAATTATAGTAAACGTTATTTTTTTAACGTGTCTTATCTATCTTGAGCAAAACACTGAAGTCCTTATGACAAACTCTAACAAAAGATATTGACTACTGAGTAGGAAAAAGGAGCAACAACAACAACAAAAATAACTTGTCCTAAAGGCTAAAGTTAAAAATGACAAATATTGCCAGAACAGGACTTGGTCTTCTGAGAAGGACAATTCTTAAGCAATAAGTAAAGAGAATAAACAGAAAAAGATAATTAAAGATTGAATTTTCTTTTTGATTAACAGTCATGACTTATTTAAATTAGGAGGTTTATCATAACCCTAAAGTAATCATAATTTGAGGCATTGATTTTTCAGGCCAGCAGGTAGAAATTTGGATGTATTTGCGTAGATGTGCAGTCTGTGCCAATATGTAAAAGCAGGGAAGATACATATGTGCGCATCACTACTTTTATATCATTGCTCCTCCAGTTAATCATCTGGAGACAAAACTTAAGGACCTAAGAATTGTTTTTCAGCTCCCTTTTGTTATAACTTTTTCTCAAGAAGCAACAGTGCAATTATCATTCTCTAATGTTAGTGGTTCTCCAGTGAGAATGATTACAGATTATAGATGACGTTTGACAACATTTGGAGACACTTTTGGTTGCTATCACTGGGATAGGCAGTTGCCACCAGCATATAGTGAACCAATAGGTAGAGGATAAGAATGCTGTTAACTCTTCTGTCATGTAATGGGAAGACCCCAAAGCAAAGAATTGTCTCATCCAGAATAGCAGTTGTGCCAAGTTTGACATACTAACTCAGTCTTGGTGACTCTGGCTTCCATTTATACTTCCACATCCCCATGCCCCATCTTTACTAAATTCTGTAAAACCTTTTTGCAATCTATTTATGTATTTAATCTAACATCTTGTGATAGTGTATCTCATAAAATAATTATGTACTGCCTAAAATGTACCTTATTTGTATACACTTAACAGTCTCTTTTACAAGCATATTATTATTAAGTGTTGCATTTCCAACTGGCTTATCACCTGTAATTCCAAGAGCAATATTAAGTTTGTTATGTTTTTTGTTGTTTTCCTATTGAGATCCCATTTTTTATTGTCAATCTTATGATTACCTCATCCTATCCACATACTTTATGACATTAAATACTCCAAATTCCATAAAAAATATATTTGTATTGCAGCAAAAATATCTACTCTGTAAGAATTAAGCCCCCAGAATAATGTATCGTCAGTCTCTTCCTTGTCAATATCTCAGTCTCTTGTCAAAAGAGGAGAAGCACATCAAACCTTATACTGAATCATCATGAAAATTAGGTACCTATTTGCAGCAGTAGGGATTTCTAAATCAAGGAGTTTTGACAGTGGATCCCTACATCTTATTTTGTGTCAAAACAAGCTCTATCATTTGGTAGATATATTTTTAGTTTTTTGAAGAACTCCATGTTATTCTCCATAATGACTTTGCTACATTTACATTCCCACCAAAAATCTCTGAAGTCCTTTTTTCTTCACATTCATGTCATAATTTCTTATTTTTTAAGTACTCCTTCTAACTGGGGTGGGATGATATCTCTTTGTAGATCTCATTGGTATTCCCAGTGGCTAATGATAGTGAAAATTTTTTCATTTATTTTTTGGCCATTTGCATTTCTTATACTTATACCTTTGTGGACATGCCTAGATTGAATAAGCCTATTGCTTCAACCAAATCAAAGCTTTCCTTTTGGAAGGTAAAAAAATTTGAGAGGATTCCTGTTGGAGACATCCAGGGTAAACAAGATTGACATCAAGACTTCCAGATACTAAATCTACAATTGTGCTCAAGTCCATAATTATTTTCTGGATAAAGGCATGAGGAATATCAAGCCTAAAATATAAAAGATTGTAGCTCAGTTCAATAAGTTTGATGTTTGTAATACTCAGATTTTTCTGAAGGTCTCTACTCCAACCTGTTTTAATTGGTAGTTAAAAAAATTTACATTTTTTCAGAAAATCAGAAAGGAAGTTATACTGAATGATCATTAATATTAATTATTATATGACACAAGATATTCTGCCGAGAGGGTAATAATGGACATGAGGGTAGAAACTTTAGTCAATGGGAAATATCTTTTAAAAATCTGTGGAAATTTTACAATGTATTTAAAATGAACCAGTGGCTTTGTAAAGAACAGTAAACAAAGAGTAGATCTAATTGCTTTACAATGGAAGTTAAATAGACAATGCTGATTCTGAAAAAATTAATGTATACATTCAGTGAGGGCATATTGCCAATAAAAGTCAAAAAAATTCTTTCAAAGATATTATTAATTACCATATCTGGAAGAAGTCAGGCACTAGTGTCCCTATGGAAATAGGAAGACACTTGATAGAAAGTATAGGATAGCTGTTAAAGAAAATTGGATGTCATCAAACTGGATATTAAAAATCTGAATGCCTTTTATTCTATTTGCCTTAGTCTTTTGATACATTTATTCCAAAAATATATTCTGTTACTGTGCATGCTGAGGCAAATTTTGCAAAAAACATGCAATGATATTAATTTAACATTGTTTCAACAATGACTTGCTGCTCATTATCCCCTAAAATCTGTATTTGATGTCAGATGTAATATTTGGAAAATAAACTTGCCTGAATTTACTTTTAATAATAATTTAATTGACATGATTTCTATATCTTGGAAATTTTGACACTAAACAGTTTCTTCAGAATGTTACAAAGCTATTAGTATGTATTTTATATTTTGTAACCTAACAATTTAGGATGCTATTTCCCATCTGCACATTTATTATCAACTAATACTCAAAATCAAATAACTGATCATTATTTTTCAATTTCAAAATATAACAAAATCAATTAAGTTCTAAAAAGTATATGTATGTATCTTCTCTTTGAAGGTGAGATATGAAAAGTTCATGTGATCTCAACATTTTTCCATCCTTAAGACATAGGTTTATTTCCAATGAGCATCCATCTGTTTTTCTGTCATAAATATTTTTGAAGTATTGTTTAAGATTTAATTGTGAAGAATTTTAAGCAATACAATTTGTTTTGGTATAAAAGAATATTCATTTTGATATAAAAGAATAAATATATACTAACAAAATAGATTAATTTAATAGCTGTCATGCTGGATCTTATCTTCCATAACAACTTTTATCTGATAACTAGTAAGAACTCGTTGATTAGTCATTGACTACACTTTAAAAGATCTTGTACAAAAGTAAATATAAATGTATGGTAAAGAAAGGAAGATTTTGTGAATGATGACATGATAGTAAGAATAGAAAACTTGGAATGGAACCACCATTTGACCCAGCTATCCCACTCCTTGGTCTACACCCAAAGGACTTAAAATCAGCATACTACAGAGATGCAGCCACATCAATGTTCATAGCTGCTCAATTCACAATAACCAGATTTTAGAACCAATCTAGATGCCCCTCAGTTGATGAATGGATAAAGAAACTGTGGTATATATATACAACAATATATATATTATTCATAAAGAATAATAAAATTATGACTTTTGCAGGCAAATGGGTGAGATTGGAGAATATCATGCTAAGTGAGATAAGTCAATCTCAAAAAACCAAAGGGCGAATGATCTCACTGATAAGTGGATGATGATACATGATGGGGGGTGGGAGGGAGGCAAGAATGGAGGAAGGAGGGACTGTATAGAGGGAAAAGAGGGGTGGGAGGGGTGAGGGGAAGGAAAAAATAACAGAATGAATCAAAGACCATTACCCTATGTAAATGTATGATTACACAAATGGTATGCCTCTACTTCATGTACAACCAGATAAAAAGTTGTACCCCATTTGTTTACAATAAAAATAAATAAATAAAATTAAAAATATATATACATACAAATACAGGGTAGTAAAATTGTTTTGAAAATAAGATTCTTAAACTTCAGTTATCATATCTATAATATGAAATTACTTGTGATTTTCTCAGAATAATATTGAGGGTTGAATGAGATAATTTACTAAACGTTCTCTGTAAACCTTTCTAATAGTTATGTATGCAAAAAACTCATTGTTCCTAAATCTTAATTTTTCATTTGATTCACGACCTTTATGTTGTAACTTTGCTCTTTTTTTTTCTTATCTCTTGACTTTGAGCTGATTATTTGGCTTACCTTAACTAGAACCTTCCAGAGTCAGGCTCATATTTTTCATGGTAAGACATCTTAATAGTTTTGATACAAGGTCATTAAATCACTAAGAGGACTCCATATTAAATACTAGATAAGAATATCGATGAGTATCCAGATACTATACTACTCTCTAATTTGGGGGGATGGTCATGTTGTTTTGTCATAGAAAAACAGCAATATGTTACTATTAAATTTTTAAAATAGAAAAAGTTTTATTACATTTGAGGCGTCTGTAAAGCACGTATATTCAGTCTGAAGGTTTAGTCACAATAATGATAATAGAAAAATCATGTTTGTATCCAACAGCCACATGAAATTATGCAAGAAATTAGACAATACCCTATTCCTAGAGTATTTACTTGATAGTGAAATGAAGTCCAATTCTAAAATGTTTCTAAAAGAAAAAAAAATAAAGATGATTGAAAAGCAAAGAAAAAAAAAAAAAGAACAAGTTAACAGAAGATGATGACTATCCAACCAGACATCTAAAGCACTCCTAGGTTGAAATGCAAATCAAAGAGTGTAATGGGCTACATTGGGGTCCCCCTATCTGATGAGAGGAAACCTTAACTTACAGTACCTCAAAATATAGCTGCATTTTGAGTTAGAGCCTTTAAAGGGGTAATTAATTTAAAGGGAGGCCATTAAAATGGACCTTAATCAAATTTGACCAAGAAGGAAGTTACACATAGAAATAGGTGCTAGGGAATGTGTGCTCACACGCTGGGAAGACCACACAAGGTCACAGCATGAGGGTGGTCTCTGAGGAGAAAGGCCACAAAAGAAACCAGATTTATAGAAACTTTGCTTTTGGACTTCCAGCACAAAGTCCAAAAAATAATACTAGATGCTAGAATTAGGTTTAACTTTCACAGTTTAAGCCACTCAGTGTGTGACATTTTGTTAGCAGCTTTAGCAAACTAATACACAGAGAAAAGTTAGAATCATGTTGGACCAGTCAGGCAGGAGGTGAAGCCAGAGGGAATTGGCTGCTGTTAGGTATAATACATCGCAGAGAAGGCAGGAGGCAATGTTTCTTTTCCTCTAATCACGCTCAGTAGTTCTATCCCAAGTTTCAGGAACTTCCTTATGCTGTTCCTGTCAACATGGGTTCACCACCTAATTAACTTTAAAAAATGCCGTCATTTCTGAAAATTCATCCAGTCTGGTTTTTGGTGCAAAGTGCTTTGCTTTTCATTGCTTTTTGGATAGATTGAACTTTAGAATTATCTCCTCTTCTATCTAGGATCATTCAGAAGGATTTATCATCCTTTGAAATGGAAATATTGAATTACTATTTTTATATGTGTTCTTATTGTCGGTGCACAAATCAGAAAATTTTCTAAGATTTTCTTAAAAACAATGAATGAAAATATCCCAATGATGCCTCAAAATACAGGTATGTTCTACTTTATCTCCATTCAAATAATAAACGAAAGAAGTCTGTATATTAATGTCATCAATAACTCTTTATTTTAAATATATGGTTATTTTAGACTATTAATTTGTCTAATAATTAAGATAATATGTTCTTATGTCTTCCTTTTCATAACTTTAATTCCTTCTTTATATTAAATTCTCAATAATTTTTACTTTATAGTTTTAATTTGTGGTTTGGGAGGGTCATAAAGTTAGTGATTATAATACCTAATTCATAAATTAGGTATTATAATGAACACTTGGTATCCACCATTATCTTATATAATAATTTCACCATTAATTCATATAAATTTGATGCTATTTGTGCCACTTCATAATTTAGTTTTATGTAGTTGTCTATTTCACATATGCAAATTTCTTTAACTTTATTTTTTATTGTTTAAATGTCATTATAAGCAACATATAGTTTTACTTTTAAATTAAGTAACCTGTTATTTAATGACCTTAATTTAGCAATGTATATATTTAACTTTTTTTTATAATACATTAATTCTCTTATTTTTCTCTTATCATTCTTTGTTTTGGCTTTTTTAGCCATAATGCTATTAATTGTCTTCTTTGCCAGTTGTTAATTTAGTGATTTTACTATAAAATATGTTCTTCTACTGTTTCTCTTATTCCAAAATAAGGAAAAACTATTTTACTAATGCAACCCCCTTGGGTGTGATCTTTAAAAGTTTTTACTTCTCATCTTCCTTCCAAATGTCTCTGAAGTTTGATTGAATTTCTATTATTCTGCTGTTTCTTGTAATATCTCTATTATTTTTTTCAAGAATCATCCTCAGCATAAATACTGTAATCTGAGACACTCTAATAGCATTATATAATTTAGATTTAAACACACTTAAATAGGTAATAAATGAAGCCAGGAAGATGTTGATTACTCACTATATTCCTTCCTCATCTTCACCTTCTAAGTTCTAGTTGGGTTAATGCATTGCTTCATTTATGTCTTTTTACCACACATTTCCTTCAGATATAGGATATGTAATTACTTGTAATTCAAAAAATTAAATTTCATAGAACATTTTTGCTACAGCAATAGTAGCTCTCTGACAATATCTGAATCTTAGTAGATTCCTATAATCTTGAAAAGGAGTGAAGGTTGAGAAACTACACCAACACCTCTCCTTTTATCCCCGGACCTAGCCTTTCGTGATCCGAGAAACAGCTTATTGCAACGACCCACCCTCTACCATACAATTTAGAAGACACACGTGTACTTATGACACATTCAGACCCAGGGCTGGGCTTGTAGCTCAGTGGTAGAGCGCTTGCCTGGCATGTGAGGTGCACTGGGTTCCATTCTCAGCACCACATGTAAATAAGTAAAATAAAGATCCATTGACAACTAAAAAGTATTTTTAAAAAATGTAAATTATTAGCTGGCCATTCAGAATAAAATGATTATTCACAACAACTCTCCCTCAACAGCCCCTCCTGGGAATAGGACGGGCTCCAGGAGAATCATTCTCTGACCTACTGGGCAGTCACACCCCTTGTGATCATCCCATTGGCACACATCTGGTTCTTTCTAACCTCGTTCACTCTTCTCTGTAAAGGAAAAATTACTTTTGCCTAACTCTTGGGGCACTTGCAGATTTTATGTTCTGAGTTTTCTCCCCATCACAGTAGTCACCATCTTCTGTTGCAGCAGTACCTTTTCCTTCTTGTTTGCTCTCCCCCTCACCGTTCGTACGTATTGCCCCTTGTTTCTCCCTGTATGTCTATTTTTTTATTTATTGTCTATTTAATCTGATTTCTCCCCATGTGGCTTCTGGAAAACATTAGATACACTGTTGAGTTTTTAAACTATTTTTTTGAACATAATTTCAGTACTAAAGTAGATCCCAACAAGGATGAAAATTAGATCATCCTCTCTATGGGCTACAACAGCTGAAAAGTTGTTAATTCCTTTGTCCAGGCACTTCCTGTAACTATTTTGTTGCCAGGAGAGCAAAAATTTTGACCTAATGCTCATATCTCAAAGAGTTATGTAAGCATAAAGAATTACTAGCAGGTATGGAGTTAGAAAGCATAGTTAGCAACAATGTTTTGTACTGTCATTTTACCAGATTTGCAGTACTTTCTTTGGTGTTGTAAATGTTCTGGTTGTATATCAATACTTTGTGATATACCCATATTTTGGAAGAGTTAAGGAGAAAAGATGACTTGAATAGTATCTCAGAAAGATCACTAGAGGCAAAAGAATAGAGTCTCTGTTGGCATGAAAAGGAAAGGGAGGAGAACTCACACTATTTGTAATGTTGAGAAATTATCCATAGTGATGAACCCACGTTAGAATGAGCCACCCTTCAGTTATGGATGTAACTAATACAGTGATATCACCGCCTAAAGTAAGCAAAATGACCTTTTCCAAAGCATGCAACATTAAAAAAGCATTGCAATTTTTTATGGAGAACATCAGAAGAAATAGCACTTATTACATCACTTGTACTGAGAATTTATGGAAGAAACTGCTTGTGTGCACTTGGGATTGCACATCAAAAAAATTTAAGGGAATATATCTGATATAAAAAACCCTAACCAAATAATTTTATACTACCAGCTATATATTGAACTATTGAGCAACAGATGGAACTATAAGGTTTTGATTTCTGATTCTAATTTATATGATTAAAAGTACAAAATATACAAATTTACTCAGGACAAACCAACTTAAAATTGTTGAAGTCTCACAGGGGTATATAATAAGAAGAGGGGAGAGTTTAGTGGAGAACATTCATGAAATTGTCTTCTTTTATCCTCAAACTTTATAGTATAGAAAAAGAATAAATTAAATATTTACTCAGTAGACAGAAGGATCAATAAAGAGAGGATAAAAGAACAGTGCTGTTGAAATAGAACTCAATACTATCAACCAGGTCCAAGGCAGAAAAACTTGAATATCAGAAACTTGAAATATAAAGATAATTTACTGTCCCATCAAATGTATGATAAATTCTGCAGGAAGTTACCAGGAAGAAATTCATAATTGGTGCAATGGTTAATTTGAATCATCAGCTTGATTGGTTTAAGAGATGCCAAAGATTAAGAGGCTTCTGGGTGTGTCAAGGAGGATATGTCTAGGAATGACTAGCATGTGGGATAGAAAACTGAAGTGAAGACCCTCCCTAAGCTGGGCAACACCATCCAATAGGTTGGGAGCTTGGATGGGATAAAAGTTGTAAGAACGAGAAATTAGCAGCAGATAGATGCAAGTTGAATTCTTCTTGAACAGGTTCTTGATTGCTGCTGTGATTTCCTGAGGATATCGGACTCACTCCTTCACTCTTCCAAAGCTGACTCTGCCAGTGACTCTCCAGGCAGTTTCCAGAAGCCTTCAGTCTCAGACTGGAGAAGCATCATTGATCCCTCTTGTTGTGAGGTGTCAGTATCTTAGACTACGCATCTACTGGTTCCATCAGCTGTCCAGCCTTCAGACAACCATTCTGGACTATCCAGCTTCTTGTTGTGTAAACCAATCTAATAAATCCCGTTTTTATAATCATACCTCCTGTTGGTTCTGTTCCTCTGGAGAACCCTGACAAATACAATTGGTTTCCCAGATAAGAGAGTTTATGACAAATCCTGATAAATTTTCTTTTAATAACTACATATTTATAGCAATTTAAAAGAAAATATATAATCCTAAAGCAATGTTGCTAAGGAAAATTGTGTCAATATCTGCCACTGGTTTAATCAATTGCATTATATCATAAGACTACAAATTTAATGTAATAGAAAGATCATATGTTGCATATTTGGGGATAATAAAACCTTGATTGGCATACACATAAAAAGGAGATTTGAGAAAGATATAGAAGAAAGTGGTTACAAAGAAACACATTGAGAACTCCACGTGAAGTCAGAGGAAGAGATTAGAATTATGCTTTTATAAGCCAAGAAATGTCTGGACCCATGAGAAACAGAAAGAGGTAGGGAGGAATATTTTCCCTCTAGATTTCAGAAAAGACATCGTGATTTCAGACTTATGACATCCATAACTATGAGACAATTTAAATCACTTATAAATAAAACCCTGATTCCCTTAGTGATCATCTAACACTCTACTCCCTGCCCAGTACCCCATTCTTAGACAAGCACTAATCTACTTTCTGTCTATATAAATGTGTCTTTTCCAAATGTTTTCACTGATAAGTGGATGATGATATATAATGGGGGCGGGGGTGGGGAATGAGAGAAGAATGGAGGGACTTCAGATTATGTAGAAGGGAGGCGGGGTATGAAAAATCATGGAATGAGACAGACATCATTACCCCATGTACATGCATGAATGAAAGGGAGAATAAATTAAATATTTAATCAGTAGACAGAAGGATCAATAAAGAGAGGAAAAAGAACAGTGCTATTGACATAGAACTCAATACTATCAACCAGGTCCAAGGCAGTAAAACTTGCATATCAGAAACTTGAAATATAAAGATAATTTACTGTCCCATCAAATGTATGATAAATTGAGAGGGAGGCGGGGTATGAAAATCATGGAATGAGACAGACATCATTACCCCATGTACATGCATGATTACATGAATGGTATGAATCTACATCATGTACAAACCACAGAAATGAAATGATGTACCACATTTGTGTACAATTAATCAAAATACAGTTTTCTCATACTAGACAAAGGTGCCAAAAACATGCAATGGAGAAAAGACAGCCTGTTCAAAAAATGGTGCTGGGAAAACTGGAAATCCATATGCAGCAGAATGAAACTAAACCCCTATCTCTCACCCTACACAAAACTCAACTCAAAAGGCATCAAGGACCTTGGAATCAGACCAGAGACCCTGCATCTTATAGAAGAAAAAGTAGGTCCAAATCTGCAACATGTCAGCTTAGGATCAGACTTCCTTAACAGGACTCCCATAGCACAAGAAATAAAAGCAAGAATCAATAACTGGGATAGATTCAAACTAAAAACCTTTCTCTCAGCAAAGGAAACTATCAGCAATGTGAAGAGAGCCTACAGAGTGGGAGAAAACCTTTGCCACTCATACTTCAGATAGAGCACTAATTTCCAGAATATATAAAGAACTCAAAAAACTCTACACCAAGAATACAAATCAACAAATGGGTTAAGGAAATGAACAGTCACTTCACAGAAGATCTACAAGCAATCAACAGATATATGGAAAAAAATGTTCAACATCTCTAGTAATAAGAGAAATGCAAATCAAAACTACCCTAAGATTCCATCCCACCACAATTAGAATGCTGATTATCAAGAATACAAGCAACAATAGGTGTTGGCGAGGAGGTGGGGAAAAAGGTACACTCATACAAAGCTGGTGGGGCTGCAAATTAGTGCAGCCACTCTGGAAAGCAGTGTGGAGATTCCTTAGAAAATTTGGAATAGAACCACCATTTGACCCAGCTATCCCACTCCTTGGCCTATACCCAAAGGACTTAAAATCAGCATACTACAGTGATGCAGCCACATCAATGTTCATAGCTGCTCAATTCACAATAGCCAGATTGTGGAACCAACCTAGATGTCCTTCAATTGATGAATGGATAAAGAAACTGTGATATATATATATATATATATATATATATATATATATACACACATATATGTAATTATCCATTACATATATATATATATGTAATGGATAATTACTCAGCCATAAAGAATAATAAAATTATGGCTTTTGCAGGCAAATGGATGAAATTGGAGAATATCATACTAAGTAAGCCAATCTCAAAAAACCAAAGGACACATGATCTTGTTGATAAACTGATGATGACACATGATGGGGGGTGGGAGGGAGGCAAGAATGGAAGAAGGAGGGACTGTATAGGGGGAAAAGAGGGGTGGGAGGGGTGGGGGTGAAGAAAAAAATAACAGAATGAATAAAACACCATTAACCTGTGTAAATGTATGATTACACAAATGGTATGTCTCTACTTCATGTACAACCACAAAAACAAGTTGTACCCCATCTGTTTATAATAAAAAAAATGCATGTGACAAATTTGAAATTATCTATATCTAGATGGTGAGAAAAGGAGACAAGCTCTTTAACCTCTTACTGCTATACTTTCTACATCTTTTTTTTTTTTAAATAAATTGTTTGGGTGTAAAATAAAATAAAATAATTAGAAAAATAAATAATCAAAGAAAATAAATGTGTCTTTTCTGCATGTTGAATATAGAGGAATGCATATAAAATTTGGTATTTTTTCACTGGTTTCTTTTAATTATCATAATATTTTAAGACTTATTCATATTATAACATGCCTTAATGTTTCAACCTTTTATATTGCTGGATAATATCCCCTTATATGGATAAACCACATTGCATTTATCCACACATCGGTTGAAAGGCAATTGGATTGTTATGACTTTTTGAATATTTTAATATAGCCGTCAACATTCATTTTAAAATGTTTTTGTGAGTTTATGATTTCACTTCTCTTGGATCATTAATGACTTTTGAAGTGGAAATGGAACTTTGCTCTTTTTCACAGGTTAACATGAAAAATAAACAAAAATAAAAGAAAACAAAGAAATTTGCTCTTTTCAATGTTGTTTTGGCTATTTGTGTACTTTTAATTTCCATATGAATGTTAAGATCAGCTTGTCAATTTCTAAAAGACTTCAAGAGGGGTTTTGATAGAGATTTCACAGAATTTAGATCAATGTGGAAAGTAATATCAAGTTTTCCAGTCCACAATTTCAAATATCTTTTCACTTATGAAGGTCTTTAATTTCTTTCAACAATGTCTACAGATTTCAGTATGCAAATTATGCACTTCTTTTAACTTTAATACTAAATGTTTTATTCATTTGAATATTATTATAAATGAAATTGTTTTATTTTAATTTTGTTTACCCATTTTTGTGATTTTTATATTGCTTTTGAATTCTGCAATGTTGCTGGACTTGTCTTTTAGTTCTGGTAGATTTTATATATATATGGTGGTGGATGAATTTTTATTTTTATTTATTTATTTTTAGATGTTGCTGTGAATTGAACCCAGTGCCTCACACATACTAAGCAAGCACTCTACCACTGAGCCACAACCCCAGCCTCTTCTAATAGATTTTTTAGGATTGATTTTTAGGATGTTCCATACACAAAATCATGCTACCTGTGAAGAGGGAGAGTTTTACTTCTTCCTTTCAAAGTCCATGTCCTTTATTTAATCTTCTTACCTAATTTTCCTGACTAGAACATTCAGTACAATATTGAATAGAAATTTTGAGAGCCAATATCCATTACTTGTTCTTTATGTTAGAAAGGAACATTCAGTTTCTCACCATTAAGGATGATGCTAACTGTGGAGTTTTCACAGAGGTCCTTTATGAAGTTGAGGAATTTCCCTTCTGTCTCTATTTTGTTGAGTATTTCATTTATTATGAAAGGCTGTTGAAGTTTTCAAGTGTTTTTCTCTTATCAACAGAGATAACCATGAGTTTTTTAATCCATTATTCTATTAATTTTGGAGTAGTACATAACTTATTTTCAGATGTTTAACTAATCTTGCTTCAATCCCTGTGATAAATGCCACTTTTTCATGATGTATAGTCCTTTTTGCATATTACTAGTTTGATTTGCAATATTTACTTTTGAGAATTTTTGTGTTTATATTTACAAGAGATTAGTTTTCCTTGTATTTATTTATTTTTATTAGTTATTCTAATTATACATAATATTAGGGTTCATTTTGATATAATTATACAAATATGGAATATAATTTGCTCTATTTCAGTCCCCAGTACTATCTTTGCCCCTATTCTTCCCCCTCCTATTCCCTTTTCTCTACTGGTATTTTTTCTATTTATTTATAGATTTTTAAAATTAGTGCACTTTAGAGATACATAAAAATGAAATTCATATATGTATATAGAATACTTTGGTTAATTTTATTTCACTAGTCATCCCTTTTCCCATCTTTCTTCCCTTCCCCTCAGTCCCCTTCCTCTCTTCACTGATGCATACTTCTTTCCCCCCAAACCATACTTCTTTCCCATATTCTGGTCCAGTTACCACATATGAGAAAAACACTTGACCCTTGACTTTCTGGGTCTGGTTTATTTCACCTAGTATGAGGTTTTCCAGTTCTATCCACTTACCTGCACAAACCATAATTTCATTTTTCCTTGTGACTGAGAAAAACTCTTTTGTTTATATGTACTTCATTTTAAAAAATCTATTCATATGTTAATAAGCACCTGAGCCAGTACTTGGCTATTGTGCATTCAACTTTTATATAAAAGTAAAAATGTATGTTTTTCATTTTTTTTTAACCTTTATAGATATTTGATTTAACTCTATGTATAGAAAACCATAGTCTACTTTTATGGATATTTTCTAAAATGAGTGAAAAATACTATTGATTATGTTATTAGGCTAAAAATTGCATTTGTAAAGAAATACGTAACTAAAGATTGCAAGTATTGTAAATGGACCAATACAATTTAACTGCTAACATATAATTTTAGAAAAATGTCTTGGAGTCCTCTGGGAATATATGGGGAATATTTGTATAATTTTACAGAAGAAAAAAATAAACTGTGACAGACCTATACTCTTATTGAAATTATCTTGATTGGAATAGGACTATAATATTATGGATACCATAATAAACAAACTATTTTTCCATATTTTATGACTAATGTGGGTAGAAATGGGAAAGAAAATGAGTTAGGTAATCAATATCTAAATAAAAGAGAATTAGAAAAGAAATCTAAATGTTCTAGAGTGGAAAATGTAGAATTATTACTGAGTGAATGAAAAAAGGTAAATAGCTCAAAGAACAGGTTCCATAAGCTTATGAAAGAGAAGTTTAAGAAAATGTATGTACCAAGCAGGAATAATGCTGCATGCATGAATACACATACACAATTGCTTTGAATCTTAAAAAAATTATAGAGAAACTTGATATGAAAGAAAGAAATGTAGAGGGTATTAGAAGTAGCATGTAGTTTTCCAGTTCCAGTCAGTAAACTAGCAGAGTCTGCTGGCTCCCTGTTCCAAAACAAATGATGGAAATTTTATGAAAGAGAGAAGGAAAGACAAAGGACAAGAATTCACAAACTGAAGTCTGCTTTGAAGTGAACTATATGTTGAATTGTGGTTGCAACTCAGAGCCACAGGCAGATTAAGGCAACAGGATGTAGATAGGTTGGAGGAAATGTTTAAACGTCAGCTCTGGCTTTTATTCCTTATCTTTGATAATATTTTCTCTTAGCCAGTAGTTGAGGTAAAGTTAAAACAGCATAGATGCTCTGCTGGGTTTACCAGTACAGACCACCTGGGTCTTCACCATCCCAGTTCCTCCCTGTTCAAATCTCTTCCACTGGTGAATTACAATCTAGAAGGTCGATCACATTTTACCACCTTCTACAAAGGAGGTAAGGTGAAACACTGAGGTCTAGGAGCAAAGTGTTCCTCACTGCCTTCCTTTCTTAAACACAAGATGGAAGAAACAAAAGTATCAATATCAGGATAAAGGAATTAATTTTTCTTTTTTCAATCTAATATCTATTTTATTTTTAAAATTTTTTATTTCTTCTTTTTAGTTATATGTGACAGTACAGTATACGTTGAGATATTTATACAAACATGGATTATATCTTATTCCAATTAGGATCCCTGTCTCATGGTTATACATGATAAAGAGTTTCACTGCTGGTGTATTTATATATTAAAGTTGTGTCAGATTCATTGAGCCTGTCTTTCCTATTCCTATTCCCCCTCCCTTCCCTTCATTACCATTTTCTAGTTCACTGAACTTTTATCTCACACGACAACTTTTTGTTGTGCATTAGCATCCACACATAAGGGATAAAAGGATCTCCTATTGGAAGAAATATAAGTCAAGAAAAGAAAATGCTGATGAAATAATGAGAATACGTTTCTCAAATCTAAACAAAGGTGAAAATGAGCAAATTTAAAAGACTTGTAGAATGAGAAGTAGAAGAGATCAAATCTAGACACATGACAGTGACATTTAGAAACAAGAAGTATACAAAGATAATTTCTAAAAGGCATTGGAAGAAAGAGCAAATCATCTTTAAGAAAACAATATCATCAATGGATATAAGACTTCCAAACAGCAACTGTGGCTGGCATAATATATTTAAAATACAGAAAATGCATTGTGGAGCAATAATTTAGTATTGTTAAATAGAAATGTTTTTCTCAGAAAATAATATGGTCATCAAGAACATGAAGATGACCTGAATAAATGCAAATATGTCCTGAATGCTTAAATTGAAAAATATCCATGAAAACTTAAAGATCAAATAAGCTCTACAAATTTTGGTAGAGTTTATGATGTTCATGGTAACTTTATTATGTTCTTTTTAAAAAGAATATGAAGAATCATCTGCCCTTCATCATAAAAATTAAAAATAATTAAATGATTAATATCATTAGTATCAAATATCATTAATATCAAAATTAAGGATTTGTATCAATGAAGAATATCATTGAAGAAGCTGATAGGTTATAGATCTGAAGAATATATTTGCAATATGCAAGAGAGAAAATAAAATGATATCTCGAATATGCGAGGAATTCACATTAATCAATGAAAAACAATAAATAAACAAAAATTCATAGGAAAGGACCGGTTTAAGACTAGAATGGATATGAGAAGAATCTCCAATTTGTGAGAGATGGTGAAATGAAAGATGAAAAATAAGGTGACAGTGATTGTCACCTTAATATGGGTCATAAGTTGCAAGTAGTTCTGGAAGGAGATCACATTTGTGAGTAAGTGCAAATTAAGGAGTATGGACAATGAGCAAATAAAGGGAGGAAATTCAGTAAGTTTTTCTTAATGAACTAGTAACTATTACAGACAACTGCTATGGACAACTGGATCTTAATTCTGCCAATGGTTCTGAGAAAGCATGTAGAATGTGCCTGAGAATGGTTCCATCCAAGAATTGAGAAATTAGGAATTGAACCATTAACTTCTGCTTCTCATTAGTTTTGAACTTCCTGTAAACATCAAATTTTTGGCACATGCAGGCTTCCTGGAATGTGAACTGGGGAGATGTCAGTGACTACAATCCTTAATTAGAGGAATTTAGGAAGCAGGTACTGGAACCCGGAAGCTATTTACATATACACCACTGGTAAATCCACAGATAGACATACGTGATGGGGCATTTGACAAGTCTGTTGCAGGCTGTGTTGTGCATTGCTGGAATCCACTCACAATTACAAGAAGACTGCTCTGTCACAGTCTGGGTTTGTGGCCAGTCATTGATGTGTAGGGGAATTCTCATTATAACTTTTGCTTCAGATTACCTTTTAATAGAGTTTGGTATAGTAAAGGGTCTAGGAAATACATCCTCCTAAGACAAAGTTTGAGAAGAAACAAGACCAGTCCCTCTTAAACAATTGGAATTTTCTTTTTCTTTTCTTTTTTTTTTTTTATTATTTTTGGAATTTTCTATGTTTGTTGTGCCTCTGCTATAACACAGATCCCCTGTATATGTACTATCCAAATTGCCCACTATGCAATGCCCTGTGAACTTTGGGAGTAAGCAACAAGTACAAATGAGAAGCATTCTTCTTGCTGTGCCGTGAGTACTCACACTCTGTCTCTAACTCAAGTCTCATGTCTTCTTCCAGCATGTAGAAAACTGATAAACTTTTAGTTTGCCAGTAGGGTAGAATCTCAGATCATTCACAAAGAATGCATTAGCTTCCTTATGTAACAACTAAATATTATTAAAAAAAAAAAAAAAAAAAAAAAACTTAGACCAAGTTTCCATTTATAACCTGAATGTAATTAATATTCTTTCACACTAACAAGAGACTACTATTTTAAAAAAAACCTCAAATCTTTATTTAACTGTTGCTGAATGTTACACAGTTTGCCTACCATATATTTATTGTGGTAAATGTACTAAGATCCTTCAATTTTGGGGGGGTATTCATTTTATATACTTGTGGTATTATTGCAAACTCCATCATTAAGTTCTAAAGCTATAATATAATGGTTTCTGGGTCTGAGAAAAGGACAAATTTTGAAACTTTGTTAGAAACAATGATTTTCCAATGGAGAGACATTGACATTTTTCTATTTCTTGATATTTGAGGGTGTAGGTAAGTCAAGTTACATCGTTTTTACATGTCAACTTTCCCAGAAACACACTTGTGTTAGTCATTGTCAAAGATTCCTAAAGATCAAGTTTCCCTAGCTTCCATTATTTGCTTTGCTGCCCATTATAGTAATTATATCTGCTTTGCATCTGATGGTTAAATGCTACTGGCCTTTGTTATAATCTATAACATCCCTTTGGAAATCAGATTTTGGTAACTTTTCATACCCATCATTAAAAGCTTCTCATGGATGCTGTGAAATTCAACCATCCCACTAGTGCATTTCTTACTGCTCCTATAGGAGGAATGTCACTTGAATTCAGTGGACAAGCAGAGTGACAGATAAACTTCCAGTTCTCACTAAATATCCATTCTAATATGGTAACCTTTCTGAGTCATCTGATTCAGCTTTGAATTCTCTGTTAAGGCACTGATCATTGTATCTTTTTCCCCAAACTTCAAAGCATATTAATTATTTGAAAAAATGACTTAATTATGTGTTCCTTTCTTTACCCACTTCTTTGCAATGTAACTTTGCAGCTTCCTTGAAAAATAGGCAAATAAAACTGCTTTAGTCTACAAATCTTGAATGGGTATAGACTCATTGACCAATAGAATGCAATGGGAGTTGTTTTGTCTCTGTATCTAACCTATGACTTAAGAAATTTTTCACACTTTCATTCTTTATTCTGAACATCTGCATGATAATCTAAATAATGATGAGTTAAACCTGAAGAAAATGAGAGACTGAAAGAATCTGAGAATGTGATCCTAGACAAACTATATTCAGATCTTCTGTAGACTAGCAACATATGCCTATGATAATCCATCTGACATAAACTGAGCCCAATCTAGACTTGAAAAATCATCTATTTTACCACTGGCTTGTGAACAAATGGCTGTTCTTTAAGCCTTGAGGTTTTTGTGTGTGTTTGTTATGCAACATTATATCAAAGGAAAACTGATACAAAACAATTTTACCCACTTATTAGGGCTGACCCCAGAGATCATTGCCAGCATTTTCATCCTGATTTGCCATAAATCACAAACTTTTTTGAAAAACTTTATATTCTTCCTCCTCTTCCTCAGTGTACTACCATCAAAGATCACGTTCATATGTCCTTGTATTCTGCTGCTACATGTTTAAGTGGTTCTTGGGAAATTATTCCCTTCTTCACATATTATGGACCACAATTCACATTTGACAGACACTGAGACCTTGGCTTAGTTGTTGATTTAGAATGAAGGCACAACGCAACAAAATCTTAAGGTAAAACATCATTAGTATATATTCACCTTTGGTAAGGCCAAACTTGATCTCCAGGCACTGTGATTTTTCTATAGTAAAAGATAGGTGATCATTTCCCACCAGTTTATAGTGCTCCAAAGAATCAAAAGTACAAAATTATCAGGTTTATCCATACATTGTCCTCTGCGTATTCTGTACTTCCCAGACCCCTCTATGAAGTGCTTAATTCTTTTCTCAGTATAAATATGCTGTTTCTGTGAAATTACTACCTTTGGTGGTCTGCAGCTCTTAAAATCAAAACATGGATTTGGTTTTCTGCACAATCTAAGTTTGGGTTGCCTAAAATATAAATCTCTTCAAATTTTACCATGGACAATTTCTGGTTTGACAAGAACCTTGAATTGATAGTTAACTGCCTGTCATTGACTTTCTTCCAGGTTTCTTGGTCAGCAATTAAAACATACTCGACTCCAATATCTTTATAATTACTATCACTCAAATATGTTTCAAGAACCAGAGTTATTGCCTAAATTATTCTTTTCCTTTGTACTTGTTTCTCACTCTCCATAAATGAAAGTCTAAGCAGTTGTGGTGTTTCACTTCAGAATCTATGTTGCCAACCCATTTCCCACCAGCAGTGGTGTACTCAGTGCCCTCTGACCCATTCCATGTCTCATCATGATGACCACTGTTATTATCAAGTTGTATGGATTACCTTAAGATCTTAAGATAGTGCACTTATCTTAAGATAAATGAGTAATGGTTTGGGATGCAGCTCATTTGTCTGGGAGATGATCACAGGAAGCCTAAGGAATTAAATAGGGTAAGTAGGAAGATGAAAAGAGACTTGGCTTCAGGGGTGTGTAAGCTCTGCAGTCCTGAGAGCCCACGCTTAGAAGGGCAGCACACTTTAATGCCTTGCTGTCACCATCTCAAAATTCTTAATGATTTTGTCTTTCAAATGTAAGTAAATATTATTTAGTGAAAAAAACTAATGATGGAACAAAGAGCTATGCCTATAAGCAGAGGTAATATGTGCGATGTGCATGTTCATTGTTCCTTAAAGTCCCCTTCATATGCAGCATTAGTCATGTTGCATGAGTATACAACATTAATACTATAAGAATTTAATCCAACAATATGTTGGAACATAGGCCTGAAGTATTTTTCAGCAAATGTATTATGAATAAAATTATTTACATTTTATTTGTACTATATTATCCTTATGAAAATATCAGAGTATTCAATTATACCAAAAGAAGTGAACAAAACTCATCCATATACTCAGTATTCAGAAATAACAATTTCCAATTTTAGTGCACATATCTTCAGAAGTTGTTGGTCAAATAAGAATCACTTCAAAATACTTATGTCCTGATCATGGAAACTGAATATGTTATCTTACATGGTAAAAGGGATTTTTCAGATGTGAATATGGTTAATTACTTGACATAAAGAGATTGTTCTGGATTGTGGCTGGGGTCCAACTAATCACCTCAAAGCGTAAGAGTAGAAAACACCGGAAGGGTATCACATTAGAGAGATGTGAGATGCAGAAGTTCCAATCTGTAATTTCTATCTTTAAAAATAGAGGAATAGACCTCTATCCAAAGAATGCTTTGCATTACCAAGTAGGGATAAATCATCAAGAAAACAAGAATATTGGTCCAACAACTTCAACGAACTGCATTCTCCTCTAGAGACACTAAAAAGAACCCAGTTTAAAAATCCCTTGATTTCAGTGCCATTTCTGGAACCAGGCTGGCTCAGTTCAAAACAATGATCTGGCTTACTTATGTGACCTCTATTTCCTCCTATTAAAAAAGGAGGAATAAAAATAGTACTACTCTACCAGGTTGATGTGGGATTATAATATATGTAAGTGAAACAGTATTAAGTATACTTTAAGTGATAGTTGTTCTTAATTTTTTACTATTATAACCAATTCTTCCAAATATGAATCCATGTCTACAATTGTTAAAATTTCCACAAAAATCTTCCATTTTAAGCACATTGCATAATGCAATTAAACAATCCCTAACACAAAATATTCAGTTTATGTATGTCATATGTGTGTTTGTGTATATGACTTTTATTGTTTTTCAAACTACCCTTAAAACAAGGCTGCTTAAACTGCAACCAATTAATTAGATCATTATTTCAGGGTTTTTCTTGGCAATTACTCTGAATTAAGCCAGCTCAGTTCATTGGTTAAGCTTGCTCTTGCATCTATGATGAGGGGGCAATTAACTGGTGATTGGATGTTGCAACATGATATCCTTCAAATGTGTGTTTTGCAGATCATTAGCCAGGTTGATGGGGTATCTAGGCCATGTGACTTTCATCATCTGGTGGGTTAAGCAGGGATTCTCATGTTAGCAGTGGCAAGAGCCTGAGGAATTGCAAGATTGAACAAACCCAATATCAGTGTGCTTCAGATCTCTGCTTATCTCTTATGACATGGCATTGTTCCAAGGACAGGTCCAAGTTCAGAGTCCAAGGGCAGTTTACAAAACAAGTGAGACACTTGTGGGGAAAACATTGTAGTTGTGTTTGACATCAACTATAACTCTACTTTTCTTTTACATTTTTTAGAAAGGTAAACAATACTGATGAATACCAATCTCAACTTATCTAGAAATACTCAGATATGTTTTATCTAAATCACACTTCTCTGGCTCTGTTTATTCAAAGAAATAGTTTTAATTATTTGTTTTAATAATTCTGAAATGATTTTTATCTAAAGTATTACATAATGTAATATGTGGTTAATTTTCTTCCTAAAATCAGAATGTATATTATTGAAATATTTATTGCGACTTTTCAAATAATATATATAAAACATTCAGTTATAATTTTCAAGTTAGTCTCCTCAGTGATTTTTTTGGTCACATATATTTTAGAATCTATTGAATTTTTATAATTGAACTACATTTCATTGTTATTGCTTCCATTTTCTTACTCCTCAGTTGCAGTGATAAAATGTCTGTACTTAATTTAAGTGCTATGGACCATCATGCCAGTAATAGAAGGTAATAGAAACCACAAATTAAGCAATGGGTCAGTGAGTGTGTATGTGTGTGTGTGTGTGTGTGTGTGTGTGTGTGTGTGTGTGTTTAGAGTAGCTAGATCATACATACCAACTACAGCAAAACCACTGAGAGGATTCTCCACAGGTTTCTGTTATCCATTGTCAGGAGTGTTTTCTGTGCTAAGTTCCTGAAAATATTAACAGAGTTTGAGGAACCTATATAAATGAATTTTATCTAATTTCAAACAATAAAGCAAACTGATTTATAGTGCCAAAAATGTACTAAGAATATGGTGATAATTTTATAACTTTACTTTCAAACAGTGTTTACTCCATCTATTTGAAATTACTATAATTTTCTAAATAACCACTTTATCATGTAAGACTTTTTCCTCTAATCTTAAAGTGCTCAGAAAGAATACAAATGACTTTCAGCTTAATAATTTGACTTTTTAATGATGCAATGGTATTTATTTATGTTGTTTATACTTTTTTGAAAATGCTGTCAAAATATGTGTGAAAAACCAGCATGCCTTTAATGGTCCCAATTATGAATTCTATAACTTTCAAAATGTGATTTGCTCCCTTTTGTTCCACAGTACGTGTATTTCCTGCAAATGATGTTTTTTAATGCTATGTACTGAGAAGAAATATACTTTCCTTCAGCAATGTGTTCCTTTAACCCCTCTACTTTGGAATAGGAACTATAACTTTCAGAAATATTTTCTTCTGAGACTTGGACTGTTTTCATTGTTAAAAACAGAGAGTTCTGGATAAGAACATGCAACTATGACGAGGGAAGAAATAAGTAGTGAGTAATTTTGGCTCCAAATAATACTGCCATTATGGGTATGATCCAACATAACTTTTAAGAATAGCAAATTCATGCTGAACTCAGTCAAAAGAGACAATGATTTGGTCCACAGAGAAAATAAATATATAGTTAAGACATCTAGTTCAGTGGGAAACATAAATACTGAAGTCATTTGTTCTCTTTGTTGAAAAATAGAACGATCCTTGAACTGCTGGATTCCCTATGGAGCAAATTCTTTGTCCAGCAAAACTGACCAGTTTTCTCAGGTATTGATAGTAGAAAGGAGTAAACGTTAACAGCATCTCAGTGTTACAGTATCACTGAGATTTAGAGAACCAAATAAAAATTGTGATTTCATGCAGTATTGGAATATATTATTGGTATTAAAGATTTTCCAGTTTCTTTTTAAAATAGGAAAGTTCCCAAGCAGAATTAACTGCTGTGTATGTCTCACATATATTTATATAATCTTCATAGAGTTTATAGCTTCCTCTTATCTTAAATGGGCATTTTATTTAAACAATGTGTGATCAACAAAAAATAAGAAAAATAAATTTAAAATTTTCTAAATTTAGAAATAGACAATAAGAGGGAATTTATACAATTCAATAAGATTTATTTAATTATTCCTCTCCTACTTCAGAAATATCTCTCGCAATGAGGCTGCTTCTAAAAAAATTGTGTTAATGGATTGCCCAAACTTCTCCAATTAATTTCTTCATCTCTGAAGCTCCCTCTGGATTCTACCTCTCCTTTTCTTTACATTTTCTAGTATAAACTCTTCTAGTTAGTCAGTTGATCCAGATCACCTCTCACACAATTGTCTTCAGTCTATATAATGAATCCATGAAGAAATAGAACTTGCCATTCATTTTTGAAGTTTGGAGGAGGAGTGTTCGTGAAGATTTGAAAGCTAGATAATAAGCAATAGCATTTTACTGACTATATGGAGGCAGACAGAAGGTGATCAGGTGTACTAACCAATATTTTTCTATAGGTTTTGCATTCAATAGCACATTTATCTCTCAGTAACCCAATTAGGTGTGTCTAATTATTACTCCTAATTTAGACTTGAGAAAACTCAAATGTATACAATTTAAATACCTTGTCAAAGGACCCACACAATAAGTGGCACAGTTTACCTTCAGGGTCTAACTCCAAAAACCATGCTTTTAAAGGTCAAATTATAGTCCACTTTCAATTTAACTTAATAATTCAAATTTAATTAATTAAATTTAAATTTAAATGTAATTTAATAATTTTGGTCCGTGTCATGCATGTCATATGAATCGAAAGGTGAAACTGACGCAGAACTATGAAAGAAGAGAAATGGGTGGAGCAGAGGGGTAAATGTACATTTTCCCTTAGTTAAAGCTAAAGGAGAGAAACAATCCTTTCATGATGGGATAGATTAGTAGTCTACTTTTTTTTTCATTCTCTCTCTCTCTCTCTATATATATATATATCTTTCTTTTTAACCCTGAGCTACATCCTCAACCTTTTCTTTTTTTTAATTTTTAGATAAGGTCTTACTAAGTTTCTGAAGCTGGTCCTGAACCTATGATTCTCCTGTCTCAGTCTCCAGAGTCTCTGGGATCAGAGATGGCAGGCATGCGCGACAGGGCATGGTGAAAGCAAGTCTTCTTTAGTGTGTAATGTTTTCTGTGTTTTTTCTTAGATATGTAGGTAGTTATTGGAATGAATTTGTGAAAACTTAGATTATAAGAATTTTATCTCTTGAAAATCAAAAATAAACTTCTATTAATCCCACAAAATACAGCAACCAGAAAATTAAAAACATAATTTTTAAAGTTATCTGATATACTCTTCCATAGAGAAAACTTTACAAAAATGATGAAGACTTTGGGAAATACAATTAGAGTGTTACAAAGAGACATCTTCATTAATTTAATATTTGTATTATTTTAATTACCATGTTGAAAATAAAACAGTCACATTAACCAAACACAAGTTTGTGACAACATGGAAAATGTTTTTATAATTATCATAATTTCCCTATATCCTGCTATACAGTTCATATTAAGTTTTCATTTGCCAGCCTCTGATACTACTATTATTACTTGCTATCTTCAATATTTTCCTCTAAGAATTATAATTTTAATGCTATTAGAATTTCTATACAGCAGTCTAACAAAAGTTTAGTGTCTTTAATTTTCCTGCAGAAGGAAGGCATTTGCAATGTAAACTTTTTCAATAAATTTGGAGAACTGGAATTTTAGCATTATAGTGCTCTAACTTTACAAGCTTTGGAAAGCACTCAGTAAGAATAATTTTCTTAGTACTGGCCTGTTGGTATTTAATCACTGATTATGTACTTAAAATGACTGTTTTGTCATGAAAAATATAAGAACTAGAAAAAATGCCTTAGTTTTCAATTTTTCTGATTGTTATTGAAACTTTACATTTTAAGGGTACTGTTTTTCTTTGGTATGTGAGGGAAATAATTGTCAAGAAATTGTTCAATTTCTGGATCTTTGTTAATGAAGTCACAGTGTTAACCTGGTTAAAAAAATACATGGGTCAATTATTGATTTGCACTTATATTAGTTAAAAATACCACCCGGGGCTGAAGGTGTGTCTTGCAGAATGTATTATTGGCAAGATAAGGCAACATGGTACAAATGAAGAAATACAAGCACATCATTGTTACAATTGGAAAATCAAATACAAGTCTTTATTGATAACTAAATAGAAGTATAAGAAAATAGGGGAAAGTAAACACATGTTGTGATGGATATTAGTAGTTCTTTCCACACTCAGTGTTTCAACATATTGGCACAAGCCAGTTATTGTATCAACTGGACTGATTTGGGAAGAATTATTATGTATAATTTCATTAATTTTCAAATTTTAATATTTTTTGAGTATCTACTATGTGACAGTTTGAGGAATTCATAATCTATACAGAGGACAAACTGACTCTCTTGTACAAGATAAGTAATTTCAGCATTACATGATAACATATAAAAGGGCACCTACCTAAATTATTTGATAAGCACCCAAAAGGAGCAAATAGGAGCTAGTGATGTTCACTTCCAAACTGAAGTTTGGAAAGTGATTCCAGTTAGAATGAGGAAGATATGATACATACAAGTGTCTTTGAATGTGAGTGAGGTTAAACAACAAGGATGGAAAAATAATAAGAATTTGTGATATTTTTCATCATAATTCTTGTTAAGAGAACAATGAGAAGTCATTGAAAAATATCCAACTGAAAAAGAACATGATCAGATTGACATTTTTAGAAAAAGGTTTGTATATCATGATTGACAGAGGGTCAGTTTTTAAAATTTTAACCTGGGATGATTGTTAAGAAATTTTAAAAAGGCACATTGCTGGTGGAGTTGCAAATTAGTGCAGCCGCTCTGGAAAGCAGTGTGGAGAATCCTCAGAAAACTTGGAATGGACCCACCTTTTGACCCAGTTATCCCACTCCTCGATTTATACCCAAAGGACTTAAAATCAACAAACTACAGTAACACAGCCACATCAATGTTTATAGCAGCTCAGTTCACAATAGTTAGATTGTGGAACCAACCTAGATGCCCTTCAACAGATGAATGGATAAAGAAACTCTGGTTTATATACACAATGGAATACTATTCAGCCATAAATAATAATAATATTATGGCATTTGCAAATAAATGGATGGAATTGGAGAATATCATGCTAAGTGAAATAAGCCAAGCCCAAAAAACCAAAGGCCGAATGTTTTCCCTGATAAGTGGAGAAAGATATATAATGAGGTTGGGGGGGTGGGGAGTGAGAGAAGAATGGGGGAACTTTAGGTTATGTAAAAGGAAATGAGAGGGAGGGGTATGAAAAATGGTGGAATGAGACAGACATCATTGCTCTATGTACATGTATGATTACACGAATGGTATGAATCTACTGTACAACCATAGAAATGAAATGATGTACCCCATTTGTGTACAATGAATCAAGTTGCAGTCTGTAAAAAATTCAAAGATAAATTTAAAAATAATAAAAGAGGAAATTAAAATAGAAAATTGATTACCTGGAAGAGCAACCTGATGTGGGATGTGGAGGTCATGAGACCATGCAGTTCTACTTAAAGATAATTATTTATAGACAGAAAGCATTAACTTGCTTAATTAACAAAAATCAAAGGAGTGAACTTTCAATTTATGCATCTCTTCCCAGTATTCTGTTTCCACACTTATGTATGCCAATACATAACACTATGTATGTTGTAAAACTTTTATATCACCACAGAATGTTGACTCTGAAAGTAGAAAACTCTAGCTTAAAAATAACAGAAGCAGATCGTAACTCATTCTGTGGGGACCATTTCAATACCATAAGCAACTGTTTCTTCTTCAATATAATGAAGGTTATGATAATGCATTACTACATAACATTGTTCCCAATGCCATAGTGTTTTATAAATTATAAAGCATTAGAGAGTTATGAAACCTTATATCTTATTTTCAACAAATGTATTTTATATGACTGAGGAATTTGGAATACTCCTGGTAGTTAATAGTCTTTTGTTAAAGTGAATATAGAAATATATTTCGGAAAGAGTAAAGTCAAAGAACTCTTCAGCCATGATGAAACACTTACCACAATTTTACACCACACCCAATATTGATATGGTAACTCTATGCATAAAAATCAGGATGAGTTGGTACATGGTTTTGATAATTTGCTTTTCTAAATTTATCTTTCAAATTAGAATGGAAAAAATATTACAGGGTAGATTGTTATCAGATTTGAAATATTTTAAAATGTTAATTTTAAAATACATTATTTTGCTGTTTTTAGTCTGGAATGGACAACAGAAAGAGAATTATTCTCTCAGCTAGCACCCTAGAATAAGATAAATCCTGTCATTTACTATCAGGAAGCACTGGCTTCTTTGTTCAGTATGGAGTCCAAATAGATATGCATTTACCTGTAAACAACATGTTCTTCATAACTTAGAGTAGGAACTGGATCTATAGGAGAGAGAAACCAGGAGTCTACAAACTTTGGCTAGAGAGAGAGATCCAGATAGTCGCTTGTTTTGTAAATAAAACTGCAGTGGATTTCACACAGTCAAGCTCACTTATTCATGTGTATCTATGGTTCACGTTTGTTTTGTCTACAATTAATCATACACTTAAATAGCAGAAGTTGTTCAGAGGCCTCAGGGGAGCAAAATTTGAGGCTATTCATCATCTACCCTTTATTTAAAAAAAAGTGTGAACTTCTAGACTGGAGAATTACATGGAGGCAACCTCAAGGTTCTTACTCTTTCTACGGGCACAGTAGGTTCTGGTTGTCAATTCTGTGACCTATCATTGTATATCAATCAGAACTCAAAATACGCATGTATCAACAAAGAGTATAGATTCATATGTGGCATTGCAAGAATAATAGGTAGTAAGAAAACAATTACATTTACACTTCACTTTTACTTAAGATTTTTTACTACTATGCCAGTGTCGATATGCTCTATGTATTTGAATATCTCCAAATATGAAAATACAAGTTTTAAAAGGTGGCAAGATTTGTACCATTTTGGCAATGGAGATTAAAGGCATCTTGAGAACTCAATACAATGATGTAAAAAGTGCAGGAGAAAGAGAGAGCATTACTGAGTAGTACTCATTTTGAAAAGGAAAAAGATAATATATATTTTTAAACACTGCGAAACTATAAAATTTATCAAAAATGTACTCAGTCAAGGAACACTGTCATTGCCAATGCAAGGCTAACATTCTAAAATTCAATTGGTCAGGAAATGAAATGACAAAGAAAATCTAAGTTTAATAATAAAGAAAAAGTAGAAAGGCAAGGGTAAGGTATATAATATTTCTAAATTGTTATGTATCATAAAAGTGGTCATTCTCTTTATCCATTTTTTAATATGGTGTGAGGTAAACTCATTCCTCCGTGGGAGGATACCCAATTTTCCTAGCACCAATAATTGATGTTATTCTCCTTTTTCCTAATGAGTATTCTTGGAACATCGGAACAAAACCAACTGACCTTGGATTTATTCTTAATCTTTTTATCCTGGTTCCCTGATATGTCTGCTTTTTTGCCAGTACCTGCTGCTTTTATTTGAAACAATTAATTTTTAACTAATTTTTTTATTAATTAGAACATGTTTTGAAGTTTTTGTGAATATAAACATACTTATATTAAATATATATATATGTATATATATATATATCATTTCTCTGGCAAAAGGGTGCAATTTAACTTCTTTCTTTTCCATGCAGATGAGTTTTTAAAATTTTCTAGCCAATCGTTCTGGTTAGGCTTTCAGTACAAAGAATTCATTTCCCTTTTTAAAAAAAATTTTTTTTGTGGTAGTGGTGCCGGTGAACTCAGTTTCTTGAGCATGCTAGAGAAGTGCTCTGACCCTGAATTACGTCCCCAGACCCTACTACAAAGGATCTAAATAGTCATTTCTCAAAAGAAGATACAAATATATAAAAAATGTTCAATATTTCTACTGATCAGGAATATAAAAATTAAATCCACAATGAGAAACCACTTCATACGTTAGAATGGCTACAATATGAACGATTGGTATAATGAGAAATTATACTCCATTTATGTACGATTTATCAAAATGCATAAATGCATAAATACAGTATGCAATGCATATTGTAATGTACAACCAATTCAAACAAATTTTTAAAAAGATAATGATAACAAGTGCTGGTAAAAGACATGGAGAAAAGGAAACATTTATAGACTCTTGGTAGAAATTTAAGTTAGTATAACCATTTTGGAAAATAGAATTCAAGGTAAAAACTAAAAATGAAATTAATGTATGATAGAGAAATTTCACTACTGGGTATATGGCCAGGAGAATTAAAATCAGTGTACTGAAGAGGTACTTACACTCTCATGTTCATTTCCATATTATTCACAATAGTCAAGACATAGAAACAACCTAAGTATGTGTCAGTAGATAAATGTGTGTATACATACATGTTTGTGTGTTATATGCACAAATATAATATAAAGCCTTAAAAATAATATTTTGTTATTTGTGACAATATGGATGAAACTAGAAAGCATTATACTGAGTTTGATAAACCAAGCAGAGAAACATTAAGATCTCACTTATATGTGGAATGTTAAAAAAATGATTTTATATAAAAAGAGTGAAAAGGAGGTTGCCAGATTTGGAGGGTAAGAAGAAGGAAGAGGAAAGATCACAGGTGATCAAAGGGTGGAAAGTTTCAGTAAGGCTTGAGATAAGTTCTAGTAATCTATTGCACTGCATAGTGATCACAGTTAATAATAATGTGTTGTTTATTTCAAAAATGCTCAAATAAATTTTAATGTTTTCAGTCAAGAAGATGATGATGAGATGATGCTTATGTTAGTTATCTTGATTAAATCTTACTATAACATATATGTGCTAAAACATCATATTATACTACATAAATAATGCTTGTTATTTGTCAGTAATAAACAAACGTATTCCTTTAATTGAGATTATTTTGTCTTTCTTATGAAAACTTGAGTTCGTGTTGCTTAATGCTCTAAATGTTTGCATTTTTCATACAACCAATACTACATTTCACAAACTAATGTCAACAATCAAATGCCATCTTCATAATTCTATTCATGGGAATGGTGATAGATAATAGTACACACATTACACCTAGGAAATATCTTTCTTGTCAGGAAGAAAAAGCTATTTACTCCAATTGAGTGTACCTTTAGTGTATAGAACAGTATCCTGGAAGTGCTTGAAATATTAAAATTTCCAACAAATTACCTTGATTTTTAAGTGTGCAAGATACTATATGCTTAGAAGACGAGTGGACTTTTCCTTATTAAAATATTTTATTGTCAGGTACAGAGGTACACACTGGCAATCTCGGTGACTAGGGAATCTGAGGCAGAAGAATCAGAAGTTTAAAGCCAGCCACAGCAATTTACCAAGGCCCTAAGCAACATAGTGAGGCCCTGTATCCAAACAAAAAAATATTTTAAAAATTTTTAAACAAAGGCTGGAGATATGACTCAGTGGTCGAGGGCCCCTGGGTTTAATTCCTGGCATAAATTAATTAATTAATAATTGATTAAAATAATTATTTTGTTCTTTACTTTAAAATGTTAACATTCCTACCTACATAAAACTTACTCTTTGTATGTAAGTAATAGGAATAATAACGTGAATTCTTAAACCTAAAATTTTAGTAGTGAATTACATTCAAATGGTTGATAAAAGCATAATAAAATCACTTAAGTAACAATTTTTAAAGTAGCCTGGGACAAAATGTCACTAAGTTACACTGTAACAAAAATTAGGTAATGAACCAAACAAAAATTATGTAGTATACATTATACTTCCCTATTTTTTTCCATTTTTAGCTGGGTCAAATGGTGGTTCCATTTCAAGTTTTATAAGGAATCTCCATACTGCTTTCCAGAGTGGTTGCACCAATTTGCAGTCCCACCAGCAAGGTATGAGTGTAACTTTTTCCCCAGAGACTCGCCAATACCTATTGTTGCTTGTATTCTTGATAATAGACACTCTAATTAGGGTAAGATGAAATCTTTGGATAGTTTTGATTTGCATTTATCTTATGACTAGAGATGTTGAACATTTTTTCATGTATCTGTTGATGGCTTGTATGTCTTCTTCTGTAAAGTGACTGCTCCGTTCCTTAGCCCATTTATTGACTGGGTTATTTGTATTCTTGGTGTAAAGTTTTTTGAGTTGTTTATAAATTCTGGAGATTAGTGTTCTCTCTGAAGTACATGTGGTAAAGATTTTCTCCCACTCTGTAGGCTCTCTCTTCACATTGTTGATTGTTTCCTTTGCTGAGAAAAAGCTTTTTAGTTTGAATCTATGCCATTTATTGATTTCTGATTTTATTTCTTGTGCTTTGGGAATCATGTTGGAAGTCAGGTTCTAAGCCAATTAGATGAAGATTTGGGCCTAGTCTTTCTTCTATTAAGTGCAGAGTCTTTGGTCTAATTACCAAGTCTTTGATCCATTTTGAGTTGAGTTTTGTGTAGGGTGAGAGATAGGGGTTTAATTTCATTTTGGTACATATGGATTTCTAGTTTTCCCAGAACCATTTGTTGAAGAGGTTGTCTTTTCTCCATTATATGTTTTTGGCACCTTTTTCTAGTATGAGATAACTGTATTTATGTGGGCTTGTCTCTGTGTCCTATATTCTGTACCATTGGTCTACCTGTCTATTTTTGTATCAATACCATGCTGTTTTTGTTACTGTTGCTCTGTAATATAGTTGAAGGTCTGCTTTACTCCTTCTGCAAGGATTCCTTTGGCTATTCTGGGTCTCTTATTCTCTAAATGAATTTCATGATTGCTTTATCTATTTCTATGGGGTACATCATTGGGATTTAATTGGAATTGCATTTAATCTGTATAGTGCTTTTGGTAGTATGGGTATGCCTCATGTGTATCCTGATTTAAACCAATTTCAACATAAATTTTGTGATTTGAAGTAGTTGGAGAAATATTCATACAGTGATGTTATGGTTCAGATATTAATTATCCCCCTAAAGACCTGTACCTGTATGTTAAAGGCTTGGTCACCAGTCTGTCCCACTATTGGGAGGTGTTGGTACCTTTAGGAAGCCTGGCCTATTAGAAGAAGTAGGGGATATTAGGTCCCTGGCCTTTTTGGATCTCTCTCTTTGCTTTCTGTACTCCATGAAGTGAAAAGACATCCTGTTGTAAATGATTCTCCCAATATTTACTGTGCTGCAACAGTTCCAAAGCAACAGGGACAAGTGACAATAGATTGTCTTTTTTTTTTTTTTTTCTTTTCCTTTTCCCTTTTCTTTTCTTCTTCTTCTTTTTTTTTTTTTTTTTTTTTTTTTTTTTTTCCTGTATCAAAGATTGAACCCAGGGGCATTTAAACCATTGAGCCACATCCCCAGCTCTTTAAAATTTTTGTGACAGGGTCATGCTAAGTTATTTAGAGCCTTACTACATGGCTGAAGCTGACTTTGAACTTCTGATCCTCCTGCCTGAGCCTCCTGAGCCACTGTAATTGAGGGTATGTACCACCATGCCCAACTAGACTGCAATCTTTGTAACTGAGTAACAAAATAAAACTTTTTTCTCCTTTAGCTGATTTTCTCAGGTATTTTGTCATAACAAGGACAAGCTGACTAACACAATGGAGAATTAGATGATTCCAAACAATTATTGTTAATTTTCTTATATGTGCAAATGGAATTGTGGTTATGTAAGGATATGTTCAAGGATATAGAATGAAAGTATATGAAATCTAGGATTTGCTTTGAAGTGCATTCCATAGAACAAGAAGATGTTTGCAGCATCTAGGGTATATGTAGTAATTATTGAAAAAAGGCAATGCAATAGGTGGGGATTTATTGTGATATTGGTTGGTTTGTTTTGGTTATATTTGAAAACAGTCCTTAGTTTAGCAAAAAGGAAAAAGGAAGGAAGGAAGGAAGGAAAGAAGGAAGGAAGGAAGGAAGGAAGGGAGGGAAAGAGAAAGAATAACTATCTGTGGTAAATATTATCTCAACATTCTCAGTCACGTGGCAGGTTATGGAAATCCAACTAATTTTCATCTCAGGCTAAATTTGGATGTATTCATATCACCTATTTCCTAAAACATAAATAAAAGCTGTAATTTAAGCTCTTTAATAGTACTTTTGGGAAAACTACACATTGCATAAGCAATTTTATCATATTCTTAATGATTGCATTAGGGTTTTCTCCAATTTCTGCCTTCATGAAATGTTTTAGAAATCTTTATCTTGTCAGTGTAATTAAATGGAGGCTGAATAATGCCTAATTCTGTAGGATTGCTGGATCTTTTTACAAATTTTTATCCCAGAGTTCCATAATTTTGTTTAAGAGGGAAGAGGTAGAAATCATTTTAGGGTTATTTAGTTCCATGCTTCTAAAAATCTACTATGTACAAGAACCTTCTGGGTATCTTTTTAAAAAAACAGATCTTTATTCATAAGCCTAGTGTTAATACCAAGACTCTGGTTTTTTTAGAAGCATCCCCAAGAGAAGGTCAATTCTCCTGTGGACTAAGGATCTAGCTCACTTCATTCTTTAATTATTTTTAGGATCACTAATTGAAATGATCCTATAAGAAATGATGACTTTTCAACATTATCCCTGAAAACATATTTTTATGTTATTTTGAACAAATACATACTGATATGAAGATTTTACACATGAATAAAATACTATGTAGTGTTTAAATACACATGTATATTGTGCAATGTTAAATCAGATTAAACATGTCTTTCTCCTCAAATATTTAGGATGTCTTCATGGGAAAAACCTTCAAAATCCTTTCTTACAGCTTTTTAAATGAACATTATTTATAGTCAACATAATCTGCAGCATAATTAAATTTTAATGCAAATGGATACAGATATATCAACTATAATACTGGAGATTTTTTTCTTGTCTAGACAATTGTAAATAATGCAGAGATACTAAATGTAACAGGTAAAAAGTTCAAGAAAAATATTTGTGTAATGCCATAAACATTAAAATTATTTTATTCTGAAATATGGAAAGACTTCTGTTATAGTTCTAATTACAGATTTTACTCAGTTAGTTTTACTTTATTCTTCATTAAATTTTGATGATAAGCATATGTTAGGAATGTTGGGAACAAGACCTGTGTTATCAGTTTCTAAGTCAATGATACATATTTTAAATAGTTTGCATTGATTAGCTAAATCAGATATTTAAAATCCATCTAAATTAAAGGGGTTAACAAAAGCCCAAATTGTGTAAGATTATATGCATTTTCCAGTGTGATTATTTTTAAAAAGTAGAGAGATTATTATATAGCTATCATTCCTCAATAGTTTTAATTGAATGTACTATGCTGAATATACACCTTTATTAAGTTCTTAGGGTTATGTGTTAGTAAGCTTTCCATTGCTCTGACAAAATACATAAGAAACTGTAACAGTAAAATGTCATAGATTGTTTGCACATGAAACATTTGGGAAGATAATTATGGCAAAACAATTATTTTGAAAATATGTTACATGGAAGAGTGCTCATGGTTTAAAATGATGTAAGATGGTAAAAGTGTAAGAGTTAAAGAAAAGAATAAGAATATATGCCTTTTTCACATATCAGGATACACTATTTCAGAAAATGTGACATAATATTCTTAAACAACATTTTTGTTCACATGGAAACTAACCCTAAGAATCTAATGACTTCCTTAAAGTGATATGTTGCATTTGAATTGGCTAATGTAAGTACTCATTTTATTGCTTGTTAAAATTTATTTTTAAATTTAAATTTAATTTACTTAGATTGGTTTTCTATCTAAGTAAATAAATTTTTTTTCATGAAGTTAGTTTCATTAAAGCTGTCCTCAATTTTCCTCAGAAATAACTCACACTTTTAAAGAAAAAAGTTTACACATGAATTGTGATAAATATACATCAAAAATAGCTGTTAGTAGACAGTTGTTTATATGATGATCATAAATATATATGAATAGCATTCATGTCATAAAACCAAGTGTTCTAATTAATTCATTGTATATATACATATATACAAGTTTGCAGTATTATAAATTATAAGATATGACATTTCTATTATAGTTTTTATGAGAATTTTTATAAGTCGAATTCACTTAAAACCATAACATATAGTTCTCTCCAAATACAATGTTTCAAAGTTTGTATCAAAAACCTTCAAGTTAACACTGCTTTCTCCAAAGAGTGTAGATTAATCACCTGGGAAATATTTTTTAATGTGTATTGCTTTAGGTTGTACATAAATCTTGTAACAAAATAAATCTCTATAATTCAAAGAACCAAAACTACTTTTACTACACATGCTGTTTTCCCCTACAGCCCTGTTGTTGATGATTACTCTCTCATTTGAAATTTGAAATGGAAAAACAAGCTTCTCAAGTTTAAAATCATACTAGTGTGATAAACTCTTACAGGAGAGCAAAATTTCAGTGAAATTCTAGATGTTGCTCTTCATTGCAAGAAATTAAACCTTACATAAACAATAAAAATAAAGATGCATGAAATATTTTCTAGATTAGAAGTATGTTTGGAGTGTATACTCCTACTGGATACTTTAGGGATAATAATAAACATTGTGGTTGTAATAAGAATTCATTACTGAAAAGAGGAGATCTGGATTCTAGCCCTACTTCCTGAGCAAGATAGAGGAGTAGATGTGGGTGTCCAAACCTGTGAGGAGTCTGAGGTTTTATCCTACTTGTAAGCTACCAATGTAGCTGCCTGTTTGATGCTGTAAGAAAATATGATATTTATTTGGTTAACAAAGACTTTTACTCAAATAATTGCATACATCATGAAATGCATGCTTGTATTGGTTCTCTTTTGTTCCCAATCCCATAGGATAATATGAAGTGACTCCATGTCTGCCATGTAAATCCCAATTACTTTATTGACATTTCTATTTGTTCTGAGACACTAATACAAGTACAGCAGGATTGCACCTATTCAGCCTTTGCCTAGAGGAAGAAAGTTCAGTGCACTTCCTCCGTCCACTGTTGTATCTCTGGCCAGTGAACTGATGCTGACTCAAATGCTTTTTAAAGTTAAGTTAAAACACATGAAGATTTCCTTTGTCCTCCCTAATATTCAAGTCATTATGCTTTGAGCTAGGACCACCCCTGCAATTTCTGATAATCTCACTCTATTGACAATGAAACAATGATCAGAACAGGTAGGGATGGCAGAATTAGAATTCACATATGCCAATCTGAGCAAACTTCACCAGGATCTAGGGGGATTTCCAAAAATAAAAGAATAAATAAATAAATAAGTCTAATATTCCTCCCTGTTCCATATCTTCCAGGAAATAAGATGTTTTCTCTGTGAATTAAGGGCTCTTTCTCTTTCTCTACCTCCTCCACAAATCTGGTGTCAATTTCTAGCAGCTATAAATTCATCATTTTTTAAAGTGTTCTTTATCCAAACCAGAGCTCTTTGTCTGAAAACATCATATTTAAAATAAACATAGACATTTCAATAAAACATAACCAGAATTCACTCTAAGTCCTCTATTTTCCAATTTTTAAAAATTTATTAAAAGTGATACATGGAGATATAAAAATTGTACACTATGGCACAATGTTGTGTTTTGATACATGGATATATAATACATAAATCAAGTTAAACATATCAATTACCTCAAACTTTTTTATTACTTTATGGGGAATACATTCAAAATCCTTGTTTCTAACTTTATGAAATCTACAGCACATTTTCTATTCTCCTTTGGATTATGCTGCCATTTGGGATATGTGCAAATTTGATGGTTGAGTTTGCCAATAGTTGAAGGAAATACATGTTATGCTTGGAAAGGGTCAAGATGGAATCCTGAATTTTCCTTTATAATCCTGTGTCATTCTTCCTCTTTTTTTTTTTTTTTTTTTATCATGATAAGTGCTAAGGAAGTAACCAAGAGGACAGAATCTTTCTTTAGGAAGAACCACATCTAATATCTGCATTGCATTCTTAAGGTGTGTGGACTAGAATTTCAGAGAGAGAGTCAGTATCAGATCTTTGTCTGATGGCTTTTAAGATAAAAGAACCATTATTATCTAATCACAAGTAGTCCAGAAAGTCAAACACATGGTAGAGATTAAAATCAAGCATCGCAATAACGTGACTTGGATTACTTGTTCAATAATCTGAGAAAGATTAAAAGTGTCACTATTCTACGGCCAGCCCTGAGAGGAGGTCTACAGTCCAGTTGGTAAATTAGTCAAAAGGGGCAGTGAGCAGTGTCATTGTGCATGCATATCTCCCCTTTTCCACTCTCAGGAGACAAACACATCATTTGTGGAAAGAGTCACAGCCTGGCATGCAGTGGGGTCTCTGTATTAGAAGCACAGAGTCAGGCTTGACTAGCAGCTTGATTCTAACCTCATCAGAGCAGTCCTTTTCTATGGGCATCTTCATGAGTAATCAGGATTGTTCAATTGCTAGCCATAATTTTGTACAGTCTGGGGCCCCCAAAGGGGTTATTCAATTTACCAATCTGTAGTTCTCCTAGTGGCAAACTAAAACCTAGAGCACTGGAAACAACATAGGAGTAAAGTGGGTTTTGACTTGAATTTAGTCATCATGCCACCAGGTCAAGGTGTCTAGGGAACACTCTATGAAGTTTTCTTTTGGTAACAGGTTAGGGGATAAAGTTTTGCCTAGAGGATTAGTTACCATTTTTTCAGGTATAGCAGTGGGATCTCCAAGTCTAGACCAACTGTCTTCTTAGATATTCTGTGTAAGTTCAGGTCCATTCAGGAAATGGAAACAACACAGACAAAGAAATATGGGAAATTTACTATAAAAACCATTAAATACTGGTAAATAATATGGTGACAAGATACAAGGAAACTGTCCAGTACTCTAAAGATCAGGGAAAGATTCCAGTGAAGAACAAATTTAGAAGATGACTCTCTCCCCTAGGATGAGATTCTATTCCAGGTCTGGTTTGGCCAATAAATAGCAGAGAATTTTGTCATTTTTTCAGACTACAGCTGATCTTTAGTTTCAGAATACAGGGAAAGTGTTTAGGTGTTAGAAACTATTGGTGTGGTGTGCAGACAGTGTGAGGTTCTAAGGTACAGGTGAGTGCCTGTTGATCTGCAGAGAAAGAAAGAGTGGATGTACAAATCAGTAGATTGGTGTCTCAGTGGGAATACTCTAGGATATAGTCAAACCACATGTATGCCTTAAGCCTGTGTGAGTGGAGGACAACTGAGTGGTCATAGTGGGGACCTTGGTGATAAACCTCTGAAATTCAGTCTGTAGAAGGAATGGAAGCTCTTGGGATACTGGTTTCCATCTTTACAAAATCAGAGTAAGGTTGTTGGCAGTTAAGCAAGTCTGCTGAGGGATCATGTATTCTGTCCATGTGACTGAGGCACAGACCCACCAGAAGTCTTCTCACACACATTGACCTACTTGCAAAGAGTCCCTCTAGTGTCCTTTACACAGTAAACTTAACACCATCCACTCTACAAAGAAGAAATGCTTAAAGAAATTTCAGTTTGTTATCACACAAAATTGAAGGACAGAATTATAACTGAAAGGCAACAAATTTATAATTAGCATCTACAACAAGAATTTTTGCAGCCCTTCCTACTTTTTAATCATTGAGTAAAAGTTCAACAGCAATCAAATGGAAATATCAGAGAATCATAGGGTTAGGTACTTCATTTCAAGAAGAGCACAGTAGAAAGCTGATTGCTGCTTTTCAAAAGTATAGCGTGTAAGTGAGGGTATATCCAAAACTACTACAGAAGAATGAGAGGGAAAGATCACTTTCGGTGGTCAAACTGTGCTGAAAATTGAATGTATGTTTTATTTTTAAGGTTTGTAGACACAACACAATACCCAGATTCATCATGTCTTTGATGTTAAAATCAAGTTCCGGTTAATAACAAAAGAAAATCTTGCTTTTAAATAATATTCTTGAATATGAGTTATCTGGTTTCTTGTTTGGAGAGCGTGACAACTGATATGAAACAAATAAGAAATATTTAAGCATAAGATACCAATCACTGTATGAAAGCCGTTTCTCCTTTCAAAACAATGTCAACTATAAAATTTGTATTTTTATCACAGTGTGATAAAGTAGTGAGATTTTTTGTGGCAAAACTGTCATCTGCCTAGGTAATGAAAAATGTTTCCAAGTCCAGACCTGCACCAGTACTTTAAAAACAGACTTCATGTGACAGTGCAACTATGCTGTAGATCAGAAGCTATGGTTTCCTTACAAGTTTTCATTTATCTTGTAAGAGAAGAGTAGAAAACTCTTCCTTGTATATAGAAAGTTAAATGAAGTGACTTCACTGAATTCCAAGCATCACAAATTGCAAAAGATTATAAAAAAGTATTTATGTCTGCATTTGTATTTATTTATGCTTTTAAAACTTTTCAAATTTTAACAGATCTTCTGCCTTTGTAAGAATTTTTCACTTATAAAATATCTGATATTATGTATTGAATAATAATCTCTGACTATATGCCATTTGGCTTTACTTCCTGGGTATAATAATTTTTCCTGTGCTCTTCCAGTTAAACATAAAATAGCACTACTTAAAAACAATTCCCTATTCTACAGTTTATAGAGAAGATTAAGTCATGTTTCCCCTCTTTCAAAATTTTCTTTACAGTCTTGAAAAATTATATTTTATGTGTAAATCATTTAGAAACTATGTTAAGGAAGGGCACTTTAAGTACAATTATAAAATTTGTCTTCTAGAACTGTGGGGTGAAATATGATGTGATGATTGCAGCTTGTCTTCCAAATATTTTAATAACAAATACAAATAGGTTTCTTCCAAAAATATTGTCACAATTAATATAAAAACAAAAAAGGCAGACTAAAAAATAGACTAATTAATAATTATTAGTTCAAGTTCTTTAAATATTCCTGAAAGAAGCATTTAAAACATAAAAATAATATTATTCACTTGACTTTTTCATCTTTCAAAGATGTCTTTTAATGAAAAGAATTTTAGTTTCAAAGTTATTAAACTTATAAATCTATTCATTGTTGTTAGGAATTTCTCTGCCATATAAAGCATCCTTGCTAATATTGCAGCCCATGAGAATATTCTTCTATGTTAACTTGAAGCATTCTATTTCCTTTCACAACTTACATTTCACCTAATTAATATTTGGTTATGGTCTGAAATATTGATTCAAAGTTAATTTGTTTCTTCATATGACTATTCAATTTACCCAGTACTACTTATTGAAAAAAAATTATTTTTCTCAATCGTCTACATATTCACAACTTTGTTACAAACCATATGTGTGTGTGTTCAGTTTGCATATTGATCTACAAATATACTATCCATTATTCTTTTTTATAATGATTCTTAATATAAAACCTTTAATCTCAAAATCAGAACATACAAAAACATTAACAAACAGCATACTTAACACTGAAGTCCTGAAAATTTCTCTCCAGGAATAGATATATGGAAACTCACTAATGCATTTCAAAGTGTGATATTTCAAGATTATAGCCCTTTAGTTATTATATAAATATTGCAACAAATTCACATATATGTATACAAATGTATATATCCATACAAACATGAATGTTTGTATCCTAAAAACTGTGGGGAAAGGAACCTTTTATATTAACTAAAATATATGATTTGAGATAGCAGACTGCCTATGCTTCAAACATTTTTTTTAATGCCTGACATTTAGTTTAAGAAAATTAGGATACTTACTTAAAATTAAATGAATTTGGGTAGAAGTAAAGATGCCACACTAGAGGAAGGGTGCATTTTCCAGCTCTTCTGTTACTTGGGATTTAAGTACTGAAATACAGCTTCTCAGCAAAGTGGGTGACTGAAAAAAATTCCTTGAATTCAATATTGGACAGTAAGAGAATCATAGACACACAGAAATCTGGGTGCTTTGAATACAGGACAAGAAAGAGTACTTCAGAGCCAGGTGGGCAGCACTTTTGGTACCAGTTGACCTCAAAGGGGAAGAAAAACAAAGAGGCTCAGGAGAACCGTGGAATAGAGCCTAACTGAGACAGAGGCAGCACAGCAAGCTGGTATTTAATAAGTGCTCCATGTTTTTACAGTTGGTGAGTGGAGTAATTGTTGTGCCCAGATCACGAATCCCCAAAGACCATCAGGGAGCCGTCTCCGATGCAAAAGCAAAAGGGTCTTTATTGCAAGCTCGACCTCGGACTCACAGCATTCACTGACACAGCAGGTACTGACTGAGAGTCCCGAGTCTCGATTCAGTGGGATTTTTATGAGCTTCACAGTAGAGCAGGAAATTTGAACAAAGCAAAGTACACAGTTGGCTGATCTTCCAACATGTGTGGTTTGGTATGTTTCCAATGGCTTAGGGTACCCAGGTCTTAACATATTGACATATATGGTTTGGAATGCTAGGCATTGGCTTGTTAGCTCCCGATTGGTTGTTTGCCAAAGGCCAGTCCTAATCTAGTAGCTTTCCTGGAATCGGCTATCTAGGCCTGAAATCTTTCATGCCCTAAATGCAGCCTGTCACGCCCCGGTTTAGCTCCCTTTTCGTAATGAGGTAGGAAGCCATTCTGAAGCAGTCATGTGATAGCTTTCAGGAGCCTGGAAAATGTTGCCAGACTTCCCCAGGAGGAGTCTGTTGTGGTGCCTAAGAGTGTCCCTATGAGGGCTAACTGAAGTGGGTACAGAGAGGATTGTACTCAGAGGGATTCAGGTTGGGGACAGAAAGGGGAGTATGGCTCACGTTTTCTTTGGGTCTGGAGACCCATGGAACCAGTTGGGTAGAGTCCAGAAGCCTGGGAGGTGGGCACAATTACACTCAAGGTCTGATCCTGAGACTACATCTACCAGTGGACAGTATGACCTGTGAGACCTGTGAAAAGTTAGTTACCCTACCCAATGAGTGGAGTTGTTGGTAGGTCCCTGAGATCCAGATCCCCAGAAGAGATTAGTATCTACTTGACCCTAGAATGTGGTGATCCAGTTTCTCTAGAGTAGATATCAACAGACAAAGTTGGGAAGTTCTGAATGAAGGTAACCACCATCTGAAGGAATTTCCCTTTTAGAAATTTCCAACTGCCTCAACCTGGGAGTCATTGACCTAGACCTCAGACAAAACTCCAATTGTCAGTACTTTCTATTCTACTCTATTTTATTATACTGGTGAAAAGGGAAGAAGCTTCAATTCTAGGCTACTCCAGTAGAAAGATCAGTGAGCAACATGAAGACAGGTTTAGCATCCTGACCACTCATTTTCTCTAAGAGGAACATAGCACAAGAAAAACTGAATACAAGAACAGTAGTGCATGGACAGTGAACAGCCATCCTTGTCAACAGTTTTGACTACCTCAGAGGAGGCAATGCATTCAGTTTTCATTAATTTATTTATTTCAATTTTTTTTTCCAATGTGTCAATGTGTGTGTGTGTGTGTGTGTGTGTGTGTGTACTTGCATGCAGGCAGGCATTTTAGTTCTCATTGTGCTGATTGGCTCATAAATATACATCTGTTTAGTTTCTTTTTTTAAAATTATATATTTCACCCATTCAGCATTTTTACTTGTTTTGTCTTTGGAGAGTAAGGGTTATTTGTTTTGTCAGTTTGGCTTAATTTTTTGTTTGCTTATCTGTTTTCCTATCGCATTTGTTTCCTTTGTTACTCTTCCTCTCCATTCTCCTGCCCCCACACCCATGATAACCAGGTTCTCTTGTTCTTTCTCTTTGTTTGTTTGTTTAAGTTACTTTTTACTTTTCCTTCTTTATATCCGATAGCATCACTTTCTACCTCTTCTTTGCTTTTGCTATGTTTATGTTATTTTTTGATATTTTATTCTTACTTTTGCCCTCCTACCCTTTTTTATTTCTCTTAAAAATCATTGATTTTTTAGAACTATTTAGTTTATATTATTCCTACTTCCACCATTCATGTTGTCATGGTTATTATACATTTCATGGCATAGTTGACACCTACTGTTTACCTTAAAGCTAGAACTAGTTCATAGTTGTTTATTGCCGTGTCTTTAATCAAATTCTGACTCTGCCATCTTTCCTCTGTTTATAATCAGTTTTCCTGATGTCATAGTAGGTACTGGTCATTTATTTTAATGCTGTATAACATTTGCTGATGGTGTTGGTATTTTCTCCTAGCTTTTGGGGAGGGACTGGGATATTATGGAATGCTATGAATTCACAGGGCAGAGACTCTGCTGCTGAGCTACACACACAACTCAGTCAAGTGACAGTATACCTTGCTCCACACATAAATCCCTGCTCAAGTTTTACTATCACTTTAATATATGCAATAGAGGATATAAAACTCTCAAATCAATGACCAGGCCCCAGGTTGGAACAGTTAGTGGGGAATCTTCAGGTCACATATTGGGCAAAACAAAACCAGAGATTCCAAGACAATAACTCAGAGAAACTCAAAGTTGTGCAGTAACTCTCCAAGAGTGCATTAAATCAGATGTTTTTTAGTGGCAAACTGAGAGGCATTGATGATTTAAATTAACACTTATATTATGCTGAGCCTAGGTGTTGAAGCTAAGATATATTAACAAGATAGGAATCATTATGAAAAAGAAAACTGCACATTAAAGATACCCTCATAAAAGAGGAAGAGGAATCCATCTCAACAAATACACAAATAAAAGACCTCTAAAAGCATGAGGAAACAGGCAAACACATCTTCCCTCAAAATTTATAATTTCCTAGCTAAGGAACATACAGATATGGAAGATGAATAAATTGTAAAGAAAACATACAAAAATTAATTATTAAAATGATTAATGATCTAAAAGAAGATCTACAGAATGAACTAAGAGAGAAAATGCAGAATGTGGGAGGCTGTTTCAATAACAAGATAGGAACTCTGCAAAGAAAACAGAAATCATGGAAATGAAAGAAAAATAAATTTAAAACTCACTGGAAAGGGCTGGGACTGTAGCTCATTGGCAGAGTGCTTGTCTAACATGTGTGAGGCACTGGGTTTGACCCTTAGCACCATATAAAAATAAACAAAGGCATGCTGTCCATCTACAACTAGAAAAAAAAAAAAAACTGAAAAAAACCTTACTGTAAAGTATCACCAACAAATTAGATTATGTAGAAAACAGAACTTCAGGCCTCAAACAGAAGATACAAAGTATATGAACTTGAACACAGCATGCAGTAAGAAGTCCATAATCAGAATATACAAAAACTCTAGGACATGAAAACAACAAACTTCAGACTCACTGGCATAGAAGAGGGCATGGAGATTAGTCTTAACAGTATTATTTCTCATGAAATAATGCCAAAAAAATTTGAACCTTAAGAATGAGATGCACATTCACCTACAAGAGGTATACACAACCACAAATAACAAGATCATAAAAGAATCTAAAACACATCAAAATGAAAGTGCCTGGCATAGAACATAGAGAATAAGGACAGAATATTTAAAGATGCAAGAGAAACATGGGTTGTCACATTCAGAGTAAAAAACAGTAAGACTCACTTCTAACTTTTCAGCTCAGATTCTAAAATCCAGAAGGGTTTTCAACAACATAAGCCAAGTTCAAAAGAAAGCAATTGTTAACCAAGATTGTTAAATCCAGCAAAGTTATCAGTTATGGTTTAGATGTGAGGTGTCCCCCAAAATGCTAATGTGTGAGACAATAAAAAAACATTCAGAGGTGAAATGATTGGGTTATGAGAACATTAACCCAATCAGTGCATTAGTCCCCTCATAGGGACTGAGTGGTAACTGAAAATGGGTAGGATGTGACTGGGAGAGGTGGGTCATTGGGGGTGTGCCTTTGGGGTATATATTTGGTGAGGTGAGCATAGTCTTTCTCTGCTTCCTGATCTTAATGTGAGCCACTTCCCTCCAACACACTCTTCCACCATGATGTTCTACCTTACCTTGAGCCCCAAGGAATGGAGCCTGTTGTCTATGGATTGAGACTTCTGAAACTGTGAGTCCCCAAATAAACTTTTTGTCCTCTAAAATTGTTCTGGTTAGGTCTTTTAGTTATAGCAGTGAAAAAGCTGACTAAAATACTATCACTCAGAATTGAAGAGCACAACAAAACTTTCTATAAGAGTAAACTAAAAGAATTCATGACCAATAATCCAGCACTAAAGACAGTACATAAAGAAATACTACATGCAGGTCTCAAAAACCAAAACCAAATCCAAAACAAAAACAAAACAAAAGAAAAACATTCTGAAGAACCCTCAAATGAAAAAATAGCACTGGAAGTACATTTAAACAAATGAATTAAATATATGAAACAAACCAAAATGGTAGGAAATAATATCTCTTCATAACAACTAAATATAAATGGTTTCAACTCTCACAAAACCCAACTTTATGTGATTTGCAATACACTCACCTCATGCAAATATATCCACAGGCATAGAATAAAAGGATGGGAAAAGAAGTTCCATACAAATGTAGTCTGAAAACAAGCTGTATAGCTATTCTCATATTCTACAAGGCAGATTTCAAGCAAAACTCAATCAGAATTGAAAAGGAAGATTACTACATCCTGGTAAATGGAGCAATTCAACAAGAAGAACTAATAGTAAATATTTATGACCCAAATGGTGGTCCACTGAATTTCATAAGACTAAGATGTCTTGTCATTTAGATGTAAAATCAATATAGTTCTGACCTAAAAAATGAATCTAAGAGACATCTACAGAACATTTCATTCAACAACAGCTGATTTCACTCTCCTCTCAGCAGTTCATGAAGGTTTTCTCAAAATGGACCATATTTTAGTGCATGAAGCAAGTCTTCAATTACAAAAAAAAAAAAAAATACATACATATATATGTATATATATGTGATCTTGCATCTTATCTAACCACATTAACATATGAATATTGAACAATACTCTAATGAAGGAGTGTATCACAGGAGAAAGGAGGAATGTATCATAGAATAAAGGAAAGCAGAAATTAAGCTATGTTAAAAAATAGCCTTGCTTCCCTACTTTGTATAATGTACAAAATTATATGGTATAATATAAAGGCAGATCAAAGAAGAACATAAATAGCATTAATTGCGTATACTAAAAAAAAGTAAGATTCCAAATAAACAACCTAATGGTATATCTCAGCGTCCTGGAAAAGCATGAACAAAGTAATTCCAAAACCAATAGAAAACAGGACATAATTGTGATGAAAGCCAACATTAATAATATTGAGGAAAAAAATTTAAAAGGTTAATTCAACAGAGATGTTTCTTTGGTAAGATAAAGAAGGTTTATAAAGCCTAGCCAAATTAACCAAATGAAAGAAAGAGAAGTCCCAAATCTATAAAATTAAGGGTGAAAAGGGAAATATAAACATTTCTGAAATCCAGAGGATCATCAGGGACCGTTTTGAAAACATATATTCCAATAAATTATGAACACTAGAAGATATTGACAAATTTCTAGACACATAAGACCTACAAAAATTGAATCAAGAGGATATAGAAAACCTATATAAACCAATATCAAGCCACAAGATTGAAACAGTAATAAAGACTTCCAACAACAACAAAACAACAAAAACCCAGGACCTGATCAATTCTAAGCTGAGTTTTACCAGACAGACCTTGGAAGAATAATTAATACAAATCCTCCTCAAATTATTTATGAAATAGAAAGGGAGGAAACATGCCCAAATTCATTCAATGAAGCCAGTATCACTTTGATACCCAAACCAAAAAAAGACAGATGAAGGAAAGAAAAATATTAACCAATATCCATGATGGACATACATGCAAATATTCTCAAAAAAATATTAATAATTGCCAAGTGAAATTAATCCCAGTCACTGTAATCCCAGTGGCTCAGGAGACTGAGGTAGGAGGATTGCTAGTTTAAAGCCAGTCTCGGCAAAATTGAGGCACTAAGCAACTCCATGAGACCCTGTCTCTAAATAAAATTAAGAAAAATAAGAAAATTTAAAAAAAAAATAGGGTTGGGGATATGGCTTAGTGGCCAAGTGCCACTGAGTCTGAGTTCAATCCTTGGTACCTAAAAATAATAATAATTCACATTTTTAAAATGCATTAAGAAGCTGTATACCAAGATCAAGTCGCATGCATGCTAGGGCTGCAAGGCTACTTCTACATATGAAAATCAAAAAATAAAATTCATCACATATATAAATTCAAGAACATAAATTACCTGATCACTAAACTTGAAATGGAAAGAACTTAGCTTAACATCATAAAGACTATATACAACAAACCTAATTCCAAAACCATACTAGAAGGACTAAATCTTAAATTACTTCCTCTGAAATCAGGAGTAAAACAAAGATGTCCACTCTCATTATAACTATTCTATATAGTGCTTGAAACTTGGTCCAGAGCTAACAGGCAACAGAAGTAAATTAAAGGGACACCATAAAGAAAAGGAAAAAAATCTCTGCTTTTTGAGGATATGAGCCTAGTGTTAGAAAATCCAAAAAATTCCACCAGAAGACTTATAAATATGATAAAAAATTTCAATAAAGTTGCAGAATAGAAAAGCAACATACAAAAGTGAACAGCTTTCCTATACTCCAATAATGAAATGAGAAAACTATTCCATTTACAAAAGTCTCAGAAACATAGTTGGAAATAAATCTAAGGAAATAAAACACATCTACAGTGAAAATTATAGAATGCCAAATAAAGAAATTGAAGAAGACCTTAGAAGATAGAAAAATCTCCCATGGTTCATGAAAAAGAAGTATTAATATTTTCAGAAAGACCATCTTATCAAAAACAATCTTGAGAGTTAATGCAATCTCCATCAAAATCCCATCTGAATTTTTCATGGAAATAATGAGTCCTAAAGACCCAAAATAACCAGGCTGTCCTGAACAACAAGAGTGAGGCTGGAGGAATCACAATACCTAATCTCAAAAAATATAGAACTATAGGGAGAAAAAAGCATGATATTAGCAATATGATGAAAATTAAAATAATGAAAAGCCTGTCATCTAATTAGCTATGGTTAAGACATTATTGTGAAAAAGAGAAAAATATGTGAAAATGTGTATGATTTAGGCATTTTAACAAAGAGAAACATTTTTTGTTTATCCATGCTGTGGGATAAAAGAGGAAATTTACAAATAATATTCTGAATAGTGAATATTCAGTTAATGTACTTTAATAGTAATATCACTTAATTCTTAACTGATGATTAACCACACTGGTCTCACATATTAGGATGAAAATGGAATAAAATCTAATTTTTTTAGGGGGCTGGGTACCAGAGATTGAACTCAGGAGCACTTGTCCACTAAGCCACAACCCGGCCCTATTTTGTATTTTATTTAGAGAGAGTGTCTCACTGAGTTGCTTAATGCCTCACTTTTGCTTAGGTTGGATTTGAACTAGCAAATTCCTGCCTCATTCTCCCTAGCCACTGGGATTACAGGTGTGCACCACCCTGACTGACTTAAATTCTAACTTTTTAGGGTCTAGTTTATCTCATCATTTGTAATTAAATGTGTAATTCATTTGTGCATGTGCATTTGTAATTGTGCATGAATATACTTAAATATAGATTTATCCACAGACCAAAACATATAAATGAACATTCCTGTATTACTATACAAGACAAAGTAACTTTTGATTTCAGGAAATGCTAAAACAAACCATTTGATGTAAACAAGTCTTATGAACATTTGAATTTGATTGTGAGAATAGGACCATTGCAAGGAGAAATAGTTTATGATATATAGAACTGGGTTTATAATATTATGAAAGGAAGAAATCAGTGAATCATGCAATTGTAGTCAGAGTCTTCAAAACCAGGATCTTTGAGGGCAGAGATAAAATGGGAAGACTCTACAGAGGTTATTTGACAAACTTAACTTGTTCCTATATAACACTTATACTAAAATGTATGTTTAACTTATTACTAAATAACCTTGGAATTTTAATTTCCAGGTCAATTAATAAGGGTGAATTCTCTGCCTGGGTGTGGGTTCTTCACAGTGTTAGTGGGAACAATTTGCTTACCTCTGTTTATCAGGTTGTTTCTCTTTGATAAAAGACAAGTCCATAATCAAAGAACCAGCCAAGTTCATAGACAATGTCTGCACTATTTAGATGTCTACACACAAATTTCATTCTTCTTGAGAAAATATGAGTATCTTACTGTCCAAATGCTATCATACTTTCATTCAATTCCACCTCACTGTAAATTGAGGTTAGTACATTAGCTGACTTATTTTTACAGAGTAAATTCTAATGTCAGGGATTATATCTAACCCACCTGCATGTAGAATTGGGACATGATTTATTTTTATATAACCAGTATTTGATCCAAAACTTTCCTTTACCCTCACAAACATCTACTCAGATGAAATTCAAAGGTATATCAGTGAATCCTATCTTTTATTATGTTATTGCAGTTGAGCATCAAAGTCTCAGTATATTATTCTTGCATATCTCTTTCAAATAGGTATGGATGGTAAGTTGGAGGGCCAGAGACTAATTTTCATTTTACCACTGAGTTTACTTTGCCTGGTTTGTTTTGCTGTATTTTACACAGAAGCATAGTTTGTCACACTTTCAATGCCATCTTGACATTTGGAATCCTTTGACTCCAATGGGATTATTTAATTATTGTATGTCATGTCCCTGCCAGGAATAATAAAGGTCACTTACCAAAAATCCAATTAAAATTTAAACTTTATGTTAATAATCTCTAACGAAGGAATTCCAACATTTCAGAAGTTACTTTTTCTCAAGTCAGGTAGTAGAGCATCCAGATAATTAACAAGCAGGACATACAATTTTAATTAATGAGACTGTCTTTCCCTTTTGACTCCCTGCTCTCTCCCCAATGACACCTCACTTAATGGGGCTTGCTTTGTGAACCAAAGGAGAAAATGAACTAAACTAAGAGAACTGATTTTTTTTTTTATGTTCTCAAATGAATATGAACAATTCCTTGTAGAATTTGAATGTGTGCACTATGCACACTACATCTTCCTCTGTGAAGGTTACTTCCAGGGAAAGAATCAGACCCACTAATGAGTATGTAGAAAGGAACATCTCATTTAACTGCCTGACTAAAAGAGTGAAAGAATAGAACAGCAAATTGAGGGGAAATTTCTGAGAAAATTTCTGTACCACTTCTTTAGCAAAAGGCACACTCATGCATCTTTGAAGGAAAATATATTAAATTGTGTGTTACCTGAAGGAAGATAACAGATACAGTGTTACACTTCACTGACAGAAATGAAGTTTACAAAAGGAGAAAATGTCTTTTGTTCACTTGCAAAGAATAAAGGCCTTTATTCAACTTCTTGATTAAGCATGTGGTACATTTACACATTTTTGAATAAATAATTTCTTCACAGTTATTTCTTCATACATAAATTTACAGTAATCGTTTTAACCTATTCTTTAATATGTTCTAGACATTATTTCTGTAAAACTGCAAGTTTTAGGTCCTTTGTTTCAAGGGTATTCTTTGAAACATCCTCTAAGGATATCCATCATTATTCATAGTCAAGGCAATAATAGGAAATTTTCAGTGAAGTTGTGAGGTTGTTTATATGTGTCTAGGAGTACACCTTGTTAAACATGGAAAGTCTGAGCACACTCTCATAGTTTTGTTTGTTTTTTTTTTTTTTTTGGAAGTTAGTATTCATTTATTCATTTGATTAAAGGCAAAAAAATGACACAAGTGTGTCCTCAGAGGGATACATTAGATATTTTGCAGCCTTGACTCCAGACCACAACAGCAAAGAATATTGCAATAAACAAGTCACTCAAGTTTTTTTGACTCCTAATGCATTAAAAACTTGTATTTACTTTATATTGCAGTACATTAAGTGTGCAATAGCATCATGCCTAAAAAACAATGTATGTATCTCAATTAAAAATCTTTTATTACTAAAATTCTAATTATCATCTGAACTTTCTGCAAATTATAATATTTTTCTGGGTTGAGGGTTTTTTTAATGACTTCTGACTGCTCAGGGTGGTTGTTATGGAATGTTGGGGTGACTGTGGCCAATCACATTTAGACAAAAAGATAACAATCTTGCCATAACAACTGACTCCTTCTTTCACAAAAGATTCTTCTGTCACATATAATACTGTTTGATAGCTCCTTTATCCACAGAACTTCTTTCAAAATTGAATTTGGCACTCTTCAACCCTGCCATTACCTTATCAAACAATTTTATGCAAAATTCTTTCCTGTCAGCTCAACAAATTTCACAGCATATGTCCAGGTTTAGATTTCATCTCAATAAACTACTTTCTTTGCTCCTACATAAAAAGCAATTCCTCATACCTTAAAACTGATCTCACAAATTCAGTCACATTTTCAGAACCCACATCTAATACTAGTTCTCTTACCATTTCCACCACTCCACCATATCTGCATTTACAGTCTCTATTAAAGTCCTCAAAATCATTAATGTGGGCTGGAATCACCCTCTTCCAACTTTCTATTAATGTTGATAATTTTTCCTCCTTCCATGAATCAAAAATATACTCCATGGCACCTGAAATACTAAATTCTTTCCATAAAGTCTTCCACTTACTTGCTCATTGTCAATCAGCAACAGTTTTTTTCTTTCTTTCTTTTTTTTTTTTTTAAATTCTGAACAATGTTTCAATGGTGTTCTTAAAATGTTCAGTAAAACCAATGTACTATCATTCAACCTCGTTTTATCTATTTCTAGTGCATAGGAAAATCAGAATTAGTAAGATTCTTAAGACCCTAAGATTTTTGAAATGATAAATCAACATTGATTTCAATTAAAAGTCACCAGTTGCACTGGCCTCTAACATGATATTCAACCTGTCTGAAGCTTTGAATCAGACACTGGCTTCACCTCTGTAGGTATGAAAGGCCCAGTTGGCATCTTCTTCCAATGGATAACTGTTTTGTCTACACTGAAAACATATCAATTATCTTGCCTAGGTCTTCTAGATAACTTGCTACAGTTTTTCCTTCATCACTTGCTGTTCTACCTTTAAATTTTATGTTATAGAGCTGACTTCTTTCCTTAAACCTCATGAACCAAAGTGTTTTACCTTCAAATTATTCTGCAGTTTCCTTTCCTCTCTCAGCCTTCACAAAATTGAAGAGAGTCAAGTCTTGCTCTGGATTAGGCTTTTGCTAAAGGAAATGTTGTGGTTGGTTTGATTTTTCTAGACTAATCACACTTTCTCCATTTCATAAGACTGTTTTGCTTTCTTATCCTTTGTATATTCACTGGAGAGGCATTTTGGGGTTTCCTTTGTATTCACAATGTGGCCAATAGTTTGGCATAAGAGGCCTAACTTTCAACCTATCTAGACTTACAGCATGCTCACCATGCTTCATAATTTCTAGTTTTTGATTTAAAGCAAAAGACATGTGATCCTTTCATTTAAGCACTTAGAGGTCATTGGAGGGTTATAAAATGGCTTCATTTCAATATTTTCATGTCTTAGGGAATAGAGAATCCAATAAGAAGGAAAGAGATGGGAGGACTAGCCAGAGAGTGGAGCAATCAGAACATAAATATCTATTAATTAAGTTTGCCATGTTAAATGTTGGCCTGGTTTGTGGAGTCCCCAAATAATTCCAATAGTAGCAGCATCAAAAATCACTAATAATAAATAATAGGTCATAGTAATAGACATAATAATGGAAAACTTGAAATATTTTTAGAATTACCAAAATGAGACATGAAAAAACCTTCAATCTGTAAAAAAAAGAAAACAAAAAAAACCCACACACACATTATCTGCAAAGTGCAAAAAAGTGAATTGTAATAAAATGAGGCATGCCCATGTTGGACCATGTGTTCCACAATCATTGCAGAAAGTTAATAGGTAGAAATTTCAGAGTATTGCAATTTTATTTATAAATTTTTAAAAAGTTTTTCCAACTTCCCTTGGTATTCTGTTCTGAAGTCTCAGAGATTACATGCTGCTGTCCATGGTTTCCCTTTAGTCATTATACAAAAATTAGAACCTATTCTACAATCAGTAACCTGTTTTCCATCATTTAGATAGAAACATAAAAATTTATAAAGTCTTGTTTACTATAGAGTTTGGTTTTGTCATTTAATTTGGGTACCTCAAAAATAGCTTTACAGGAGCATTTCTAAGCTTATCACTGATAGAAATTAAGTTGCAATATCCATGCATAGAACTCTGAAACTTTTAAATTATGAATTTAAAATATCCCTAAGTCCTACAATAAGGAGTTAGCTATGAAATGCGGTCCATGCCCAAAATGGGTTGACATCAAAACTAAATTGATCATGATAGAAGAATGGATTTAAGTTCAGATTGATGAAATTATGGTTTTTCAAACCAGTTATGATGAAGTGGAGCTGCACTTTTCTCAGTATGCTAAACATTTGTCATTCAACATAAAAATTATCCCATTAAAGAAGGAGTAAAGATATGGAACAAAATTAGAGTTAAAAAGCAAATTCTATAAACTGTTTTTCTGTTTGTTTTTGGTTTTGTTTTTTGTATTTTCATGCCTGTAAACTAGCACAATTAACAATTTCTGTAATTTTTGTTTCCATAAAAGTTTACTTCAAAGGAATGTAAAATACTCATTTAGTGGCATTTTACATTTTAAAAATCTAGATGGCGACAATTAAAATGAATTAAATTCTTTATATTCAAAATCAAAATGCCAGAAATTTAAATATTTTTCCCTAAGATGACAAAATATGCCATGGCTTAATGAAATGTGGTGCTGATTCATCTGTTCATCTTTAAATAAGCATGCTATACAGCAGTTGCTAACAACAAACTAGAAAATAAATAACATTTCTCTTATTCACTAGCTATTAATGATTTTAACAACAGACACTTATTCCAAAATGCCTTTTAAAAAATATATTGATGTTAGCAAAATTATGCATAAAGATAATTTTTGTCCCATATTTTAGCACTTGTAACTTAAAGTGTGAATAAAAAGAAAAATCATGTCTACTGAACATTGGAACAGATTTTACTTTCAAAAAATTTATTTCCAACACAAAGAAAGAGAGGCTTAAAAAAATTAGGTATAATTGAGTCAAAATCACATTCAAAAAATAGTAGGGCAAAGCAAGTGTATTCCATCTGAAGATTTGTGCACTTTCAACAACACAAATGAGAATAACTTTTAAAATGCTTAGAGTAGTCATGCAAATATTTACTCATTTCATCCCAAATTCCCCCATTGTTTCACTGAAACTGGACACTGTGATTATACATGATGTCATATTTTTGTAAGTATAAAGTATCAGGGTTTTGCACAAAAAGTTGTGATTTAAAAACTTTGTTTGCCCAAGAATTATATTGATATTGGGGAAATTAATACAGAGAATCAATGGTCACTGAAGGTCCTGGTAAATAGGGATAATGTTTTTAAAACTTAAAGAATAAAATCTATCTGATCTAAAGAAAAAAAAAAGTTTCAAATTGATAACGATGGTGATTGGGGAGAAAAAAACTCCTTGGGACTAGAATCTGAATTCTTCATCCAGATAGACACATCAGATATTCTAGGATTGCAGAGCACCAGATGTTAGTGCTAAATAATCCATTACCAAAAACAATTATAGTAATTCACAGATGTTTGTACACTTCACAGATGTGTGTACCACACCAACACAAATGAATGCAATTTGTGGAGAAATGTTTTTTTTTCCAAATGACACTAATTAAGTGTTTAGTTCTCCTCATTAATGAATTTAATCATTTCCCTGTCCCCCACCTCCCAACCTTTGTAGTCAAGCTAAATCAAAACATAACTAAGAATATTTTAGAAAAAATATTCATCTAAGTCTTTCTGTGTCTTCCATTTTTGGAAGAACATAATAAATAAAGTTGGCAATTTTTGTTTTCTCTTCATTTCTTTCATTTTTTATTAGTCCTTGAATCACCTATATTTTTTCTCTCCCAAAATGTTCAGTTTTGGGAGGTCTGGAAGGTGGATTAGAGGAAGGGTACACTTTCTTGTTGCTCCTTGTCTTGAGATTCAAGCAGTAGAAGCATTGCTTCTTAGGGAGTTGGGTAACTGAGGGAATTTGCTGAAATTCAATGTTGAAGAGTAAAATAATAATAGAGATACACACACATTCAGGAGATTTGAACATGGAATATGAAATAATATTTTAGAGACATGATAGCATTGCAGAGATGGCAGTGGTAACAACATGACTGGTATCCCACAGCAGGGAAGGGTAGCACAGACAGAAGGAGAGAAAAGCACTGTGAATAAATTTGTCACAGAGAAACCTGTGGAACAGAGAGGAAGGCTGATCTTAACTGACTCGAACACAACACAGCTAGCTGATGATTGAAAAATGATCTATGTCTCTTGTTTGATGAGAACAGAGTTAAGGCAGGAGCAATTTGGAAGTGGCTATGCAGTAGCTTTTGACTATGGGAGCCCAGGTGTTCATAAAAAACTTTACTAGACTGTTCCAGTAAACAAGGACCATAGGGGACAGTGTGTGCCTGTTTGCCTGGCCCAGCACTACTGAAACAGGAAAAGAGAGGACTATGCTCAGGGAGAAACAGGCTGGGGATGTTGAGGGAAGAAAAGTTTGTGTTTTATGTTTTCTCTGTTTCTAATGGTTCATGTGACCAGGTGGGAAGAGTCTGAAAATTGGTCAGGCAGGTGCATTAGCATTCCAGGTCTGATCCTGGGAGATCCACATCCAAAGCAGTGGAATATGTGACCTGCAGAAGGTCAGTTTTACCATCCTATGAGTAGAATTTGAGGAGGTCCCTGTGACCCAGACATCCAACACAGGTCAGCATTTACACAGCAATAAGGGATGTGGATCTAATCTCTCTGGAGTAAATACCACCCCACGAAGTTCCAAAGAATGGTCAGAACTAAACCCTAGCTCTTGTAACTTCCCATTTAGAACAGTGCATCAACCTCACTCTGGGAGTGCCTTGATCCAGTTGGTCTAGACAAAACTCCAGTCCCCCTGTCTGTCCTACCTTATATGATGAGAACCGAGCCTGAGAGTTACTACACTGACCTTTGGTTCTGAGCCCCACCAACTGACAGTTTGCTGACAAAACACAAAATGGTTGGTTTAACAACTTGACTTGATTTAAAGGATACATAACTCAAAAAAGAAATGGAAAGAAGGACCCAATAGCATACTCAGTGTATACCTATCATTGTCAGCAGTTTTGACCACTCAGTGGGAAAAACATCCAACATTTTTTATTGAAAAAAATTTTTTTACCATTTTCCCTTTTTTCTTTTTCCATTCTGTATAAGTGTAAGTTGTATCATTTTACTTTCACTTTTTTTCATATTTTACCAATTTGTTGTTTAGTTTTGTTTGGCTTTGGAGGTGTAGGTATTGTGTATGGAGTGGAGGTTGCTTTGATTTTACCTTAACCAAAAAAGGTTACTATTGCTTGTGACCTTTCCCTTCACTTTTTAAATATTTCAAATTTCCTCTTGCTTTCCAACCTCATTTTTTTGATGTAAAGAACTGTAATTTTACTATTCTTTATATCTATTTAGTTTATAAAATTCCTGACCTCATTGTCATGTTTTTGTGGTTAATAGAATGATGAGTGGTGTAGTCCACATTGCAATTTAATGCTAGACCTAGTTTGTGGCTGATTGTTGCTACTGATGTTAAATGTTGACCCCCATCATTTCTCTTCTAATTGCAATTAGTGTTGTAGATGGCATAGTAAACACCATATATTCATTTTAAAGAGGAGCTGGGAAGTGATTGGGACACTGTAGATTCACAGGATAAATTTTCTTTTGCTGAACTATATCCACAACTAAGAAAAGGACAATGGACTCACTCCATGCATAAATTAGACCAACTCAAGCTCCTACAGTATTTGAACATATAGAATAAGGGAGACAAAACCCACAAGTCCATGACCAATCTCCAAGTAAGAACACATAGAGGGGAATTTGAGATTCCACTTCTGGACATTCCTTCATAAAGCAAAAACAGAGAGGTTGCAAGATGATGCTCAGAAGAACCTACAGTATTGCAGCAACTTTCCAGGAATAACTTAAAGTCTCAGTTCTACAGAAACAAAATGAATGTCAATGGAGGTTGAAATTAACACTTAGATTATTCTGAGCATAGGTGTTGAAACTAAAAGATACCAACAACACAGGACTTACTACAAAAGTATTTCCATACTCATGTACTCATAAAAGAAAAGGACCTCCACCTCAGCAGACGTATGCGCAGTCCAAGACCTCTAAAACTATGAAAAAAAATAGTTCAATGAGTCTCCCCATAAATTTACAATCTCCCAACAAAGGAACCCATGCATATAGAAGTAGATGAAATTCCAGAGAAAGACTATAAAATTATTAAAATGCTCATTGAACTGAAAAAAGATCTAAGAAACAAATTAAGACAACATTTCAATAAGAAATAGAGATACTGAAAATAAATCATTCATAAATATGAAAAATGAAAGACAATCAAATAAAAATTCACTTTAAAGTATCACAAACAAATTAGATTATGTAGAAAATAGAATATCAGACCTTGAAGGCAAAACTGCAGGTCTCAAAGACAAGACATATGAACTTGAATCCTCAATATGCAATAAGAAAAAAATAAATAAGAGGACATGATTAGACTATAAAATAACTCTCTAACAACATCAAGAAACCAAACTTAAGAGTCACTGGTAGGAGGATGAGGCAGGAAGGCTGCAAGTTCAAAGCCAACCTCAGCAACTTAACAAGGCCCTAAGCAACTCAGTGAGACCCTGTCTGTCAATTAAATACAAAAAAGAGCTGGAGATGTGACTAAATGTTTTAGTGTCCCTGAGTTCACTCCCCAATACCAAAAAAAAAGTCATTGGGATAAAAGCAAGCATAGAGATGCAGGTTAATAGCAGTCAGAAATCTTTCAGTGATGAAATTCCAGAAAAAGTTTCAAACCTTGGGAATAAGAGGGACATCACCCACATAGAAGATGTGTATAGAACCCCAAATAGACAAGATGGCAAAATAAAAAAAAAAAAAAAACCAAGTCTTCTAGATACATCATAATTGAAATGCCTAATGAGGATAAGGAAAAACATTAAAAACTGCAAGAGAAAAAAAGTCAGGTAACATTTTAGAGATAAGTCAATAAATCTTCTCAACTCAACTTCTAAATTCAAGGTCTTAGAATGAGAAAATCCAAGTTCTGAAAGAAAGCAGTGCCAGACAAAATTACTTTATGAAACAAAGCTAACTTTCAAAATCAAAGAAAAAATACAATATTTCTATAATAAGTATAAACTAAAAATTTCATGACTACTAAGCAAGCACTACAAAAATGACTTTATATATATATATATATATATAATACACACAAAATAATTCAAAACAAACTCCAAAGTTCCCAAATAGATGGAGCTCTTGAAAAGAACATTTAAGTAAATGAAAATTTAGACCAAATTAAATATAGAAGAAAACTAAAATGGCATGAAGCTATAAACACATATTCATATTAAAACTGATTGTATGTTGTCTCAACTCTTCAACGAAAAGACACAAATTAGCAGAATGGATTAAAAAAATAAGATCCAAATATATGCTGTTTTTCCAGACTCAACTCATAGTCAAAGACATCCCCAGACTGAAAGTATAAGGATGAAACAAGATATTCAATGCAAATGAAGCCCCAAAACAAACAGAAGTAGCTATTCACATACTCTACAAAGCAGGAGTCAAGCAAAAATTAGTCAGAAGAGACAAAGAAAGCCACTACCTACTGACAAAAGGAATGATCCAATAAGAAGTTATAATAATAGTAAATAAGCCCCAAATAGTAAATAAGCCTCAGAATACCTAATACACAAAACAAACACACCCCTCTAAACAATAGATAGGTAATCCAGACATAAAATCATAAACACAGTTCTGACCTAACTAATACTACAAGTCAAGTGGGCCTAACTGATATCTATAGAATATTTCATGCAAAAATAGATGAATTCATGTCTTCTCAGCACTTCATGGAACCTTTTCCAAAACAGATCATATTCCAGTTTACAATGTAAATCTTAGCAAATAAAAAAAAAATTGATATAATCCCATGAATTCTATTACAACATAATGAATAAATTAAAAATCAACAGCAAGAAAAAATATAGAATTCACATACATATATAGAGATGAACAATATTCTTTTACATGAGGAATGAACTGAGGAAAAAATGAGAGAAGAAATTTAAAAAGTTTTACAATGAAATGAGAATAATGACAAAACACACAAAAAAATCTCTGGAGACATGATGAAGGTGTTTCTTAAAAAAAAGTTTTGTAGCATTAAGTGCCTATATTTAAAACAACAACAATAACAGAAAAATATCAGTCTAATGCTCCAAGAATACTCTAAGAAATGCTCTAAGAAATTAGAAAGAAATGAATTCAAAAACTAGTAGGAAAGCAATAAAAACTATCAGAACTAAAATTAATAAAATTGGGAATAAAGATAAACAAAGGATCAATGCAACAGAGTTTTTTTGAAATATAACAAGATTAATAAACATTTAATCAAACAAAGCAAGTAAAGGAGGATGGAGAACAAAAAGATGAAATTAGAGAAGGAAAAGGATGTTTTACTACAGATATTTTCAAAATTCTGATCATCATATGGAACTATTTTGAAAACATGTTTCAATAAATTGGAAACTCAACAAGATATTGACGAATTTCCAGACATTTATGACCTACTTGAATTGAATGAATAATATAGAAAACCTAAACAAGCCAATATCAAGCAATGACATTTATGTATTAATAAAAAGTCTTCAAACAAATAGAGCCCAGAACCAGATCAATTCTCAGTTGGTACTATCAGAACCTCAGAGAAGAAGAAATACCAATCCTTCTCAAATCATTCTATAAAATAGAAAGGGAAGAAAAATTCTTAAGCTCATTCTATAAAACCAGTATCATCCTGAGAACAAAACCAGATAAAGGCACATCAAAGATGAAAAACTATACACCAATATCCCTGATGGATATAGATGCAAAGATCCTCAGTAAAATATTAGCAAATCATATCCAAAAACACATTAAGATGATTATATAGCATGAAAAAGTTGGTTTCATTCCAACAATAGAAAGTTGGAGTAATAAATCAATAATTTTAATACATCTAATGAGTAGAATCAAGGATAAAAATCACATTATCATATTAATATATGCAGAAAATCCCTTTAAAAATCCAACCATCATTCATGTTAAAAACACTGATGAATCTAGGTATAGGATAAACATCTCTGAATACCATAAAAGTTATATGTAACAAACACATAACCAACATCATACTAAATGGATAAAAACTGAAAACATTTCTATGAAAATCAGGAACAGGACAGGATGTGCACTCTCACCACTTCTATTCAATATAGTTTTTGATATTTTATCCAGAACAATCAGGCCATAGGAAGAAATTACAGGGATAGACATTGGGGGAAAAAAAGAAGTCAAATTACCTGTATATTGATGACATTATCCAATACTTGGAAGAAAACTCCTTCAGAATACTTCTAGGCCTGATAAACAAATTTGTCAAAGTTGCAGGATGGAATATCAATTTAAAAAAATTAGTACTTTCCTTATACTCCAAAAATGAATCTGCCTAGAATGAAATCCCAAAAATTATTCCATTTACAATATTCTACAAGAAAAAACAAGTGAAATGAAATTAATTTTAGAAATAAATCTGAGAAGAAAACCTCTACAATGCAAATTATAAAATACTGAAGAAAGAAATTGAAGAAAATCTTACATGATGGAAAGACCTACCATGTTCATGGATAGGTAGAATTAATATCATCAAAAGTATCAGATTACCAAAGGCAATCCACAGATTTAATACAATGCTCATCAAAATACCAATGACATTATTCCTAGAATTATTAAAAAACAGGCCTAAAATTTACATGGAAGAATAAAAGACCCAGAATAGTCAAAACAATCCTGGGCAATGAGAGTAAGGTTGAAGGCATCACAATACCTGATCTCAAGTAATAATACAGAGCTATAATAATACAACCACATGGTATTGGCATAAAAATAGAAATGAAGATCAATGAAATAGTATGGAAGTTATAACAACAAATCCACATAGGTAGAACCATTGATCATTGACAAAATTCCAAAAGCAGAAGTTGAAGAAAAGGTAGACTCTAACAAATTATGCAGGGAAAACTAGATAATCTTACATAGAATAATGAAACTAGATTTCTACCTTTCATCCTGAATAAAATACAACTCAAAGTAGATCAAAGATACAGGAATTAAATCTAAAATTGAAAGTGCTTAAAGAAATCACAGGTGAAACAATCCAACATATTGGCACAGGTACTCCCTCTCTTTCTTTCTTTATTTTTTTAAAAATATTTTTATATGTTGATAGACCATTATTTTATTCTTTTATTTATAAGTGGTGCTAAGAATTGAATGCAGTGACTCACACAAGCTAGGCAGGTACTCTACCACTGAGCCACAACCCCAGCTCACTCCCTTTCTTCTTAAGACACCAAAAGCTCAAGAAATGAAACCAAGAATCAGTAAGTTGGATAGTATTAAAGTAAAAAGATTCTGCACAGAAAAGAAAACAATTAAGAGCATAAAGAGAGCCCACAGAATGGGAGAAAATCTTCACTAACTACACATTTTGTAGGGGATTAATAAAAAGAATACATAAAGAACTCAAGAAACTTCACACTAAGAAAACACTAACCCACTCAATAATTGGGTGGAAGATGTAAACAGACCTTTTCCAAAAGAAGAAATACAAATGAGTAAAAAATATATTTTTTTTAATATTCAACTTTCTTAGCAATCTGGGAGTGCAAATCAAAGCTACGCTGAGATTTTATCTTACCCCAATCAGATTGACAATCATCAAGAACACAAATAATTATAATTGTTGGACAATTATAATTGTCCCCCAATTATTGGGGAAAGGTGTATGCTTATACATTGATGGGACTGCTAATTAGTACAACCATTTTGGAAAGCACTATGGAGATTACTCAAAAGACTAACAACCACTATATGATGCAGATGTTATACTCCTTGGTATTTATCCAAAAGATATAAAATCAATCTTTTATAATGATACCATACCGGTATTTAGAGCAGTGCAACACAATAGCCAATATAAGGAGTCAATATAAGTGCCCATTGATAAATGGTGTTTAAAGAGCATGTGATTTATATACACAATGAAGTTCTACTCAACTGTAAAGAAGAACGAAATCATGTAATTTGATGGCAAATGGATGAAACTAGAGAACATCATGCTAAGTGAAACAAGTCAAGCTGATAAAGTTAAGGGTTGAATATTTTCCCTAACATGGGCCAGATAGAGGGATAAAAAAAAGTTGTAAAAATGTAGTTCTCATGAAAATAAAGGAAGAGTGGTAGAGTAGAAGCTGAGGACGAAAGTTGATAGAGGAGGTGAGGCAAAGGGGAAGAAATGGAGAATAAAATTTACCAAATTATGCTATACGTATATGGGAGTATATCAGAATAAATTCCAGTTTTATATATATATATATATATATATATATATATATATATATATTCCAGTTTTATATATATATATAAAACTCTAACATAACAATTAAAAATGAGGAAGTAGAAATGTTAACAGAGAAAAGGAAGAGGATCAGGGAGAGCATGAAGGGTAGGGAAGCTGATAATACTGGGGATTAAAATGTAGAAAATTATTTTATATGCATTTAAAAATATGTCAAAATGAACCCCATTGCTAGCACTAAAATTGGTTGATAGTATTCAGATTCTAATGAATCATCCTTTTTTTTTTAATCTTTCTCTTTTTTGACTTCAGGTTGAGATTCTACATCTGCCTCATGTGTTGAATTACAATAAAAATGCAGAAATACTAAAAGTACAGTGTACACTTACCTTCAGGCTATGTGTATAATGTGTATGTGAAATAAATTAATTTTATGTTTAGACTTGGGTCCTGTCCCCTATATAACTCATTATGTATATGCAAATTTTCCAAAAAATTTGAAATATCTCAGATAAATGATATTCAAACCACATTCTCATCTTCTCTCATGCTATATGTTGTGTAAAAGCACAATCATTAAAATTAATTTTAAGAAAATTCTTTATTGTAAAAATGGTATACTAAAACACTTTATATATATATATATATACATTGTTTTTAATTTACATGTTTTGAGTAGTTGATTTCACTGCCTTTATAGATTTTAAAACTTATTTGTGATGCCTCTATCATTTCTCAGTACTGCAGTGCTTAATATCAATTATATCTTTCCTAATAATTTATTAATATCTTCAGAAAATTATGCAATATAATAAGATGGCACAAAAAATTTGTTTTCCATTTTCGGTATTATTTCTCCTATCATCTTCATGGAGTGCAACTTTAATAGGAGGAAAAATTCTATGTCCCCATTTCTAAGACCCTGTTAAAAGTGATTGTTATGGTTTAGATATAACATGTCACCCAAACATTCAGGTGTGAGCAAATGCAAGCATTCTCAGAGGTGAAATGTTGAGACTCTGAGAAATTTATCCTAATCAGTAGATTAATTCTCTGATATAGGCAGAACTATAGGTAGATTGGGTATGGCTGGAAGAAATAAGTCACTTGTGGTATGCATTTGAGGTTTATATTTTGTCCTTGAATGATCAGAGTTAACTCTGCTTCTTGGTTGAGCTGCTGTCCTCTGCCAATCACTTCTGCTCTCATATTTTACCTCACCTTGTGCCCAGAGTTATAAAGGTGACAGACCAGAGACTGAAACTCTGAACCCATGAGCCAAAAATCCTCTTCTTCCTCTACATTGTTCTTGTCAGGTCTTTTGGTGGAAGTGATGAAAGCCTGACTAAAACAGTAATTCATAGTGAGAAGTGGGCTTGTGGCTGTCATCAAACTGAAGAATTGTTCAGATGCCTTTGGAGCTGCTTTGTGAAGAGACAAAATTTGAGAAGTTTACAGTTGTAAGCTGGAAGGACTTTAAAATGTTACTGGGTCAGATCAGATTGCAAATAGGACTGTAGACAGTAAAGACTGGGCTCTAGAGGTTTTAGAAGAAAAGAAGAATTTTATTGGAAATTGAGTAAATTTTGACAAATACATTTTCTACATTTTTCCAATTTCATGAGATTTTCTGAGAGGCTAAATTTAAAGGTAATAGTCTAATTAATCTTGTGGAAGAAATTTCTACGTAGTATAGCACTCAGGTTGTGGCATGGGTATTGCTGGAAGCTTTAGCCAAGTTTACTATGATAATAGGGAACAGAAATAGTTCAAAATCTTGCAGTTTGGCCAGAACATTGTAAGTAAAACTGGAGATAAAGAAGGTATGGGTGTTAAAAAGATCACAGTCACAAATAAAATTCTAAATACTTGGGCTGGGGAGATAGCTCAGTTGGTAAAGTGCTTGCCTTGCAAGCACAGGGCCCTGGGTTCAATCCCCACCACTGCAAAAAAAAAAAAAAAAAAAAAAAAAAAAATTCAAAATACTTTTCCCAGAAATAAAATAAAGAGGGTTTGAAGACTCCTCAGGAACCGGAAAAACCAAACCCACCTGTCTTAAGGATGTAAAAGTAAAACTTCCTTTAAAAATTGGCTCCTGCTAGAGATGGAGGCTGACCTTTGTTTCAACCATGTGGTGCTGGCTCTACAGAAATGCAAGATGCTGGAGTTAGGGGATCATGGAGGCTTCCACCAAGACTTCAAAGGAAGGCCTGGGAGGTCAGGAAAAGTTATCCATGGTCAGTCTCCGTGGGCTTTTCCTGAGGGGGCAATGTATGGAGAATGGGAAGAAAGTTGAAGCTGCAGTGGAGACTCCCAAGATTAAGAGATGCTAGTATCATAGGATATTTACTGAGGAAAGCTGCAGGAGTTGAGCAGAGATGAGCCAAGAGAGAGGCCACATGTGCTGCAACCAGAGAGGCCCTAAGGTTGAAGCTATACAAGCCCTTTGGAGAGAACATCAGGCTGCCATGTGTCCCAGATGCTGGGTTTGTTTGCCCAGTTAGATTTCAGCTTTGCTTTGGTCCTATCCCTTCTTTCTATATACTTATATCTCCCTGTGTAATGGAAATATTTACTCTGTGCTGTTATGCATTGAATATATGTTGCTTATTTTGATTGATACTATCACAGCTAAAAGTTTATAAAGTCTCAGGTGAGATTTGGGACTTGGATGTTTTAGTAATGCTGGAACTGTTAAGACTATGGGGATGCTTAGAAATAGATTAGTTGTTAATTGTTAATAGATTGCTAGATAAGCATGAGTTTTTGGGGAGCCAGAAGTGGTTTATATAGGAAGTGTCCTCCAAAAGCTCATGTGTGAGACAATACAAGGATTTTTCAGAGGTGAAATGATTAGCTTATGAGTAGTTTAACCTAACATTGAATCAATTCACTCATACAGATTAACCAGGCAGTAAGTGTAGGTCGGTGGGGTGTGACTGGAGGAAGTAGGTCCACGGGGGTGACCATATGAGATATTTTTTTTGTCCTTGGTGAGCAGATTTTTCTCTCCACTTTCAAGTTGTTCTATCCTGAGGCTGTTTCTTCTGCCATGTTCTTCTGCCATGATGTTCTGCCTCATATAACCCAGAGATATGGAGATGGCCAACCATGAACTGAACATCTGAAACTGAACTAAAACAAACTTTTCCTCCTTTACATTGTCCATGTTGGGTCTTGTAATGAAAAAGCTAATTAAAACATCAGTTAATTACACGTCTTGAGGTGGTCATTGGACCATTGTCTGCTGGTTCAACATCACACCATTGGATGCAAACATGCTATTCAACTATGACACACTAAGATATGATTATAGACAGACTTGGTATATTTCACCTGCCAGAGGACACATACTGCTTGCTCAATATCTCCTAGGTTTTAAGGGTAGAACACTCATGAAGAGAAAGGCAATCTTCCTACAGGGTGAGAATTACAATTTTTCCCACTCCCTGTGTAAACCTGTGGACTGAAGAATTAGGCTTATAATGTGCAAAATTTTAGAAAACAGTTGGAAGGAAAAGGCATGTTTTTTAAAAGTTTTAAACTTTAAATGTGATCTCATTCAATAACACATAGAAGAGGACTAAATTTTAAATACTATTTAATTGAACAACAAAATGCCTCTGACTCTAACATTATTCAGGTTGTAGGAAAGAACAAAGAAGACATTTTCAATTTTGTATGTACTATATTTTTAAATAGATGTGCTTCCATGTGAAACTGATATTTATTATTAAAAGTTTTTGCATTTAAGAACCAAAGAAAAAAGGGATTAGAATTATGATTTCCATTTTTATTCTAAAAGGGTGGCACAAAAAAAGAAATGTTCTTACTTAAATATTAATTCTCTAAGCTATAAGTATCAACACTTTTGGAAGAAATTGAGTGAAATAAGTAACAATAAACACCTAAATAAATTTAAATACCCAAGGACTCTGCCTCACCTCCTGTGTGTGTGTGCACATACCAGCATTTAAAGTACCAAGAGGAAAAACAGTAATGACCTTTCCTAATTCAGTTTCAAGAATATAGTAATTAGCTCACATCTAATTATTGACATAAAACTAGAATCATTATTTCTTTTAATGTTGCTCCTTTTATCAGAAATTCATTCTATTCTTCTACTCTTCAAATTGAAACCCCTGTTGCATTGCATTTTTGACTCCCATCATATGTATAAATATTTGCTTATGTGATTTGTAAGTATGCATATACGTTTAAATAGATGATATAATTAAGTACATGTACCTATATGTGAAATTAAACTATGACTTTCTTCCTTTTAGTCATCCAAACAACTATCAGCATAGATATTTGGTTCATGCAAAATACTGCTCTGAAGGGGAAAAATAAATGCTGTTAAGTCATTTGTTATATACATTTAAAATGACTGGTTTTAGAATGGGCTTCTCATTTTTGATATGTAGTCACCTTAACCCATTTATATACAACAAAATATAATAAACACATATGGAAAACTGTATATTTTCTCATTTACATTATAGAATGCTATTGCATTATTTTATATTCCCAAAGTTTATTCTTTCAACACTCAAGACCACACAAATTCAAAGTTGATCACATTCCTGATAAGATAGCATGTTACCAGTGTTTAAAAATGTCATTTATACAATGTCTTCTAACATATTTTCACTAAAATGACTCAATACATATGTACATATTTTTTAAAGTAACTGGTTTTCTTTCTTTTGTAACATTAGAGCATTATAGTTTTACATACTGTTTTGAAAAAATCATATGTGCATGGTCTTTAATTTACTCCATTTAAGTATCCATTCCCCCACTTACTCTCCTCCTCTCTTCCCGGTTCTTCTTCTACTCTATTGTTTTTCCTTCTACTCATTTATTTATTTAATTTTTGTTGGTGTTTTCAATCCATATGTTTTTAAAAATTTAATGATCAACAAAGATTAATATTGGAAGAAACTACTGAAACTAAATTATTCTTTCACAGTTAACCGTATTTGAATTATGTTCACACACACTATAGCAACAATTTTCCTTTCTTATTTTCTGTAGATATATTTGGATAAGATTAATTTGAAGTAAGTAGGAAAACTCCTCTAACTTACCTGTAAGTGTGAGAGTCATAGATTTGTCAAAACTACTGTTAGTTAATAAATTGTAGGTCCTTCAAAGAAATTTTCTAGTAGCTGCTCTGTTAAAGGCGAGTCATTTAAATATAACTATTAGCTCTAATTTTGCATTTCCTCTGGCAAAACTTATTGTGTAACTCTACAGTAGTCATGTTAATACAGATATGAGGGAGAAATTTGCTGGTTCAATTAATATTCATTTAAAGTAATTTAAATAGTTATTATGAGGCTTTAGAATAGTTTATCACAACCTATGTGCCATAAAGAGTACATTTTGCTTTTCCTATAAATCAACTAATGGTAAGCAATGATTCATATTGAATTTTTACAGCAAAATTCTTCTGCTTTCTTTATGAAATTTTAATGACATGCCACAGAACTGTTTTCTGATGGAAGAAATAATTGGATCTGTATATGATAAATGAAATAATTAACATTTTAAAAAATTGCATAACCGATGAAATCTGTTTTACTAATTTATATATATTTTTGACATATTGATTGATAAGCTCTTCCAACTTTGAATTCTGATCAAACTAAGATACTCAGAAAATTTAAGCAATATTAATTATGTTATATTAAGAACCATACCTCCAGCTCAAATTTAGACAATTTGACAGAAAATTAATTCCTGACACACAAAAACTGTGCTGGCTATCCACTTGGGTTCTCATGACCCTGTTATTAAAGATCACAGGAACAATTCTCTTCCTGTGACATAACTTCATTCATTACCCATTTCAAAATGCTTTTGGAATGATAGTAGGGATACATTTGTAAAGTCTTCCTTGTCATTACATATGTGTATCCAGTTGACAAGTCTGTCACAACTCACATTCTGATATAGGATGTTGTGCAGTATGATGTAAATGACTTGGTTTCCATAAAAATATTCTAGGAAATATATTTTTTAATTTATTATTTTCTCACTTACATTTTCCTGACTAGCTTAATATGCCTTTCAGGTTCAAATGAAGACTGGTATTACCAGTTCTTTTTTGTTGTTGTTAATTTCTACATAGTTATTTCAGTCTTTCCACATTTTTAGTGATAATTAGGCCTATTATTTCTTGTATTGTTCCATTAAAATTGTCTCCTGTCTCTTATATTACTTGTTTAAAATTAAACAATGGCCATTGTTGTGTACTTTTTATTCAAATCATTATTTATTAGAATTCAGTTTTCCTTTTTTCCTTTTGATCATATTTAATATTTTAGCAAGTCTTTTAAAAATGTTCTCCTTGGGTTTCCATGTCAAACTAATCTCTTAGTTCTCTTCTCTGTTTCTAAAGACTCCTTCTTCGCTCTTTTTTTATATTTCTTAAACTCATTCAAACATTGTGACTTATAATCATTTGGAGGTCCAATCAATCCTCATCTGTGTCTCTCTCTCTTTTTTATCATTGCTTTATCTGTAGACTCTTCTCTAATTATTCTCAACCAAACAAAGCATAATGTAGAAAAGGCATTATAGAAAAGTCATATTTCTCACTTAAACTACAATCCTTTTGTGCTACCAAAAACCATAGACAAGAAATATCTCCAATTGAACATATTCATAATCATGTTTTCTCTCTTTGCACATGAATTACCTTTGATTGTAAATAATTTTAGTAATGAGTTTTTTATTTTAGAAATGATATCATATCCTTCTTTATACTTGCTATTTTAGGGATATTTCAATGTCATTTATTTCTGTTTAATGTAAGTATTCAGACTCCAGATCGTTTTGATTATTTTACTGTCCTTTTTCCTTTCTTATCATCATCACAAAAATAGTACAATTTAAAACCTAATAATTAAGATATTTGTATTAGGATATTAGTATCAAATAGCAGAATAAACTTTAATTTGAAATAAATTATCTCAAAATTAAATATTATGTTAAGGTCTTAGAAAAGATTGACAGAAGGAAAATCCTAAAAATTTAAGTTAATTGGTACCCCTTTAGTACAAATGTTTTATAAACTTTGCAGTAGTGATTATCTCACTCAAGGTCAATCTACTTTTTAATTTTTTTTTTTTTTGGAACTTAAGTGAGGCCTTCAAAATTACATATAACATGGTATGCTTCTGAAGATTTTGAATACATAGTGTTGGGTATATGTTTTTAAAGCCAGAAGAAAAGATATGGACAGTAATCTTTAATCCTTGATTTTTTTGTTTTTTGCAATATTTCTACAAACATTGTAAATGTTAGTAGAAATCTTGATCTTCACTTTTTTTGTTTCATATTTAAAATGAAGTGTTTATCAGACACAATATTCCAGGTTAAAATTTACTGACAATGGTATGTGCACATGCACATGCACATTGTTATTGAGTAATTAAAGTTGTAAGGATAATGAAAAAATATTTCCAACCATAATATATATGTAGGATACATAAGAATAGATATTCTTGAATGCCTTGTATATTTTTATATATTCTTTATATATATATTATTTTATATTTTTGTATTTTGAAGTATTTCTGAGATTAATATACAGCACTTTTGGAAAGCATTATTTTGAATCTACAGGTATTAATAAACTATTAAGAAACTGTTGTAAGAAATCCACTAATAAACTTCTCCACTTTAAAGTTTATACTTTTATATCAATTAAATATAAACTGAGTGAACCAGGGTTAAAATTGGTGCTCTAGTCCTGTTACAATTTCAGATAATATAAAGAGAAAAAACATTTAAACAAAGAAAATCCTACAACAAAACATACTTCAAAAACACTTGAAATCTATACCAAAAAAAAAAAAAAAAAGAGAGAGAGAGAGAGAGAGTTACTGCATAGAGATGGAAAATCCCTCTGCAGATGCTGAGTCAGGGAGACATTTCTCTAAAAGTAGTTGTCAAAAAAAAAAAAAAAAAAAATGTTCTATTCAATGATACTTTGACTAATTCAAGAATAAGACCATAGATGGAGCAAGAGAATCAAAAAATGCTTCTAAAATGTCCTCAGAATATATTTCTTCTATAAAAAGATAAAAACGAATACATAAAACCTAATGGCTCACTGTGAAAAAGCAGCAGCAAGCAAGCAAGAGGTCACGGAAAATAAAAACACAATTGTCTAGGAAAAAAATCAATATGTGTACGGGAGAATAAAGCCTAGAAAATCTACTAACATCTGTCCCATAGGAGTTTCCTAGAGAGAAAGGAATGGTAGTGGAATGAAGGAAATAATTGAAATAATGAAAGAATAAACTTTCACAGAGATAAAGAAAGACTTTGGATTTTCAAATATTAAAGTAAATGACTCCCAAATATAGAGACACATTCAGTGGAAATTTTGAATTTCAAAAAACAAATATAATATCATAAATTTTTCCAGGGTGATTCAACAACTGCAGGCTGACAGACTATATCCAAATAAACAATGAAGCACACACAGTTGAGGAACATGGGCCCTATCTTCACCCTTATCTTACCACTGCAATAAATCGCCACTGATCCAACTTCCACCTGCCTGCATCTGCATATCTTTGCCTAAGATTTTTAGAGCTCATGCCAAGGAGGCCAATGGCTCATTCAATGCTTGGGAAAAACTGAAGTGCAAATATTCCCATTCTCTCACTCTTCTGTACCACTTCATTCTCCCCTTCAAGTGTTTTTATGTTCATCTCCCAAATCAGTCATTTGGAATCAGACTTTTGACTCAAAGTCTGCTGTGGGAAAACCTATATTAAGAGAAAAATTAAAAGCGTTTTAGCTTAGTATTATTTTTATTGAACCTTTTGTCAGTGACTTTACAAAAAGTAATGTGTGCAAAATTATCAGAAAATAATTTTCTACCTAAAATTCTCTGCCTATCAATGGATGAAAGCATAAGATAAAATAAATTGATGACATAAAAGAATCTAGTATGTTTCTGAAGTGCTAAAATAAGACTGAAGAAACAAACTAATAAAAACAAGAGTCAAAGGAGTAAAAAATAATGGAATGAGAGAGTGGCCCAGATATTCAATGAAAAGAGCTCACAGGAGAACAACCCTATAATTAATGGAAAAGGAATTCAGATACCAAAGAGTTTTTTGTTTTATTATATAAAGTTTTTTGTTTTACTAAATTAATGGTTTATTAAATAAATTACTTGTCTAATAATAAGATAATTAAATCTAATATTAAAGTAAAAGAGATTTGGGGAAGAAGATGCCCAATAAAGTAAAAAAATTTAAAATGTGATATAATATTTTGATCAGTTAAAAATTATGAAAAATACTAATCTTATATGTAAATTCGAAATAGAGCCATATGCTATGTAACATATATTTATGTTTTATTTTTCTTTCTCTATGATTAAATCATACTAATTGACTTAGAGAAAATAGTGTTTGTAAACTAGGAAATCTTATCTAAAACTAGGAAAACCTAAACAAGTTTACTGAATATAACATGAATAATAAATGTTTTGATAAATTAAATATAACAGGAGAACAGGCAGGGAATGGGAGGAAAACAAGGGCAAGGGAAATTTAAGGAAAGTATAAAGGTAGTTTTTTTCTTAATTTTATATAAGATGTAGACAAGAAAACTATCTAAAATTGAATAATCAGGAGACTAAGGTCCAAATAATGTATTCAGAAACAAAGTTAATCAAGAGAAAATATAAACTGAAAATTAAGTAATAAACATTGAATATTAGGGAAAGAGGGATTATTTTAACTAAACTATGTCCTTTTTAGTAGTAAACTAGAGTTAGCTGAATACTTTTAAGTCAAGAAATCAATAGAATGTTGGCATGTTTAAGCAACCAACTCTGGAGTTGCACTTATTGTAATTTTGAGAAGAATATTCCTTGGACCTTGTTCTTCATCTGTGTAATGTGGATAATAACAGTAAGTGCCCGTTAAGGCTATAGTGAGGATTAAGAGAATTAATATATATAAAAAACTTAGCCATACCCAGCATGGATAAGAAACTAACGGATATAACAAAGCATGAATTAGTTTGCTAGGGCTACCATAAGAAAGTACCACAAATGGAGTGATTTAAATAACAGACATATGTTGTCTCACATTTCTGGAGGCCAGAAATCCAAGATAGAGGTGTTGACAAGGCCATGCTCTTCTGCAGATGCTAGGTAAAGGTGTATACCAAGTCCTTCTTTGCACTTCTGGCTTGACTTTTGGCAAAAATCCTAAACTTTACATGGTAGTCTCCCTAATTATCTCCAAACTTCCCCTTTGTATAAAGATACCAGTGAAAGTGAACTAGCAACTGATCCTACTCCAAGATGACCTCACTTCAACTAATGACATCTACATTAACTATTTCCAACTAACATCACATTCTAAGCTACTGGGGACTACTACTTCAACATATTACTCTGAGAGAAATACAATTTAACACAAAAAATTTCTTTATGAAAACCCCAGATACTACAGTATTTAGAGATACATATTTGACAGATGAATCAAAAACAAAAAAGGACAAAAGTGAGCTGGAATTTTAAGAATGACAAGACAGATTTAATTTTTAATAATATTCCCACCTAAATGGTCTGAAATTTCATTCCCATGTACATGTATCCTTTCAAAAATAAAATAAATATAAAATGAAAAATCTTTTTAAATAAGTTAGGTTTAAAACTACTTATGGTGATATAGATAAAGATAATATGAACATTTTCACAATGTCTTAAGATTTGAGCAACATTTTTTGAATTAGTGAAGTAGTTTGCTTTGTAATTTAATTTGATAATCTTATTAAACTAAGGCTATTACTACACTCTATTGCACCCCCTCAAATTCAAACATAATTCACATTTTCTTTTAAATTTTGACAAATGACTTGAACATAAATACCAGGGTAGAAACATCAATTTCTTGCTATTTGAAAGTTTGACTGAAAAGTCTATTAGATATGTTCAATTTATCTGTCAGACGTGATATATATTTGTAACATATTTTTTTCAAATTGCAACATGATATTTTTATCACTTATGGCAGACAAAATCATGTGTCAGAAAGTGACATGTTTTCAAGTGAACTTAGAACAACTAATTTTTATCATCAAGATTTTCCTGACATAAACTAACAGTCTGTCCTATCTACCCCCTGATGAGTTATCTTCCATTACCCCAATTTTATTTTATTTTTATAAAGCACTTACAACTACATGAAATTATGTAATTTGTTTTACTCATGTGTCACTTACTGCCTTCACTGGAATTTAATGCAATGAGAGGACAGACTGGCATTTCCTGTTTTCCAGATCTTACAGCAGTGCCTGACATGGACAAGACATACCACAAAACACAATAAATAGGTATCTGAAGAATAGATGGAAGTCATGAAAGACATATTCTCAGAACAGTTTTTTAAGATCTTTCATTTAAGAGTTCTAGTTTCATTTCAGTTTTAAGCATAGATAGAAGAGACAACAAGGAGAGATACAACAACACACTTCTAACCAGACAGTGGTTATTTAGCTTATTTATATGTTGATCTGAAGCAAAGTAAAATATTTTTTGCAAATATATGAGAAGTTTCCTGTGAATTTATGAATTTTAATCTGATTCTTTGACAGATTAAAAATGATAAGACAAGTTTTTAAAATGTTAAGACAAACAAGTCAAAACTTGAGAATAAGGCAAACATCTGCATCTTGGCAATATCAGATGAAGTAAAGACCCACTAGAGGACTACGCTTCATTTTCCTGTAAGACATTAACTAGTATTCATCTCAACCAGCAATCTTATAATGACATTCCCTAATTCAAATTTCTATAAATATATAGCTTCTCAAATGCTCTTTTAATTGGTATTAACACTTTTCTCTTCTTTATGAATGAGTTAAATAATACTTTTAACACATTTCCGTTTTCTATATGCATTAAAGTCCTTATTACAGCTTTCATAAAAATTATACCTTGTATCAAATACATATTAAAGGATGTGTTTAATATTTATATTAATTTAAAAATAAATATTGAATAACTATTAAGAAATTACTCAAAGAATCAGGACATTAAGAATAGTATTAAAATCTCTCCATATGCTTCTAAATGTTGTCCTCTCTCCATGCAAAAGGAATATATACTAATCTTAATTTTAATTGTTGCTTTTCTCCCGTAAAGTAGTTTTGGAATGTCATGGAGCTTAGTCAAATTGACACTAAAATTTTGAACTCCTGATAATATAGAGGATTGGACTAAATTTTTTTAAAGAAGCACACATGCATGCATACACAAACAAGTAACAACCTAAGTAAGGCCTTATACTACTTCACTCAGCTTTCCCTAGTCCATTAAAAATAAACCAAAGGCACTCTAGATTTGGAATGGATTTCAATGCTTTAAAAGAAGCTAATAATATAAACTTTAATAAAAATGAATCAACTAAGAGGAAATAAAATATGCTATATTGACAAAAGTACATATATGTATTTTGACTGATTGCATTTAATAATATATCATCAACAATAAAGAAAATGATATGTTCTTTTCCTGCTAAATAAATTCAGTTTAGCTTACTAAATGTTCACTAGCTGAAGAAATGTAAAATCCATTAAGGAGCAATGATGATTTCTGTATCACTTAGAAAGAAGTAACTTGGGAAATTTATAGGGGAAAAAGAAATCTATAAAAAAATAGCTGAGAATTAAATTTTAGGCAACTGTTAAGTGTCTATAGTAAGAACACAGACAATAGAACTAGGAGAAGTGTAAGATAAATTCAGGATCTATTTGTAGAAGAATTATCTAATATTGTAAACCTGCCAAAGACAGACTGGCTTGCTTTCAATTTAAAGAATTTTCTATTTCTGTATGTTTTCTAGCAAAAGATAGGAGTCACATTGTTGGGCAGGTTTTTATACATTTTGTGTAGTGGTTCTAGGTGAAATTTGTAAGAATATTTTAACTGTGAAATTTCACCCACTTAATGTTTTGAACTGAAAGTCTTAAAGATAATATGTTATTAGAAAGATGAGATTTAAATAATTCCATAACATGGTAAAAATTGATGTATCATTTTAGTTAAGAGTATAAAATTATTCCTTAAAACCCTGGTTAGACCATTTGCTACATACGCAAAATAGTGGATTAGAATCCAAAGTAATAGAACATTTAAAAAATATTTTTATTAGGAAACAACCATGATTTTTAAAAATTAAATAACATGGCAGGTCAAGACCTATGAAAAAACTGGAGTATATTGTTTCAACTATAGTGACATTTCCTAAAGCAGATATTTGCCCTAATGCATATTGAATCTGATAAAAATAATGAATTTCAAAAAGAGAAGTGAAACTGTTCACATAATTTATAGTTATGATTTAGTTTAATTATGAATAAAGGACATAGATTAAATATTTTTATTAATAACAAATATTATTACTAAGATAATCACAAAATTGTTTCACCGTATTCTTTCCTATTCACTGGTAAGAACCTGAAACAGAACTGTGATTTTGATTCCACAGATCATGTAATACACAGCAGTTAATAGGTTAAAAGATCTTTACTCTTTTGTTGATAAAAAATTAGATATTTAGTGGAATAATTATTCATGATTAAAATTTCATAGAATTTGCATGGTATTGTCCAGCAAAAACTCAAATATGTATTTTTCACTGTGAAATAGATATGCTCAGGAAAACTTCATAGGGAATAATAAATGTTAATCTGAAAATTAGGTGTTTTTGTTTTTGTTTTTGCTTATTTGGTACCAGGGATTGAACCTAGAGGTGCTTAACCCCTGAGCAACATTCCCAAACCTTTTTATTTTTAATTTTGATACAGGGTCTTACTAAGATGCTGAGGCTATCTTTGAATTTGCTATCCTCCTGCCTCAGTCTCTTGAGTTGCTGGGATTACAGGGTACCCCACAGTACCCTGGATTGAAAATCAATTTTTTTTAGTTCATTTGTAAAAGTGAAGTACAAATCTAGAGAAAATAATAATATTAAGAAAATGAATAATAAGCAGTTTTTTCTGACAATAAGCAGACCTTAATATAGTATTTTCCTAACAAAATCATGAATTATTTTAATACCTCTTCCCTTCCCACCTCATAGTAGACTCATAGTTCACAGAACCAGATAGATTCAAAGGTTATTTCTACAGCAAATCAGATGGAGGTGTACTGGCTTTAGTTTCAGTGTGACAAAACAGTGATAAGAATAGTTAGAAAATACTCTTAGCAAAAGAACATAAAACAGCCTATATTTTATTAAGTCTCAACACCTAGTTTTTATTGTATTATTATTTTATTGACAAAATTGGGAAGACCAAAATGTCTACTGTTAAAACTCTGGGAAATGTATAAGGAGATTGAAAGCAGGTGTAATGTAATATGAGGAGTAATCAGTAGCCCACAGCAGAGAATGGTGAGGCCCCCCAGGTGGATGGATTAAAGTAGATTTATTTGTGTTCTCCTTTGTTTACCACATTGCCCTGGAGAAAACATTGCATTCCTTTTTGCTACTAAGTTGGTAAAGTCTCAAAGAAGACACTCCAAAAGAAGAATCAGAATGCTAGACAGTCCCATCTAAATGGCATCAGACCCTACTTGAGAAGAAATAGGTGATAGTTATGTGTATTGAAAGCATACATTTAGCATTTTCTCTATGCCTTCTGCAAACTCTGACAGAAGGGCACAATTGAAATGAAGGAAACTATTGGATAAAAGCAGCATTGATTCATTGATTCAAAAGACAAGTATATTCAGTTTCTGCAAATAAGTTCTACATCCCAAATTAGGGGTCAAGGTTTCTCAAACTACAACATCCTCAACATTCATTCAACTCAGTTGAAGCAACAAAATTCACTACATTGATTACAGATTTCCAGCTAAAGAAGTTTATGCCATGTAGTACTAACATGAAAAAAAAAAATAATATGTCAGAAGACTATAAAAAACACAAAAATAATTTTAAAGAAAAAATACTTAAAGATGTTGTTTCAAAAGGACCGAATTTAAAGAGAGCACGAAAACAAAATTCTACATAAACACTATAAATATCTTTAAGGATGTAAGAAAATATTTTGAACACCTACACATAAGCAAACTGATATCAACAGGAAGACTTAGACATTGTGTTAGTCAGCTTTTTGTCTTTGTGTCCAAAATATTTGAAAGTACAAGTTAGAAGAGGAAAGGTCTATTTTGGCTTATCGTTCAGAGGTTTTGTCCGTAGTTGGCAGACTCCAAGGCTCTGGACCGAAGATGAGACAGAAAATCCGAAGGGCATGACAGAGGGAAGTCTGCTCAGGTCCTACCAACCAGGAAGCAGAGAGAGAGAAGGACAGGGTACAAGATATATACCCACTCCCAGTGACCCAATTCTCCAGCTATGTCCCAACTGCCAGCAGCTACCACCAGTTCAGTAGTTCTTTCAAATTATTAATCCATCAATTGTTCAAATCCACTAATTAGATTACAACTCTCATAATTTAGTCACTTCACCTATGAACATTACTGTATTAACACAGGAAATTTTGGCAGATACTTCATATCCAAACCACATTCTGTCTCTAGTCCCAAAAGCTGAGTGTATCTCAAAATGCTATATGCACTCAGTCTACCTAAGAGTCCCCAAAGTCTTAATAGATCCAGCACTACCCCAAAATTTAAATCCAAAGTCTCCTCTGAGACTCAAGGCAAACTCTTGACTGTGAGTCCCTGTGAAAATCAAAAGTAAGTTATATATGTCCAATATTCAGTGTCAACGATTAAATATTCCCATTCAAAAAGGGAGAAATAGAAGCAGAGAAAGAAGGGATGAGATCAAATGAGACTGAAAAACAGTCAAGCAAACATTAGGTCTTGTAACTTCACATCCAGCATCTGGGGCACATGTTGGCACATGGTCTGTTTAGTCAAAGCACTGACCTCAGGCCTGGCATGAATTTCTGTGTTACTAAGATAGTCCTTTTAAATTATTAATCCATCAAATGGATTAATACACTGATTATGTTACAGTTCTCATAATCTAATAATATCACCTGTTAACATTCCTGTATTAACACAGGAGCTTTGGGGAAACACCTCATATTCATAACACAACAGAAATAAAACTCAAAGTAATTAAAATACATACTTTAAAAACAGTTTAGATAACATAACAAATACACCAGAAGAATGCATAGAATAATAGGTAGACAAACTTTCCTATACACATCAGCAGTTGATACAAATGGAGAAAACTAAAAACAAACAGGTTAGACAGTTGGAAGGATATAAGTCATTTAGAAAGATTCACATAAGAGATGAAGCAAATTGTGAAAATGTTTGGGGCTATAATGCAATTTGGTTTCTAAAATTAAAGATTATAATGATATTAAAATACAGATGGCTAATGCAGTCATTTTTTCATTTCTTCAATTAATTTTCTTTAATTTTTTTTCTTTTTAGTTATCCATAACATTAACATTCACTTTGACATGGTTAAAAAGTACAGGAATATAATTTGTTCATTCGATTCCCAGTAATTTTACTTTTTCTCTCTCCTCCTTCTCCCTGTTCCCTTCCTTCTACTCCACTGATCTTTCTACTGCAGTCATTTTGTCAAAAGACTGAACCCCACAAGTACCAATAGCCTGCAATCCTATCAGATATGTAACATTTTGAAAAAGTTAAAGCCTGTATTTGACAACCACCTATTCCCAGTTGCTGCCCATCTAGTTTTCACATATTCCCAATCACAAAGAGGAAGGGTTCCAGATCATCTCTCCAGTTCTGACAAAATGTTGACACTACAAATGTCCTTGGGCTCTTGATAATTTCATTACAATGACAAAAAATACATACACACAGAACCAAGTCAGAGCCCAAATTAGGGAAGAAAGAGGTGACCCCCTGATTCCTAGAAACAACCACCCTTCTCAATGAATAGCACTGATTACATCATGCATACCATACACCCTCATAATCCAGCCACAGTAGAAATCTAAACCCCAGAATTGCTCAGGAAGAAGGTGCCTTTAGAGCATATGCTGCCCTTCCCCATTCATTGGTCATAGAATAAAACTCCCTGCCCATTCCCGTAACTTCTTTTCCTACTTCTTACCATTTTCTTAAAATGGTAGAAAATGGTAGGAAAAGAACCTACAAATTCTATAATAATTTCACGTTAAAGTTTAAGATCAGGATATAAAATATTACAACAAGTTGTAGGGTAAAAAGGAAAGTTGAAATAGACAAAAATTAAACAAACAATTTAGAGAATGACATGAAATTGAGTTTGGATGGATTGGTGCACACCTGTAATCCCATTGACCTGAGAGGTTGAGGCAGAGGATCCAGGTTCAAAGCCAGCCTCACAACTCAGAAAATAAATTTATGATTTACATAAATAGTCAACTCTTTTTATTTGCAGATTCTACATCTGAATATTCAAACAACCTCTATCAAAATAATTTGAAAAAATTCATCTTTACTGAACCTGCACAAATGCATTTTCTTACCATTATATTCTAGACAATACAGTGTGATAATGATTTACACACTATTTACATTGTTAGACATTTTAAGTATTTTAAATATGATTTAAAGTATGTGGAAGAATGTCTGTAGTATACATGCAAATACTACACCATTTTATGTATGAGGCATAAGCATTAATGGATTTTGATATTTGAGGTGGGGGGGTCTTGTGATTACTGAGGGATGACTATGTATATTCCACACCAGTTATGGATTTGTAGTAGCTAGCTTAACTACATAGCAAGTTTCCATAGTAGTAGAGATTCTTTTTCCAGTCTTTATTCTTTACCATTGATATGTCTAGTTCAACACAAATGACTTTATTTACTGTTCAAGTTAAAGTTCAGAAACTTTCATTTATATTTGCACTTAAAATTAAATTGGAAAACTTTTCTATACCTTACAATGTAGCAAATTCACTGTGGACTTATATTTCAAATAAATTCATGCATAGAAACATTTAGTGATAGTAGAAAAATTACACTGTGTTCATAGTAAAATTTGGGGGCTACCTAGCTGAAAAGAATCATTCAAATGATTCTTCAAAAGAATCATTAAGTGAAATGCTTAAAATACATACTACTGACATTATGCAGTATTAAAAAGTAGCAAGCTAGATATTCATACACAAGTACTGTAAAGTGAAAAAATTTACAAAGCAGTTATAATTGGGAGAATATATTAATGTATAAATTTAAAACAGAAAAATAAAACATAAAAATGCATAGCTTAAAACATACATATGCAAAGATTTATCAAACAAAATGTAATGGATACAGTAGTAAGTTAGGAGTAGAAAATAGAAACAAAAGAAATATCATTTATTTTATAAAAATAAGTTTTAGCATATAATATGGCATGAAATAAGGATTATTTCAAGTATCTGCTTCCGAGTTCCTCTGCATGTAAATGGATAAAAATTGGCATATTTTTGTGCTTCTGTATAGACTCCAAGATATTACCTTATATTAAAAAAATTAAATATATCTATTAACAGTCTATTTGGTGATGTGTAGTGACACAGAGGCAGTTAAGCTGATAATTATTTAATCATTTAAGATATATAAGCAAAGCATAATTGTGGTTTTCTGATAATTTAGATAAGCAAAATTTATAAAATTAAAAATGTATGATAGTAATATTTATTTTGTTTAAGATTAGCATGTATATGTCTATTATTTGCAATGTGTTATTTTCCATGTCACCAAGATGCAATAAAATAATGTAGTAAATTGAAATTAAACAAAATAGATGTGACTCTTGCTTTAAAAATACAACATTAATTCTTGTTTTCAATAAACCCATTATACTGAATATTTTTATTCTGTCTTTAAGGAAAAATGATGGCAACATTTAGCATAAAGAATGTAGACTGGAGATCAAGAAACTCAACTCTGATTATAACAAAAATTTTTAAATAAAATATTCGCCATAATATTTCATTCAAAATACTATTTTTATTTTCATATCTGTCTACAATCTTAATATATAAGTGTATATGTACATATATATGTAATTTAAATGTTCAAAACACGAAATAAATGCATTTTCTGGAATGTTATCAGTGTCTTTTCACTGTGTTCAAATTCACAAATTTTTGGTAGGAGATATGGTTCCTCTATATGTAGGTAGCAAGCATTTCTTCTTTCTAAATAAGTAAGTACTCATTTGAAACTAAAATTTGGCAATATATAAATTCATAAAAATGTTATTATGATACACAAAGTTACAGACTTATAATTTCTTTTACCAGAAATTGTTGAAAAAATTGCTTGTATTTAAAATGGCAATATGTGATATTTTTGGACTTACTTTGTTTCTGCTTTGCTTATTTAGATAAAATTATTTCTAGTAAATTAAAATGAAATGAAAAGTCAGGTTTGCAAATAACCTTACACATGAAAAAAAGTATTCTTCAGTTGTTCAATTATTTATATTCAACACCTGACTCCAAATACACACTACTCTGCTTATCTTGGAAAGGAGTATCTATCTCACAAAAATTAATAGAGCACTGAATTCTCTTGCGATCAAATTAATATAGCCACTTAAATCTGCCAAAAGAGGTATGTTTGGGTAACTCCTAAAAAAGCCAAAGCTTATCATGACCTATTCTTGCTGCCATTTATTTGAGAAATCTGTGGATTATTACTAATTCCTGCCATATTTTTCAAAGGTCATGCAAATATCTGTTGAGACAGAATTTAATTCAAATAAAACTTCAGAAACAGCAATTTAAAATATAATTTTCAGAGCCATCTATTGAAAATTGCTAAATATTTTACTGTTTACTAAGAAAACACATAGGTGGTTAAAATATGAGTTTGGCACCAATACCTTACAGTATATTCTGATACTGTCTTTCAGGGCACTTCTTGTTTCTACCATTCCCTTTAACCTTTTAATCAAAATTGTAGGGCTTTTTTATTTTTTATTTTTTTGCATGTGTTTTTCCCTGATGCTTATCTCTATAATAACTCTATTAATTTTCCATATTTTTAAAAAAATGTTTATTTTCTTCTGAGGGTGGTTATTTGGTTGATTCTCAGGTGTCTAAAATCAAATCTTCTAAAATATTTATACTCCTGCAGAAAATATTTCAAAAAGTAATTCAACACTTCAATACTTACTTTATTATATTTTAAGTGGGTTACAGGAACCATATCTTAAAAAGAAAGTGAGAAGGATTTCTGACGTCAACTGTCAACTTCAGCATACAAACAACTGAGAAGTTCTCTTTACTTACAATAAGAAAAGCCTGGACAAAGCAAATCAGTGACTTTTCTCAGACCTGTCAAATAACTGAGGTCTAACTCCTTCTCTGTCTAAAGAGACAGGTGCAGCCAGAGAGAGAGACTAACTGATATCTGTGTACTTTGAATAAGAATGGTTGGAAGCCATAATCTGATAGCAGCACTTATATGATTATTTTGATGAATTGTAGAGGTTGAGTGTGAAGTAACAGGAGAGTAAAAGCTCCCAGAGGCCACTACACTTTTATGGGCTTTCCCTCTAGGAAACCACTCCCATTCTGACTCAGATTGTTATACAAATATCTACTAGAAAGTTAGCCTCAAGGTCCTGGCCGTATTTTTAAAAATATTAGCCTGCTATTTAAAAGAAAAAAAAAAAATACAAAAACACACATTTCAGGTAGAAGTGAAAATTTTCAACATAGGTTGGATGCAAGTTATATAGTTTATCAGATGATCATCTATGTTATAATTAATGTAATAAAAACATATAAATATATACATATATACATGAATGTGATCAATGTGATCACCCTAATACCAAAACCAGATAATTCTACTACAAGAAAGATAAAAGAAAGAAAGATAATACAAGAAGTGAAATTTTCGTAGATAAAAATCTGCCATGAGGATAGGCAACAACCCTAAAAGAATGTCAATAAATTGATTCTAAAAATTTTACAAAGAATTAAATAGAACCAAATAAGGTATATTGCAGGTAGGCAAGACTGACTTATCATTTAAGTGTTAATCATTGTGAGGTCATATCAATTGTTGCAGAAAGTCTTTTAACACAAACTTCCATTCATTATATAAATATTCAGCAAACTATGAAGAAAACTTTCTGAAGTGATTATTATGGTTTAGATGTGGTGTCCCTCAAAACTCACATTTGAGACAATGCCAGAAGGTTTGGAGGAGAAATGATTGGGTTTTAACTTTAACCTAATCAGTGAATTAATCCCTAGTGGGATTAACTGAGTGGTAACTGGAGGCAGATGGGGCGTCGTTGGAGGAAGTGGTTCATTGGGGGTGTGGCTATGGGGTATATATTTTGTATCTGGAGAGTGGAGTTTTTCTCTCTCTGCTTCTGGATCATCATGTGAGCTCTTTCCCTCTGTCACATTCTTCTGCCATAATGTTCAGCCTCACCCTGAGCCCTGAGGAATGGAGTCTGCTGCCTGTGAATTGAGACCTCTGAAACCTTGAGTCCCCACATAAACTTTTCTAAAGCTTTTCTGGTTGGGTCCTTTTGTCAAAGCAGCAAAAAAGCTGACAAAAAGAGAAATAAATAATATTTACAAAAAAAAAAAAGCACATTATCATTATAGACAAGATACAAGACTATACAAAGATGTCCATTCCTTTTCAACATTGTAATGGATAGCCCAGTTAGTATGACAAAACAGATGGACAGGAAGAAAGAAGAAAGGAGGGAGGGAAAAAAAAAAAGAAAGAGGGATAAAGAAAAGTCATACCGGGGGGGTTTCAAGATGGCTGACTAGAGGGCGGCTGCATTTCACGCTGCTCCAGGACTCAGGATTCAAAAGAGGAGATATTGAGAGACTTGGGACCAACTCAAAGCCGCCGGGTGAGTCTCTCCCATTGGGGAGGTGTCCCGGATGGGGCGGGAGACCTGGAACGCAGGGAACTTTGTGAAGTAGAGTTGCCCGGCGAGACACCCCTCCCCCCGCTGGAGCAGTGAACATGGACAACTGGGAGCTTTCCACAGGAAGCCGCTCAGCACAGCACTTGGTTTCAGAGTAACCCGCCAGACTTCGGCGGCTGCCCAGAGGAGGAGCCACATAGGCAGGCGATTAGGTGCAGAGCAGGGTCCCAGTACCTAGGTGGCTTCTCGGTGGAAGAGCTGCAGAGACAAACTGAGGGGCGGAGCGAAGGTTCCAGGACTGCGGGCAGATTCTCTGAGGAGAGGCAGCCTAAGGAGACTCATCTGCAAAGGGTGAGGTTCCCAGGCCCAGGAGGTAGGTCTGGGCCCCTGGGAACACTTCAGAGGAAGACTGGCCAGTCCAGGCGGCAAGATACCCCTCCCCCCACTGGAGGAGTGAACTCGGACAGCTGGGAACTTTGCAGAGGAGGCCGCTCAGCACAACGCTTGGTTCGGAGCAACCCGCTGGGGCTCCGGTGGCTGCCCAGAGGAAGAGCTGGATGGCAAGCTGTTTGGACTCAGAGCAACCTCCTGAACAACGGGGGTGGGAAGGACTGCCCTGAGGAGGAGGAGGTGCGCAGTGAGTTGCTTGGTCTCCAAGCGACCACACAGAACACTGGGTGGCTGCCTGGAGGAAGAGGTGTGCGGCGGGTCCCTGGGGCTCGGAACATCTGTATGAATCTCCAGGTGGCTGCTCAGAGAGGGGTCGCATAGCCAGGCGATTAGGTGCAAAGCACGGTCCGGGGACCTAGGCGCCTTCTTGGTGGAAGAGCTGCACAGAGACAACCTGAGGGGCGGAGCGAAGGTTCCAGGACTGCAGGCAGCTTCTCTGAGGAGGGGCAGCCTAAGGAGACTTGTCTGCGAAAGGCAAGGCTCCCAGGTCCAGGAGGTAGGTCTGGGCCCCTGGGAACGTTGACTGGGAAGACTGCCCTGCCCAGGCGGTAGTTGTGAATTGAGGGGAACCTCCAGGAGGGGAACTGACCAGCGAGATCTCCTCACCAGGTGAGTGTTCCCCACCGGGAGATGTTTTCCCACAAGGATGGTAAAAACCTGAGACACAGACACAAACAGGCCTGTCTCAGCCCGCAGCCTAGTTTCCCTTTGGTTGACCATTGGTCAACAAGTGGAGGCACCTCTGCCCACTAGCAGGGAATATACCCCACCTGAAGGCCACCACCCATAGAGAGACAGCTTCCTTGGGGAGCACCGCATTATCAACTTCCTCCAAGGCTTCAGGCTACTGAAGGATAAGAGGGGATACACTAGAAATCTTCAGGGACATTATAAGAGAAGAGAGGAAATTTGCAACACCTCAGCAGTCCACGGATACCTGAACAATATGAGAAAAGAAGGGAAGAAAATGCCTCAAACAAATCTAGATGTTACATCAATAAAATCCAATAACAGCATGGCAGAAGAAATGTCAGAAAGGGAGTTCAGAATGTACATAATTAACATGATAAGGGAAGCAAATGATGAAATGAAAGAGCAAATGCAGGCATTGAATGATCGCACCCATCGACAGTTAAAAGAGCAAATACAGGAAGCAAAAGATCATTTCAATAAAGAGTTACAGATATTGAAAAAAAACTAAACAGAAATCCTTGAAATGAAGGAAACAATAAACCAAGTTAAAAATTCCATAGAAAGCATAACCAATAGGATAGAACACCTGGAAGACAGAACCTCAGATATTGAAGACAAAATATTTAACCTTGAAAACAAAGTCGAACGAACAGAGAAGATGGTAAGAAATCATGAACAGAATCTCCAAGAACTATGGGATATCATGAAAAAGCCAAATTTAAGAATTATTGGGATTGAGGAAGGGTTAGAGAAACAAACCAAAGGAATGAACAATCTATTCAATGAAATAATTTCAGAAAATTTCCCAAATCTGAAGAATGAAATGGAAAATCAATTTCAAGAGGCTTATAGGACTCCAAATACACAAAATTACAACAGACCCACACCAAGACACATTATAATGAAAATACCTGACATACAAAATAAAGACAGAATTTTAAAGGCTATGTGACAAAAGAACCAAATTACATTCAGGGGGAAACCAATAGGATATCAGCAGATTTTTCAATCCAGTCCTTAAAAGCTAGAAGGGCCTGGAACAACATTTTTCAAGCCCTGAAAGAAAATGGATGCCAACCAAGAATCTTATACTCAGCAAAACTTGCCTTCAGATTTGACGATGAAATAAAATCCTTCCATGATAAACAGAAGCTAAAAGAATATATACAAAAAGAAAGCCAGCATTACAGAACATTCTCAGCAAAATATTCCATGAGGAAGAGATGAAAAACAAAGAAGCAAATCAGCAAAGGGAGGAGCTATCCAAATGAACTCTCAAATAAAGAGGAACCAAGTTGTGTCAAAAATAAATGAATAAATAAATAAAATGAGTCAAATGACTGGGAATACAAATCATATCTCAATAATAACCCTGAATATTAATGGACTGAATTCATCAATCAAAAGACATAGACTGGCAGATTGGATAAAAAAGAAAAATCCAACAATATGCTGCCTGCAAGAAACTCATCTCATAGAAAGAGATACCCATAGACTAAAGGTGAAAGGATGGGAAAAAACATACCATGCACATGGACTCAGCAAAAAAGTTGGGGTATCCATCCTCATTTCAGATAATGTGGACTTTAAGGCAAAGTTAGTCAGAAGGGATAAAGAAGGACATTTCATACTGCTTAAGGGAACCATAAATCCGCAAGACATAACAATCAAAAATGTCTATGCCCCAAACAGTGGCTCATACATGTATGTCAAACAAATCCTTCTCAATCTCAGAAACCAAATAGACCATAATACAATAATACTAGGTGATTTTAACACACCTCTCTCACCACTGGACACATCTTCCAAACAAAAATTGAACAAAGATACCATAGAACTCAATAACACAATAAAAAATTTAGACTTAACAGACATTTATAGAATATACCATCCAACCAAGAGCGAATACACTTTCTTCTCAGCAGCACATGGATCCTTCTCTAAAATAGACCATATATTATGCCACAAAGCTAATTTTAGCAAATATAACCTTGTATTCTATCAGATCATAATGGATTGAAATTAAAAATAAATGAAAGAGTAAAAACCAGAAATTACTCCAACACCTGGAGATTAAACAGTATGATATTATATGATGAATGGATAACAGAAGATATTAGGAAGGAAATTAAAAAATTCTTCAAGGTAAATGAGAACAAAGAAACATTATATCAAAATCTCTGGGACACTATGAAAGCAGTACTTAGAAGAAATTTTATTTATTTATTTCATGGAGCACATTCAATAAAAGAAGTAAAACTCAACAAATAAACGACTTAACACTACAGCTCAAAGTCCTAGAAAAAGAACAGACCAACACCAAAAGTAGTAGAAGACAGGAAATAGTTAAACTCAGAGCTGAAATCAACAAAATTGAAACAAAAGAAACAATACAAAAACTTGACAAAATAAATAGTTGGTTCTTCGAAAAAATAAACAAAATTGATAAACCCTTGGCCACACTAACAAAGAGAAGATGAGAGAAAACCCAAGTCACCAAAATTCAGAATGAACAAGGAAATATCACAACAGACACGATTGAAATACAAAACATAATTAGAAGCTATTTTGAAAGTCTATACTCCAACAAAATAGAAAATTTCGAAGATATCAACAAGTTTCTAGAGACATATGAATTGCCTAAACTAAAGGAGGAGGACATACACAATTTAAATAGACCAATTTCAAGTAATGAAATAGAAGAAGACATCAAAAGCCTACCAACAAAGAAAAGTCCAGGACCTGATGGGTTCTCAGCCGAGTTCTACAAAACCTTTAAAGAAGAGCTCATTCCAATACTTTTCAAAGTATTCCATGAAATAGAAGAGGAGGGAACCCTCCCAAACTCATTCTATGAAGCCAATATCACCCTGATACCTAAACTAGACAGAGACACATCGAGGAAAGAAAATTTTAGACCAATATCCTTAATGAACATCGACGCAAAAATTCTCAACAAAATTTTAGCAAATCGCATACAAAAACATATTAAAAAGATAGTGCACCATGATCAAGTGGGTTTCATCCCAGGGATGCAAGGTTAGTTCAACATCAGGAAATCAACAAATGTAATTCACCATATCAATAGACTTAAAGTCAAGAATCACATGACTATTTCAATAGATGCAGAAAAAGCATTTGATAAAATACAGCACCCCTTCATGCTCAAAACATTAGAAAAAATAGGGATAGTGGGAACATTCCTTAACATTGTAAAGGCCATCTACACTAAGCCCATGGCTAATATCATTCTAAATGGTCAAAAAATGAAAGCATTCCCCCTAAAATCTGGAACAAGGCAGGGATGCCCTCTTTCACCACTCCTATTCAATATCGTCCTTGAAACTCTAGCCAAAGCAATTAGACATACCAAAGAAATTAAAGGGATATGAATAGGAAAAAAAGAACTCAAACTATCCCTATTTGCTGATGATATGAGTATACACTTAGAGGAACCAGGAAATTCCACCAGAAAACTTTTAGAACTCATAAGTGAATTCAGTAAAGTAGCAGGATATAAGATCAATGCTCATAAATCTAATGCATTTTTATACATAAGTGATGAATCTTCAGAAAGAGAAGTTAGGAAAACTACCCCATTCACAATAGCTCGAAAAAAATAAAATACTTGGGAATCAATCTCACAAAAGAGCTGAAAGACCTCTACAATGAGAACTACAGAACACTAAAGAAAGAAATTAAAGAAAACTTTAGAAGATGGAAAGATCTCCCATGTTCTTTGATAGGCAGAATTAATATTGTCAAAATGGCCATACTACCAAAAGTGCTATACAGATTCAATGCAATTCCAATTAAAATCCCAATGACGTACCTTACAGAAATAGAGCAAGAAATTTTGAAATTCATCTGGAAGAATATAAAACCCAGAATAGCTAAAGCAATCCTTCGCAGGTAAAATGAAGGTGGGGTATTGCAATACCAGAACTTCCACTATACTACAAAGCAATAGTAACAAAAACAGCATGGTATTGGTACCAAAATAGACAGGTAGATCAATGTTACAGAATAGAGGACATGGACACAAACCCAAATAAATACAATTTTCTCATACTAGAGAAAGGTGCCAAAAATATGCAATGGAGAAAAGATAGCCACTTCAACAAATGGTGCTGGGAAAATTGGAAATCCACATGTAACAGAATGAAACTAAACCCATATCTCTCACCATGCACGAAACTAAACTCAAAATGGATTAAGGACTCGGAATCAGACCAGATACCCTGCATCTTATAGAAGAAAAAGTAGGTCCAGATCTTCAACATGTCGGCTTAGGACCAGACTTCCTCAACAGGACTCCCATAGCACAAGAAATAAAAGCAAGAATCAATAACTGGGATAGATTCAAACTAAAAAGCTTTCTCTCAGCAAACAAAACTATCAGCAATGCAAAGAGAGAGCCTACAGAGTGGGAAAAGATCTTTGCCAATCATACTTCAGATAGAGCACTAATCTCCAGAATCTATAAAGAACTCAAAAAACTCAACACCAAGATTACAAATAACCCAATCGACAAATGGTCTAAGGAAATGAACAGACACTTCACAGAAGAAGATCTACAAGCAATCAACAAACATATGGAAAAATGTTCAACATCTCTAGTAATAAGAGAAATGCAAATCAAAACCACCCTAAGATTCCATCTCACCCCAATTAGAATGGCGATTATCAAGAATACAAGCAACAACAGGTGTTGGCGAGGATGTGGGGAAAAAGGTACACTCATACATTGCTGTTGGGGCTGCAAATTAGTGCAGCCACTCTGGAAAGCAGTATGGAGATTCCTTAGAAAACTTGGAATGGAACAACCCTTTGATCCAGCTATCCCACTCCTTGGCCTATACCCAAAGGACTTAAAATCAGCATACTACAGAGATACAGCCACATCAATGTTCATTGCTGCTGAATTCACCATAGCCAGATTGTGGAACCAACCTAGATGCCCTTCAGTTGATGAATGGATAAAGAAACTGTGGCATATATATATACAATGGAATATTACTCAGCCATAAAGAATGATAAAATTATGGCATTTGCAGGCAAATGGATGAAATTGGAGAATATCATGCTAAGTGAGAAAAACCAATCTCAAAAAACCAAAGGAAGAATGATCTCGATGATAAGTGGATGATGACACATAATGGGGCGTGGGAGGAGTTAGTTTTAGGGTTAGAGTTAGGGTTAGGGAGGGGGGCAAGAATGGAGGAAGGAAGGACTGTATAGAGGGAAAAGAGGGGTGGGAGGGGTGGGGGGCAGTGAAAAAAATAACAGAACAAATCAACCAGCATTACCCTATGTAAATTTATGATTACACAAATGGTATGCCTTTACTCCATGTACAAACAGAGAAACAACATGTATCCCATTTGTTTACAATAAAAAAATAAAAAAAACAAAAAAAAAACCAAAAAAAAGAAAAGGCATACCAATTAAAAAAGAAGAAATAAAAATGCCCTTATTGTCATATCACATCTACGTTAAAAATAACTTCAAAGAATCAACAATAGCAAGAAATAATAAAAAAAATTTTAATACTTAAAACTGCAACTGAAAATTGACAAGTAAGGTGATAGAAATCACAACACAAACGACAAAGTCAAAATACATGCCTTCAATAAATAATTGGAATTGGGAATTAATGACTCAACACCAATGAAATTAGCACTCAAAAAATGAAATATTTCTAAATTTTTTGAAATGCATACAGGATCTATATGCAGAAAACAATGAAATACTAGCAGAAGAACTCAAGATGTAAATTAAAGGAGCAGTATTCTGTGGCATAGATTAAAAGACTCAAAATTATGACAATATCATTTCTCTCCAACTTTATCTATATATTCAATGCATTTGCAATCAAAATGCCACAAAATTATATCATAGTAATCGACAAACTTATTTTATAGTAATTGACAAACTTATGCCAAAATCTAGTGCATTGAAATTACAAATAATGATTTAGACATTAGGGGGCACCAAGTTGGCATGCAAAGTACCATAAAGTGATCTGATTATATTACTAATGTATGAAATGAACTCACTGAAGGGCTGAGGAAAAAAAAAAAACAGATGTATTATTGAGTAATTTTGGGAATTAATGAAGTCTGATAGACTAAAAGCAAAAAAAAAAAAAAAATATATATATATATATATATATATATATATATATATATATATCTAAGAATTATATACCCTAGTTGATAAAGCTGTTCCCCATGAGGTTTGGGTTTAGAAACCAGTGTACCTAAAGACTGTAATTGAGCAATTAAATAAATGGAAGACAGATGGCAGGAATCAGTGTTTTCCCTGCTAAAATGGAAGTTACAGATAAACCAAAGAAGGATGTTAAAATTATCCATTTAGTAATGAATTACAGTTAAAACCATCAGCATGAACTCATGTGAAGATTAATGTAGATCTAATGTTGATATTTATATCTATGGATCAGACACACACATACATGCACATACATGTAGAGATGTATATATACATATGTTAGCATGCACATGTTTTTCTTATCTGTCTACTGAGAAGGCCTAAAGGAACAACAACCTAGTAACAATGAACACAGTGTCAAAACTGTTACTCCAGTAAAACTAAACAGATTTCCTTGAAGGAATGAGATTTTAGGACAGGACAAGGAAAATCCATGATGAGCTTGAGGCAAATTGTCGAGTCAGACAGTAATGATGTACTAAAACATACAACAAGCAACAAGGACCTATGTAAAAGAGATATAAGATCCAATTGAAGGAACTCCCAATGACCAAAACAGAAGAATTTCAGAAACAAAAAATAAAGGGATATTGGATTATAATGGAATAGCTATGAGACCATACTAATATGTATCAATGTTTAATTAAATGAACAAATAGTTATAAAGAGATGCTTACTTATACAAAAAAAAAAATTCCAACTATTTTATGTTGGTACACCACTCTCAAAAAGATAAAGAATAATTCTACACTCCTTGAGTATCTTTCCTTGGAAGCTATACCTTGTGACTTGTTTTAGCCTACAGTAGAGAAAAGGGAGAAAAAACTAATAACTTCTCAGTGAAGAAACCTGATAAACACTACCTGGGCACCATAATATGCGGGGCTCTATTCTGAATATAATAGAAGTCACATTGAAAAATCAAGAAGACAGTTGAATGTTCTAGTCTATCGTTCAGGTTGTGGTCCAGGCTTTGTGTTATTTACATCAGCTGAAGATAATATAGATGACATAATAATAATAATAATAATAATATATACAGTATATATATAATATATATGTATAATAATAAAATACAGTTTAATATAGATGCCTTTTCATTTTCTCTCAACTTAAAACTCAGAAATACTCTTGCAACTATAATTTTTTTCTCCCAAACAGAAACTGTGTCAGCATACTTTAATAAGACCCTAGGGATAAGATTAATAAAACTATTTGAATTATGAGATATTGTAGATTATGTTAGGGAAATTGAGCTCTTCATGGAAATAAAAGCATAAATTGGCAGATTATGAAATAATCAAAAGCAAGCATCTTCATATAAAATAAACCTTCTTTCAGGTATATTTTCAACTGCCTGGAGCCTTAACACTTTCGACTAATTTTTATGCAAAAAAATATTTCTCAACATTCCATCTCGTAAAAGAGATTGTCGTCTGTTATCCATGATTTCAAAGAATCAAAACAGCAGCCAAAAAAGGAGTAGTATTTTTCTTCATTGTAGAAAAGCCTTGTTAATTAAAAGGATAGTGTAGCATTAAAGCAGTGGTGCCCAAATTCTGTGCATCCCACTAATCTGCTATGTTTCCCATTCCAGCCTAATGTCTGGGAATCATGAAAGATTTGCATTACTAAAAGTGATATTGTCACGACTGTCCAGAGGCCTCCACTTCCAGAATTACTTCTGCAAAATAATACTGAAAAACATAATGTATCAAACAGAAAAGTATTGATCAATTGGTAATAAAATATATAGTTAAAATTATGTAAGTAGGGTTTTGTTTACAGTAGTCCCCTCTGAAGTGTGTTTTCATTTTTGCATTTTCAGTTACCTTGCAGTCAACTGAGGTCCAAAAACAGTTAATGAAAATTCCAGAAATAAATATTCTACATATTTTAAGTTGCATGCCATTCTGAGTAATGTAAGAAAATGTTACACCATCCTTCCTGGAACTTGAATCACCCCTTGGTTCAGCATGTCCACACTGTATATGCTACCCATCACACATCAAAGTGTGTTCAAGTCATCTCTGCATCATATTCTAATGCCACTCTGCACTGTCTTCATTGTCATCTTCCTTCTTCTCATCACACAGGCATTACATCATTCCACACCATGACACGTAGAATAAGTACAGTATGAGGAGACATTTCTACAGAGAGACCTCCTTAAATTTACATTTGTTACAGTATATTGTAGTAATTGTTCTTCCATTTTGTCAGTAGTTGCAGTTATTAATCTCTTACTGTACTTAACCTATAAATTAAACCTTACCATATACATTTATGTGTAAAATACCAGTATATTCAGAGTAGCATTCTGTCTGCAGTTTCAGGCATCCACTGGGGGTCTTTAATGCTTTTAGATTAAAAAAAGATGCCTTTATTTTCACATACATTGCATATTATGTCATCACTCTTAACATTAACCGTATCTACATGTGCAATCACTGTGTGATTGTTGTCTAACTTTAAAAATCTATCACCACAGGATAATTACCTTATGACCTTTTTAAAATTCAACCTTAGGAAAGCATCTAAGGGAGAGCAGATAACATAGTGAATACAGTGAGTATTTTATCCATTAAAATAAATAAAATTAAATAAAAATTTAAAAAGTAAAATATTTGATTTACATATCATCATTTTTCCAAGTATATTCTCAGCCTACAATCATCATTGTCCATGCATGTACCACTTCCTAATGTCTGACAAAGAAGAAAGGTGAAGGGATGACATGCAGAATGCAAGTAGCACTTTGAAAAAAATAGATATGAATTCAAGATAGATGAATAGATGAATTCAGTCTCTCAGATTTACAAATACAAATATTAATTTTTTCAAAATGAATACTTAAATTTTTAAATTCAGTGTGAATTATTTATAGTAAAATGTCCATGATGAATTCTTAGATACCTTATAAGACCTATTTATAGGACAAATCAGATTAATTCATAGATATCTTCAAGTGCTATTTATAATGCCATACATAAGTAGGAGAAAGTTTTTATCTATACCAGTTGGGGTTTAATTGCTCAAATATTTGAGTATCAGAGGAAAGGAGTGTCCTCTGGTTTAGCAGCATAAGTCAGGTAGAGGAAAAGGAAGACCAAAGAGCTGAGAGAAGAGCTAGAGAATAAAAGATAACCTATGCCTGGTATTCTTAAGTATGGAATATTGTCTACTAGTAAGTATTACTTAAAAATTCAACATCTCCGTTCAGTCTCCTATAGCGGAAAGTACCAAAAGAAATTAATAGAAGCTGCCATCAATTTCTTTAGAAAAGTCATATCAAAATTGCAATTGCTGAAGCTCTCCTGTGTTCATGTGAACCTCAGAAAGAACAGGAAGAACTGAACTATTTCTCAGTAAAATTGATCTATTTTTCTCTGGATAAGTGCAGAGTGTTATCAGCAGAGAAAATTTGTTTTTTTTTTTTAATTCATTATATTTCTCTCTGGGAAAAAAAAACTGAATGTGAATTTAATAAGTTAACACGTGAAGAAATTTAGCAGGTCTTAACACTTAGCAGTCAAAAAATGAGAAATGCCAAAGTAAGGAACACATTGATAGTAGCCCATGGAACAAAGATTTGACAGCTCCTCTCCCCATCCTTCTGTTCTCACTACCCCAACACCTCACCTCCCTATTGGGAAGTGGAACCAGGGCACAGTAATTAGTTTCCAATGGAGACTACGTGAAAATGAAAACCTTTTAGAAGAAAAGTACTATCAAAAGTGGCAAACTTCCTTAACAAGACCCCCATAGCACAAGAAATAAAAGCAAGAATCAATAAATGGGATAGATTCAAACTAAAAAGTTTTTTATCAGCACAGGAAACAATCAATAATGTGAAAAGAGAGCCTACAGAGTGAGAGAAAATCTGTTCTACACACACTTCAGACAAAGTACTCATCTCCAAAGTTTATAAAGAACTTAAAAACTTTACACCCAAAATACAAAGAACACAATCAATAAATGGGCTAAGGAAATGGGCAGACACTTCACAGAAGAAGACATACAGGTGATCAACAAATATATGAAAAAGTGCTCATCATCCCTAGTAATTAGAGAAATGCAAATTAAAACCACCCTAAGATTTCATCTAACTCCAATTAGAATGGCTAGTATCAAGAACACAAGCAATAATTAGTGTTGGTGTGGATGTGGGGAAAGAGACACACTCATACATTGCCGGTGGAGTTGCAAATTGGTGCAGCAACTCTGGAAAGCAGTGTGGAGATTCCACAGAAAACTTGGAATGGACCCACCTTTTGACCCAACTATCCCGCTCCTCAGTTTATACCCAAAGGACTTAAAATCAGCATATTACAGTGATGCAGCCATAGCAACTCAATCACAATAGCTAGGTTGTGGAACCAACCTAGATGCCCTTCAATTGACAAATGGATAAAGAAACTGTGGTGTATATACACAATGTAATATTACTCAGCCATAAAGAAGAATAAAATTATGGCATTGGCTGGTAAATGGATGAAGTTGGAAAATATCATGCTAAGTGAAATAGGCCAAGTCCAAAAAACCAAAGGTGGAATGTTTTCTCTGATAAGTGCATGACAATATATAATGATGAGGAGTGGCAGGGGGAAGAGAAGAAGGAAGGAATTTGGATGGTGTAGAGGAAAATGGGGTGGAAGGGGGTGGGGGACAGAAAGATAGTAGAATGAAACAGTATTACCCTATGTATATGTATGATTACATGAATGGTGTGAATCTACATCGTGCACAACCATAGAAATGAAAAGATGTACCCCCTTTGTGTACAATGAATCAAAATGCAGTCTGTAAAAATAAAAAAGATTTTTAAAAAGTATTTGAAAAAAAATGTGATTAAATAGTGCCTGGCGCACGCACGCGCGCACACACACACACACACACACAAAAGAAAGCTTAAACAACAAGGTGTCTTCTTGTGGAAGAGTTTGGATTTTCTCTAAGGAAGGACAGTAGAACTGATTGTCTAAGAGAACTGAAAACAAAACACTATCAGTGGGGCAGGAGAGTCAGGTCAGGACTGAAGAAGAAAATGTCCATACAGGATTTTTTATTGTATTCTATGTATCTAAAAAGGGATTAATATTAGGGGAGGGAGACGTAAGTGAAATTTCAAGAAATCTAGGTATTAAACTGCATTTCCTACATAAGAATTAGTTTCTTTCCTTTCTAAAGAGACTCATGTGATTAATCTTGTAAACTGAGGGAAAGATATATTAGAGGAAGGGGAGAACACTCATGTCCTACTCCAGGGAGGTAAGATGCATGCCTGATCTCTATTCCTGTCATGGATTGGGATCAGCAATAGAAAAAATTTGACGAAGATCCATTGAGAATGATTCACAGCCCTAACGGAATGATTTTTTTTTGGGGGGCGGGCATTTTTGATTATGGCAGACGGTAGGAGAAACTATCACAAAGAGGAAGCCAAGGGTTCTCCAGAGTAGGGAGCTCCTGGAAGAAACAAATGGAGCTTACAGAATTGTCTGTCTGTGTCTATGTGTATGTATCCACGCATTCTTTCCTGAGACTGCCAGGAGCTTTTTTCAAGGGTGAAATTCTAATTGAACAAATATGAAGATATAAGTTAGAGCACTGGAATGTGGAAAAATGAGATTTAACCTTTTGGAGGTGAAAATCAAGAAGGAAATATTTGTTTAAAGCATTGCTGTTTTTACAAAACAAAAAAACTACAACCTTAATTACAAACAAACAAACACAAAACTAGGGTTGCAGCACAGATACCTGCTTTAAGAGTAAGCTAGGGCCAGAAACAATGAGTAGAAGCCGGTTCTCAGAAGCCTGCTTTCATGAGGACCCACCCATGTGCTAAAATGGTTCCATCAGAGCCCACTGACTCTTGGTCAAAAGCAAACCTAATGTTTCAAAAGAAAGAAATCCTAATTTAGTCTCTTAGCAGTGTCACAAATTGGGTAATTGTAGCATGTGGTACCCATTTAAAAAATATATGCTTTATTATGAGCTTAAGCAAAAACTGCAGATTTAGAACTTAGATATTAGAATTAGATAAGGATCATGGAATAGCTAAATCTGAGACATTTAAAAGTGATGATGCATTAAAAACAACAAGCCAAAAGAGACCTATTTATTAGGAGGTAAAATGAAGAAATGAATTAGAACAAAGGAATAAAAGACATGGTGATGGAAATATGAATGTAAGTTTAGGAATATGAGGGGGAATGAATTAAAAAGTTAAGTGAAAAATTTATTTCTACATAGGATGGTTTTAACCTCCTGATTTTTCATTGATTTGTTTCCAAACCATTTATTTAGTACCAGTATTCTATTATACTTTAAAGATTGCTTTCTAATAATGACACACATTTTTTAAAGTGGATGAATAAATACATAATGTACTCTTAGTTAATGAGGGATAAGTGTTATGTAGAATAAATAATTGAAAGTGTATATCAGTCTACCTGAACTGCCATAACAAAATGCCGTAAAATAGGTGGCTAGAACAATAGGAGTTCATTTCTCACAGTTCTAGAAGTCAAGAAGGTGCTGGCAAAATTGGTTTCATTGTGACTAGGATTTCTTCTTGCTTGTGGATGTCTACCATCTCACCATGTGCTCATATGCCATCTGCTTTGAGCACAGAGAGAGCACACACGCCCCCAAGCTCTCTCATTTCTGCTCTTTTAAGAACTGATTCCATCATGAGGGTCCCACCCTTATAACCTCACCTATTAATTCCCTTCCAAAAGCTCTGTTCCCATACCACTACCCTCAAGGTTAGGTTTTCAACATTAGATCTTTGGAAGAACATAGACATGCGGTCTAAACTTAAGGGAAATAACAATGATTTTGTTTTAGGAAAAAAATGAGTTATAACGTTCTTTCAGAACTCAAATAAATGTTGAATAATATGATTTTGCAACTTAATTCTGCCACTGAGTTTTTTTTAAAAACTTGTCATAAGTGAATACATCCCTCATGTTCCGAAACCGTAGTAAGGTAGATGACATGGTCTTCTGTGCATGCTTTATCTGTGTTGTGTGTGTTTGTAGATACACATGTGTGTGTATCCTTCCATTTTATTTTAGGTTTTCATTTTGCTATGAGGTAGTAAAGGAGGATGTTAAAAATTAACAGGACTATATATATTTTATTTCATCCCACCCTCGAGACCCTTGTGAAGCTATCATGATGTTTAGGATTTGTACTTCTATTTACTAAAAATTACTAAGTCATCAAGAGTTCCACAGAAATTAGTGCAAAGTAGACTGAAGTCAAATTGAAATCTATGCTCTCCATTTAGGCAATTTTATAATATTACTATGAAAACTGCTTACAGCACACAAATATGTTTTTTAGAGAATATTGAAAAGAAATGAGGGAAATATTTAGCTGAGATAATCGAATTTCATGCTCAGGTTCCTGGGGTGCAGGCAAAGAAGGGCAAATTACAGTCCCTGCTTCAGAACATGACACAAAACCCTAAAAATAAAAAGATACAATCTTACAATCTTAGATCAGGAAAAATAAGACAGAACAAGAAACAGAAAAGGTAAGTGCCAAGGAAACTGTCAACCTATAGAAATAAAGAGCTGATTCAGTCTTCCTTGCCTAACTATCAATCTCAGGAGCAATTCTGCCTTGCAAGAATATTCCCCTTTAGTTTAGAGATTACTCTGTTTGCAACTGAAGAACAGCAGAGGACAGGGAATATTTTAGTAAAGTTTTTCCTAGTTTTTAAAATTTATGTATGTTAGAAACATAATGAATCCTTGAGACAGCATTTATTTTTGTGGTATATAAACTAATCTATTAAATGAGAACACTATCCATAAAATTAGACCTAACTACAATTTATCAAGTCACTTATCATGTGACTCTAGCCATAGTCGCATATTTTAAATTCTTTTCAATTTAATTTCCACTAAAGCATGATGAATAAATATTATTCACAATTTGAAGGTTATGAACCCAAAAGAGAAATATTTAGAGGAGTTAATTATATTGCCACAAATCACATAGCTAATAAGAACTGCAATTAAGATTTAAATAACATTTTATTGCCATTATTTGGAGGTTTGGTTTTAGCTTTACAGAAAAATTTACCAGAAAGTTCCAAAAGTTCCCATATATCCTGTTAAACCTTCTTGTCCACATTTCCTCTATTAACCTCTTGCATTAGTATAGTACAGTTGTTACAGTTGATGAGCTAATATTGATACCTTATAACTAAAATGCATAGTTTATGTTAGGGTTTACACCTTGCATCATAGATTCAATGGATTTTGATAAATGTATTTATGTCCATCACTACAATGTAATACAAAATAATGGCATTGCCCACAAAGATCCTCCATGCTCCATAGACATATGCTTCCTCTCCTCTCCCAGGAACCCCTAGCAACCATTTGTCTTTTTATTGCCTCCATAATTTTGCATTTCCTATATGTCAGACAGTTGAATTATATAGTATATGGCCTTTGCAGATTGACTTCTGTCATGTAACAATATGAATTTAAGCCTTTGATTGATAGCTCATTTCATTTTATCTTCTTATCACTAGATAATATAGCATTGTGGGAATATACCAGTTTGTTTACCCATTAACCAATTGAAGTGCATTTTGATTATTCTTGACTTTTAGCAATTATGAGTAAAGTCATTACAAACATTTGTGTAAAGTTTTTTTGGGGGGTTTAAGTTTGCAACTCATTTAAGAAAATATCAAAGAAAACAATTCCTGGATCAACTGACAAGAGCATGACTGGTTTTGTAATTTACAAACAAGATGTCCCTAGTACTGCCGTACCATTTTATGTTCCTACTCACAAAGAATGAGAGTTCCTGTGGCTATATATTCTCACCAGAACTTGGTGCTGTCAGTGTTTTGAATCTTGAGTTTTCTGATAGATGTGTAGTGGAATCTAGTTGTCATTTTAATTTGTAACTTGCTAATGATATATGAGGAGCATTTTTTCACTTTATTGTTCACCATCTGTATGTATTCTCTGGTAAGTTGTCTGTTGAGATCTTTCACCTGTTTTTTAGATTGAATTGTTTTTTCACTGTTGAGTTTCAAGAGTTCTTTGTACACTTTGTGTATCAGTCTTTTCTCAGATATGGGTAAAATATCTTTACCCAATCTATATCTATAACTTAGCAGAGTGTTTTGCAGAGAAGAAATTTTTAATTTCAATGGAGTCTGACTTGTCATTTTTTTCTTTCATAGATTGTGTATTTACTACTGTATCAATAAGTTTTTGCAAACTCAAAGTTTACCTTGACTTTCCAAATATACTTTTAATGATAAATTTTTACATTGAAAATATAAATAATTTCTATCAATATTTGAAATTTATTTTCTATATTTAGTTTTTATGTCTCATTTCTTTTTATAGTTTGTATTGTACATGTGTAGACTGGAATGCGAAATTTGGATGTGTAAAAGAATTACAGCAAATGATATGAAAATATTTCACCTAAAATTTTGGAAGCATCCCTACCAAATATCAGACATATTTTTACATTAAATAACTAAAAGATCACTCAAAGGAATGGAGAATGAATCCAAAGTATTGTTAAGATGTCATGATTTTATTTCCATAGAGTATGCTTACCAATCTATACATATATATGTATATATAATATATAATGTATGTGTATTATATGAATGTATATATCATATATTAGCTAAATATGTGTATACACATATACACATATATATAATATATAAACTTTGCTCCTGCTATAGTTCAATCTATGATATACACAAGGAAGAACAGCAACTCTGTAACCCTCTTTGCTTTGTAAAACCCAAATTTACTCCAAGCACAGATTGAAGTACACTTTGATAGTTGATCTCAGCACATACACTGGAGTTTTGGTATGTTCAAAACTGTCTCCAATAGCCCTACAATAAAAGAAAAACTAAATTAAAACTCAAATCTCTATTATATATTGTACATGGCATAAGTATTTCATCCCCTTCCCCAAAGGATAAACAACAAAGTTTCAGTCAAAACTATGTTCAGAGAAACAGAAATAAGACACAGAAATAGAGGTGATTACCCATGAGGAAAAATTGAATTTTTCTCATAATGAGTATGCATTATTCAATTACCAATCTGTTCTGAGTGAGACAAAGCATAGCTGTGGGATAATTACATATTTGTGATTTTGCAATACAGTTTAAAACATCCTCTAGGTTTTAAAATCTTTTTCTCTATAAGGAGAAACAGAATTATCTACTGTTCAAGTCCAAGGCACTCTTCAAATATTACATGCTGTACCGTTTAGAATTTATGTAACATTCAGGAATCTTACTGAGCTGGAAAATAGAGAGATGACTTTTTTTTTTCCAATTTGTTCTTCACTCATTTTCCAGTCTAGTAGTAAAATAACCGCTTGTAGAGGAAAAGTCAGTAAAAAAAGCCATAGGCCTTTCATGGTTTCCACTGGTAAGAACTAGTAGAAATACTTGATAAAATTTATCTGAGGAGAGGGCATCTTAGTGTCAGAACTGAAACATTTTTTTTCAACTGATTTTGCAAAGTAACTGTAAATATGATCTCTCCAGATTGAAAATATGGCAGATATGCTGCATAAATTGATTGAAAAAGCACAGTCTTATGCAAATTTTTCTAAATTAAGTTCATGGTTCAGTGATCTAAGCACCCCACCACAAAATTAAAATACATTCTAAAGAATCCTAAATCTAATTATATCTTGGGGAATAATTGCTGGATAAGGTCTTGGACAAGTCAAATGATCTTTCTAGGACCTAAATTTCTTTACAGCTCAATTTCTTTTCAGCTACTACAGTGTGCTGACTTAATGAAACAGAATTTAATAAACATCTTAACAAGCAATTCTAGGGAGTAGGAGAGCATACCTTTCAAAGAAAAACATCTGGGACTCCTTTTCCCCTCCCCAACCTCACTCCCTACCCACAGTTTACCACCTTCTGCAGAGGATTAGGGAGCTCTTCTCTCCAGGTTGAGAACACACTCCACTATTGATATCAAAACGATTTCAGAACCACATTCTGCATTGCATGTCACTGAAATATTTTGTCATCGCATAATATAATTTCTCTAGAAGAAACTTTATTTCATAAGGCTGAATTAAATAGTATCTCATTCAAAGAACTAAACAGCTAGGGAAATTGCTTACTTTGCACTCCTGAAGCAACTTGCATTAAACAAAGACCGATATTTTTAAGAGTCATATATTTTAACATTGTCTCCAGTCTTAAATTTCTTTCTACCCAGGTTCTGCATATACAGAGGTTTGTTTGTTTGTTTGTTTTAGTTCAAATAGTTTTGACGGTACTAATTTTTAAACATTTGTTTTCATTTCTTAAGAGCTGAGGTTTTCATAGGGCATTTCTTATGACTTAAGAATAAAGTTTATGAAAACCAGTGAATTCAATTTCAGAACCACTTGGTCATTGATCCAGATCTCAAATTTATATTCTTGGATAATGTCCAAAAAAAAAAAAAAATGAACCAAAGAAAAAGAAAAGGAAGAAAGAAAGAGAAATCTTTCTCTTGGTCCTAAAAACAAGCTGAAATTCATTTTCAGTTATCATCCAATTTAAATAATCATTTCCCACCACCTGCTACATGACTGGGAAGAGAGGTCATATATTGATTTTGGGGCCTAAGTATAGTTCTACTGATAGTGCTTAAATGCCATTTTTTTGAATTAGCTAAGACTCATTAACAAGCACGTTTCTGCCTATGTAGAGCAATTATATATGATACTATTAGCAGTATCAATTAAGATAGATAAAGTAATAGCCTAATTGAATGCATGAGGAGTCTAATGGCTTTGCTTTCCCTGAAAATGGATTACACTCTATTCTCACGTACAATAAGGCAGACACAGGATCAATAGAGTTTTATGTTTAGGAAAACTACTAGTCTGAAGGATATGGAGACCTAATTTAGGACTCATTACTCAGATTTTTAACTTAATCAATGGAAAATTTGTCATAAAATTAAAGAGTTATTTGAAAGTCTGTGCTCATGTTATTTCATTCCAAAACACTGGGACTTTTATAGTTTTTATTTGTATATATGAAACAGTCTTACACTTGGCTGCAATATTCAATACAGGTTTTTTTCTTGATTTGTTTTGTGTTTAGCTGTTTATGACATTTTTACATTATACAAAATGAACCTGGGCATTGGTGGGTCAATGTACCAATATTCCAATAGTTGCATTACTAAGGAATCCACAATATTCTCATGAGGAAAAATGTAAAGTTATTATAAATTGTCTGAGCTCTCCTCTGGTAGAAATTAAACTTATTTTGATGGAGAAACTAATCTTTATTTTGCAGAGTTTTTGCAAGTGATAGTTTTCTCATATCAATCATTCCCTTGCATTTGAGTATAACACAGCCTTGGGAAAGCTTCAGGCTTCTAGGTATTTTCCAATATTCTTGATAGAAGCAATTTTGGAAAAACAGGAGAGATAGCAAATGGAATTCAAGTAAGGTTTATGTAGGTAAACCACTGGGATGAAGCAAGAATATTTTTAAGCAAATGTAAAGTGAATGAGCTTTGCAGCAATCCAAGCTTTAACCAAAGCTTTGTAAAACTCAGAAGCTTAGGTATTATAGTTCCTTCTCATCTCAGTGAATAACCAGAAGTACCGAGTGATAACTTATTGCAAAGAAGGTAAAAAAGCTCCTTGTGAAAATATGTTTTACTCTGCAGACATAGTCACAAGTGTACAGAATATTGATGTAGGAAAACTTTGGTCACCAAGCACAGTACTAATGCTCTCATTTATTAAACTATAAATTAAAATATTAATATTGTAGTGGAATATGGGGCAATGGATATGCTAAAATATAATTATTTTGAAGTGTAAAATGGTCACAAAGTTTCTGGAAAGCAGTCTATACTATCAACTAAAATGTAAAGTGCACATGCATAACTATTAACGAAGCAATAATATCCCAGAAATATTTTACCTTATACTAGTGTACTCATACAAATTTTCCAAGATGTAATGTATGTTAGCTTTAAACAACTAAGATTCATTTACATTCAACATGATAATAAAGAAACTGAGTAATTCTTAATTTATACAAATTCAGAAAATATGGTATATCCTCATGTACAAATATTGACTGTTTTCAATATATTTTGTTATAATTAAAAACTAAAGTGCAGAAAATATATAGTGTTGGTCTCATAGTATAAGTAAAATTTTAGCGGAGAATAATAAGCAAAATACAATAGGAATTTCTGGATTATCATTCCAGAAATAGATGCAGGGACCATTTAAAAGGTGTTAACATTATTATACAAGCTTTTATTGTTCTTTTTGTGTTGGCTTTTTTATCACACACACATGCAAATTTTATTTTTCATAACGTTACAACAATTTTTCCATGGGATATGGACAAGTATTTTTAAGAAATAAAAATATTTTTAAAAAGAAAAATAGTAGCCAGGTGCAGTGGCACATACCTGTAATCCCAGAGATTTCGGGAGCTCTGAGGCAGAAGGATCACAGGTTCAAATCAGTCTCAGAAAAATCAAGGCTCTAAGAACTCAGTGAGACCCTGTATCTACACAAAATACAAAATAGGGCTAAGGATGTGGTTCAGTGATCAAGTGCCCCTGAGTTCCAGGTTAAGAAAGAAAAATAGTATATATGTGAGCATGTTTATCTGTGTGTTTGTATATAATTATTCATAAAGCATGCCAAGATCTATGGTTATTTTTACATAAAGTTATACCATTATGTATGCATATATATACATATATATATTCATCTATTTAAACATGTTTTGTGTGGTCATACAATAGTTAGTTATGTAAACATGTATTGGATATAATTATTTCCTGGACTAAAATACTTGATTCGGAGGAATTTGATCATTGTGTCTTTGAATTCAGAAAATAAATCCATGTTTATCAAAAGTACTATAATAATCATCATGATTTTGTTAAATAATTTAATTAAAAGAAAAATATAACATTAAATAAATATTGACCAAATTATACTTTAGATCTCTATTGAATTATAAAATATGTAGTACAATGAAAGATTTAATATGCCAAATGCATGTTAAAATTAAAATTATTACTAATGAATTGAATGCTATATCCTTGAAAATTCATTAAAGAAAACACTGATATTACAACTATGAAAAAATATTGGTAAGCGTGTATTCATCCAGCTCTGAGCAAAGCACTTCAAATAGAACATTATGTGGAATGAACTCCTGGAGCATCATCAAAAGACTCTAAGAGAAAAAATACAACTAGAATTTCAAGGATAAGTTAAAGTTAATATGTATATAAAACCTTATGAAATCACTGTTCTTTTCATCAATGGCATATTCTGCATTTGTTGGCACTCTCTCTCTCTCATTAACTGAAGTGATAGCCACATGGTGGTTGACTATCTAGCTTTTTTGACCATCCAGTCTATTGACATAGTACATCTCAGGCTATGTTATTTACAATAAAAATGTCAAAAAGAACTTACTATGATTTAAATGTGTTCTTCAGTTTTGTGTTGGAAGTTGAATCTTCAATGCAGCAATACTGAGGAATAAGACCCTTAGGAGGTGGTTAGGTCATGAGGATTCTGCCTTCATAAATAGATTAGTGCTCTTATTATAACAATGGATTCCTCTCTGTCCTTTCCTCACTCTTTTCCTATTTTTCCTTTTTTCTTTCTCTGTCTTTCTCTCTGCCTCATCCTGTCTTCTCTCTTATATCATAGAATGACACAACTAGAATGCCCTCATCTAAAGATGACAACCCCGTCCACCTTGGACCCTCAGCCTCAAAAACTGTAAAAAAATCTCTCTTTGTTTTATAAATTACCCACTCTCAGATAGTCTGCTACAGCAGCACAAAATGAACTATATCTACTACCCTCATGTGGAAGATATTGAAGTAATTTCAGAATTACTACATTTTAATTTTCTTTGCTTTCCTATCTTTTGATCTTTTATTATCTAACAAACAATACTTTACTTGAAAATTGAACTTTGTCATTTCTAATATTTTCAAATACAATAGTGTAATTTTCTACACTAGGAGGTATATTTAAAAATATCGATTACCTATGTAGATCTATTTGTTTTAGTTTGTCAGATTAATGAGTTAAAACATAAGCAGGTATTTTAATTCAATGAAAATTTTAATAAAAAGTTTAATAGAAATTATAACTTGATAGAAAAATTTGATGGACAAAATGCTTTATTGCAGAAATACCAGTCACATGTAGAAAACCACATAGAAAAATAATGACGTAGGAATAATTAGACTACCTAAGTAGCTTGCTATCTACATTTCTTTAATTTTAAGAAATATCTTTGTGAATCTGATGGATAAGTAACAAAATCATATTTTATTCTAAAATTGAACTAAATCCCATACATGTTACAAAATAGATTAATCAAAACCTCAAAATACTGTGGTCTTCTGACTCAACTGCATTTCGTATGGAAAAACAAACAGTATTAGGAAACTATTTCAAATAACTCGTAAATACTTTGCAGGAATTTTAGAACCCTTTCCAAAGCTATGAGAATTAACCTGTAAGAGAAAGTCATGTCAATACTTCACCAGATTTTCCAATAAATTTGTACTTAAGGAAATTCTATAAGGTAAGATGTGATCTCATGCAAATATTTTAACTTTGATATTAAATGGTCCTTAATCCAAACATGTAATGACCACTTGAATTTAACATGAGAAAAATGTACACATCCAGGTAAAGTGTGTGTTATTCTAAGTAAAGTATATTATTCTGAAAGGATGATACAAGATAATTTATTCTCATAAGTATTTGATTTTAACATAATTATTTTGTCTCCAGTGAATCTGTTATCTACTCTGATCAGACAAATATCTGTTTAGTTTATGAAACTTAAAAAATAAGACATTATTATGGTTTTAATATAAGGCGTCCCCAGGAATCCCCTGCGTCAATGCAGGAGTACTTAGGTGCTGGATTATGAGAGCTATAATTTAATCATTACATATTAGTTTGAATGGACTGACTGGGTGTTAACTGTAGGAACTTTGGGTACCGTGGAAGGAGGTGGCTAACTGAGGTTGTGTCCTAGAGAGTTTCACCTTCCCTGAGTTTCCATCTCTTCTCTCTGCTTCTTAGTTAACATGAACGAAGCAATATTCCTTCAGGATGCTCCTCTGCCATGATTTCTGTTTTACCTTGGGCCAAGGGAAATGGAGTAGGCTGACTATGCATTGACTAAACCTTTGAAACCATGAGACAAAATAAACATTTCCTTCTCTAAATCGTTTTTGTCAGGTGTTTTTGTTGCAGCTATGAAACACTGTCTAGCACATACATTCAGTTCTGAGGTAACCATTTAATGAACATATTATGTGCACTACAAAAATAAAAATAAAAACAAAAACAAAAACGAGAGGTACCAGATTTGTTTTTAAGTTGTCAAGGCATTTTTTTGTTTTGTTTTTATTTGTATTTGTTGTTGGTTTTTTGTCTTTTCTCTTTTGGAACTGGGGATTGAATCCAGGATTTCACATTTATGAGAGGAGCACTTTGCTACTCACCTACATCCTAGCCCCCTCCAACCCTGGTTATTTTTTAACAACTAAGACGATTATTGGATGAAATTAGAAAAGTTACCCTATTATGTTAGGACCCAAAGCTCCTCATTATTTTGGTAGAAATGTTATACAAAATTATTTTTGGGTCTTTTTCTACATTAGTTTTCAAACCTCAAACACTTAAGTCTAAATACATAAAGTTATTATTGGTCATATTTTTAATATTTGATTCAACTTATTGCAGTGAGTTTACTCATTTGAAAATAATTTTAATATTAAGAACAATAGTGTCAATTCTGTACTACAGGACAAAGTTTGATAGAGAAAATGCTCTATTGCAGAAATTCCCAATGTGTGCAAATATTTGTATAGAATACTGAGTAAGTGTGAATTCATGGAGTCAGATTGCCTAGATTTCCACCTTGACTCATGATATATTGACTATGCGGTTTATTAAGATAAGTTACTTAATGTCTCCTAGATATCAGGTTATTTCAAAGTAAAATATGTCAAGAATGTAAATCCTCAACAGTGATAGAAATTATTATTTAGTACATTTCCTGAGCCAAAAGTTGTCTATATTTCAACCAAAAAGTTTCCTAGAATTATTATTCCTGATAACTAAATATTGTGAGATATTAGTTGAAAACATTTTATAATCAGTTAATTCCAGTTTTTAAGTAAATCTTTGTTAATATGAATTAGAACTCCTGAAAAGCTTGAAACACCAACGTAATTGCATTAAAACACAAAGTGTTTAATGAAAATTAAAATTGAGAAAATTTTATTTTAAAATGTGTACTCCAGTGGAGGGCATATATTCAATGTGTAACATTTTAAAATGTTTTTGTAAATAATTAGATTCCAATTTACAGTGACTCAGATTCCTGGGATCTTAAGAAGCCACTCTATAGGCCAGGCATTGATACACATGTATAGCTGCTTTATATAAGTAAGTAAATGTGTAGTTCACACTTAGAGGTTTCCAATACTTCCTAATTTAGGTTGTAACTTCAAGTATGTATATATTAGTAAACTACAGTGTAGAATCAATTAAGTGATAAAGGTGATGTGGAAAAGGCATGATTTGATTTCAAACTGGAACATTGGAGGTGTCTTCTGCAAGTCTGAGCTTTAGAGTCAGGATTAAAAGGAGTAGTGAATGTCAACACCAAATGGAAACCTTGGAACTTTACAGAATGAGCAATTTTACTGATTCATAGAAAGTGACAATTTGGAAGATAATAGAATAACTTGGTCAAAATGAAGATGTAGCATAAAGTGAGATAGAAGGTACAGAAATGAGAAAGTAAATGTGAGTGATTTCATAATCCTGGAGGCAAACGATACCAGACTTATTTTAAGTCTAATTCAACACTGAATCTGATGTGGTTCTTCAAAATACTTGATAAACAAAAGAATGACCACTTCATATAGATACATTAGGAAAGTATTCCTTCAATGGCAGTCACTATCCTCCTTAAATAAACCAATATTTAGTTAACTTTTAGTTAAAATTTAATATATATATCTATTGTATACTTTTATTATTCACAAAGAATGTTTTATACATATGTGTGTGTGTGTGTGTGTGTGTGTGTGTGTGTGTGTATGCATTATATAAAATTGCCGAATTTTCCTTTGTGGATGAGTCCATAGCAAGATTGCTAATGTTCCACTATTACTTGAAAAGCTACTGTACTTTTTTTATTTCTTGAAAGCAGGGTTCTCTCTCTCTCTTTCTCTCTCTCTCTCTCTTTCTCTCTGTATCTTTATACACATTCAAATATGCATACTTACATAGTGTATACATATCCATGTACTCATGTACTCAAACAGGATGTGTCTATATATATATGTACATATGTCTATATATGCCCTAAGCATATATAGCATAAGCATATACATTACAAATATGTATATATGCATATAGTAGATAGATACAACATAACATGAGGTCAACATATATATGTATTTGCTCTGTATTTATTTATATGTATGTATGCACATATGCAAACATGCATAAGCATATATATATAAATTGGCTTAACTAAAAGTTTAGTAGGTCAACCAATTGTAGTCAACATACACATATGTATGCTCATATGGGTTGTATTCACACAAATATAGAACTACACATTAATCATCTTTTAAATTATTAATGAAAATTTAAATTCAAAGCCTCTATTTTCTAGCTATTATTGTTTAATTAGATTTTTTTAGATCAGTGCTTTAGAATTTTTTAAGCTTGTGCATTTGTCAACTTCTCCAAGTTTTTATTTTTCCATTTGCATATGTTCAGATGATATCATCAAGCACATACAAGTGGATGATCATGATAGATACTATTTGGACTTTTAGTTTCTTATTAGTTTAGCTTCTTACTCTTTTACTCTTTTACATCGTGAATTCTTTTTTTTTTTTTTTTTGCCTAATACTTATATTGCTACTATGCCTAATTAAAATTATTGTTGCATTTTTCAGTACATATTTTTTCAATCAGGTAAATTTTCCTTAACCTTATTTTGAAATTTTTGCTGATGAGACACAGCATTTTAATCCTCCTCCTGGTGAATTTAAGTAATTTCACCTTATATCTTCAAATATAATTTTCAAGTTCATCATTTTATTTTTATTGTTATGTTGCTCATAACAATGAAGAACCACATCAGATTCAGTGTTGAATTAGACTTAAAATAAGTCTGGTATCGTTTGCCTCCAGGATTATGAAATCACTCACATATATATATATATAGACACATATATATATAGACACATCCTGTTTGAGTCTTTGATTTTAGTCTTATGTATGCATATGTAAATCAAGAGATAATTAAATTTCTCAGCTTAATTTATGGGCTTATTGGTTTATGTATCATGTCTTTGTGTTCAATAGTTTTCTGTAGTAAATAATATCCCTCAAAAACAAATTTAATAAAAATATGTGATTTGTGATAACTTTTGGTCTTTAATATATCCAAAAGTATCATTACTTTATCTTCATATTTACTGTTGATTTCTCTGTGTATGAGTCACAACTTTTTGAAGACAAAACTTATTTTCTATCTACCTGTATGAATGCTGAGAAGCCAAGTTTTGTTATTTCATTACTTGTAGACAACCTGTTCCTTTTAAATTGTTTTATCTATCTTAGAAATTCTGCAGTTTTATTAAAATTAGCTTGGTATGATGCTATTTTTTTTTTATCTTGCCCAGTCTCAGACTGGTTTCTTAATATGCAAAATACAGAGTCTATCCTATTTGTGGGATATTTTTATTTTATGACTGTACTTTCTAATTTCAAGGTAGCTAATCATTTTATAACTATCTGTTGTCATTTTATTTCATTCTGATTTTGTTTCATGATATTTGAAAAATGTATTTTTGCTTTTTAAATTTATAATTATTGAACATCACCCAGATGTTGATTATGAAAACTTTGATGGAATATGCTTTAAAATTAATTTAATGTAGAAGAATTATGTCTGTGATTTATTTTGGTTATCATTGACTTTTGTATATGTTGTAATGTGAATGAAAGTCTTTTGTAGTTATTTTGACTATTTTAATTTTTACTTTGCTCATATTTTTCTCTCTAATATTTGTGAGTGTGAAATATGACAGATCAAGGGTCAGACAGCAGTTCGCTCAGTCCCAAGGAAGCAGATTTTCCCTTTCCCCATGCCTTTTCTCTTTCCCAATGAGCAGCAACTACATTAAGGTTTCATTTAATTAATTCGTAAGGCCCTTGAATTTATGCAGTGAATCACATTGTGGTCCTCAGTTCTATGCTACTACTTTTCATCCACAATTTCCCAAACATCTAAATGTCTTTTTCTCAGGCATGCCTGCTTTGGAATCTAAATTAAGGCAGTCCATAACTTCAGTCTTTGTTCTATGTTTATCATTTTTGAGCTTCTCTTAGTCCATTAAGATACTGGCATTTTATCTGAATTTAGATTTTCTTTTATCCCCTGCTTTTTCATGCTTTTTGAAACACAAAAAGTTTCAAGCATGGACACAACTGTATCATATTCTATAGGAATAAAAGAGGCTATTTCGTCCTAAAAAAACTGATAGTCTGCAAATAATTGTTTTCTCTTCAACTCTGGTTCCTAGCATATGACAACTTCTTTCTTTTCCCCTTCCTTGATGGTAAACTTTTCACAATCTTTTGCTTGTGTCTCTTTATCTCTTCAATTCTAAATATCAGTGTGTCCCATCTTAGATTATGGGCCTATTATCTTTTCTTTTTGTCCTACTCCCTTGTGATTTTGTCCAGTCATTTGACCATAGTTCCTATACATATATAGATAACACTCATTTTATAAACAGCTTAAACATTTTCTCTATACTCTATACTTGAACACCCAACTGTCTACTCAGTATTTTCACTATACACCATAGTCTTCACAAACTTAGCATGTATAAAAATCAAGCTTCTGAATATCTTAAAACACAATCCCTGCTATGTTTGGATTTGAAAGTTTCTCCAAAGTGTAATGTGTTGAAGGTTTGGTCCTCAAAGCAGCAATGTCCTGGAGAGTGATTAGACATGAGAACTCTGACCTTGTCTGTGGACTAAACTTTTGATAACCCAATGGACTACAGGGAAATACCAGAAACTGTATGTGGTGAGGCACAGCTGGAAGAGATAGGTCACTGGGGGTCCTGGAGTTGTTTATCTTGTCCCTGACCCCTCCTTCTCTCTCTATTTTTCCCAACTGCCATAAGCTCAGCAACTTTCCTTCATGAAGCCCTTCTGCTATGATGTCCTGCCTCACCTCAGGCTCAAAGTAATGAAGCCAGTCAATCATGTACAAAAAACCTCTGAAACCCTGAGACAAATCTTTTCACCTTTACATTGTTCATGCCAGATATTTAGGTCATTCCAGAAAAAAAGAGAGAGAGAGAGAGAGAGAGAGAGAGAGAGAGAGAGAGAGAGACTGACTAATAACAATCTCCTTCAACAACTTTATAAAACCTAAAAAAAATATTTCTTACAAGAACTTCCTTCAGGAAGTTCATGGAGGTTCTTCTCTAAGCAAATGATTTACTCAAAGAGAAGACAGGACTCATGGCAAGTAGAACACTATGCTTAAAAATGCAAAACAAACAAACAAAGGTGTTCTGAATTCCCTGGATGATGTTTAAGGGAAATTTCAGGATTTCAATTACATAGCACAACCAGAGAACAACCAGTAAAAGTTGAAGTAGAAAGCCTAAAATTCAACACTTCTCATCAGAAAAACAAGGGAAAAAAGGCCTTACATGATGCACTGTATTAAGGGAATTACACTTTTGTTAGAGGTTTGGAGAAGAATTAGCACTATGAACATATAAAAGTAAATAAATGAAAAGTCAAGCGATAATTAATATAGAAAAAAAATGATATTGCATGAGAAAAGGAACAACTATTATATAGTCAAAGTAATAAAAACCAAAAAGACCAAGTTGAAATAAATTATTTTACTTAATTGGAAAAAGTAAACTAGAATATCAATTTAACAAAAATTGAATACAAACTTATCACAAAGATTATCCAAGATTTTAAAATTTAAATGTATTTGAAGTGGGAAGAGGAGATAATAAGAGTTTTAAATCATTATCTATCAAAATGGGAAAGCAAAGAAAGTGTCGACTGTAGATTAAGAAAGAAATATTGTTACACATAGTATAGAAATAGCTAAAATGACTTAAAAATTGTTTTGGTGAATGAGATTATTAATCCATGGGAAGCAGTTAGGCAGTAATTTCTTTTTTAAAATATACACTTTTAATAATATTTGACTTATAAACCCATGTGTAGGTATGAAGCAAAATTATTTTAAAAATAATACCTAGAAATAAATGTGTTCCAAATTAAGAAACTAGATAAAAAATAATGAAACATACCTCATGACTTAGAATGAATGAAGAGATATAAAAGCAAATATTAGTTAAACAGGGAAACAATGCATTAGAGTTGATCAATAAATCAAAAGCCAGCATCTTTTAAAAACTAATCAAAGGATTTCTTGTAAAGATATAATTTTGTTCTCCATTTCCAAGTAAAACTTTACTTTTAAAACTTATAAATGCAAAAAGAGAGAATAAGAATAATAATAGGGGAATAAGAGAATAAAACATTTTACAGTAATAAACAGATAAGTGAGACATCTAAATTTTAAATTGGAAAAAAAGGTCAACTGAAAAATAACCTGATTTTTGCTTTAGGGAGTTTACAAAATCTGATAGAGACTGAAAATGGGGGAGAGATTTAAAATAGAGGGTTTAAGAAAATCTATCTTGAGATAGATTTCTGAATCTCTTTCCACACCACACAGGTGGGCAAGTATCATTGAATAATATAGTAAGAGTCTTATAGCTGGGGACAAAAGGCACAGCTGATGGCTTGGCTAATACACCGAAAAGAAGGGGATAAAGAAAGGTTGTGCATGTTGTGTGCTGAGATCTTCAGCTCTCCTCCTAAATCTCCAAAAACTGCAGGAAAAACCTCCAGACAGTAAGTGCCCCAGGTTTTGTTGTTGTTGTTTTGTTTGTTTGTTTGTTTGTTTGTTTTTTAATCTCAAAGAAACTTCATTGAAAAGAGTGAAGACAAAAAGGTTTAGAGAAAAGTTTGGAGGAATCAGATGTACAACTCCCCCCCACCTACCATTAATATTATCAAAGAGACATTAAAAAATCTGATTACAGAATACTATAAAATGAAGAACATTTGGAGAACAAAAACATTTTGGAAAATAAAAATCAAGTAATAGAAATAAACTAGCATATAAGTATCAGAAATATAGTTCAGAGCCAGCAGAGTGATCCATGCCTGTAATTATAGAAACTTGGGAGGTTAATAAAAGAAGAATCCCAAATTTGAGGCCAGTCTCAGCAACAGAGGGAGACCCCATCTCTAAATAAAAGAATAAAAAGAAATGGGGATGTAGTTCATTGGTAAAATGCCCCAGGGTTCAATCCTCAGAACCAAATAAAAAGAGTTCAGAAAATCTCACAAGAAATAGAACAAAACTAGACGATATAAAACATGTCAGGGACCATTGCGGTGGCATATGCCTGTAATCCCAGTGGCTTAGGAGGCTGAGGCAGAAGGATTGCAAGTTCGAGACCAGCTTCAGCAACTTAGTGAGGTTCTTAGAACTTAACAAAAGACTGTTTCAAAATAAATAAAGAAATACAAAAATAAATTTTAAAATGGCTGGGGCTTTGGCTCAATGGTTAAGCACTGCTGGGTTCAATCTTACTACCCAAAACAAAACATAGCAGAGGAGAAACACAAATAAATTGGAAGGTCCTATACAAAACTATTAACATCTAGGTAATAAAAGTTCCAGAATGAAACAGGGTAAAATGGAGATAAGAAATAAGTATAGAAAAACAAAACAAAACAAAACAAAAAACTGCAAAACATAAGGTTGTAATTTTTACATATTTAAAGGTTCAGAAATGCCATCAAAATAGATGAAAATAAACCCATACCAAGTCAGGTGATCAAGGTGATCATAATTCTAAGCAAATTATAAAGACCTTACAAGTTGCCAAAGATTTGAAAAAGACATTACTTTAAGCCAGAATGTAAACTGCCTGTGCCACTAAGCACACTGTTGTGTTCTATTGACTTTTGAGGGCAAGAGGGATCCACGCTTTCTCAGACAAGGAAGCAATGCATTGACTTACAATATATTTTTCTCTGCCACTGAATATAACAATCAGATAATTCTTTGGATTTTATTTTCTCTATACATGAAGTACCGAAAAGATTAGAAATCAGCAGAATCGGATTTCTCAGTAGTTCGGAAACCTAGAAAAAAGTGGAGTATTATATTTAAAAATCTTAAAGAAAAAAAAATGCTACCTAGAATTGCATATGGAGCCATAGTATAACAACAACTGAAATAACAAAGATGAAGTAAACTCAAATGTCAAAGACACAGGGTATAGAAATCAAAGCTCAAAGTCAGGAGAAAGGATACAAGATCTCAGAATCTCAGGGATTTCAGTGCAAGCAGACCTGACCCATTCTGAAATTCATCAGAAAAATACACAAGAAGCTTCTTAAAAATGAAATCTTAGCAGGACACGGTGACATAACCTCAGTGACTCAGGAAGCTGAGGTAGAAGGATTGAGAGTTCGAAGGCAGCCTCAGCAGGTTAGGAGACCCTGAGCAACTCATCAAGAACTTGTCTCTAAATTAAAAATACCTAAAAAGGGCTACAAATGTGGTTCAGTGGTTAAGAGACCACTGCAATCCCCGGTACCAAAAAAAAAAGAACAAACTCAGTGGACTAATTGATATGAATGAACTTATCAGAAGTACTCTAGTGGAAGAGAGATTAAAGTTGACAATTGACATAGTGGTAAGTACACAAAAATTAAGCAAATCTTAAAACAAAAAAAATTATAACTCAAGAAGAACAAATAGTTATATTACTGTACATTTCAGTCTTGAATATATTACATAATCAAATTATTGTAAACTTTTATCACAATCTTGCTTGACAGATGGAGGGAAAGAAAATGTAGGAGGACTTGTTAAGATGAAAGAGAATTAAATTTTTATATTACACTATGGGAAGTCAGCAGATTATGACCACAGAGGAAAATTCAAGAATAACATAACAGCAATAAATATATAAAGTAATTAACTAAAAGTATAATATATTAAACCCTCTGGGAAAATGAAAGGAAATATAAGAGACTTTTTTTTTTGTCCCAAAATTACTTGTAGTATTATCTGAAATGTTTAAATCACATACAGCCATAACTTTGTTTGAGTTTTCCAAATTTCAAACTTTAGGTTAATATTACAAATAATATATGAAGAGTTCAGAGCATATCTTCTTATTTTTTTATTTTATAAAAAGATGTTTAGAATAATCTATTTCATTTCATACTTTATCCTATTTTGATTACAATTATAATAATTAGTTTTAAAGACTACCAGTCTGAGCATGGTTTTTCAGTCTGCTTGTGAAGAGACATTACTTTAAGCCAGAATGTAAACTGCCTGTGCCACTAAGCACACTGTTGTGTTCTATTGACTTTTGAGGGCAAGAGGGATCCACGCTTTCTCAGACAAGGAAGCAATGCATTGACTTACAATATATTTTTCTCTGCCACTGAATATAACAATCAGATAATTCTTTGGATTTTATTTTCTCTATACACACATGTATGTGTATATAAGTGTATATATGTATATATGTGTGTGTGTGCGTATATATATATAGATATATACATGCAGTGATTTTATATGTATATAGGTTATTTTTAAATTTCTTGGTTCTTTTTAGTTACACATATGGCAGAATCCATTTTGATATAATTACAGAAGCATGGAATATATCTTATTCTAGTTAGAGTTCCATTTTATGGAGGTATACGATGGTGACGATGGTGGGATTCACTGTGTTTTCATATATGTGACTAGGAAATTTTCATCAGATTCATTCCACTGTCTTTCCTTTTCCTATCCCCATCCCTTCCCTCCATTCCCCATTGTCTAATCTACTGAACTTGAACTTCTATTCTTCCCCTCACTCCCCATCCCCTTATTATGGGTTAGCTTCCACATATCAGAGAAAATATTCATCCTTCGGCTTTTTGGAACTGACTTATTTCACTTAGCATGATGGTCTCTAGTTAATATTTAATATTATTCAATATTAAATTTAAGCCCATACCTCCAGCATCATTCTGTAATTCTATATTCTAGTTAGCTATGGTTACTTCCTATGTAGTATGGCCATGGATATGTTTACTGGTGCTCACCAACTGTTCATAGCAGACCTAGGCTGCTTTTGCAGATAGAAGCAGGAATAGTGGCTTTGAATTATAGGAGATTTCTTGATCATGGAAGATTCTTATTGTGGTGTCCTGTGGCACTTGTTACTGCAGAGTAAACTGCCCCACTTCAGTGCGTGGTTTCCTAATCCCAGAGGAGGAGGTATAGTAGTTTCCCAAGACTATGTAACAAATTATCGTTAACTTAAACCTAAAAACAACTGACATTTATTGTATTGTTTATTAAAAAGATTTGATTTTTACAAAATGAAACTCAGAGCCTCCATCAAAATAAATGAAAATAAATGATATAATGGATATTATATCATTTGTTCTATTATTGTTTTGATGGCCAGAAGCCCCAAGTCAAGTTTCATGCTGGTTGACACTCCCTTCTGAAAATTCTAGGGAAGAATCCATTCTTTGCTTTTTCCAACATCTGGTACCTACTGGGATTTATTGTGACTGCACCACACCAATCTCTGCCTCTGTCTTCATATGGCTTCTCCTCTTTGTATCTCTTCTAAGGACACTCGTAATGGGATTCAGGGTTTATCTCGATAATCCAGGATTTTTAACTTAATTACATTCACTAATACCCTGTTTGTGAAACAGAGTCACATTCTCAGGTTCTAGGGTGTGTATGTACATTTTCAGAGATCACCATTCTCAATGCACTTCACGTAACATTCCCCTTGAGTTCTTAGTTCTGCAGTATGAATTTGAAAGTCTTTCCTGAAATTCAATTTGTACTTCTTTTTCTCAGACATTGCAATGATTCTGTAATCACTTATTTCTCTGTAGTAAACTCTTTTATGATTACGTTAGGTATGAAAAATTTTTATTCTGCCTTTGACCCCTAACAAAAACAGTACCGAAAAGTTATCATCATGTTATTATAGTAAAATACTTGTTATTATTCTTGTCTATCCACAAGCTTGCATGCTTCTTGAAGGTTTGAACCATGTCTGTTTAGCTTGCTGATTCATCCATAATGATCAGCACAGGACTTAATCAAAGGAACTGTTAAAGAACCAATCAGTAAATGAACACTCTGACCTTTATCTTTTTAGAAGCTCAGTTCTGAGTCTTCTATTACCATTGTAAATTTTGTAGTCTTTTTATTCTTTATCATTCTCTACAACATATTGAGAATATTTCTAATATATTGTATAATTTGAATGTATATTATCTTCCTAACTTTATTTTTTATAACATGTTTCAAAATTTTTCCATTCTATTTTTAGATTTCTTGCAGTATATTCAGGACTCACACTTAACATTTTAATTTCTTTCTACTTCTCATTGAGTTTTCTTAATCACCCACTGAACAACACCCATTGCATATCTTTAGTGATAGAGTCCATGTTTTATTAAAATTTACATAGAATATGAGGTCATAGAGAACATAATGGTCATGAATGTGGACCCCCTTCAATGGAATTTGTGTCTTTATAAGAAGAGGAAGAGACCCCAGAGCTTGTACTCTTCCCTCCACTTGAGAATACAGTGAAAATGCAGTTATCTGAAACCAAGTAAGAGGGCCCTCACCAGAACTCAACTGTACAGAGACCCTGATCTCAGATTTCTAGCTTCTCTAACTGTAGAAATTAAAGTTTTTTTAATCCATTCTGTTGACAGTATTATGCTATGGCAGCATGAATACACTAAGACAATTACAACCAAATTTCACCTTAACCAAGAAAGGATTCCTATCATATGAATACAAATCAAGGTGTTCAGTTGAACATCAGTTCCAAGAGATGGTAGATATGAGCAAGGTAGAATATCAGACCTAGTTATCTGTAAAAACAGCAACAATAAATCTGCAAAAAACTTAGTGGACTCTACAGTCCTTTACATCATCACTGATGTACAGCAAGCCTACTTGTCAGAAATCAAGAGAGTATTTGTAAAGACTATTTCTCTTTGGAGAGAGAGACATTGGTATTCATCCAAGATGTAGGAGTGGTGAGCTTTTCAGTATCCTTCTTAAACCAAAGGAAATGAGTTTAAATGAGACTGCTCGCAGCTCTCACTATGCATCTCTTAAAAATGGAAAATGAGTAAATTGGTGATTAACTCACATGTGAGTAATTTAGAGGACAAGAGGTAGGCAAGCTGCTTGAATGTGGTGAACATGAGTGGTTACCTGTAGTTTTAGTGTGCAATTTTAGAAATGTTAGTGTACAGAACATTCAAGAGTTGTGGATCAGACTTGTCCATGCACCCAAGAGCATTAGCATGGGGACCAATTCAAGAGGGAATTGCTTACATGATTTTCTAGGAAGACAGATATAGGCAATTGGATTAAGAAGAAAAAGGGTGGAGGTGAAAGACTGCATTCTGTGGAATGAAGAATAGAGTAAGAGAATATGTTATCCCTAAAGCAGACTGAACAGCCACTTTCTGTTACCAATAATCTAGCCAAGTTAAGGGAACTGCAAGAACAAGACTGGGCTGGAAAGTCCAGAAACAGACTATTGCTAAGGACAATGACTTTCTCTTATGCACTCTTGCAAGGAAAATTATGCAGAATGTTAATTTCTTGCATGCACACCAGGAAACTCACTCCTTGCATCATACAAACCAACTAAGCAACCCAATGCTTATGATATCACTTCTTCTATAGCCTAACATAAAATCCTCTCTCTGAATGGGGATGGGCATAAAACCGAGGATTTTATGGAACAGATAGGCATCACTTCTCTAGTCACTACAACTGGACAAAATAGAGGGAGAGGAGGCCCTGTTTGGCAAAGCACTGTGAGGGATGGAAATGTTATCTGTCAACCTGTTGCCACTGAGCTCTTAGAGCAGTCACTGATCTCTTGTAAGCTTTCTCCAATGAATCATGTCTCCCATGCTGTCTCTGGACACTTCCTTTGCCCTGTCTGAAAACGATCCCTTTGTCCTGGTAAAACTGGACTGTGGACAAGACAGTAACAAAGTAGGTGTACCACCAACACAGTTGCTAGATGTAAGAGCTATCCATTTTCTCGAGAGACCTTTGAAAAATCCATAAGCCCATAAATCAGCTCCAAATACCTTTAGACCTGGAGGATAATTCTACTTTATTAAAAATTCTCCTATCCTGGTTACCTCTTTGCTGTCTATCATTCTTTGCTCCTAGTGGCATCAGAAACCATGAAGAGCAAGATGGAAAGGGAATATGCTTTTACTTTCAGATTTTGGCTTGCAGTTGGTTCAACTAGGAAGGGGAAAAGATATATCACTTTTGGAATTATGATTTTATATGAATTGGACATGTGTAATCTAAATTTTGAGCTTGTATTAAGAATTCAAATGGTCATAGAGTACTTAGTTTCTATTTATTTTCATCCAAGTTAAAAGAAAGCATTTTCTTGACATATTATAAAGCATGGGAAACAAAAATTATAGTTTATGGTTATTCCCATGTGTTCTAATTTTTCAAAATAGTGACAAGACACTTAAACTAAGTTTATTTCAGCATATTCAATGTGTCAATAAAGTTCAAGTCATTGGTGACAAAGATGTTGACATTCATGTGGATTATTTCCTTGTTTCTTTGAATGCAAAATACTCAGCTCTCTGAAATAGATGAATGGAAACAAACTCTGGATGGAGCCTAGTTCAGCTAAGCAATAGATCTTACAGTTAGTACTAAAGTACTGGATAGCGTAACATTCCCATTGATTTCTGTTTGTTATGCCTGAGGATTGCAAGGTGCAGCAAACTATTCACTTTGCCATTATTGAAAAAGAAGCCTTTATTTGACTTCCTAAAGTGTTTGAAACTTTGTGATAAAGTCATAAGCATATGTTGATTTTTGAGATATTAACAAACAAAACAGCAAATTTTTTAAGATTTAACAAAAATTGTACTAAAAACTCTTTTCTTAAATGTTACGTGAAATAATCCTAAGATTATTCTACTCTGTTCTAAAGTAGAAATGCCCCATGATCATTTATCATGAGTTTCAATCATTCAAAATAGTGTTTACTAACATAAACGAAGGGTATTTCAGCATAGACAAATATAACACAGTTCGAATATGTTTTTTCTTTTCTTTTTAAACTGTCTTCTTAGTTTCATTTACCAACATGGTTTTACAAAGGGTAGATGACAGACTTAATTAACAATCCTTAATGAGATGTCTGACTAAATGGTCAACTTAATTTTTAAGATAAAAAGTACAAAAATACAGAGAAATCACCAAAACTAAGTGATGATTTTTCTAAAACAATAGCTCTGATATTTATTTTATCACAGTTCCTAAAACATTTTAAACTCTAAACATATTGTATATGTTACAAAATTATAAAATTATCATTTCCTCCTATATTTTGTGTTGACTTTAATTACTAGTTTGTTAGAATAATAGGACAATCACTAGTTAGCCCCTGGGATAAAAGCAATTGCTAAACTGTTAGATCTACAAATACAGAGATATATCATAGCTTTAAAGATAACAGGTTAAATAATTAAGACAGCACGTTAAAATTAAATCACAATTAATAAAATTGCCATGATATAGGAACAATTTATGTCTTTTAAACACTAGATACATAAAAGTCAGTTCTGTGTTTGTTACCTGTATTCAACATTTAATTCTTTTAAGTTAAGCATTTCTGAAGAGTTCATTGTTATAGCCAAAATGAATGCATTCAATGACCCAGTAGATAAGAATGTATTCAAAAAGGGACATACAAGTAGTGCATATCATCCTCTAAAACAATTCAAAGAATATAAAAATTAAATGAATACAAAATAAAATTACATATATTTTATATTGCACTCCCCAACATCATATTTACATACTTTCTTCCCAAATTTTGCACAATTATCACAATAAAGAATAATTTTCACTGATGAGCATATTTTTAAAAACTTTTTAAATATAATTTTTATGGCTGGTAATAATCTACCTTTTGGAAAAACAACTTCAGTAGTTCCCAGTTTTAAACATTTGGTTAATATCCTTGTTGCTGGTTTTTTTTTTTTTTTTTTTTTTTTTTTTTTTCTCTTTGGTTATTTAACTCTATAGAAGATAACCATGAATAGCACGTTATTAAGGTTAGAGAATTCTAAGTCTGGAATCTAGTTTAACAATTTACTTATTAAGGAAGAAACCAAAAGGATTATGAAAAGTATAAATGAGATTATGCCTGCAATGTCCTTAGCAGCATGTCTACTATAAAGTATATGTCAAATAAATAAACACAGAAGAGAAGAATGAAAACACATGGAGACAAATTGTCAGAGTTATTAAGGACTAAAACTTTATGAATTATTTAGGGAACTGGAATGTTAATTTAAAATGAATTTTTGCTTACATATAGTAAGAAATAATGAAGAAAGATTACTCATTTTCCTCTAATGATGATATTTTGAAAAACTAAGTATAATGTCACAAAAAAGGATGTTGATATGAATTCAGTTATCATTTCTATCAGCAACCATTGGGATTTCTCATTGCTCTTTGTCACCCATATTCAACTCACTCCCCACATGCCACAAAAGTATTAATCTGTCCTTCATTCCATATATTTCTAATTTTAAGAATGATATGTAAGTGAAATAATAATTCTGTGTCATTTAGGATCTGACTTTTTTTGTAACAGACTTTAATTTTTAGAGCAGTTTGAGGTTTATAGAAAAATGGAGCAGAAATTACAGTTTTCATATACCTCCCTATCCCCACCCCAGCCTTCCCTCTCCTATTATCAGCATCCCTCACCAATGTGATACTATTTGTTACATTTGTTACTAATGATGAACCTACTTTGAAACATCTTTATTATCCATGGTTTATAGTTTTCATTAGGGTTCACTCTTGATGTTGTATATTTTATGGGTTGGGACCAGTAACAAGGATATGTGCCCATCATTAGAGTGTCATGCATTGTGGTTTCTCTGCTTTAACTACCCTCTTGGCCTCTTGGCTTATTCATCTCTGTGTCCTCATTAGCACCTGGAAACCACTGGTCTTTTTATCATCTCTATACTTTTGCTTTTTCCAGAATGCTATGCAATTGGAATCATGTAGTCTATAACCTTCTCAGATGGGCCTCTTCCACTTACTAACATTTACTTAAGTTTCTACCTTGTCGTTTAGTGGCTTTATAACTCATTTCTGTTTGGCATGGAATAATACATATTTGTCTGGCTGTACCACAGTCTATTTATCCACTCACCTAATGAAAGTCATCATGATTGCTTCCAAGAATCGATAATTATGAATAAAGCTGCTGTAAACAACTGTTTTGGGTAAAAAACAAGGAACATAGAAACAGTTTATTACAGCTCTTCTATGTAAATCTACTAGTTTAGATATTGCTTGACAACATTCGAAATTATAGGTTTCTTTTCTGTTTTCTTTCTTAGCTACTCTGGTAGATTAATAGTGAATTTCCTATGATTTAAAATTTCATTTCCCACAATAACTAATGACATCAGACATGTTGGCATGCATATTTGCATATGCGTGTTCTCTTCAATAAAATGACCTTTTATGTCTTTTGGCTATTTTTTAGCCAGATTATTTTTTGTTGGACTTAGTAGTTTATTGTTGAATGTATATATACACATACACACACACACACACACACACACACACACACACGTGTGCAAGAAGAGAGGAAGAGAAAGAAAAAGAAAAATATATTCGGCACACATATATCTGTGTGTAGCATATATGTTTCATATAGACATATCTGTGTGTATGTATATGTATATATAAAAAACAAAATATTTTGTTGGTATATGTTTACATGTTGGTATCTTGTGGGTATTCATGATGGTGTAACTTACTTTGGTATATTCATATAGGTATGTAGGAAAGAAGCAATACAAAAATTAAAAAAAAAAAGAAAGCAAGATGTCTGACTGACTTCAACTGTTTCACAAGTTATCAGAGGTTAGTTACAGACTGTAAAGTGTTTCAAAAGTAAACTTTAAAATAATTGAAATACAAAAAAATGAATAAAAGTTTGAAAAATAAAAAAAAAATCAAACCTTTTTAATGACAATTAGTCCTCTTCCTCTTGTAAAATGACATGGTATATGTTTGTCATATGTTGATTTGCATTTTCTTAATAAGATTTCTCTTCAATAATTCTCAGTATTAAACATTTAAATTGTCATAATTTTTATAAGCATAAATACCACAACTACCCTGTTTGAGTTTTTTTTTAATTTGTGGTTTTTAGAAATACATGACAATAGAGTATATTTTGACATATTATATACATACATGGATTATAATTTTTTCTAAATAGGATCCAATTCTTGTAGTTGTACTTGATGTGTAGTTACACTGGTTATGTATTCATTTATAAACACAGGAAAGTTATACCCAATTCATCCTGTGTTTTTGAATTTTCTAACTAATTTTGTCTCGCATCTAAATTTCATATCATGATTTTGAAATGTATTTTCAAGTTTCCTCTTGTTACTTTCTTTGCCTGTTTTCTGTTAGTTCATCTTTTTAAAATTAATTTCTAAATGTAAACCTTGAATTGCATATTATGAAGTCTCCAATAATGCTCTGCAAATGAATAAGAACTACTCATAAAATTATTGGGTCATTTTTTTTTTAGTCTTCTGATCTTTGGAATTATTGGCCATTGTTTTCTGGTAAATAATTCTCATGGAAATCTCTATCTAACCTGATTTTCTAATTCATAGGTATATTCTCCCCATTATAGACCTTGACCATCATTTCGAAGCCCTTTTAATCTGCATGTTAATTAGGAAAAAGTTGTCTTTATTTCACCATGATAAGTGAATAATTTTTTCTTTACTTCTTTTTTTCCCAGAAAATTGGGAACTATTTAGGTCTAAATAAAGTATTTCCACTATAGTGAAGGATACATTCTTTCATCACATTTAAAATTTGCATTTGTTGATTATGGTCTATTTGACATTCTTTAAAATATCTCATCTAATAAGATGAAATCATTTTTAGATTTTTCTTAATAGTCATCTTCACTTCAGTCATTGGAATTGCTTTTCTTTTCTCATTTTGTATCTTAATACAATATCTATTCATCAACTTCATCCTTCATATATTTGATGGGACTTTCTGGTATTCGTTTTGTTCTGCTTCACTATGGATATAATTTAGTTTTCTCTGTTTTTTACTGCAACAATTTATTGCTCCAGGTGTTCTTTCTTATTGATTTTGCTTCTCTGTGGCTTAGGCTAACATATTCTCTTGTTTACTTCTACCCTCCTTGCTTATGTAATAGAGATCACATTTTTAGTTTATCTTGGGAACAAAGAACAGACTATATGTATAAAAATACATATCCTCTCATTTTTAAAAGTGTACTTTTAGTCCTCAGTGTAATATTTCTCTTCAAATGTCAGAATTATTTCTAAGCTTCATTTCTAGTATTTTCCCATTTAATGATTTTCGATCATAGAGAAAAAGCTAAATTTGCTGTTTATCACCAGATCAAATGCTCTTTCTTGCCCATTGCTTGGTCTAAGGTACTGCCAAAATTCTGCTGCCTATCCTTGAGATTCTATTGTCTCTAGCAAATAATTATCATTTCACTTCACTGGAATGAAAACTTTTTCAGCTTCCCTCTCTATTCTTTCCTATAACTTTAAGCAAAAGAATATCTTCCAGACTATCTGAAAAAATTAAATTTTTCCTTTGAAATATTCAGAAAATTACCCCTTCCTTAATAAGACTATTCTTTAATCTACCCATACCCAAAATATGTCCTGCAGAGTTCTATAAACATTCTCTACAACACGGCACAAATACAGTTATCAACTTATCTTCAACTATAACCTGATTATACCCTTAGAATTTCAGTATGTGAATGGGTGATAAAAATGTGGAAGTAATTTAATAAAACAAATAAATAATTGAGTAAAAAGTTTTAAAAATGATTCTATATTTGCTACTCTTCACTCTATCAGAGTAGGAACTTTTTATTCAAAGTCTTTATCTTAAGGGAGGGGAAAAGCATAATTAAGGCCAAATAATATTTTTTCTACTGTCAATGCAATTATGAGGATTTCAAACAGAAAAGAACAAATATATCTCCAAGCATGTCCTTCATCACTTTAATTGGTAAGATTCATAATTTTAATTGGTGTATTGCACAATGTTACTGTATTTCCATGGTATTATTGTTGATAATTTTGTTTGCTTGAGGGTACTATGAAGAAGAAACAGGAGTAATTAAAACTAGAGCTGCTATTATGATGATATGTTAATTCCAAATTTTATGCATATCTCAAAAAAGATCATGAAAGGAGTGTTAAGACCTTTCATGGAAATAGAGTATTACATAAATTAATATGCATGATTGTGTTTAAATAAACATGGAAGCCAGATTTCACTCCTCTCCAAAAAGACCTGTTATGCTTAATAGCCCATTATGATAGATATGTTTATTGTTTTAGAGAATGTTGTCATTAAAGTAGTCATGACAAATAAGCAGAAATTAATTTAAAATCCATGATGTATTGAAAAATCACACCAAGACAGAACATTTTTCAGAAGACAAAGAAAAACTTAATTTTGGATATTGCACTGCTTTAGTATCAAAATTCAGCAGTAGTTCAAAACTGTCTTGAGAGAATTGCATTTTATCTATTAACAAAATGATTATAAGTTGAAAAAAGGTGCAAGTTATGAAACAATGCATGAATAAATGAAGGAAAAGTAATTCAATCTGATAAAGAAAATAAGAATGAAAGTTTGTGCTTGTCCCATTGTATGTTTAATATTACATTTTTTTTTAAAGGCTTTACCCTTACCAATTGCTATTTGAGGGTTTGGGGTAACTACTATCATTATAATTTTATATTAATTAATCTTTTTGTGGGGGGGATACTGGAGCTTGAACTCAAGGCACTCGATCAGTGAGCCACATCCTCAGTCCTATTTGGTATTTTATTTAGAAACAGGGTCTCACTGAGTTTCTTAGTGCCTGACTTCTGCTGAGGCTGGCTTTGAACTCACTATCCTCCTGCCTCAGCCTCCTGAGACTTGAGATCACTAGCATGCACCACCATGTTCAGCATCATTTTATATTAATTAATCTTGATGAAAACATGCAAAGTGACTGAAACATATAATCTTGGAACAAAATAATCACTGAAAACCATTTGCACTTTAGGTCAAAGCACAAAGGATAAAAAATACTAAATGCGTATTTTATTTCTACATGATTACAGAGTCCTGGTTTCTTAATCTTATTTGTGGTATTAAGCAGATATAGATAGGTAATGACGTATATTCTTGTAAATTTGAACCATTCTTTTTAAAGTTATATTTTAGGTTAAAAATCTGGAAATAGAATTAGAATGTGTACAATTTGGAAAACTATTTGATGTAATATTGACATATTTTTAAGCATCATGACTGCCTCTAGTGAACTGCTAACAGCTGGAGATCATCATCAGCCCAGTGTTCATTCAGCTGTTTCAAATGACATATATTGTCTACAAATCGACATAGTTACATTTATCAATTTCTGCAGGCAGTGAATTATAGATTCTGTTCTAGAATGTTTTATGCATACAAATTAAAAGAAAAAAAACTGACAGTTGAAAATTACCAGTTTTATGGTATCTAAAGTATTTTCTGAACTATTTGTTAAGCATTCCAATTGTAGCTAATTTATGCAGCATGTCAAAAGATTAAAATGATGAAGATGGAAGACAGTGAAGCAAATCTAGACAGCAATCCCCCACTCCTCACAGTACAGAAAGGGAGCAGGGAAAGAACACCCCACCAAAGAGGTAAAATGCCAGTGATCGCCAGCGGGCAGTGTGGAGGCATCTGTGCAGACTGCCCACAAAGAGCCACACCCACAGGCCCCTTAGTTGTAGACAGCCACCAGGTGCTTAGAAAGCACTGCTCCTTAGAAGTAGCAGGGAAGGGACTTCTAATTCACAACCAAAGGCAACAGAAGCTCAAACATAGATGTACCACCTGAACTCTACCCCATCCACAAGGAATGTGGAGGCTTTTGTGCCACAGACCATGCAAGAGAACCTGCAATCACAGGTACTACTTTTGCAGACAGCCACCAAGCTCTATGTCACTTTAAAGAAGACCCTGTGGAAGGGAACAGGAATGTAGAGTCCCACAACAGTCAGCAACAGCCCTGGGCCCCACATTCTGTGTTCCCTCACACAAGAAATGGCTGGTAGACACAGCACAGCATGCTTCAAGCATGCAGATTCAGACCCCTGAACTGAGGAACAAGAACTAGCTGGTGAGAAAAGCATAGTAACTGTGGAAGTAGTTCCTATGCCCCAGCATCTCTAAGAGGATCCATGTCTGAGAATCTGAGAGTTGCCAGTTAACTCAATTCTCATTTCAGATGCATGGACTCACAGAAGGCAATTCCTGAGGATAACCTCAAGCAGCAATGGAGAAAATTCGGCATCAACAATGACATTTTACCAGACAAAGGGGCTTACGGAGGAGCACCCCATAGATACCAGACACTACCTGGTATGCCCAAATAGAAGCCCACTGCCCTGTGACCTGTACATTCCAGAGAGGCAGCAGCCCTACACCTCCCACAGACAACCTAATGCCATATCAAACAGAATATAATAACTCCACCTTACACTGCCACAACCCCCACACTTGAAAATATACATAACATAGCCTACATTGAATTTGAAAGCACTGAGTACATGGAGCTCTTCTTCAGGAGGGCAAACAAGACTGCACCCCCTTAGCGGGAAATAACCTGACTGCTAAGTTACAGACAATTAGGGACCATGGCTTCTGACCCAACAGAAAACTGCTAGATACCTAGACAGAACAGAGCTTGCAGAGGCCATCCTAGGATTTATCAGAGGTGAGCTGGTGTGATTGCTTCCTCCACACCCAGGAAACACAGATAAAGTGAAAGAGTGGTGTGCATCTTTTCAAGGGTCTAAATTCTGATGAAATACAAAACAGGACTACTCCACCTCAGCACAGATTATCAAAAATAGCTGTAATATCAATTTTGATCATACATATTTATTACTTTTCACATTGAATTAATAGCTGTTTCCTTATTATTCAATATTGTCTCCTCAAAACTTTTGATTCTGTTTCTTATAATGTTTAAAGTATTGACTGGAATTATTCTCTCTTTGATTTCCTAGTTGAGATTTACACTTGTTCCTCTTGGACCTTATTTTCACCCTTGCATTACCTGAACAGAGAAAAACTGTTTTCCCTAAAATCTGAACTTTTTTTCTCTAAAATCTGAAACAAGGCAAGGATATTCACTCTAATCACACCTATTCAACAAAGCTCTTGAAACCTTAGCCAGAGCAATCAGGTAAGAATGGAAAATTAAAGGGATACAAATAGGAAAAGAAGAAGTCAAATTGTCTCTGTTTGCTTATGAAAAGATTCTTAATCTAAATGACCCAAAAACTTTTACCAGAAGACTTAGAGTTGATAAACAAGTATTGAAAAGTGGCAGGATACCAGAAAAGATAGTCTTTTTTAAAAAGTGGTGCAGGAAAACTGGATAGCCATTTGTAGGAGAATGAAACTAGATTCCTATCTTTCATCCTACACAAATGTCAACTCAAAATGAATCAAAGCCATAGGAATTAGACTAGAAACTTGAAAAGTGCTAAAATAAAACAAAGACTCAAATTCCAACATATTGGCACAGATACTGATGTCCTTAATAAGACCCCTAGAACTCAAGAAACAAAAATAAGTAGGACGGTCGGACAGAATGGCACACTGTAATCCCTGTGACTCGTGAGGCTGAGGCAGAAGGATCTTGAGTTCAAAGTCAGCCTCAGCAACAGTGAGGGGCTAAGCAACTCAGTGAGACCCTGTCTCTAAATAAAATACAAATTAAGACTAGAGATATGGCTCAGTGGCAAGTTCCCTTGAGTTTAATCCCTGGCACGTGCCAAAATAAATAAATAAATAAATATGTAAACACATAAAATAAGTAGTACAGCATCAAATTTAAAATCTTTTGCATAGGAAAGGAGATAACAGCATGAAAAGAGGGTCTATAGAATGGGAGAAAATCTTTGTCAGCTACTCTATGGAAAGAGATTAAGATTCAGCACACGTAAATAATTTTTAAAAATTTAACAAGCACACACAGACCCACACAAATCAATAAATAGGCAAAAGAACAAAGCAGACATATCTCAAAAGAAGAAATATAAATGGTCAATAAATACATGAAAAGATGTTCAATACTCCTATCAATCAAGAAATGCAAATCAAAACTATATTAAGATTTTTATCTCACTCCAGTCAGGACAATCACCAAGAATACAAATAATAATAAATATTGGTGAGGATGTGGGGGAAGGATGTACTGATCAATTGTTGATAGAACTGAAAATTGCTACCACCACTTTGAAAAGCAGTATGGAGATTCTTCAAAAGACTAGGAATAGAACCATTCTATGATCCAGCTATCCTACCACTTGGTATTTATCCAAAAGAACTATAATCAGTATACTATAATGATTCAGGCAATTCAATAAGTGCAACAGCACAGTTCACAATTGTTGGGGTCTTAAGCCCCCTTGCCCTTCTCGACCAGCGACAAGGGAAGGGGACACTCCCCAACAAGGTCTGACCGGGATAGGTAAGGCCGACTGACCGCTTCTCCCAGCCCTCCGGGTGGAGGACAATCAAATGCGTCAGGGAGACCCCTCACAGCAGGAACTCGTTTATTGAGGAAATCACATAGCTTTTTATGTAGGGTGGGGGCTAGGCGGGAACCAATCAACTTAAAGGTCAGCAAGGCATGGGGGGATTCACGCAGGCTAGAGTCCCATAGGACTATATGGCAAGCACGAGCTGATCACATTCATGGAACTGTTGTTAACCAATCCCTGATGGTGGTCTGATTTATCGTCATGAACCTTTGAAACTGCCTTTGAGGTCTTGATCTTGCTCACTCGCCTGAGTTAGTTAACATGTCATTAGTCCCAACACAAACCAAGTTAAAGAACCAGCTCAGGTGCTCAGAGGAATGGATAAAAAAAAATGTGGTATGCAATGAAGTTTTACTCAGCTATAAAGAAGAACTATGACATTTGCTGTTCAATTGATGAAACTGGAGAACATCATGCTCAGAGAAATAAGACAGGAAGTCAAAGGTCAAATATTTTCTGTCATAGAAAAAATAATGGGGAAAAAGTGAGAGGTGTGGAATCCCATGAAAATAGTAGGGATAACAGTAAAGCAGAACAAGGGGACAGAGGGGAAAGGAGGAGGGACAGGAAAAGGGAGGAACTATGTAATTAAATTGACCAAATTATGCTATGCACATATATGGATATGCCACAGTGAATTTCACACATGTATCTATAAGGCACCAATATATAAAACCATAAATAAATAGAAGGAAGATCATTAGGATAGAGGAAGAGGAACAGGGAGGGAGGAGAAGAGGGAACGAGGAAACATTAGCTGAAGTCCATTTTCAACTTCATTCCTATAAAAAAAAATTAGAGGGTGGAATTGCAACAAGTAATACTATTGTTCAATCAAACTATCACTTCCAGGCTTCCTCATGGTTAGAAATGGTGAGTACATGTTTGCTGTAAAAATGTCATGCAAAGTGATATCTGTCACTACCATGCCTGGATGTTATAAAGTTGGCGTGTAGATTCTATATTTTATTTCCCCTGTTCTACCAGTGGAATCAGACATGGCAGTGACCCCACTTCGATCACACTTACAACAGCAGTGCCCTGATGCAGAAGTTGGCAAACAGCAACCCACTGGCCAAATCCATTCCCTTGCCTATTATTGGAATTTTATTGGAACACAGCTACATTCATGACATGTAGTCTAAGGACAATTTCCCATCATAATGGCTAGCTTGAATTGCTGTAACAGAGAATGTACATCCTTCAAGGCTTAAAATATTTACATAATTTACCTTTATACAAAAAAAAATTCTGTATCCCTGCCATAAAGAATGAAGAACAAGATGGAAGTTGCCTAGGTCCTCAAATGAGCACACGGGGCAGAGCTGTACCACTGCCAGGAGTGATGTATGATGGAGAAATTCAGTTTTTAAAAACTATTACCTTATTGCACCTCCTATCTACCAATAGTTTTGTGTTTCCCTAAACTAACCAAGTCAAAAAAGGATACATAAATGAAAATCAGTAAGAAAATAATATAAATAAACAAAATATCTAATCAGCAGTATCCTAATTCTATAATATAGCTCCACTTTACTCTGGGCAATTTTTGCCTTTCAGAAAAACATGCTATTTTAAAATAAGAATAACAGGACATTGTTTAATTTTTATAATAGACACTTAAAGAGGTCTCCTTAAATTTTGAATTCATATGAAGGCAACATAACTAGTTTTCATGAAATATCCACTTTTCCCAATGAATGGTCACCTAAAGAGCCTATGAACATTTATAAATCTTTTAAATTTATTTTACCAATAATTTTACATATGCAGTTTTAACATTATTGACCCAAAGATGATAAACATCATTTTATTTGCTCAGAATGTATACTACTTCTCTGACTTACAAACCAAGTCATTATCATCAAAGTTGTCTGAAAAGCTCTCAGAAGTTTGGAAGCAGATAAATGAGAAAAGTTGCTGACATTTTTCAAATTTTTCAAAATGATTTAACAAATTAAAAATGTGGGAGAAATAATATTATTTCCAATTATAAGATCAATAGCTTTCAACCCAGTGCTGATTTTTTTTCTGAAAAACGAATGAATCTATTGAGGGTTCCAGAGTTTGCTCCTCTGTTCTTTCCATGTTTCCAAGATGTAGGGTACACTGAAGAATTACAGTTTTTAAACACTATGTTCAGAATGTAAGAAAATGAGAAGCAGAGAGAGAAAAATCACAATACTAAGCAGATGAAGTTGTTAAGTTTTAAGTCTAAAACTAGAGGAATTCAATTCACTTTAACTCTCCTCTAATAGTTATTACAAATAAACTATTTTGGTTAAGTAATATACAAATGATTGAGTCAATTTTCTCATAATCAGAAGTTTCAATAACTCCTAAAATGTCATGTGACTGCTGTGACACACACAAAAATTTCTACCATGAAAAGGGCAAATATCATGAACAAATGATAAAGCTGTATAAATAATAAGAAAAACTGATTGAAATTAAAAGAAAAACAATGCAGTGTCATAATATAGGTAATATGTGCTGCTTACCCAAATAAATAGACTATGTGCAATAATAAAAATACAACAAAAGTCTATCTACATGCTAGTCACATTTGCAGGTTATTTGTTTGACTCTGATTTATTTAAGAAGAGAAAATATTATTTATATTAATTTGGATTGTTACAGAATCCCTAGAAGATAAAAGATACAAACTCAGAAAGTCAGTAGGAGGAAAGGAAATGGAGCCAACTGGAGCTATGCACAATATCACCCACCAAACTAAGTGAATACAGAGCCAATTCTCAACACCCAAGAACACAGTTTTCACCATGGACACTGCTTGAAATGGATATCATGTGGTACCACCCGCAATGATATACTGTTCCCCATAAAAACTTCATGCTATGACTTCCACTGATAACAGCATTTAGATACAAATGCATTTTACATTAATGCTTCTTTGTAACACTAAATCCTGCATACAATTCAGAGACAAGGGCCTCCGAGCCTAAGTACATTTCCTGTCTTAGTTTCAAGGGTCTATAATGGAAGTGAATTTCTGGTCGTTTTGGTATCTTTACTTAGAGGTAAACTCTCTACACATACGGCAAAAATTCCCCAAAGAAAATTATTGTGTGTTAGAAGATCAAAAGAAAAATATATATCCAGAATAATTTAAACTTCAGTATCACAATGGCCGTATAAATCTTTTTCCATATAATTTCACTATCCTTGACTATGTTCCCCCTAACAATTCAAATATCATCAATCAACACAATGTATATACCTCAAGACTCATTAACTCAATATTAGTTTCTAAGCCAGATATCTCTGGATGACAGTCATTTTTCTATAGTTCCCTATACTTAAAACTTAAAGAAATCTATAAATAGATAAATATTACATGTCTCTTTATATATAGAAAAATAAGATATAAATATTTATATGTGATATAAAACACAAATATATATATACTATATTATACCTGCCCATTTATGTATTACATAATGATATATTTATGTGTATGAATATATTGTCATGCAGTGTATAGCAAAGTTTTAGACAGTGAGAGCCTGTACATACAATGTTATTCTTTTAAGATTACAATGGAATTATAAGATTCCTATCATCCAGTGACATAGTGGTCATTATAATACTATATGCATTACTCACAGGTTTGTGATGATACTAGTGTAAAACACACCTAATGCACTGCCAATTTTATAAAGTATAGCACATACAATTATGTACTGTGCATAATATTTCATAGAAATGATAAACAAATATATTTCCTATACTGTACTTTTATCGTCATTTTAGAATGTACCCCTTCTACTTATAAAAATTGATTTTTCTGTAACACCCTAGGCTTCGTTATAACAGCAGAAGCCTCATATGTCTCATATTACTCCTCTTGATTGCATCATTTTCTATTGTGAATGATGTAATACCATGTTTTTTTGTTCACCATGGCCCTGGGAGAAATAAGCTATGCTAAATATATATAGATCATACAGTTTAGTTTTTCAGGAGGCTATTTCCATCTAGTTTGGCAAAAGTATACCTTATGATGTTCCCATGCTAATGAAATAACAACACTTCTGAAATCCTGTCCCCATCATAAAGTGGCACGTGACTTTTTTTTTGTTTGTGTGTGTATGCATGTACACAAGAGTCATGTAAGAGGAGGAAAGACGCTAGAATAGTATAACACTTAAACTTCTATAACTGTTAGTTATAGAACTGTTAGTTATAGAACTTGTTAGTTTATAGCCATGGTTGAAACTTATGTTTTCTCTCTTATGTTATCCATTCCTTATCTTCAACTACTTCTTTAATTCAATGAGTTTTTCAGCCTTGAGTGGATGAAAACTATGTCCATGGGCTTTAAAGTGTTGATAACCTGTCCACAGAGTTATATCAGTGACCTTCCCTCTTTATGTAATGGCAAACATTAATGTCTTCTATCCTCATGTCCTCTGGCAAACACCAAAACTTCCTGTTTATTTTGAAAACAAATTATTAGTTATAATATTCAAACACCTATATATTTGCCATCTTGGAGATGAGAAATATATATTTTGTCATTGGAAAACATAATCCCAAATATAAGTATCAGTAATATGAGCATATTTTGAATGTTCACAATTTAGTTTTGGTATCCCTCATGCTGCAAGAAAAGGAACTTGTGTGCAATAGTATATATATATACACACTACTATATATATAATATTATATATTATATATTAATATAATAATTATTATATATTATATATTTATTATATAATATGTTATATAAATATTATATTTATTATATATTATATACATTATTATTATTAATGTAATAGAAATACATTTTACATTTTATTAATGTAATATAAACAATGTATTATATACATTATTATTATATTAATTATATTATTATATTAATGTATTATACACATTATTATTATATTAATAATATAATATATAATCTAATATATTATATATTATATATATTATTTCCTATACATAGATATAGTTATTAAAATATATATTGTAGAAGGTATATATATTTTTCTCTATATATATACACGTAGAATATATACTACATATAGTGTTGAAAGAATATCATTTCACCATCAAAAGCATTCAATATGTTCACCAATAAGTTCACAGAAGACCTTGATAATTCTGAAAGTAAAAGGAAGGCAGAAAACAAAAGCAAATTCATAATTCATTTAAGTTTTTCTGAAAAATATCACAACCCACTCCATAATAGAAAAGAGTACAATGTAATCAATTGCTTTTGTGACAATCTAGTCATGTGATATACAGTGACATAATGGGCCCATGGCTGATTTCTACTGAAGGAAAATTAGTCACATCATATGAGAAGAATGTGTTATAGATGTTTTACATAGCTTCCACCCTGCAATTAAATCTACACAGTATGAACTCTGCTCCCAGTCCTCCCTAAAGGCTGTATCTAAAACATCATTTTCACCCTCCATTCTCTTACTCTGATGTGGCACTCTGCACTATCTGACACAATATTACATGTTTTATGTACTATTTACTTTATAAGCCATATGGTAAATCATGAATTTTACCTGATGTGTTTACTTCTGTACACCCTGAACTTACAAGAGTACTTGGCTGACAATCCAAATATCATCTGAATGAATGAGTGAACCCATTACATAAACATGGAAGGAAGAGTTGTGATTCAATTCATAATCTACCAATTTGGCTGGATTCTAAGACACTTCAGTCACTAGACACTTTAATGATCATTCATTGAGGTTCCTATATTTTTGTGTTACAAAATAAATACCTTTCCCAAATAATCTTAAATTCTGTTCTTACATGTGACTTCTTCAAAAAGTCAGCTATCAGTTGGGTGAAATGACACACCTGTAATCTCAGCAGCTCAGGAAGTTGAAGAAGGAGGATGGTGATTTGAGTGTCAGCCTCAGAAAACTTAGGGAGGCCCTAAGCAACTCAGTGAGACCCTGTCTCTAAATAAAAAGTACAAAAGAGGGTTGGAGATGTTGCTCAGTGGTTAAATTTTCCAGGGTTCAATCTGCAGTACCAGAATCAATCAATCAATTAATCAGCTACCACTTAGATAATAAAAAAAATTATAGACCATTTATTCAGAGTAGCCCAGAGAAAGGAGATACTCTTTGAAGATCTATCCACCAGGAAGATTCCTTGTCTTCATTATTCTTCTGGACTTTGTCTAGAAGATTCCAAAATTACAGGAAATGGTATCTGTGAGATATAATTTGAATAAACACTCAAACATAAACTTATTTTCTAATCTATTTTCAAATCTATGAGTTTTTGGCTTATCCTATAGTGACCACCCTTGGATTTGGAGTAAGAAAAACCAAATGGAGTAATTCCACTTACATAAGCCCTTTCTGACAGTATTATTCCAAATAGGAACTTTGGAAATAAGGAAAGTATTATTTGACGGGTTTATGAGGATTATCTAAGTCAGAATTGGGTCGGAAATTCTTTTAATATATCTGTCCTATATCAACCTTCACTCTGATGTGCAAAAGGTCTTTCTGGACCTGTAGAGATTGGTGTTCACTTCTATTATTCTGGAAACATCGGATATGTAGATTTCCTTGTGTACATGTTTTTGGTTTTTACTTCCAGAACTCCTTGGGGAAATATTATAGGAAACATTAACACCATGCTCTAATAATGTTACTGGAGGGTCATATCACAATTGTAATAAATTTTGTCTTCATTAAAAGTTGGGCTAGGTATGTTTACTGGTTCAGGTCTTGATATTGGTTGATTTTCAGGACAACTAACTCTATGGTGACCAAGATACTTTCTTTCTTCTTATTCATGTCTGTCTTGGTTTCTGCCACTTTTGAATCTAGAAGACCATTTCATGTACTGAATATCTTCCAACTAACTTCAAGCTACAGAGATCACCCATTAAGAAACTTTTCAAATAATCTCTAGGTTCTTTGTTTTGTTTACTTTTTAATTTTCAAAATAAACCTTTATCATATCAGCTTTATGTTCACAGATAAATTGATGAGAAAATACAGAGAATTCCCCTATACCCCTGATCCTATACATACTTCAACCACTCTCAATATCCTGTATTAAAATATTATATATTTTATAATCAATGAACCTATATCATGCCATTCAGCATGAACAGTTAACCATAGGATTCACTCGTGGCATTGTAAATACTTTGTATTTATTTATTTACTATTTATTTATTTAAGACAGGATCTTGCTAAGTTGCTTAGAGCCTCACTAAGTGGCTAAGGTTAGTACAAACTTGGGGTCCTCCAGCCTCAGTCTCCTGAGTTACTGGGTTTAAGGTGTGAGTCACTGTGCCTGACTGTTGTTTATACTTTGGATTTGGACAGATATATAATGACATGCACCCACATGTCATTATATTCTACTTGCTACAGTTATGCCTCACTTGCGGTAGTTACCACCCTTGAGCCCTTTCAAATTATTAATCCATGAAATGAATTAATCCCCATTGATGAAGTTACAGCCCTAATAATATAATCATTTCACCTCTGAACATTCCTGCATTACCTAACACATGAGATTTTCCAGGCAACTCCTCATATCCAGATCACAAAACTAGTAATATGCTTAATGATATTCATTTAAGTTTCCTTAAATTCATTTAAGTCATTTCATGGATTGAGAGGGTTTTAGTTTTTTCTTTTCCTTTTTTTTTTCTTTTTTAGTTTGAAGTAGAATAAAGTAGTCTGATATACAAGTACAGAAGAGACTATTTAGTCAACTCCTGAAGGACACCTATTTTTTTAAAAAAAATAGGAAAAAGAATATAAACTAAGAGAATTTATCCACACCAGATCTGATCTAAAAGAAATACTAGTCTAAGTTCTTTGGACTGAAGAAAAATGACCAGAAAGAAATTGTAACTTCAGGAATGAGCAGCAGAAATAACAAATATACAGGTAATAAAAAGTCCAACCACATCTATAAATTTACCTGTGGCTAAAATTATGTTTTTCACTCTTTTTTATGTGCTACCAAAATCTACTATACCAGATAGTTGCCTAAAATTTATTCATATAAAAGAAAAAAGAGATCATATACTTTTTACCAAGTAACTTTCTCCTTTTGCTGTTTACTTTTGCTCCTGATTTTGTAATTTACCTTCCAGAATACGCAAGTACAGATTCCAGTTGTGTACAGATCAGTGATCAGGACTTGAAGAGGAAATCTAGAAAAAGAGATAAACAGGAGGAGGATCATTAGCTTTTCCTTACCCATGATTCACTCACATTTAATTATCAAAGAAACTTCAACTAGTGCAAAAAGCCATTCCTGAATGATAAAGGATCATCTATTCAGGTGGCAATCTCATAAAGGGATAGGGAATCACCCATTTTAACTTTTATTATCCCCCTGTATCATATTATATACCCTCAATTTCAGTTTTAAAACCTCATCAAACTATAAAACCCAGTAACATTGCTACCTGGCAAGTAATTTAGCCTATGAATTTTGGCTATCTTGGCCATATGGTTTTATGAATTTAGAGATATTTTATCAAGATTAGAGGAAGTACCTGGATTTCAGTCCATGCCTTGTGATTAAAATTTGTAGGTTCTTGAGCTTGTCTTTCTCTCTTTTGGTTCTATATAATTGTTGGAGGCATTCAGTTTACCCCCAACCCATATATCCTCTTTTTCTTCAAGCAGTTATATTACATTTTTGTTATTTTATTATTGTTCATTCTTTTTAATTAATGGTTACTTGATTTATCAAGTCTTTTACACCTGTGTAACTTACAAATATATTGTAATTTCCAATTACCAATGACCATAAGTTATTGTTTTATTACTGCCTGCCAAATTCTAATTTTTAATACTTCTAAATTTTTATCATTCTCAGTTCCAAGTGGGTCAGATAATCGATAACATAGTATCATGTATTGTATTTATTAATTTTTGGAAATCCTTTTTTCACAGTCAGCAACCACACTGGTACATATATCTCTGCTAGACTGTTTTGGTAATTTCAAGAAAAGCAAATGTGAAACAAACAAACAAAAAATCAATTGAAAGCAAATCTGGAGAAGTGAGCTGCCTTAATTTTCTGGATTCAGAAAGAATCTATACTATATGTGCTATTTGGTACCTAAGATACACAGAATTTTTAAAAATTTACCAGAGAAACGAATAAAGAAGGCATCTCGTGGTGGCACACTCCTGTAATCCCAGTGGCTCCCGAGACTGAGGCAGAAGGATTGTGAGTTCAAAGCCAGTCTCAGCAACTTAGGGAGATACTGAGAAACACAGGAGACCCTGTCTCTGGATAAAATATTTTAAAAAGGACCGGGGATGTGACTCAGTGGTTAAGAGCCCCTGGGTTTTATCCCCAGTACCAAACAACAACAAAAATAACAACAATAAAAAAGGCATCTACATGTGAATTTGGCAAAATTGCAATTTTGTTTGAAGTCAAAGTTGTTTTTTTTTTTTTTAGTTTTGATTGTGTTAATTTTCTATTACTAACTTTCTCAAATTAAAAAGATAAAAATACAGAATCTTAAATCTTTTCACTAACTAGTGCTTTTTAGGCACTACTTTATTTTTATTTTATATTTCCTTTTATCTGAGCAACTTTTATAAAGATTTTTATTTAGAAAATAATAAAGCTAAAAGAATATTTTAGGGTGAATGGAGCATGAAAAGGGCACCAAAAAAGACTTTCAAATTTTAATATTGCTCTAATTTTCATCATGAAAGTGAATAGCATTTGACCACTTTATTTCACTTATACATTTTATTACTTGTAACTTCATTTATTATGAGAACAACAGTAAAAATCAAAAGGATATAAAAATACAGTGAAAGGAAGTATTTTTTTCCAGAAAGCGGACATTTCATAGAAAGATATTCTTGTGCTGGAGCTGTTAGTTAAAAATAGGGGAATAGTTAAGAATATAGACTCTGGGAGTTTATCGTTTGTATACAAACAGTTCTGTCACTATCTTACCTAGGTGGCCAGATTCAGAAAGAATGTGTACTCTACGTGCAATTTGGTAAATATATACTAATATCTAACATTGCAAAATAAACAAAGAAGCATCTACATGTGAACTAGGCATACACTTAAACTTCCCTGTCTCATTTTTCTCATCCATAAAATGAAGGTGGGGGTAAAATCTATTTCATCCATTTCTCTGAGGACTAAACTCCTTACAAAATATACAACACTTAGAACACTACTTGGAACAGAGTAAGGGATAAATACAGATTCTTATGAAATAGAAGAGTGCCTTGTGCTTTCGGCATATGGAGGAAATAATGCTCAACCACTTCACAGGCTGGAAAAATAAATCATTACTCTTTCACTGGGATAAAGTACAAAAGGCTAATAATAAATGAACAAGGAAATATAGACAGCACACTGACAATTACAAGGAATTCCTTGTATATTCAATGGGAAACCAGCAAAGTTTCTTAAATCTGGATATTGTGGGCCATTACTTATCATTATCATAAGTCTTTAACAGCATTTTAAAAATGCATAGTAATTATAAGTATAAGTATTTTCTGTCACACAGTTTGTGCCTAATATGAACCAATTCTTACTTCTGAATATACAAAGGCATCTATAATATAAGGTAGCTTAAAATCACACTCTGAGGTCATAAATAGTGAAAAATGATATTTGTAATCAATATTAAAAAAATCTAACTGATAAAGAAATAATTCAACTTTTGGAAAATACAAAATGCAAAGATGCCTAATACAAAAATATACATGTAAAAATTAAATGCTAACAATGTGAAGCATCCTATATTTACAGGAAGATATCATTTCAAGGGATCTGGTTAAACTAGTCTTTCAGATGAACACTGCCTTTGTGAGCTCACAAATTTATATCTAGAAAGATATTATAAGTAATTTGAGGTAAATATATCACAAGTTATTTAAGGTAAATATACAAAAATATAAATTGAAAAATAATATGATCTTTTAAAAATAGATCTTTGAATATTCACTGGTTAAATTTAAAAGACTGTTTATTTCTTCAACGTCATTATAAAATTAATAATTGAATGTTTTTCCATATCCTGAAGGAGGACTAGGTCCACATTAACTATAGTCAATAGGAACATCTATTATTTATTAGGTATATTGGATGTTCCAATCACTTGGCAGCCTTCAGGCACATTTCTAATGGATAGAAGACTACTATAAGGTTTCAAACATTCTTAATTTGCAGATTTAAGCAAAGATATACAACAGCTAAGTTGTCTGAAGACAATATTCTTATTTATATATTCATTTAATACTACTTAAAGTGTAACTTGCAAAAATGCATTTATTTCTCCATTATTCTTTTTAAATAGCCACTTTTAACAATAATATGAGTTCAGAAAATTCAATGACCAATTACGTCCTGAATGTCACTCACTTGGAAAAGCTGAAAGTTATAGGCCTGCAGAGTAAATGTCAAGTGTATATATTTGGACTGTGGCCATATGTGATTAACAAGGCTGTTTTCAGCACATTCAATTGCCAGACATGTGCGATTTGCCTTGTGTACCTGAGACATAATGGATGAAAATACAGCACTCTGCAACTGCTGGACAATTAAGATAGTTGGGGTGGGGATTCAATTCCAATTAGTAAACATTTATTGAATACCTAAAATTGTCAAATTAATGAGCTAAGTGCTACTGAATCCTTTTATGAATGTTCCTCCCTGCTGCTGCAGTTCTCATTTAAATATTGAAATTTTCACATATATTGGCTATATTTATGATTAGATGCTTGTCGTGTTGCTTTAAATTACAAATTATTTATTGATGTATGTCTTCTCTTAAATGGATTTTTAAAACGTGAAGTAATCTATTACAAGGATTGTCCCTGTTTCCCTTGAGTTGGTGCAGTGTGATGTTAAAATTAGGTCCTTAAAGAATTCTTAATGACATGAATTCATGGATAACTTGATAAATTTCTAGTTCTTACTTCTAAGTGTGAAACATCATTGACACAATAGACAACCTCAAAAAAAAAAAAAAAAAAAACAAACAAACTAGAAACTCAGAAAAATAAACTAGGATTTGAATATATATATATCTCCTTCTAATACATATATATATATATATATATATATCTCCTTCTAATACATTCAAATATATATATTATAACTTTTCAAAGTGACACCTATGAATAACATTATTCTGATCTAAAAGTGACATTGTTAGTTTGGTTGTATAAGCTTAATGGGCTTCAACTAAAGTGTAAAAGACTGACTCTTTCCCCTTATTATGATAATGGAAAATGCTAAAGCTAGGAGCCAAGATCTGGCTATTCAAAAGCAGTACCACAGACTGACCTCACATGCAATATCCTTGGGAATCTCTATGTATGTATAATTTGCCAAAATACATTCTACCATCATGTATAATTAACAACAACAAAAGAAACTTAAAGAGATTGCTGTCATCTTACGACCATACTTTGGGGGAAAGAAATTCTAGCTTTCTGTGAACAATAACCTAATTTCTAACTTTAAACTCTCTAAAGAATGCTACAGAGTTCTCAGACTTCTCAACAAAGTCATGCGTACTCTGATACTATAGATTAGGCAAAGAATAATGTACAAAATACATTTGGTACTATCACAACCTATTTTTGTAGAAATGACATTGTCATTATTTTTTAATCATGTAAATCATTTAAAAATGGTGAGAGTTGGTTGTTTCATGATCTTCCCCAATTTTTGCTCAAAAAGAAGAGAGGAAGAGAAAAAAATGCAGCACTAGTGACAGTTTTAGGACTTCAGTCTTCATTGTCAACTGGCAGACAGGCTTCTACTGGGACTTCAGGTTGTCCCATGAATATATATGCTCATTTTTTAACAGAAAGCATACTCTGAAATATAATTATAATTTATATCCACAGTACTTTCCTCAGTTTAACTTAAGTAGTATTTTATTGACTCAAAATCACACACACACACACACACACACACACACACACACACACACATATATATATCCAAAATTTCTATTTTTCTCTCTAAAAATTTTAATTTTTCTCTAAAAGTTTATTCTTTATATATTTTTAAGGTGAAGAGACCATACCTATGACTGGGTCATCAAATTCTATATGATTAAATAAGTCCTGTTCCCAATGGTAAAGCCCGATCACTGCCACTAGGTTTCAAAATAATGTATTTTCTTGAAATATCTATGCAGTAAGTCCATCTTCACATAAATGCATACAAAAAACTACAAATAAGAACTTTCACAAATGAAATACTGAGCTAAATATGGATTCTATCAGTTAATAAGTTTGGAAAAATCCAACTCAACCTCAGCTTTTTGTAGACCTCATAAGAAATATTTGTAAGTTACTTTTGTCAAGATTTTAACATATGAAACTAATTATGCAGCTTTACCTCAAGAAGACATAGACAGACATAGGAACATAGACATTGAAAACAAATCAAGAGAACTAAGAACAAAAAGTAAAACTAAATAACAGTATTCTATTTATAGTTTTAAAATAGAAAAAAAAAGATTCATTTATAGAATATACAGAGAAATAAAAAACTCAATAGAAAAAGGATACCTTAACTGAAAGATGGGCAAGAGACCTGAATAGACACTTTCCATGGAGTGACATACACATGGACAAAAGGTATCTGAAGTGGACATCACTAATCTTTAAAGAAATGCAAATCAAATCCAAGGTGAAATATCACTTCTTTTTCATAACAATAATTATTAACAAAAAGACTAAAGATAACATGTGCTGCAAAGGACTTAGAAAAAAAGGATCCCTCATATACTGTTGGTGGGGATACAAATTAGTGTAGCTATTATAGAAAACATTATAAAACTTCTTAAATAAATAAAAAATACAACAACTATAGCAATCCTACTTCTGGGTATGTGCATATAAAGAGGAAATGAAATCAGTCAGTCAAAGAAATAGCCACACTTGCATATTTCTTGCATCATTATTGACAATAATCAAGAAAGAGAAACAAACTCAGCCTCCACAAACTGATGAAAGGAGAAAGAAAATGTGGCACATTTACACAATGAAATATCATTCAGTCATAAAAAGAATAGAATCTTATCATTTGTGAAAATATAGGTTTAATAACATTTACATTAAGTGAAATAATACAAACACAGAAAAACCAATAACCCATGGTCTCATTCATATGTGGAATATAAAAATAAAACTGATCTCATGAACTTTGGGAGTAGAATGATGGGAAGTAGGAACAGGGCAGAAGTGGGTAGGTTGGTCGACAGGTACTAATCAGAATAGGAAGTTTTGGTGAGCAATTGCACAGTAGACTATGTACAATAACATACTGTATATATCAAAAAACCAAAAGAAAAGATTTTGAATGTTCACCATGAAGAAATGTTAAAAATTCAAGGAGGAGGATATCTCTAACCTGATTTAAACATTGCATAATGTGTTCAGGTACAGATAATCACATGGTAATCCAGGAATATGTAGAATTTTTATGTTTTTACATATCATTAAAAGTAAATTGAATTTAAATGAAAAAAGCAGGAAGCAACTTTAAAGGTATACTGTCTTGTCTCCCTTCATTAGGTCTCTAAGTGTCACAAATAAGTATTTTCTTAAATATAAAACTGGCCTACTTTCTTATTTAAAATTTAAAAAAGAATATTTATGACAGAAATTTCACTAGACTTTTAACTAACCTCATCCTGGCTATTAGGGTATGCTATCATCCATCTCTCCTAAGAAACTTATTATTTCATATTAAAAATGAAAGAAATATACATCTTTCTCTTCCTTCTCTGTGGAAGTAAATTGTTTACCTATCTGTCAGGGTCTTAAGCCCCCTAGCTCTTCTCGACCAGCGACAAGGGAAGGGGACACTCCCCAACAAGGTCAGACAAGGACAGGTAGGGCCTACTGACCGCCTGCTCCCAGCCCTCCAGGCGGAGGACAATCAAATGCGTCAGGGAGACCAGTCACAGCAGGCACTCGTTTATTGAGGAAATCACACAGCTTTTATGTAGGGTGGGGGCTAGGTGGGAACCAATCAGCTTAAAGGTCAACAAGGCATAAGAGGTTCATGCAGGTGAAAGTCCCATAGGACTATATGGCAAGCACGAGCTGATCACGTTCGCGGAACTGTTGTTAACCAATCTCTGAGGTGGTCCGATTTATCGTCATGAACCTTTGAAACAGGCTTTGAGACCTTGATCTTGCTCACTCGCCAGGGAGTAAGGAGTCAGTCTGAGTTAGTTAGTGTGTCATTAGTCCCAACATATCCCCCTTTTTTGTTTTATATTAAGTGTGTGTCTGTCTTAGGTTGCCCCTGGGAGGGTCTTACCTGTCATGGAACATCACCCTAGCAGTTGGGGGTCTGCCTTACTCAAAGGTGTGCCTGTCTTAGGTTGTCCTCCTCTGAGGATCTTACCCGTCATTGACTACCAACTTAGCGCTTCAGGCGGGCCCCTCAGGAGGAGCAGGGCTTAAGGGAGAGACACTTAGACCCCAGTGTCTTGATACGAGGATCCCATAGGGCTCTCAATCAACATTATGAAGGGTGGTATAATCCTATCAGACCACCATGAGCTGCACAGATTTAGCCTAGCTTTTCAGGAAATGAATAAGCTTATTGATTATGCAAAGCCCAAAAGTGAACACAAGGATAATGGTGATTAGCGGTCCCCTAAGTGGGAGGAGGTAGGGGAGCCACCCATATAACCCAGTCCAGAGGAAATTCGAGTGGACCTTGCTCCTATGACGTTCCAGATCTTCATGTAGGTTTTTGATTTTATCTTGTACAACACCAGAGCAGTTGGCGTAGAAACAGCACCAAGGAACAGGCAAAGCCCTCCTTCCTTTGCCCTTGCAGGACGATATCAGCCAAGGAATCAAGTTGAACCTGTAGATCTAAGATGGTAGAGCTGCAAAGTGCAATGTTAGGAGCTCTGTGTAGCTCTCAAGGAAGTCCACTGTCCAAAGTCATGAGGTCAGAGACCCTAATCTTAATCACTGTTGTCCCATTTTTGCTACTGCACATTACACTCTTTCTTAAATGTCATTTTAAGAAGTTTACATATATTGACTCCTGAGTCTATATGAACATTAGTTAACACAATTTAACATTATATCTAAAACATAAATTAAAGAAAGTCTGAGAGAGCTTTTAAGTTTCCTTTTGTGTGGCAAAGTGGTAAAATGCTTTCATGCTTAACCTTTAAACAAATCAGGCTCTCAAGAACTTTTAGAAATACATTTAACAAGTTTTACATATACCCTATTGATGACAGGTCCTATATAGAATATTAAATGATAGGTTTACCATTACAGACAAGTTTAATTTGGAGAATAGCAGCTTGATAAATTTTCTGCTTTAAAAGCTTGTATACCTGGAAAATATGAACACATATAATATACAAAGAATAATGTTTTTAAGTATGTTACTCCATGGAATAACTTTGTAAATTAATTAGATGTCTCTAACAAACACATTTGAGTAATCCCATACATGCTGACTCTAATTCTTATTGTAGAAAAACCAAGATATCAGGCAAGTGTACCAACAGTATTTGCCGTCTCTTTCCTGTGGAAGAAAAGTCCTTGAAAAATTGATGTTAGACATTTTATAAACATCAACCTTTTATTAGTTTGACCACCTAGAGACTTGTGAGTTAATTTTAAAGACATTTTTCTTCTATTAGTTTACCCAATTTAAACTGAACCTTTTTAAATCATGTGAATTAAAAGTATTTGGATCCATTTTTAAATTTTAATTTTAGGAATGCTCAATTTTGATACAGACAAAACATGACATCAGACAGCATGACATACAAATAACACAAAATCAAAGGCCTTGTAACTTTATGGGTGAATCTTCATTGCAATGTAACAGATGTTCAAAAACTCTAGTTGAATAAAAAAAATAGAACTGATCAAAAAAAATCATGAGCTCAAAAAAATATAGAATTCAAAAAAAAACAAAGAGTCCTGGAAAAATGATACGGCTGTTAATTACTTTAGTAAAGCACCATAAAATTTACTTTTTAGTTTTGCTGGAGTTTAGGTAAGACTCTTTTTACCTTTTTTGTTTGTTTGTTTGTTTGTTTTTCCTTTTGTTTGTGACCCATCTCCTACTGAGTCTTCTGGCTTCCTCCATTTACATTTCAATGTAAACCTTGACTGAGATCTGGATCTGAAAGGGGCTAAAATGTTCCAGCAGAAACTTGATGCCTAGGGTATTTTACCCCTTTTTCCTGGTTCAATTCAGGTTTGGACTCAGAAAATTGTGAAACAATTATCTCCCACTATTTGTGGGAAATGGGGCTACTGTATCATACTCCTTGCTGGGATATGCCATTGATGGTTGGGCTGGTTACTCCCTCCACACCGGTGTATGTGGGACCTCGTGGCGGGAGGACTAGGTGGGCTGGGCCAGGGAATGGAAGCAGAAACAGCTGAGTCAAAGTTGGAGGAGGAGGAGGGATTTTAGAATACTTGCAGTAAACATACCTCAAGAGTGTGTGCTCTTGGGTGTATTATACTGTTCTGGTTAATGGTATTTGAGGTTCCTGGTGGGCACCCAGATAGGGTTTGGTTCTCCAATTGGGAACATACATCCAAAACCTCTGCCAACACTTATTAGTGGATCAGGACCATGCCAGCATCCATTAATGGATCTTTCCATTCAACTTCAACTTTCAGGTAAGGCACCTGATTGGCCCAGTGTCATTGGAAGGCAGTTAAAGGCTGATTTTTTGAAAAATTTAAAATATTTAATGTAAGCATTTCTATTCTTAATTGATCATGGGGGGTATTTTCCCCTTTTTATTAGTTGATTTTTTAAAGTTTTATTATGTCTTTCAATTATGGCTTGTCCTTTTGGATTATATGGGATTCCTGTAGTGTGTTTAATATGCCAGTTGTTAAAAAATTCTTGTAATGATTTACTTGTAAAACAGGGTCCATTATCCGTTTTGATTTGTTGAGGCAATGGCAAAACATTGTAAGAAATGGCTTTCACATGCTTGGCCTTTTCACCAGAGTGAGCAGTGGCCCAGCAGGCATGGGAGTAAGTATCAATAGACATGAATATATATTTTAATTTTCCAAAGGGTGCATAATGAGTTACATCAGTTTGCCAGATAATGTTAGGTTTTAAACCTCTGGGGTTTACCCCAGGGGATTGAAGAGGTGGAACCTGTAAGAAAGGTAGGCAAGATTTGCAGGTTCTTACAATCTTTTTTAAATCCTTTATGGGGACCAAAGGAAACTTATGATGTAACCCTCTCCAATTTAAATGGGTCAGGTCATGAAGGCCTTGGGCTAGTTGTAAGTCCTGTTGAGGTTGGGCCATAGTTATTGAGGTCCCTGATGTGGCTAACTGGTTGGCCTATCAAAATCTGATAGATTTTGCCTATCAAAATCTGATAGGCAATAGGGCACTGTCAAAACATTAGGCTCTTTTCCATAGTGCCTAAGGGCAGTATCCCTGCCTTTAATTATAAGATCAGCCAATTGGTCGAGGTGAGCGTAGACCCTAGGAGCTGTCCCTATGACTGCGTGTATCCATTGAAGGGGCTCTCCCCGCTGAGTTTGGGTTGCAGTGGACAGCTGAGAACCAGGGAGAATCCAGAGGCTAAGGGGGTCTTCAGTCTGGTATCAAGCTAACCGGGTAGAGTTAAGGGATACTTGTATTTTTTGGAGTATATGTTGATGGTCTTGAGTTAGGGTAATAATGTTTGTAGGATCTTTGTCCCATAGCAGGTCAAAGAGAGGGAGGATATCCTCCATAGAGATAGGAAGCCATGGTCTCAACCAATTAAGTTCCCCTGATAATTTTTGTAAATCAACCAAGGAATAGGAGGATTGGAGGAATAATTGAGGTTTAAGGGGACAAACAGAATCCAATTTAAGCTCAGTTCCCAGTATCTTGAAGGGAGGGACAGTTTGGACTTTATCATTAGATATATGTAGTCCTCCTTTCTCCAGAAGGCTTGGAGTTCTTTGTATGCTGAGCTTAGTTGTAGGGCATTAGTGGCTCCTATAATAATGTCATCCATGTAAATATACAAAGTAATTTGTGGCCTTTTTTGTAGGGGTTGAAGGAGCTCAGAAACAAAATGTTGACAAAATGCAGCACTATTAGCCATGCCTTGGGATAGAACCACCCATTCATAATGCTCATCTGGCCCTTGGTAATTGGTAGAGGGCACTGAGAAAGCAAACTTCTCACAATCCTCTGGGTGGAGTGGTATTGAGAAGAAACAGTCTTTGATATCAATAATAAGAAACAAGATATCTATTGGGATAGAGGGAATCCAGGGAAGACCCCTTAAAGGGGTTCCCACTGGAACCATATGACTATTAATTTTTCTGAGATCCTGAAGCATCCTCCATTTTCCTGATGTTTTTTGGATGACAAAAACTGGACTATTCCAGGGACTTAGAGATGGTCTGATATGACCTAAGGTTAGTTGTTCTTGTACAATATTTCTTAAATGTTGAAGCTTATTTTGGGGTAATAGCCACTGTTTCACCCATATTGGGGGACCTGGGAGCCATTGGATGGCTGGCATTATTGGAACAGTGGCCCTTAGGATTGGGGGTGAGGCTTTACCCGGGGAGCTGGGACCTTCTGCCTAGATGCCTGAAAAAGAAGGTCTCCTCTGTAATTGCTAAAAGGGCCAGATAGATTAAATTGTTGTTCATATTCCTCTTGCTCAAGGAGGTCATCATACACTGCCTTGTGATCAGTTGTTATACAGACCTCTGCTTCCCCTAAGATATCCTGTCCTAGTAAATTTGCAGTAAGACCTGAGGCCACGAGGGGGCGCATGTCCCCCTGGCAACCATCCACATCCCACCATTTGAGCCAATCTTTGGTCTCTTCTGATTTAGTATTACCTCCTACCCCAAGCAACTGGGGGCCAGGAATTTGAGGTGGAACTTCCTCCTTAACACAGTCCTATCTGCTCCAGTGTCGATGAGACAGTGGAATTTCTTTCCTGCTATAAAAATGTCCATTTTTGGCCTGAGCCCGGGGACAATGGGAACAGTCCAATGTGCCTTAGGGGGGCCATTGGGGGAGAAACCTCCTTTGTGTGATGGAGCTGGAGGGTGGCCCCTGATTAGTTTAAAGTTTTCCCCTCAATGTTGAATTTATATTTGCAATCCTTCTGCCAATGGAATCCCTTTCTGCATCTTGGGCAAGGCGTTTTGGGGGTGGCCAGCCTTTGAGCTGAACCCCTAGAGCGTCCAGGTGGAGCCTCAGAACACATCCGACCAGTGGGGCAATCCCTTTGAAGTGGCCTGGTTGCCCACAGCCATAACATACTCCTTTGCCCTTAGCCGCGACTGGTGACAAGGCTGCCATGAGAGCCTCAGCAAGTGAGGCAGTTTGGGCCTGTAGGGCTGCAACCAAGGATTGAGTCTGACACACTTGGGTACCAATATCTTTGGTAGCCACAATTCACCTTCCCATGGAGCGATCTTTCATCCCTGCACAGGCCAATTTGTGATCGGTAGTCATTCCTTCCCAAACTAACATTTTAACAAATTGATCTCTTAGGGCCCCAGAAGAAATTTTCTCTGAAGGCTTCTTTCTACCCTTTCAATGAAGGTTGCTAGGTCCTCAGTTGCCTTCTGGGTAATACCTGCGATGGGGGGTTCTGAGGGGTCCTCCTCTAGCTTTTTCCATGCCACCAACCATAGGGCTTTTATTTGTTCTTGATATGGGGCCAGGATGGCAGCCTGTAAGGGGCCAGTAGAGAATTGGTCACTGGACCCCGAGAACATCCCATAAGTAACCGGGACGGGAGGGTTAGCAGCCTGGTTCTGTTCAGCCTGAGCATGACATTCTTCATTAAAAAAGGCACACCACTTTAGATATAAAGGACCAGAAGGACAGCTTTAATTAGGTTCTTCCAATCCTGAGTGGTACACTGTTTGTGGGCGAGGCCCTGGAGGATGGTTTTAGCCCAAGGGGAATTGGGCCCATTCTCTGAAACAGCTTTCTTTAGTTCCTTTAAATCTTGTGCCTCCCATGGGTACCATATAGCAGGCCGGTTGCCCCCTGGGCTAGCATTTACCGGGAAGTCCATACAGGGAGGAGAGAGGGTAGAATCAGTGCGTTCTCCCCCAGTATCATAAAATTGCTGCTGGGAAGATTTCCCACCATCCGGACAAGATGGCGGCAATGAACCTCCCTGGGGCAGAAGTGGGCCCTCGCTATGTGTAGAGGCTGGCTGCCCTCATGGTTCCTCAACCTCGGGAGGAGCAAACGGAGATGGATTGGGCTCCTCATTAAAGGTCTCCCAATGTTGTTTACTATGTGGCAAGTTTCTGGAAGGAGATGCAACGGGAGGAGCCGGTGGTTCTTTAGGCGGCGGCTCTTTGGGGGGAATCTTGGAGTCCCTTTTGGGAGGTCCTGGAGAGAAGCAGGCCTTAAGGGCAGATAATGTAGGGTAGACTCCCAATGGGGGACCCTCCTCTAAATTGATTTCCCTCTTCCTAACAAGTTGTTCTACATGATCCCATGTGGAACAGTCAAAAAGATTAGCGGCAGGAAGCCAAGGGGCCACCCGAGTAAAGGTGTCCCAGGCTTTTTCCGCCTGTGTATCAGACAACTCAAGGCCCCTACTCTTCAGCATGAGTCTAAGAGCTGAGAGCGCAGGGTCACCATGTGTGGTGTGTGTTTGCCCCATCTTTTTAGGGATGCCCTTACCTCGGAACTTACTTGGCCCAATCTGCCAATACTTTCGGTTTCACAGCTGCCTCTTCATTTTGACTGCAGATCAGTCTTGAGGGGCCCCAAGTTGGGTGCCAGATGTCAGAGTCTTAAGCCCCCTTGCTCTTCTCGACCAGTGACAGGGGAAGGGGGCACTCCCCAACAAGGTCAGACCAGGATAGGTAGGGCCGACTGACCGCCTGCTCCCAGCACTCCGGGCGGAGGACAATCAGATGCGTCAGGGAGACCCGTCACAGCAGGAACTCATTTATTGAGTAAGTCACACAACTTTTATGTAGGGTGGAGGCTAGGCAGGAACCAATCAGCTTAAAGGTCAGCAAGGCATGGGAGGTTCACGCAGGTGAGAGTCCCATAGGACTATGTGGCAAGCAGGAGCTGATCATGTTCCGGGAACTGTTGTTAACCAATCCCTGACTGGTACGATTTATCATCATGAACCTTTGAAACTGCCTTTGAGGCCTTGATCTTGCTCACTCGCCAGGGAGTAAGGAGTCAGCCTGAGTTAGTTAATGTGTCATTAGTCCCAACACCTATCATTCTATTTTATTTCATTCATTGCATTTTATTATTCTGAATATCAAACCTAGAGCTTCATGCATGCTCAGCAAGTACTCTAATACTCAACTACATCTCCAACATCAATCTATTACTTTTATTAATTAAATTTAGTTTAATTCCTATACAAATCAAATATTTTTAGACTTACCTTGAATTTGCTGTGTTCTAGGTTTTGTACAAGGGAGATTTCCTGTAGTAGGGATCTCCCAACTTGATAACTGTACTAGTTTAAAAATTGACGTATTCTTCTAATATTTAGTTTTGTTTTAATTTATAAACTTAAAAATTACACTACTTTATTACATTAATAGATGATACACAACTTACATTTAGATAGTGATTAAAAGAATAGCTGAATGAGGTAAAAACTAATATGACAATTGTCTTAATATTTTCATCCCTTACCAAGATTGAAATTCTCTTGGGTGCAATAGAGTGATGTTCAAGAGTGAATACATCATGCATAATTCACTTACTTAAGGCTGCCTTTGATCAGTCTACCATGTCTTCTTTGCTCCTATTTTGAAATTATCAAGCTACTCTATTGAAAATTTAAATGTCAAAATATAGACATCATCTTCACTCTCCTTCAAATATTCTACACATTTTCTTATATTGCAGAGCTTTTAGTAATATTTCAAATAGTGTACTAGTGGTGGTGAAAGTAACCAAACAAAATCAAAGTGGATTTTAATTTTATTCTAAGAATGGTTATTTTTAACACATAAACATAAATGAATTATAAGTAATATAGTATCTTTTTAACTGTTAGATCTGTTTTTAACACTTCCATATTTTCATGCACTATCACAGTTACAATGGAAATCATTTTAGTTATTTTCATATTCACAATGAAGTCTTCACAACATTGAATTTTTAAAACTTGGAATAAGTATACTTTTAGTGAATAGATCTATAATTCTTAAACTGAAATGTAAAGGCAAAGAAAAAGCAGAGACAAAAAATAAATGTTTCCAAGGGCACATTTGCAATCCACTCACTGTATCTTAAATATTCTTATTATATACTTTTTTATTTTATGTGTTATGTTTAACACATGAATTATATATTAAAAGCAAAGTCTCTCTCTCTCTCTCTCTCTCTCTCTCTCTCTCTCTCTCTCTCTCTCTCCCCCTCTCTTTTTTATTTCTGGCTGCAAACCTATGCCATATGATCAATAACTTTCCTGACAAATTTGTGTTTTTTGTTGTGATTATTTTGTTTTGTTCCCTTTATTTATGATTAAGATATAGCAAGAAAAAATTTTACATTAGTATTTTTATACATATCTATATGACATCTTTTACCTGCAAATTTCAAAGTCTATCAGAAACATTAATTAGCAGTGCCTGAGAAGTACACATAGGGTACAAGGGAAATATTTATTTGACACATTGTACAAATAAGAAATTAGGTTTATGTGTAATTTAATGATTAATATAAATTTCAATTCATTTAATTTATAGGACTTCCAATCCTATAAATTCTGGAGGGAAAGGGAAGAAAAATTAAAATCATGAATTCCAAGCAAATTTGACAAAGCAAATATTCTTAAATTAACACTGTTATTAATCTTTAATACATGCTCAGGATTTAAACACTAATAAAAAGTCAAATTTTAATGATTAACCCTTCCTCCCAATAGCTATATGCTCTGCTTCTTGTTATTGCCTTACAATGTTGAATGAAATGCAAAAGTATTAGCTATTACATCCAAGGATCATAGAATTATTGAAGGATCTTTGGAGGAAATTATTTGTGCAAACAAATGAACTGCATGGAAGAGAGGATATGATGCAGTGATCACAACTAAGATTTCTTTTCATTACAACCCCAAATTTAAATAAGAAAAAGTCTCCTGAAATATTTATGTATATGTATCTGTGTGTTAAGTATAAAATCAAATAGGAAAACAAATTATTGTAAGAAGAGTTTGAAGAGGATCTATTTAGAACTTTTTCTTTTAATTCAGATTTATAATAAAGTTGGGAAATCCATTATAATCTAAAGTTTCGTATTTGGAAACTATCTGGGAAGTAATTTTAAAGTGCATTTTTGCAATCTCCTTTTCATTGTTGTATTTGACAAAGTATGTGAAAGAAAAATTTTATACTAACATCTATTAACAATTTCCTCATTTCCAAATCTTTATAAATTCTTGCTCCTGCCATTACCTATATATGAACTGTCCTTTTCTAGACCCCATGTTGCCATTAAAAATACTATTAAATTTTTAAACCACTTCTCCTGAATTTTTACAATAATTTTCACAATAATCTGGTCTTCCTTGAAATTTCTGTATCTCTTATTTTCATCACAGAAAAATACAGAAAAATATCTTGGATCTTCATTTTAAATTTGCATTTAGATTTTATTTCCCATATTTTCCCTTTAATATGAAATGAAGCTCTTTTAATATAATAATTATGCCTGAATATGTACACACTATATATGTATATATGATAATCTGTTACCATAATTTCAATACCATTTTAGTGTTTATCATCATTTTTTTGGGGGTACTGGGGCTTGAAATCAGGGGTGCTTTTGCTGGGGCTGGCTTTGAACCCACCATCATCCTGCCTCAACCCTGGAGTTGCTGGGATTACAGGTATGTGCCACTAAGCCTGGTTGTTTACCATCTTTTGACAAATAATATTGCATCCCTCATCTCTAGATACCCTGGTGGTTGTTCATATTTTTAAATATTAGGATAATAAGTTAGATAGTAGTTAGATAGCTATTTAAATAAGTGAGTCATTCTAAATATTTTAGAGATATTTAAATAGTTTAGTTATTTAAATTGTTTGACAATTTATATCAAAATCCACATTCTATAGTATATCTAGAATGTGATAGTCTCTATTCGTATGTGAGTAAAAAGTATATAAATAATAGTACTTTTATTTATATGTAGAAGGAACAGTCCAAAGCTACCATTCTATATGGGATCTTAGTTGATATTCAAACTTCTAGAAAAGGAAATAGCTATTTTCTCATTTTGTAAGTATAGATGTGAATTTTGTGTGATAAAGGAATTTCATACACTATTTTAGAACCTGAATTGGATTCTAAATCTTCTGATTTTTAACTCCAAATTGTTTTAACTTAGATGCTGAATTAAAGTGTAAATCTGTTGTGTTATTAAACTATGTAAATTTTCCCATTTCCTCAAAAAGAAAAAAAAATCCCATGAATGCAGAGTAGTTTCTTCACATCCACTGGGAACAAATTTCTTGCCTTATAGTGTATTCATTAGTCAGTCACCTACCCAAAATTTGAGTCCTAGTTTGTGATCAATAGATATTTGTATAATGCTAGTGGGTTTAAAAGTGGGTTTATATTTTATTGTTTTCTTCTTGGTTTACACTAACACAGAAAGACAATAACAACTAGTAAAATCTTATCTAAATGTCAAATTCTTCTAATTAAAATAGGCTGCTTTGACCATCCCTCTATAGCTCATATAGATTTAGTCATTTTGCTTATAATTCAAATAATTTGAACTGTATTTTTGCTGAGTTAAAATGTGAGCAATTTATATAGCATGCTTGGGTAATTTGTAGAAGATGTGATGTTATTCGGTTAAGAAGCATAACTATATCCTTACTACAGGGTACTCTTTTCACTTACTTCACTTTTATGTGTGAGTTACATGACCATCCAATAAAATAAAATGGAGAGAAACACACAGAATTTGCTAATACTGTTAATGATAAGAGTGCAAAGAAAAAGCTAAAGAAAAGCTTGGGTGAAGAACTGACTTTCAGGTTCTGAATGTAGCATTGGTTTCCTGTGTGTGGTAATAATTATTCTAAAGTATTTTTGTTTCTCCCATTGGTCTAAAAAGGACACATGCTTGCTCCTAATATTCAAAACAGGAAAGTGGTTGAAACAAATGTATTTTTATAGAATAAGATTATTTTTATGCATTGAATTATTAATGTAAATAATTATAGTAATTAGTAAGAATAAGGTTGCAAAAAAGAATTTCAGGTGCAATTATAGCATACTTTCTCACTTAATTTAAAGTTGGTATTAATACTTTAATAATACCTAAAGGTAATATTAATACTACCTTTACTTGGAATTGCCTGTAATCCCAACAGCTGTGGAGGCTGAGGCAGGAGGAATGCAAGTTCAAAACCAGTCTCAGCAACTTGGACAGACCCTAAGCAACTTAGAAATACCTTGTCTCAAATTTTTTTAAAGAGATTTTAAAAAGACTGGGGATTTTGTGACTCTGATTAAGTGCCCCGGATTCCTTCCCCAATACCACCCCCCCCCAAAAAAAAAAAAATCTACTCAACTTTGAACATATTATTTTTATTGCCAAGAGTCTTCATTTCTTTCACTCTTTAAAATTTATTTCCTTTTAATAGAATGAAATGTGCATACTTGTTTCCTATTTTCTATTTTGGTTCTACTTTTTTTCTGTTGCATTATTAGCACTTTTTTAAAAGATAAAGTATATAAATCTTCAAATAAAAATGGCAAATATATTTGTACAGTTCATATTTTTAAAAAAGCTACAAAAATTAAATGCTACAATTCTTTTCTTCTTAGGTGTTTAGTTTTTATAAAAGTTTGCATACTGTAAAAGTTTTTTCTTCAATTAAAACAAAAATTATTTACACTTATCCAATAACAGAAGCACAAGTTAGTGGTAGGGTGGGGATATCTTCTGAACTTTTTCCTGCATTTTTCAATCTTTAGTTGTCCTTTTCACTTAAGAGGTAGTTCATATTAGCTGTATCAAATTAGTCATGACAAAATGTTTCTTTCATTCGAAATGTGCAGTACCAAGGGGAACACAGAAATTCACAAAGGAGAATGGAGACCTTTGAAATAAATTTCCCTTTTTCCATAGTTGTTGCATAAATTCAATCCTGAACTGGAGTTTTAGATTGACACTCTCTCATAATGATTGTTTTCTCCATAGGAAGGTGATCTCAAAAACACAATTTTCTGTCTATTTAAAGATGTTATCATTGCTGTTTCTCCCACTTAGTCAGCACACACCATTTATTCTTAGTATTAGATCTTGGGAGTGAGCCTAAAACCCACTCTGCTAACCTCAGGCTGACTTTGTGCTTTTATTCCAAATTAAACCACCACATCTACTTATTGCACAAAGGCATAATCAGCTATGGCTATTGCTTCTCTAATAACAAAGTCATGGTTATAATAAAATCTCTACCTGCCTTTGCCTCCAACTGTCCCCATTGTTTGTATCCATTGGTTCTTCACTTGTTCTCCCAAAGTACTGTTTTGGCATAATTCCTATTGATCAGATTGCCATATTAGCTTCTCAAATTCCTTCTCTTAGTTTTTTTCTCTTAACACATCTAGTCAAGAGGAGAGGGGGAAAAGGAACTTCTGTGAGAGCCTGGATATTTTTCTAAACCTACTCCTTGGTTTAAAGTAAAAATGTTCACAATGAAGAAAGTACAATAAAAAATAAGTAATTTTAAATGTCTGCAACTCTCTATCTTCTTTTAGCACAGTAGACCTTTTAGATTTCTCCCAGTTTTAAGCAGATTGGAGTCTTTTTTACACAATGACTTAATATAATTAAATAATTTACACTAGATAATTTGTAATATACATAAATGCAAGTTTTTCTATTTTTTAAATAAATATATAAAGAAAATGGTTAGAGGTATTAGGTTCTCTCAAATTAGCTCCTATGTACATTTTTAATAAACTCTGTTCATCTGTGTTTCTATTTCATTTTATGCAAAATGTCTTCCATACAGTCTTTCTTGACTGATCCAGTGTGCTCTTTTTTATTCTGAGTTCTTATGACATTCTGAATCAGTAATAGTGATACGGTCAACATAAAATAATATTTTCTGAGCACTTTCAGCCATATATCTAGGCACTGGATCACAGATGTGGATCTGTAAACAACACAGAGCTTCCCCTCATACTACTTGGTGCTCAATTTTTGCAGTTATTTTACCTTATATAATCTTGAACTTTATCTTTGCTCTGGGTAAACATTTAGTTCCCCTGAATACATTCCCTATCTGCCCATTTTTCTTGGATTTGTTAAGAAATTCAACTGAAAACTACCAGGGAGACTGGGGTCCTAGTGTAGAGACAGCATCTATTCTAAATTTCTTAACACCTAGCACAATGCTTAGTGTGTAGATAAACATTCAATAAATGTTAGTCAATGTGTATTAACATAGATTAGCTTCTTTGCTTGTAAATGTACTCTATCCCAGCTACATTAAAAAAAATTGTAGGTCAGAGTAGGAATATCCTCAGCGATTTTTTATTTGAAGCTTCAGTGGAATTGTGTCAGGAAATATTAATGAGGTCAAAAAATAAGTTTATAGGGATCAGATCAGAAGGGGTTGTGAAAAGAAAAGCAAAACAGGAAAGATGTCATTAGTCAAAGAGCTGAAACTGAATAAGCAAGAATTGAGTTTATTAAAATAAACTGACAGAACTGTTTTGAGGCCACAAGAACCATGGAGAAAACATTGTTCAGAATTACCAGCATAAGAGCACATCCTGATGAGACTTAAATTCCTGGCATTGATTAATGTCAGACTGTGCTCAGCTTTCCCTGTTAATCCTGAAACTCATCCTCTGATTGCTCATTCTTCTTCCCAAGTTCCTTTTTCCTCCACAAAGGGAAAAGACAGCAAAGGGAAATGGACAAATATTTTTTGAAGAGACTTCACATGTGGTATTTACACTTAGAATTGCCTTTATAGTTGAAGGCTATTTTTCCATAGGAAGTCAATCTTTCTCCAGCTCACTGGTCCCTCCAAATGGAACAGACAGAAAGTTGTCCTGGAAACAACTTGAGATGACATTGTAGGTGAAGTGAAAGGAAACTAGGGAAGAATCATTCTAGGTGGAAGATTTTCAGTCCTCCATACTGTCAGCAGAACAAAGTTGTGCTCCACTACTGATTTTTTGATTTCATCTTTTTCTGCTCTAGCACAGACACAAAGTTTTGGTGTACTTAAAATTACATTCTCTTATTATGAGTAAGATCAAAGGAAGAGACAAAGAAGAATGAAAGGATGGGAGGAGGGATGAGATAGGGAAAGTCAGTGGAATGAATCTGACCCATGTACATATATGAAGGTACCAGAGTGAATCTCACCATCATCTATTTTCACAAGACACTAATTTAAAAAAAAAAGAAAACAAAAAACTAAAAGTAAATGGCAGAAAGATCAGTAGAGTAGAGGGAAGGGAATAGGGTTTGGGAGGAAAAGAGGGGAAGGGGAAATTCTGGGGACTGAGTTAGAACAAATTATATTCCATGCTTCTATAATTATGTCATAGTACATTCATAGTATATTCTGTTGTCATATATAACTACAAAGAACCAAGAAAAATTAACATAAAATAAAAAAAATAAAACACTTAATCACTTAAGGCAGAATGATCATTTAGTGTTTTGACATTGTATATTCCCAATAAGTGACGACTATAATTCTGTCATTGTTGTTGTTACCATTGTTGTAATTTAGGAATGACATTAGGGATGCACAAAATATTGCAGCAAAATATTCCAGTATTCTTCTCCCTTACATGTACCTTCATTCCCCATTAGTCATGTTCTTCTTGATATCTGATCTGAATTACAGTTGTAGAAGAAGTGAAAGAACACGGAAATTTCTCAAGACAGACTCAAAGATCTTTGAGGGCAAGACTCTATCCTGTGACTGTTCAAACTCAGAATTTTGCACATGGGAGAGATTCAAATGGTTTTGATAATAAGAATTCTGAGGTACTTGATTTTTATGCACAAAACAGGAACCACCATTTGACCCAGCTATCTCACTCTTCAGTTTATAACCAAAGGACTTAAAATCAGTATACTGCAGTGATGTAGCCACATCAGTGTTTATAGCAGCTCAACCCACAATAGCTAAACTATGGAACCAACTTAGGTGTCCTTCAACAGATAAATGGATAAAGAAAATGTGATATATATATATATGAATCATATATATATATATATATATGTACATATATATATATATATATATATATATATATATATATATATATGAATCCCCAAATGGTATGCAGATGCTAATGCACAATAAGGTGGTGGTGGTGGTCACTAGGGAAGAATAGAGTTACTTTAGATAAGGTAGAGGGGAGTGAAGGGAGGTAAAGGGTATGGGGGTAAAAAGGATAGTAGAGTTGAAATAGACATTATTACCTCATGTAAATATATGACTGCATGACTGATATGAACCTACAACATATACAATCAGAAAAATGAGAAAATTTACTACATTTATGTATGATTTATTGAAATGCATAAATGAATTCTACTGTCATGTATAACTAATTAGAACAACTAAAATTTAAAAAAAAAATTCAATGTCCTTAAGAGTTATTAAATGGAAAACTGGTAATTTTAGGCAAAATAAAACTAGCATGTTTTACAAGTTTTATATAATAGGCTTTATTTTCACAAATTGTTTAGAAACAAAGTATTAAATTTTATTACTAAAATGTAAAGGAACAAAACAAAACAAATGAGAACCAAGGTATACCAAAAATATATATGCTACTTTGTATGAATGTGGTGAAGACAACTATTCAAAGATTAAAACATCATATGCTGCTTACTATAATAGAGCTATGAACAAGTAACAGGTAATACATAAAAACTAAGTAATTTAAATAGATTTTGTGCCTGGCATATTAGTTTCATAACTTCTGAAATAAATATGTATAACTTGCATGTCAGATTCAATCCTAAACTCTAGACCTAGGAATAGAACAATTTTAATAGATAGATAGATAGACAGACAGACAAATAGATGATAAATATTTAGCTACATAGATAAAGAAAACTATCTCCATCTGTGTATTCTATTGGACATATGTGGGCAATTTCTTTGCAGACATAAAACTATTTTATGCCTTGCAAACACGAGGCCCTGGGTTCAATCCTCAGCACCGAAAAAAAAAAAAAAAAAAAAAAAAAAAAAAAAACTATTTTAAAGCCTATGCACATCTGAGTCAACTAAGAAATTTTACTTATTTTACTTCTAGAAAAATGAGATGTTTAAAGCTTTCATAATGAAACTCCTCATATTTATTTCAGTAGTTTTAGGTTGTAAGCACTGTGCATAATACGTATTAACTCATCCAGCTCTCATCATGACTCTCTGAGAAGAATACTTTTTCTAAATCTTTAGTTAAGGAAACTAAGGTGCAAAGAGATTAAGTCACTCAGCACAGATCATTCAGTTTGGAAGGAATGACACACTATTTTGAGTTTTTGTAGTCACTTTCCACAGCCAGCATTTTATCCCTTTTACGTGTGGTTCTGATGTCAAACAATAGCCTATTTCATTGTAATATCTTTAAAATTCTCATAGGGGAATAGAATGATGACTTAAAAGCAGAGTTATAAAAGACTATTTCATGACTTGGGAAGATACAGAACAGATGGTAATGTGAAACAATGAATTTATAAAGTATCATACTACTATGATTCCAGTCCTGGACAAGGGACTAAAGAGAGACAGAGAGAGAATAAATATGTGACAAACAGTAATGTTATTGTCTGCTTGGTGAGCTCTAGATAATTTTTCTTCTTTTTGCTTTTATCTTATATATAGTATTCTTGTAATATAAAAATATACATATTTATTATTTATTTTAATGCTGGAACAGTCTGAAATCCTTGAGGACCTGAGCAAAGTGATCTTACCTGAAAGGTTTATTTACATTTGCTGAAGATTTTTCAGTCAGTGGAAAGTGGCCACTTGGTTGCTACTACAGGTGGGTAAAAAAAATAAATCACTTCTTTTCAGTATGAGTGACATGCTAAAAATTATTTTTATTTTTACCTCACTTTTTATTTTTAATTAGGTTTTGAAGTGTGATGTCTACATTTATAAAAAAAGTCATTTATATTGAAGGTATGATATATTTCTCAATATTATCTTATTTTATGTATATTTTTCATGATTCCAATAGACTCAACAATTTGACTGAAGCTATTTAAAAACCTAAACATGCTAAATATTTCTTCTATCAATATTTCACCACTTTATGTCTGTTTCTGCTTTGATATTCTCAGATTTTAATTTAATTTTCCCCTCTCACTAGATCAGTTTCTGGGTTTGCTTTTAATGTAACATGATGAGCAATAATTCTTTCATTTAAATATCAAAGGCCTTATAGAAGTGCATTTGATTCCCCTTAAAACTACTTAAACCACAAAATAGTAGGAAAAGGAGAGTTGATATTAAAGAAATTCTAATTAGGATTGGAAATTGTTATATGTTTACTGAAAAGTAAAAATGGTGCCTCCAAGGGAGTATTCAATACAGTAATTGAGAATGGAGCGGATACTCACAGCACCTATGTTTTCCAATATTTCCTCAGAGTCAATTATTGAGAGAGAGATGAGTAAAGTACAAGTGTCCAAATACACATTGAAAGAAAAAGAACTCATTCAGAACCAGAAGTCCAATGAAAGCAAGGTCAAAAGCCTTTACCACTTTAGGTGTCATTGCGAAATCAGGAATTCTTTGCTAACATAAGTACTTTATCCCACTTAATGATTGGGCTTGCCAACAATCCTCTTCATAAGTATATTGTTTGAAGAGATCTAGAGTCAAAATTAACAATTTACTGATACTTCTTGTCTTCTGCAGGCCCCTACATGAAAGAAATATGAATACCAGTGCAGATGATGAAGTTCAGATTATGGGCCATCAATAGAAATTCAGATTCAGTGGGTTGGTCTGTGGTCCATGGTCTATGAAAATACTTTGAAGAATGGTGGTTCAGAGAACCTATAGTTCAAGACCACAAGACTTAAATCCACTTAATAGCAATGTGACTTTGAAGTAGTTACTGATCTTTTTAAGTTTCAGATTTCATATTTTTATGGATATAATGATGTTACCCATCTCTAGTAGTTATGAAGATTAATTGAAAGAATGCATGATAATCACCTAAGAAGTTTCTGTCACCTAATAGCACAATTTCTCAAAATGGATTATCTATACCCTTACCTTGATTATTGTTAGTCATGGGTAAAGTACTCTATATAATAAAATCTTTATAATTCACTTCTTAAAGTTTGACTATATTTTGATTTGCCTCATTCTAAGTTCAAGGTGAAATTCTGATTCAACTAATGATGAATAAGGATTAGATTTTATGTTATTTTACTATGTGCAATTCTCATTTTACTTGGAAATGCTAGTTCCTAACCCTGTAATAAATTTTATTTTTGTCTTGATGTGCAATAAAGTTTTATACAAGGACATCTCTGCTCTGAATTTTTCTATCTGGAAGACCTGCATTTTAATTTAGTAAAATAAAAAAATAAATAATTCTAGGAAAATCTGAATGACAAAAAAAAAAAAACCTGAATAAAGTGGATTAAACAAACACTAATATCAGTTATCAGAAAGACAATAAAACATGCATTTACAAATAGCAACCATATAAATGCAGCACTGTGGTATTATAAACTTTATTATGAATCAACGACTAACTTTATAACTTTGTGTAGTAAAGATATATCTTAAATGCAAGAGGTATGAAGTCTATAAAATGAAGGCAGAATAGCAGTAGATCAGAATGGTAAAGAGAAAAATCATCATCCTGAACCATAACTAGTTATGATTTCTCATTATACAAATGTGCCTTGAATTTCCCCATTACCAGAGGGTTATTACACCCAATAACTATTGACCTCTAGGTCACGAATTAAAATCAACCAGATCTACAACTCCATTTAAATTATAATGCCCCTCTCATTTCCTGGAAGAATCTCATCATGGAGATCATAATTGCAAATTGGCCACATACACATTAGAAGTACTTAGATTTATTTTAAATTAAAAAGTAGCATCTAATATATTCCATCAACATTATACAATGTTGTATATAACACATTTAAAAGAATTAAGTTTGAGTATCTACTTAGCAGCTCTTAAAAGAAAATAAGGTATGTATTTAATGACATGGATGTCATTTCAGGTAAAAGTGCAGAAAAAAATAAGAATGCAACAGTTAAAATTCAACTTTATTCTTTTTCCATAGGCCTTTAACTAAAATGTAAGAATTATGTTTAATTTTTATAAAAATCTAACTTTGACTTAAAGGAAAAAAAAAAAGACCAAGATAATTTTTATTAAATAATGTCAATAAATGAAGTCTTATTATATCCCTACTTACTAAATTCCTTATGGAATATACTTTCATTAATAATAACATTATTTTAAACTCAAAATAGTTACATCTCAGAACCGAGCAAATAAAAAGACGAAACTTACAGCAATCTTTCAGGAACATAATTTCTGTTGGGAAATCAGAGGCCAAATTGACAGAGTGGAAAAGACTATATTTTCCTGATTAGTTGTAGTATTTCCCAATACAGATCCATTTTGTAGAAATGTAATTTTATTGGTTTTTACCATCATCCAAATGGAAATATTAGCGATCATTACCAGTTACTTAGCTTAACCCTATTTGTATGACTCAGTTCCTTATTAAAATAATTCTGTGACATTATCACACTTTACGATGTGTCTATATTTCTACTGAAGTTGACATCACTGATAAGTGCCAGGTTCACATGCAGATCTTGCTAAAAGAGGTTTTAGGATTTTGTTTTTATTTTTTGTTTATCTTCTCAAAATCAAGATAAGGCAAAGGTAAATGCCTCCAAAATTTTAATAAGTAAATTTTGGGAGAATTGGTTATTTTTCATTTGATAGATATTATAATATTAATTGCACAAAAATAAATTTATAATTTCCATAGTGTGTCACTTTTCTTACATGAAAGAAATATTTTAAAAGAGTTCAAGAATCAAAGAAAACACTAAATGCTAAAATTCTCATGTACCCTTGTCTATCACTTGTTCTTACAAGTTTTTAATTCCTCATTTTAAGTATATTAGTTCTTTTCAAAATGATGTTCTTTGAATTACTTTGGTAGAACTACTATACTCATTAAAGATGACCTATTATTTTAAGTCAGTATATAGCACTTTATTTGTGGGTTAGACAATTAAGAATGAATGTTTCTCCTTTCAGTTTGATTTGCTACATTTCCCTCTTTAAATACCTTTAAATACCTTTCTAGAGGTATTTAAACATACTTTATTTTTTTTTAACTCCATAATCAGGGGTTGTGTACAGATGCTCCTAAGATCATCTACTCACAGTTTACAAGAAAAGAATATCTTACTCCCAGTTCTCATTTTATCCTTTTACCAATAAATGTGGTCAAGACAACAGAATGCTATGATGCATCTAGTTTGGATCAAAGGTATAATCTTAGCATATAACAATAAGGAAATGTATACTGGAAAGATTAAACTGCATTCACTATGATCTTTCCTCATCAAGTCTTCTCACTCAACACATTTTCCATAACAATTTGTCTGCTTTAATTATCTTCACCTAAATTAGTGGTCTATTAGCTCATATTTCTCTGTGAAACAACATGTCAGTGTTTAAATGACTCGTAGGCATCTTGACCAGTGGGCTCCCAGACATACAAGCAAGCCCAAAAGACCGACTCAAACTTGTATCCACAACTGTACAACTGTCATCTCTATTATAACTGAAGTTATCTAGTTGAATAAGCTTGAATTCTACCTATTCTCTTTAGCAATTTCATTCACTTTATCTCTCTGACTAGTGAGTCCTACTGAATCAACATTCTTTGGTATAACTGATCAGTCACTTGTACATATTCCTAGTGTGTACCCCTAGTTCAGGCCAGTATACCCTCTATGTTTGAGTATTCATTGGTCTCTCTACTTATAGGATTAATTACCTTCGATTCCTTTTCCAAACTGGAATTCACCAAAGCAGTGACTATACAACATCTATAGCAGGTTTGAGCTTTGCACAACAAAATGCTTTCAACAATGTCATATTTACTTTGTGTTACTTAAAGAAACTTAATCCATTCTACATTGAATGTCACCAGAGATGCATAAAATTCAGTGAAGTCACTGGAAGACATCAACTTCCAAACTGAGACAGAACTCCCAAATTGAGGCAAAGGTTCTAGGAAAATTGACATATTAAAAGTTAAACATAAACATCTTTCTGATATTAAGAACTTTAGGTACCACCACCTTCTGTGCATACACTACTTAACACTTTGAGTATCACGTTCACTTCTTGATTTGAGATATGCATTCAACACCTTTCCTCAGATGGTTGCTGCTGCCTCCTAATGCTCTAAATCCCAGAAATCATTCCTCCTCCATTTGCATATAAGCCTATGCTACAGACCTCAAGTATGGTCTAAAGGTCTATAAATCTTAAGTCTGTTATATTTGAAATAAACAACAAAGAAAAACTGATTAATTATAGACTGACATTTAAAACTCAGGTGGTTTCATATAAAAAATATGAATTTATAGCTTATCTTGAAAAATTGAACATCTGACAAAACCTGGGCATATATTTATCATGTGAGGAAAGCTGAGTAATGACTTCTAATTCATAAGACTTATCTTCAATTAACCACAGTACCTAAACCTTCTTACTCTTTTCTTTTTATACTTTATCTTTGTTAGCAAAATGTTTCAGAGAAAAACACACACCAGGATCCTAACCTTTAAATACTTCAGCATATATCTTTAAAAAAAAAATTCCTACATAACCACAATATCATTATTTCTAAATATTAGCAATAATTCTTAATGTCATTTAGTATTCATGCTGTATTCAAAATCTCCAATTATTCTCCAATATACATATTTGCAGTTGATTATTTTAACTACTTGTTCATTTCTTATCCACTTAAGTTCCTTACCTTATTCCAGTAGGCATTTGGATCTGTGTACCCAGATAAGATATTAGGAAAAAATAATTTTTAAAACATCTTTACTCTTCTTTGAGGTAAAACCTGGAATTCTAGTTAAATCACATCCATACTTACCTCTTTGGTGAATGGGTGATGGAAAATATAATTGGATACTCTGTCATCAATAGTACCTATGAGACTGCTTGCCCTGTGAAAACTGGAGTCACCTGTCTCATCACTATTTTTATTTAATAAATACATTAAACACTACAAAGCTGTAGTCTTCTGTGGAAATTTTTGTTGAAAATTTAAGACAAACTCATCTAATGTACTTCTGATATGTTGCATGCACTTTAAAATACTATCTAATTTACTTTTGAAATGTGTTTCATTACCATAAATAGGAGCCTAGGATATATTCTATGAGAAGAGAAATAGAGACAGAAAGAACTTAGAAGAATGATCTCTTAGCAGGTCATTACTGTGTTCTAATTCTGTTTCTGCACATTGTCAATTGATTATGCATTTCCTGACTACATTTGCTCTCACTCTGCCAGCAAATCATAAAAATAAGATTCCATTCCTTTTATACACATCCCCTGACCAAGAGGGAGGGAGTTTAAACAAGTTTATTACTAAGCATTGGTTTTAGACTATACAACTCTGAAGCATACCAAATGGTAAAATGTAGTCCTTGAAAGGATATAATTGCAAAAACAAAAAAATTAAGTAAAACAGTTATCAGTATAGAAACAAAATTTATGTCAGTTTAATCAGTACGTAAAATAAATAAAAACATAAATTATAATTTTGAATTTACACACAAGATATAGTTTTCTTGCCAACAAATTATAGGATTCTAAACTGGATTATCATGCTTCAAGCTCTTTCCAAAGGCTTCTGAATTCAGTTATGCCCCTACTAAGTGATCTGTGATCACTTAGTGATATGCAAACATCTCAGTCACTTTGGTCTCATTTCCTTTACTGGCAAAGAAGAGTTTGGTAGATTTCCTGTAATATCCATTTTATGAATACTCCTATTGAAATTTCTGTGTAAGCATTCTAAGTCAGTTTTTTTTTCAAGAAGAACGTTAATTTAACTTGGATAGGAACTTTTCCCCTTTCTTAAATTCTACATAGACACTGAGAAAATCTTACCACATGGCTTTTTGCTTCTCATCTCCTTTGAAATTCCCAAATATAAATGCTCTATTTTCTAGAAAATTGAATATTTATAGGGAAACTAAAATGTAAGTATATTAGCTCAAGAATATATTGACTAATAAGAAACAAAGTCAAGAACTCAGGTCTCTGGTTCTAAGCCTTCTCTCCCGACCACCCTCACTATTATGCAACCAATACTTACTTTGGGAAGATGCCTGAAGTGTGAATGGCAGCTTGGCCAAGACCCTACATCTACTTACAGATTTAGTTCCTCTGTTACTCAGGGAGATGTTCTGCACTTCTGTAGACCAGAAAGGGAATGCTCCCTTCTGGTTTTGATCCTCTCCTACCCTCTAGCCCCCCGCCCCCCTCCTTTCTCTCCCCTCCAAGTGTTCCAATATTTCAATGTGTAGTTTAACTGTTGTTAACACAGAGAGCTATGCGGGGTATGTGAAATAGGAATGATCAATCTGATTTCTATATTTGGGTGCCTATGATGCCTCGAACTGTCAAGGAATTAGCAAATGAGTCTGTGAGCTGACACTACAATAAAACTATTGAGAAGATGATAATACATGTAAACTGATGTGGTTTTAAAACATGACAGCAGGTTCTTTGACACTCCTCTGCACCAGAGGTGAAGTCTAATTCTCTCCCCTCAAACATTGGCTGGTCTCAATGACTCACATTCTGACAAATAGAATTCAGCTGAACTGACATGACTTCTGAGGCTAACTTGCAAAAGTTTCCACCTGGCTTTCTCTTGTGGATGCTTGTTTTGGGAACCAACATGTTACACCGTGAGACAGTTTAGGACACATGGCAATATTCTGGATGACAACCCCACCTGAAGTCCCAATTGACAACATCAGCTACTAGATGTGGGTATGAATGAACCTTGGAGATGTCTCCATCTCCAGTCACTGGTTGACAGAAAATCCCTGAAAACCCAATAGGGAATTGCCTAGCTAAGCCAAATCACTTTAAGAACCACAATATATTTGAGGGTTCATTATATAGTAAGAAATAAGTGAAGCATACACATTTTATCTAAAACTCTATTTAAAAAAAAAAAATAATGTTCTCTCACTCATGAGCTCAGGCAGATATATGGTAGGGCTACTCTTCATTTTACTACATACACCAGATGCTTCCACACAAAGCAGGCTAGTAGCCTCTGCCTACCTCATCATAATCTCAGAATCTGAAAAGTCTGGAATATTTCCACATGGAAATATACATTTTACAGATGAAACTGGGGTATAGGGAGGAACAAAGACAGGAATCAACATCTGGGACTGGGATTTCTAATTCATTACTTTGACTATTGTTCCCACATGTTGGGGGCTGTGCCATGTGGGCTGCGCTGGGATGGCGCCTGGCAGCCAGCCGGAGGTTGCTTTGATCACATCGGCAGTGAGGAGGTTAATTAACATAAGCACACTCAGGTGATTGGCTGTATTCAATTAAGTCCATGCACACAACGCGTGCACAGGTGTTCCCAAATGCTTCTGCTTGTGCCTGCTCGCTCTAACCTTTGCCGTGATAGGGCAGCTGGTTCCTCACCCGATCTCAACTGGTGTGGCCCCGCCCTCCACCTCCTGGAGGGAATATAAGCAGGCAGTAGGCGGAAGGCAATTAGCAGCAGTAAGAAGCAGCAGCCAGCAGGCAGCAGAAGCAGCAGTAAGCAGAAGCAGCAGTAAGCAGAGAGAAGAAGCTAGCAGTAAGAAGAAGCAGCTAGAAGAAGCAGCTAGCCCTCAGATAGATAGCACCTAGTTCACAGGATGCAGGACGCACCTCTAAGAAGAAGCAACAGAACTATAAGAAGAAATAGATCTCTGATAAGCGTAGCAAGCCTCTCTTTCTCTAAAAACTTCCTGATAAGCAAAGTCTCTCTTTCTATAAGCAAAGCCTATCTTTCTCTCAAAGTTTCTCTTCCTCTAAGCAAAGTTTCTCTTCCTCTAAGCAGAGTCTCTCTTCCTGATAAGCAAAGTTTTTCTTCCTCTAACCTCTAAGCAAAGCATCTCTTCCTCTCATAGTCTCTTTTCCTCTATAAATTAGTGAATATAGGAAAAGTAGTTTATTTTCAGTCCACCTCCGATAAATACCCATGCAATTGTTGCCGCAGGCGGCGACACCCACAAATTTTCCCCATATTTATAGTCACCTTTTCCTGGTTTCTCTAAAATTCTGAGAGCATGGCTTTCCCAGGTACTAGACTCTGGAAAAGGAAGACCTTCAATTCCAGATGCTGAGTCCCAGTCAGCAACCTCTGCAACCTCCAGAACTCCTAGGCTGTGGGAAGTTACTGGAGCCTGACAAGAAGTTTCTGCAGCATCTCCATCTACTGAGAGATGTGTCTCCTGCAGCAACAAAAATGGATTTTGTCTCCACATTTGAAGTCTCGGGTTGGCTTTTCCTCACTACAGAAATGAAAACAATCCAGTCCTCCAACCAGTTTGGAGAAAACACTCTGCAGCAGCAAAGATGGGAAAGTTCCACCCCATTCTAGTGGGATCCAGAAAAATTAGGCATGGACAAGGCAGGCAGAGTGGAACCATGGGTCTGGCAAGATTGTACTCTTGACCCTGGGAAAGTGGCCTCTAAAGGGAGGCATAACCTTACAAACTTTTATTCTGTAATTGAGGGTGTCATAGTGTGTTATTTGACTTTCTAGAACAAAAGTTTTCTCAAAATTTAATTTTAAGTTGTCATTAGGACTGACAGCTTGTGTCCACAGAAGGTGGTTACTAATATATTTCAAATTATCAGCAATTAGAGCTTCCTGCCTGTCTGCCCCAATCTACTTCCACTCCTACTGCACCACAGTGACTCCTGGCCTCCTCTAAAGTAGGAAAGTCTACTGTGAGATACACTCCTTTAGATAATCAATAACACTTCAAGGCACCCTCAGCATTAAGAATTAATTAGCTATTAATATCCCTAGTGGAATGGTTCCCTGTTTCCCTATTCATTAGAATTGCCTAGACAGTTTAAAATAATACTGATGTCCAGGCCACACCTGTGTCAAGTAAATCACTATTTGGGAAGGTGTTTACTAACAGTTCTCCCAGGTGATTAAAACTTACACTAAGACTGAAAACTTCTGCTCTTGCTGGTTTTGCCTGTCAGAATCTATTCTGACTTCTATGATAGCACCTGATGTTCCTTTGGAAAACCTCCACTCACTCTCTATTGATCCACTTGACTAAGTCCCACATCACCTCCCACTCTACTGTCCTTTTAAAAATAAGTTTGGTTAATTAGTATTTTCCATTCCCCTAGAGAAAGTAATTGTTTCAGACACATCTGATGTAATGAGAGCCAACAAGGATCAGTCTCAAGAATTGCTGAAATTATTGGGGAGGGAGTTTTAGATTCTCAGTAGCCATGTCATTGTAAAATGGAGAAAGTCTGCCTATAATCTTAAGGCAACACAAATGAAAAGACAGATAATAGATGAAGTGAAAAACACTGAATCCTAATTAAAACCATGTCTTAAACAAGACACCTCATGGTATTGAAAACAAATAAGCTCCTCCCTTTAGCTCAAGTTAATTTGAACTGTTTTCTGTGATGGTACGTCATCATAACAGTGTTACTCTGTTGCATAATTAGATGTCACTAAGAAATGCAGAAACTAAGTTCTGATTTAGCAGAACACCAAACAAGTGAACTTAGATGTTCATGTTGAAAGATCTCAGGCATCAAAGAACCTTCAGAGATGGTACTTCACAGAGAGTCCTGAAGAAACTAAAGTAGTTATTGTTAGGTCGGAAATTAGGTGACTGTAGGGGACACAGCTGAGCAGCTAGAACGAAGACCAGCCCACCAAAGGTGACCAGAAAGTTCGCAGCAAGGTGAGTGGAAAGTTCCACTGACCCTTCACACCCACCTGTCACTCAACAGGACCCCCCTCCCATCCCAGTCTATAAAAACCGTGGGCAGCCAGGGCCATGTGCGATTTTCTCTGGGTCCCTATACCCGGAGGTCTGGGAATTTTGCCTGAGAGCCAAATTCCAATAAAGCTTGCTTTGGCCACTTTCTGTCCCATTTTATTTGGTTGCTAACTGTGCCCGCCAAGCCTGACGAGTTTACATTTGGTCCCGCCACCGAGACCCACCCGAGCTTACAGTTATGTCTTCAATAAGCATTCAGAGCAGTGGGTAACTTGTTCTCTGCTAACTATGAAAGAGCTTAAGACAAAAATAAATTTTAACCATGTCTGCTAGAGCTCTTATAATAGAGCAGTGGTATAGAAAGTATACAAAATTATATAAAAGACCAGAAAACCAATAAATTGAATCCCTTAGATTCCCTTCTTATTAGGGGAGTTTCCCTGGTAACTGTCTTTATTTGAAAGTGCTAGTGAAGGAAGAGTGAGTAATTCAGTCACTGAATTGTGGAATTGAAAATTCTATTAACAAGCAATTTCTAGAATTAATAAAATGATTTATTTGGCTCATCATTGTATAGATCAGGAATTTGAGCTGATGTCAGCTGGATGATACTTCTGGTCTCACTTGAGCTCACTCATGCATCTAGAGTTAACTTCTGGTCTGCTAAGCAGCTGCTTCTGGACTTGGCTGCCTAAGCTAGGGCAAAGGAGGTGATTAGTCCATGTATGTCCACCTTTCTGCCAGCCTATCCTGAGATTATTCAAATGGTACAGTCAGGGTTTCAAGAGTGAGCAGAAAATTATACAAGATCTATTGAGGTCTAGGCTAAGAATTTCCTGTCATTCCACCACATTCTATGAGTGAAAGTAAATCAACCAGATGATGAAGAGGTCATAAGGTCACATTGCAGAGAGACAAGGAGAACTCAGAGATTATTCAGCCTAACCCTCCTCATTTAGAGGATGAAAGTTAAAGCCAATGATTTTACCTGTTTCCCTCTGACTGTGAAGAAATATTCAGGCCTCCAAAGTGATACCTGCTCACACTGATACTTTGTCTACTATGTCTCCTACATTTTGTTTTTAGCTATTGCATACATGATATAAACTATGCTAATCCACATAAAATCTCTGTGAAGTGATTAAGAAAGACATTGCCTAAATTTTCTAATTAACAATGGAAGAAACTCATCATCTTACTCTCATGACCACCCATAAAATATACAAAGTTTTTTCTGTGGGTTGGGCAATGAGTACATAACAACAACAACAATAACAACAATAACAATGAAGTAGAAACAACAAATAAACAAATAAAGGAATAAATAATAAAGAAACCTATTTTGTTAGATTATTTTTCAATATAATTAAGCAATATTATCCATGCAAAGTACATGGTATAAGCGCCAACTCTCTTAACTTAATGATTAGAGTATTCACAGAGTGTATTTACCCAGACTTCCTCTATACAACTCAGTTAACAAACACACTTCACTTGGCTAATACTGAAGCCAGAATTGGGGATAGGCAGTTAGTGTAGAAATGGGGGATCCGGTCAAATCGAGGAAATGGAGGCCATGAAAGCCATCTGCTTCTGAGGTTGGAGACTGCCCCTGGGAGAATGGAATATAAGGCTCTCCAGAGCTCATTGATTACTAAATTTACCTGCCCTTATCAAGGACTGCAGGGAGGAATTGCTAATGAATGCCCCCTGGGCCCTTACCTGAATGAATCACTTTGACCCTCCCCTGCCCATCTGCTTCTCACTTTTTGCATCTCACCTACAAAACTGGGCCTAGTCTTGTAGGCAGGAAGGAGAGATAAAGGGGGAGAGAACTGGAGAACAAAAGAAACCTTAACCTATAAAAGATGTAGGGCAAGCTCACTTCTTGGGATTCTAGAACATCAGCCATGGCCCCCTTCTCCCTCCCAGGAGAAGTCTGTATTATTACCTTTAAATAAAACCTGCTTAATATGCTTGCCTTGCCGCAATTCTCTGATGTTATATTTCAACACCTGAGGAAGCAGACCTGTCACTGGTAAATGGTGGTATCAATACATTGTCTCAATGCCAGGTATAAATGTGTCTGGAAAAAAAAAGTCATTACTTTCACTTTCAGAAAATTTTAAAATATAAACAGAAGGTTTCTAAGTGGAGGAAGTTAACTTTATGCATTTAACCCAAAGTTGGTTATCTTCATAGCCTCATTTCTCGGAGGATAATATTCCAGAATCATTTGTGTATACCAAGGGAAAGAAGTAGCAACTTCAATAATGCAAAAATGATGACTATACTAACACTGACAAAGTGAGTTGAAAGGTTATCTTAGCATCATAAAACATTTATTTCAACATAATGAAATTATAAAATGTCCATTTGTAAGAATAAATCTCATAGAATCAAGCCAAGTTCTGAACTAGTTTTATCCTGTAACTCTCACTTAATTTTGAAGAAGATAATAAAGTTGTGAACAAATTTAAGTATTTTCATTTATTTTTCAGAAAACTTTTTATAATGGACGATTTCTTAATGAAAGAAATTCATGATTTGTAAAAGTTGTATCATAAACATAGTATCTCCACAGATACTTTCAAATCTATGAGATCTACAAGAATTGAGTTTGACAATTTCAGGTGATTTAGGGGTGGATTTTTCATTATTCATTTATACCAAATATTTTGTAACAACCGAGTTTTGGGAATGAAACAGTGAAAAAATGATGTTTAGTTTTATAGGTTAAATATAAAAGAAAATTTTAAAAATCATATTTGTTATTGCTAGGTTTGGCTAATATTTTTAATCAGTTACTTATGAATTTTCAAGAGTTTAAAGGAGATATTCTATCTCCTAAATATAGTATAGGAAAAGGGTTTATAAAAATATATACTTTTTTCATGATCCTATTTCAATGACTTATAAAGTACATCTTCAAGAACAAATGCTTCATGAAAGTAAGAAAGCTACATGGTATGATAAAAATGACTTGCAGCTTTATAATCAAATTGCATGCATATATACCCTTATCTCTGCAGATTTTCTAATAGGCAAAACATATCCAATAACTCCATGCTGTTCATCAAAAATATTGTTCTAACACATTATTAAGTTAAAATTATTTGGTAGCTTAAATATGTATGGCATATTTCAAGTATAGGCAAAAGAAATGATTGAGTCCTAAATTATTCTTCTTCTCTTGGATAGTTGGATGAGATCAAGAGAGAAAGCTTTCTTTTATGAATTACGATAGTTATGAAAGTCTGTCTTACACATAGTAGCTATGTATTGATACTATATTTGTAGATAAACACTTATCAGGATAGTTTCAATATTTTATTTTTTCCTTTGAACTGCTACTTTTATTCCATGCTTTATTTCACATAGTTCTGTAGCCTTCGAAATCCAAACTCAAGACAAGCAGATTCAGGGTCTGGAGAGGATTCATTTCTCAAAGGCAGTGCCTTCTAATTCCATCCTCATCTGGTGAAATAACCAAGCAAATTCCCTTGAGCCTCCGTGCGATTAGGACACTAAAAGCACTCATTTAGGTTTCACCCTCATGACCTAATCACATCCTACATGTACCACCCTAAATATTATTGCATTGAGGACTAAGTTCCAATATATGAATTTTGAGAGGAAAAGAGAAAAACCCAATCCTTCTTTAAAAACTTAACTCTATTCATTTTCCCTTCATTTAATGTTTGTGATCATGACGGTTCATTAATATTTAACAAATCATATATAAATTATGATTATACATATTTACTTTCATAGGGCTTTTAACATCTCTCATCTGGATTATAAATTTTATAAGATAGATATCACCAGTTTTTCAGTCATTTGTTAACTTTCTAAGGGAATTTATTTTTTTAAGGTAAAATAAAATTCACTGCAGATAGTGGGGAGATGAGGAAAATGTCCAAATGAACAGAAGACATCCAGTGCACTTAGTTATTCGGTAATCCACAGATGTGAGACAATTAAATGTACTTGGGTGATTATCAAATGTCAAAATTGAAATCTAAACAGATCAAGGATTATGTCAATAGATGCATGCCACTTTCCCAGGGAAAAGTGAATAAGAAGGATGCTTGATTGAATTCAGACAATACTAAAGTATAATTTGGTTTTCAATTTCAACTCACAGTTGAATGCTTAATATTGCTAAAGGAGTATTAAAACACTTGGTATAGTTGATTCCGGATCTCTCTTGTTTTCAAATATAATTCTTTTATTTTCTATCAAGTTACACGCCTTTCATTGGTCATAAAAACCCAACAGAATATCGCACACATCTTAAACACTGAATAAATATGACTTCATGCTGACTTGCACTACATTTAAGAAAAGAGACATTTTCTTCAAAAGTTATTTCTTCCTTTAATCTTAATGTGAATTACTTGAGCAAAACCTAAATATATTAGGGAAAGCTTTCATGAATTTTTAATTCACTAATTCAAGAAATAATTGAAGAACATACAAATCACTGTTATTAGTGCATTTGAAATATTTAAATGAGTTAGATGTCCAGAGTTCTGTCCATCTGAAGCTTAACAGGTATATAAAATTCAGTGTGATCAATGTTAAGATAGGAGAACTTATTAGTGTTGTGAGGTCACATAGGAAGGATACTCACCTCAGACATGGGGATCAGGACAGATAAAAGTGTGTCTTTGCCAGGCACAGTGGCGCATACCTGTAATCCCAGAGACTCAAGAGGCTGAAGCGAGAGGATGGCAAGTTTGAGGTCAGCCTGGGAAACTTAGTTAGAACCCATGTCAACAACAGCAACAGCAACAAAAAGGACTGGGTGTATAACTCAGTGGTAAAGTGATCCTGGGTTCAATTCCCAGTACTGAAAAAAAGTAATGAATTTTAAGCATCCCACAATTTGTAACCTCCCAAATTTGTCAAAGACAATAGCGGTTTCTTTCTTCTAAACTAAAATTATCTCACTCATATTATTTACTATAGAATATAGTAATAGAGTGAAGACTGATTATAAATTACTATTACCTTATAAAATCTTTCTAAATAAAATCTTTCAAACTATGATACTACACTCTCTGGATTAAAATCTTCATGTCCTAATTAAATAGATAGGTACAGTTGGAAAAGTTATTTTTCTTAGAATAAGCAGTTTTTCTCCAAGCGTTCTCTTTATTGAAATAGAAATACAAGTATTATCTCACTTCAAATGTTTATTGTTTCATTTAAAGAAGATTATGTGTGTATATATGTATACATGTGTATATATATCCATAAGTGTGTGTGTGTGTGTGTGTGTGTGTGTGTGTGTGAGAGAGAGAGAGAGAGAGAGAGAGAGAGAGAGAGAGAGAAACTTTCTATGTGAAAAACCTGGCCTTTGGCAAAGAGTGATAATTTTCAGCATCCTCTGTCATCTTCTTTTATCTATGGATAATTCTAATAAACATTTCATAACTATCTTACAGGCTGTCTCATGTTACCACATTCCAGGTAATTCAATGCTGACAGAAATCATATATACCATGTTATACTTTGCATAAAATATCCCATGCATGATCTTCAATTCTTTCCATCTGTTATCTGGCTACATGTGAAAGTGGGAGCCATTACTAGATTGATGAGCCTGGTCTCTGAATAAATAAATTCAACAGAGACCTCAGTTACTAACCCACATTGGCATATGACATGCAAAAATGAATACATATTTACTGAGTTGGCCTAGATAATAAGATTGGAATATGTGTTAGTAGTGCATGTTCACTGTTATTGGCCATATTTAGTAAGGTATTCAACATGGAGGAGCTATACATCCAATTCTTAACTATCTGGTGAATATTATTTCCTGCTTCATGAATAATTACCATATTAGATTCCCATTGTTAATGTAACAAACTAACAAAAAATAAGTGGCTTAAAACAACATATTTATTATGTTCTAAAATCAAGGTATTATCTCCTTCTTATGTAAACGTTCTTCAAAAGATAATTCAGAACAAATGCCATACTATGTAAAGCTTGCAGTCCCCTGAGAGATACATATAAGTCCCAACCCCTCAAAAGTCACTATCTTCAAAATCCCATTCATGTACACTGGGACCAGAACAAAACTAGGTGATTGTGCTGTTTTGCCAAAGAAGTTCACATCCTAATTACTAGAACATATCGAAATTTTAGTTTACCTGATTGATGATATTGAAAAAGGAAATTCTTCTGGATTACGGCAGAGGGTTTAATGTTTAAGCACAAGGTTTCATATAAAAGGGTGGCTGGAGGGACAAAGTCAGGGAAAGAGACATCACAGAAGCAGTTGTGATGGACAGAAGAAGGAAAGAGGCAGATTGTTGACTTTAGAAGATACTATGCTACTGGTCATTAAATTGGAGGAAGTTGTCACAAGCTAAGGAGTGCAGGAGAGGGAACAGCTAAAACAAAATCCTGAAGTGGAAAAATCATGCTGGCTTGTTTAAAAACAATGAAGAGTACTTTGTGATTGAAGCAAAATAAGCAAGAAGAAGACAAAGTCTTAACAAATGGAGTATGGAGACAAATAGGCGTATCATGTAGAGTCTCAGAAGTCATTGTAAGAACTTTGGGTGTGTTTGGTGTTTGTTTTTTTTTTTTTTTCTAACTGACGTAGAGAATTATTTTAGAAGAAAAGTCATATGATCCAACTTCATTTGTAAAAGGATCACTCTACACGCTGATTTGAGAGTAGACTAGAAAATTAAGAAAACAGTGAAGAGACTGCTAAGGTGGGCTAACTAAGATATGATTGTGGTTTGGGTAAGCATTGTGGCTGTGAGGCTGAAGAAAAATGCCTGTATGTTGGACATATTGAGAAGTAAGATCACTGGGAACTTCTGTCAAACCAAGTAAAAGGTATGAGATTAAAAAAAGAATTTGGAGAATTGAGTGTGATTCAAGATAATTCTAAAGTTTTTATTTTCGGAAAATGGACATATGGACTTTATGTCCATTAGTCTGAATAGTACTGCAGGATAATAAGGGAGGGGAGCAGAAAGAGAGGGATGCATTCTGGAAATCGGATGAAGAGTGATAAAAGAATAATGATCAGATCTCAATTGTTTCTACAAGTTCAACTAAGATAAGACCTGAAACTTTGGATAGACATTATCTATTAGTGCAGTAAACATTAATGTTAGAAAAGAGTAGAGTTTTTGGAGTAATGTCCTTAGGCAGGAGAGAGAGGATAGAATTTGAGTTACAAATGGAGAGAGTTACTATTGGTGGAGGTATATAGAGTATATATGTGATCCTTTAGAAGAAGGTAGGGTACAGATGTCAGTAAGAGTATACAGAATGTTCAAATGGTTTCAAATGGTTTCAAATTGGTTGGCAAAGTAGGAAATGTGGTCATTGGGTTAGAAAAATCAAGGTTGGGAAAAGTCTCTAAGGTAGGGCATTGGGAAATAATCATGCGGAAGATAAGGAGAGTAAGTAGACTAGAGATGTAGTAGAGTATGATTGGCTAGAGCACTAATAGCCCACTTGAGGTCAGTAGTTATGAATTTAAAGTGAGAGCTTCCAATGTGCTTGTAGGTTTTTTTTTTTCTTTTTTCTTTTTCTCTTTTCTTCCTCTAGCCATAGCTTCTGCACTAGTACAGATGTAAGACGAATTTAACATAGGCTGTGGTTTTCTCAGGGATTGCACAAATAAATAGCAGCAGTGGAATTAAGGGAGTATAGAAAGAAGTGATCATTATGATTAAGCATAGGCAAGGAAGGCATTAGGGAGATCAACCTAAGGGATATTCAAATGAAGTTTGGTGCAATTAATTGAAGAGCTTTGGTAGGGTTGAAAGATTATGGAGATCATAGTGCCAGAAGAAAAAAGCTAAGGAAAATTAAGATACAGTGGTCAGAGTATATAAGCATAAAATTGTTTTTCTGTTGGTTATATTAATAACACTGAACATGACTGTGAGAATGAGATACTGAGATAGAGGACAATATCTCTGAAGAAGACTTCAAGGATAGTATAACTATAACATGAATGCAGAAATTGCAAAGAAATAAAAATAATGTTGTTGGCAGTGATAATGAGTCAGGGAGCAGAAGCGCTCAAGACTTGGAGTTTTTACTGTAAAACATTAAAAATGAATGTCCTCTTCTTTGTCAATTAAAATCATCTACAGAGCCTTGAGGAAATGGAGAGTGTTATACAGAAATATGGAAAATAAAGGGTTAAGATACATTATTTTGTTTTCTTTTTGCTTCCTAACTATATTTTTATAAATTGAAATGGAATATAAAGAAGAAGATCATCAATTTTGTATTGAAATAGAATAATAGTAGCAGTCAAGAGAAAATTTTGTTCCTTCCCACTATCAAGTCTGTGAGAGAAGCTGAACCAAACTAGGGAGGAGAGTGTGTTGGAGCTAGATGGAAATAGTAGTCAATTTTGAGAAATGGGCAGAAGAGAGTTGATTGAGCTGAACATAAGCAAAGGCAATACCTGTGCCAACACATATCATATAATTGAGAACTCCAAAATGTTCATGCTTACGAGTTTTGCCCTCTGTTTAAGAGCCTGCCCATTGTTTATGGCTTTTCTTGCAGGACATCTTCCTTCCAGACTAGTCTTTGATGATTATCTATATGAACTTTAATTGTGGTGATGTTTTTTGATTAAAGTCTAGGATTTGGACAGAGCCTCCCCACTCAGAAAATAGAGGTGGATTTCTTATTTCAAAAGTTTCATAGGGAAAACTTAAGTACAGATTTTTGATGAGGTTGGACAGTGACCCAACCCTATAAAGCCTGCTTCTAATATTTTTTTGGGTACTGAGACAGTAAGTCTCATTTTGATGAAATCAGGCCATGGGACCTGATAAATAACTTCAGTCCTCACTACACTGAATAAAGAATCAGAGAAAATGTCAATCTGCATTTACTTAGTTCATGAATTGTTATTGCCAAAGAAAGAATTATGGAATAGAATTGGACTTTAGAAGAAAACTTGAGTTAAAAAAAAAGTCCTAAAAATGTTGAAGAAAGCCTGAAAGACTTAAATTACCAAAGATAAAATGTCAACACTTATGACTAATCAGAAATTAAGGTAACACACTCATAAATAGGAATTGACTCAAATGATAGGTATGTCTTTTAAAAAGATGGAAAGAGAGAACAAACAGAACCCCCAAGGTTACATTAAACTAGGATCTGATTGGGAAGCTAAAGAGCAGAATGAGTTGAACTTTCAGAAGAAAAGCAATAAAATAATTACTTGGAGTACAGCATGAAAGAGAATGCGCACAGACTGAGACAAGATAAGTAAAGAACACCATGTCTATTTTGTTCATAAAGAGAGGATTTTCTGTCAACAATGGGGTCCCATCTATCTATAAAATTGCAGAGATGTAGATGACTTCAGATTGCATGATTTCTAAGCACATCATTAGTTCTAAAGCATTTTTCACATATACCCATTCCAATTCATTTTCATGGTCATTATTTTGTCTCAGATATTGATCATCTAGCTCAGAGCAAATTAAATCAAATGGAATGCCTGCCTCTTTTCTATGTATTCTACAATATATTCTACAAACACTCCCTTACTAATGTAAGAACTCCTCATAAATAAATGCAGATATTTAACAATCCACACATGACACATTGACCTGCTTCTTCACATAGCAAAATGAATGAATCCAGCTTTCATATTTTTCCATGGTGTAAATTGTCAATTATCTTTAGTCAGTGAGCAAGTACTTATTTCAAAGCCCCCCCCCAAAAAAGGCTGTTTCAAAATTGATTTTTCTATTCACTCTGTTTCAATATATTTTATTCAACTAGGGAACTAACTTTTTGTTTTCCCACCAAAATCTATTATTATCCAAGGCCTGAGGAATGTGTCAGGCTCCTCTGAATAAGGTAATATTTTCAGGATAGTACCTTGTACCTTTTCATGGCAGATAAATTTGCATAATTTCCCTGGGCAGTGAGTTGTTTTGTCAACTCCAATAATACTTCAAAATTATGTTTCAGTATGAAAATACTGAGAACTGTGAATAAAATTTTTGAAATGAGACAAATATTCAGGTACCATAGAATAATCACTGCTACTTAGATTATTACTGATTCAAAGGCTTGGAAAAGTAAATGTGCATCCATATTCTTATTTTTAGTTTGCAGTGGAAATAACTTTAATGCATTTGACAAAAATGTATTATCTGTCAATTAAACATACAACTAGTGAGATTAGCTTTCAGGAATATTCTTTGAAAAATATACTTTTGATGACAAATGAAAGATGAAAACCTTAATAATTAGTGCATATTTTTATCTAAATGTCACTGTCTTCCTAAGATATGATAAAATAGGGTATTAAATTTGGACCATAAAAGATATAGATAAGAAACCAGAAATGCAGAAAATAAATACTTAGTAAAAGCAGTATAATTATAATTATCTTCTAAAATTACTACTCCCATTTTTCTTTTATCAGTTGCCTCTTTTCTTTTTAAAAATATTTTTTAAGTTGGCAACAAGTCATTTTTAAAAACATAATTTTTATGCAGTGCTAAAAATCAAACTCAGAGCCTCACACATTCTAGGCAAGCACTCTGCCACTCGGCCACAACCCCAGCCCCGACTCTTTCTTAAAAGAAAAAAGTGAACTTTCTTTCAATAAAGCGAAAATTAATGCAAGTGCCATCACAGGTAAGGTTTTGTGATCCAAAAGCTAACACAATTCAAATGTATAGATTTTTTTAAATTAGTTTTATCCTAGAACAGACAATACATTAAGAAGTAGATGGGTGACAGATTTATCATTTTTTTCTTAAGTATCACTTTTCAATTGAGTTTCTCAAAGTTGAGAAAAAAATAAAATAAATGGATTTCCAAGAAAGACATCAGTCAGAGATAATATACTTTTTGTTTCTTAGATTAAAAATATACTTCAACATTTTTCAGACATTTAATATCTTTATATATATTTACCAATAAAATTGAGAGCTTTCTATCCTAAAGTATATCTATCACAATGTTATTAAGAATAATGCCAGTGATGATTATAAGGCTGATCATGATGATTGTGTTTTATTTGGTTGTTTAAACTTTTTCTCTACCATAAAATCTTTTCATGTTAATAGAAATTGTAAATCTATACAGCTATTTGAAAGAGAATATTCTTTCAACATTACCTTTAGAGCAAAAATAGCATTTGTTATCAATAGAATTCTGTAGGAAATGATACATTGTTAAATATATATTTATATTCTGAAATTTGTGATTTGCTGTGGTGTCAAAATTTAAAATATGAATCGGGATTGTTGGGACACCTGCAATCCTAGCAACTCTGGAGGCAGAGGCAGGAGGATCTCAAGTTCCTGACCAGGCTGGGCAATTTAGAAAGACCCTGTTTCAAAATAAAATGGGCTGGGTATAAGCCAGGATAGAACAACATATCGCAAAAAACAACAAATGACAATTAAAATATAATAGAAAAATAATTATTTCTGATACAGCAAATAATTGAAGATTGTTTTCTGAGAGTTCCAGGAAAAATATAGACTAACTAAATATTTTCATTGATGTGTTACATATTCGATATTGTGCCATCTTTATAATTTTACTTTGATGTTAAATATGTTTTTTATGCTATTAAATTAAAATACAATATTGAGCAACATTTAGAGGCATTAAACACTGTGATGCAGAATAGTACATTATCTATTTTTGTTACAATATATTTTTTCCCAGAATTTGAAGTTTACCAGGCAATAAATTCTTTTTCTATAACCTTTGGACTCTGTCACTAGCTTTCTAATATTTTGATTAAAATATATATTTTTGAACATAAAATGTTATAGTGGTGATCATGTATGGATCAATCTGGATATAATTTATCTCAGTGCAGATAAGAATGTCAAAATACATTGAGGTTCGGTTTTTCAAATGTACACATGGTAGACTGAAGAATTGAAAAGGAAGCAAATAACACACAAGGATGCTGAGCTGTGTCCTCCTCAGAGGTTTAAAAAGAGAATTTTACATTGCTGTTCTGGCAGTCCTCTATAACCTTTACATATAATTCCAATTATCCTCTCATTAATCAATTATCTTTTTTGATACAGCAAGTTTGCATAATTAATGAAACAAAACAGCAGAAAAATTATGTATCACCACTAATAGTAAATGGATATAACCTTTATTTTTCAAAAGAGTTTTGCTGACACAAAGTAATAATTATTATTTATTGTCTCATATGTGTTGACCATTTTAACAGAAATGCTATATGTACTATCTCATTATGACTTCTAACAGAAATATCCCCATTTACAAAATAGACTGACTCAGAGAAGCCCTAAGTAGGGTCAGACATTAAGCTAAGATTTGAATATCTTAGTTAATATCAGTTTGCTTGGCAAAAACCCTACAGTTTGTTATTTGACCCTTCACTATATTTTTCTTTTTTTTTTAGTAATTTTATATTTTACTAATGACTACTTCATGTGTGAAATCAAAAATATTGACAAATATTGTACATACTGACAAATATTGGCCTTGACACTATTTTGTAAAATAAAAAAATTAAAAATAATAGAATATTATGTTCTCAAACTTTTAGGCAATCACAGTAGCATCAAATATCCTTGCACTAGTTTAAAAAATAAAATCAACTTTATACTCCAACCTAATTGCCCTTTTTAAAATATATTGATGAAATGTTTTCAGCATGCACAAACAAGGAAGATGAAGGAGTACAAGCTACAAGCACATGGTGATTATCCCAAAATCCTAGTGCTGAAAAATGAAGCTTAATACCAGTTAAACTGTCACTAAGTCAGAGTTATGAGTATCGTCAAGTAAAATTGTTGATAATTGCTTATAATTTTCAGTGTTTGGAAAACAATTTCTTGGGCAGATGTTTTTACATTGTCCTAAATGTTCCTGTCTATATCAAATGTTGAACATTTTTCTCTAGTTTATGCTCCAATGCATTAATCATTTCCAGTCTTGCAAGATGATTACCTGGCTACATTAACATAAAAATGCACAGTGATCACTACGCTGTTATGAATTCCTTACACTCAGCACACTTGAAAAAATCAAATTTGTCTTCATTACTTGGTGTGGTGCCTTGTCCCAAAAAATGAATTTATCATGAATTTGCTGGCCTTGAAAATTAAGTATTAATTGAGTTTGGAATATTAGAAAATTATCTCAGAAAAACATCATTTAACATGTATTTCCCTTAAATTTTCAATATTATAAATGAGGTTATTGGGCCATATGCCTATTTATGCTAATATCATAAGATATCTTCATTTCTATTTATAAGATCAGTGAGTGCTTATCAAACCTCTTCTGTCAAATTTTATTTTAAATTACCTTCCAACCAATTATTAACTATTTAGAAGTTGATTACCCAGGCTGTGATGGCTTTGCTAATTTTTTTAATGTTTATTACTGTAGTCATCAAAAGTCCAAAATTATAGAAAATGGAGAGAATATACATTAATTATTCAGTTCTATTAATTATAGGTAGTTCTAATGAAAAATTCATAGTAAAGATTATCAATGGTTTTGATAAGACTATAAGCTTAAAAAATTAATATTTTCTTTTCACTTATCAGTTAGAATAATGAAGAATTATGTGATCTTTTCAACTAGAAAAAGAAGTTAAAACTAAGAATAAACACTAGTTAATTAAGAACAATTGGTTAATAATCTTCAGTCCTCTTTAAGATCTTGTTCTCATCACCATTCATGTTTATATAAGTATGTTAAAATATATTCTACTGTCAGGTATAACTAAAAAGAACAAATAAAAAAATTTTAAAAAGAAGAAATAACACACTTTATAACCAGAATTTTTTTCCTGATTAGTTCAGAAATGACTGATCTGCATGTTTCAAAAAGAATCTGAATTTTTCCTTCGTAAGAAGCAAAAATTCACTCTGCTAATATCCTATTGTTTTCTGCACTGAAAAATGATATTTTAATATTTCAAAAATGAAATGATTCTTATGTTAAAAAGAAATATCAGCATTTGTAATTCCTTAACTACTTCCCAGATTTGTTAACTTATTTTGAGTGAAAAATAAAAACAATGACAAATAATATATTAATTCTGCCCTTTCAGTCCCAGGTCTTTTAGCTTTTCCTGTTTTTCCATATAGGATATCTGCTTATCATGAAAACTTCATGATTATACCTTTAAGAATATTTGCCTTTTCTGAATATTGCCATCTCACCATTTTGTCCTAAACCATTATCACTTATCACCTAGATTTCTGCAATAATATAACAGATGATTTCCCTGTTTCTATTTTTATGAGTCTATCTATTTTCAATTCAGCAAACAGATTATTATTCTAAAAATAAAAATAAGATCATGATTCACACATTGAAAATCCCCAAATATACTCACATGCTCTTCAAATTAAAAATTAAACCCTGTAATATGCCTATGCCTTATGTGCTCTGTGCCTTCCTCTCTCCCAATTCTTTGTCCTCCTGTCCATCCCACTCACTACCTCAGCTATTTTGACCATTCCAGGAATCCAGTATAAAATCCACTAGAAATGCTACTGCCATGGGTCTTTGCAGTTGTTTTTGCTTCTACTGGAAATGATTTTTCTCATGTAGGAAAATAAATGGTATTCTCCAAAGAAATCAAACAATATATATACCTTTTTAGGAGATTTATTTTTTTATGGGAGTGGCTTACACAGTCATGAAAGTCAAGTCCCACAGTTATTCATCTGCATGCTGTAGAAACAGTAACATTAGTGGTGAGATTATGTACAAATCAAAAAGTCTGAGAACCGGGGAGCAAATGGGCAAGTCCCAGTCTAATCCAAAGATTCAAGAGCCAGGACCACCAACATCCAAGGGCAAAAGAAGTTGGAATGAATCCACCATTCTTCCACCTTTTTTGTTCTAGCTTTCCACTGATTGAATAATGTCAGCACATATTGGTGAGGGTGGTCTTCATTACCCTACAGATACATATGCCAATCTCTTACCTTCACAGAAGCACTCAGAAAATATTTTACCACAGTCAGGTTGATACATAAAATTAAGCATCAATGTGCTCTCACCACTTCCAAGTCCCATTTAGATGTCACCTTCTCAGTGACTCTTCCATTTAAAAAGTGTCACTAACATATCCCATATCCATTTTGCCCCTTCATTTTACTTGTTCCCTTTATTATACTACCTTTTAAAACATCATATAATTCAGCTATTTTTCACCTCCCTCCTTTCAACATAATGTAAAACTTGCTTTTTATGCATTTGTATACCCTTGTGTCTAGAAAAGTACTTGTTCCCTACTCAGCAGTCAATAGATATTTGTTGAATAAATTATGGCTAACAGATAAAATAAGGTAGAATAAAACATAATCAAGATTCACAAAGTAAACATGTTATAGGAAAGAGCTTAGGTATATGCATATATGTTAAATCTGCACAGATTTTTTTTTTGAGAATCAGTAAGGATAAAGTAGCATAATAAATACAAAGTGCAAGAAATAAAAGACCTCAATCCTTTCACTAAACATACTTTATTTAAAATAAATATTAAAATTAGTTTCTTCCTTTTATATGATATAGAAAAGCAGAAAGTCAAGCGATTAGTAAATGAAATGATGTGCTCATTAAAAAAGAAATAGAAACAAAGCTTAGAAATTTAGCTTAATCCTTAAGATTCCTTGAAAAGTATTTACCAATAAGTGTTTGTATTATTTATAGCCATAAAACTGCTGCTAGGACCTATGTGGTAAATTGTGTAATACTACCACAGAATTAGTCATCCTCCCAAATGCAGGATTCAAAAGGAATTAAATTTGAAAGAAAGAATTTTGTATGCTTACATAGAAGCTATGAATTTCATAATCACAAAAATACTGTGACTTCCTTATGTATAATGAACATAACTAAGTGTTTAAGACCATCTCCCTTCTGATAATGAACCTATTATTCATGGTTTAAACTTTTTCAAGAATTATTTAATTCAGATGTCTTCTAAAGACTTTCCGCTTCTACTTCCCTTTTCCCCCAAGGTTGACTTAATTTATGTGTTAGACTGAGATTGTTGGGTGTCACATGTCACTCTGGAACAAAGACCTGATTAGTTAGCATGTCTTTGTTGGTTTTTTGATCACATTGGCATCACTGATATGTACATCTCTCATCAAACTTTGACATTTTATCTGTAATGCCATGATCATTGATCAGCATACTGTTATCTTCCTGGCCCACATAAAGTTACTCTTTTTTTGCACGCTGGTCCTCTAGGGGAAATATGAGCTTCAAGTGCTGCATCAGGATGTTGGATAGGTTTCTTTAATACTAGAATTTTTAAAAAAATTCTTCTTTGTTCATTTGATTGTGAATGCCCACACATGGTGTTTTGGATCAGAGGCAAAGTCCTTATGAATTAATTAATTATCTTACAGTAAGTAATTTGTCATGCTGGTCCTCCCTGGCCCAGACCTTATATCTCATATAAGGTAATGAAAATCAAGCCGTATGTCCTACATGAGTAACTCAACAATCTGTAGGTAACAGATGAAGAGCAATGAATGTTCTCTGTTTACATAGAGGAGAAAGAGAGAAAGAACTATCCCTTCATCCAAAAAGAGAAGAGGAGGAAAAAAGTGCTTCTTTGAGATCAGTAGAAAGAAATCTAGGTTTGCACCCTAACATTTTGGAAGGTAAAGACATCTTGTCATCCTTACACTCTGGGATTAACTCTAGGGTTTAGCCCAGGCTGTAACAATTTGGCCTTCTTAGATAAATAGACAAGTTCCTAGGAAAGTGAAAGCAAATATTGCTTATTTTTATGTAGATTGCATTTCTATGGCTCACAAAGTCAGGGTTCTTTTTTTGTTTGTTTGTTTGTTGTTTTTTCTATAGAAGCAGGAGACACCCAGGGAGTTTGACTCCCCTTTACTCAGCAGTCTGATGTCCTTTTCCTGGTGAAGTTACTTTAGGAGGTGACATGCCAGAAAGTAAAGGGCAAGTCTCACTTTTCTGATTTTCACAAAACTCATCCATTGCCCATTATAGGTTTGGAGAACCAGTTCCTCAGTCCCCAGGCAATAACCCAAACCCACTTCTCTTTTACTCTGCAGTCTTCCTTTAACTAACTAAAAAAAAAAAAAAAAAGAGTTTCTCTGGAGCAGAAATAAGCTGTTAAACACAAACATACATGACCTATGATAGGTTTTACCATGTCCTGATGAAAACATCAGAAGTTGAAAATATGTTTAATACACCTAACTTACTGAACACCATAACTTAGCAGCATAGTACACAGCGAAGTATTCATTACCCTCGTAACTGCACAGCTGACTGGGATCTGCAGCTATCTGCTACTGCCCAGCATCTTAAGGGAGTGTCACAGGACATATTGCTATCTTGGGAAAAGATGTAGATTAAAACATTAAGTACAGTATCTACCGAATGGGATTTTTGTTCTCCACCATTGTAAAGTCAAAGCTTGATAAATAAGTTGGAGACTGTTAACATATGCATTCTTCAATTCCTATTTAAATTAATTGTTTTTAATATTTCAGGTATGACTAAAGAATGATAAAGCACCTTTTCCTTACAGAGACAGATTTCATAATTGAAAGTCTTGATTTTCTAGACTTCTAATCACTATTATGTGTTTAGAAATATGTATATCAAGCAAATAGGAGAAAATGATTTAATTATCCCAAAATTATACCCAACCTTACTTTTTTTCTAATTCTGTTTAATAGAAATTATGATAATTCCATACACAATGTAGGTTTTAATTTCAGGCTAAAACTAAATGGATTTGCTTAACACTGCTCATTTAAGAAATATTTTTAAATAGCTACTACGTGCAATAGTTTTAGTAAATGAAGCACAAAAATCACAGCCTGAATCAGAATTACATTGTAACTAAAAGAGAGAAAATAAACAGCATAAATAAATAAAAGAACACAGTGTAATGAATAATAAGTGAAAGGAAAAGCAAAGAAGTAAAAGGGGCAGATGAAGAGGGCTTTTGTGGGGAGGGTTAAATTTGGATACTTGTAAAAAATCTCACCGAAAGGGGCATTTAACCTGACTGGTCAAAAAAAAAAAAAAAAAAAAAAAAAAAAAAAGAGCTCATCTAGGTGACATAAACAGAAAAAGACATTTATGCTCACATGTCTTCTATTATGTCAAAATACCATAAACCAAGTGTCTTAGTAAACATTTATTTCTCACAACTCTGGGATTGAGCTGTCCAAGATCAAGTTGGCAACAGTTTCTGTGTGATCAGGACCCATTTCCTCACTCATATGTGATCCTCACTATGTCCTCACATGGTGGAAAGAGCAAGCTGGCTCCTTAGGGTTCCTTTTACAAGGACACTAATCATGAGGGCCCCAATCATGAATGCTCTGTTCACATGGCCTAGCACCTCCCCAAACCCCCACGTCTAAATGTCGTCATGGTGGAGGTCAGGATTTCAGCATATGGATTTGAGGAGAAAATAAACATGAAGACCATAGCATCACCTATCCTAGTAAACAAGGTCTGCCTTTATTTATTGAATTGCAAAATAACACAGTAAAGATCTGTGGAAAAATTTACTCAGGGTAACAAGAATTTGAATTTCACATAAGTGCTGCTTTCCTCCAGCCCTCTCTGCACAGTACAGGATTTCAGGAAGAAGATGGCAAATTCTTACCTTCTATTTAGAGGACAGGAGAGATAAAGTGGGATATAAGAAAAGATAGACTATGGGAGTTTCAGCCACTTCCCACATGGATGAGGGAAAGGTTAACTGCAGGAGGACGGCACGTTGGCAATAAATCAATTACCTATAAACTTATCTAATCAATAAACATACAAGAGCCAATACTCTTTTCAAATGGAAGGGGATGTGACAAATTGGGTCGTACCAGATCTGGCCTCTAACAAGATGGAGTAGCCCACCTCTCCTTTATTTATAGTCACACAGGTAAAGGAGGCCAAGACTGGGAGGGGCTTCTTCTGTGATGAACAGGATGAGGTGAAATTAGGGCAGCCATTTGTTTAAGGAACTAGCATATCAATCAGACAGTGAGCCATCCCCACACAGGGCCATCTACTTCCTAGGCCATCTGGAACAGTCTATCATGGCTGCCAGTTCCTGGGAGTCAGGTCTCTGTATCCCATGGCTCAACCAAATCTGATTCTGCTAGATATGGATGGCTTTCCACAATAGACAAGAAGGGACCATGAAAATGGTGGGAATAAATCACAGGGGCAAGAGTTTTTCTTGATAGTTTAATCCAGAGTATTAAAGGGCAGCTAGCTGACCCAAAGTATTGTTGGAGTCAGGACAGACACAGCTGATAAAGCCTAAGCAGCTGGCCATATAGCAGGCTACTTAGGCTTAGACCTGTTCAAGTTTAAGCTACCTTTATTAGACCCTTCAGTAAAAGAGAAGACGATTTAACAGAATCTTAGTAGTTTGGGAGAAAAAGGAGGTTAGCACAGCTATAAGATTTTTGAGTCTGTACTAAATGGTTTGATAGTATCTCAGGGGAGGTTAAGAGGGTTTGTTCAGAAGATTTTGCAGTCTTGGTATAGATAGAGTTTGTGATACAGAATCAGGGGACATGGTGAAATGAGTATACTTGTTAAATACATAAGAAATCTTTTTTAGTGTTGATGAGCAGTCTATTGTCCTGACACACACAAAAAAATTTGCCCAGATAAGTAAATTGTTTGGACATATCTTTTAGACTCTTCCTGTAAAACTTTCTAAGATAGACAAATTACACGTATAATTTATACTCCAAGATAGTGCTCAGTGTTAAAATATAATTTTTTAAAAGTTAAAACCGTGACTCTCATTCATAAAGTATGTGTTATTTTATTCAACTCATTGGTCAATTAACTATAAAGATAGTAAAGAGTTTAAAGAAAGAGAATATGTAGGACATTTTGAAAGGCTTTTTTTTTTTTTTTTTTTTTTTTTTTTTTTGGTACCAGGGATGGAACCCAGAGGCACTTAATTACTGAGCCACATTTCCAGTCCTTTTTTGTATTTTATTTAGAGACAAGGTCTTACTGAGTTGCTTAAAAATCTCAATAAATTGCGGAGGCTGGCTTTTATTTTTTTAAATATTATTTTTAGTTGTAGGTGGACACCTTTATTTTCATTTATTTATTTTTATTTGGTGCTGAGGATGGAGCCCAGTGCCTCACAAGCCCTAGGCAAGTGCTCTACAGCTAAGCTATAACCCAGCCCCAAGGCTGGCTTTGAATTCATGATCCTCCAGCCACCACCTCCCAAATTGCTGGGATTACAGGTATGTGCAACTGGGGCTGGTTTGAAAGTCTTTTCTTTTGTTAAAAAAAGGTAATTATAGCAATGTTGCTAGTTTAGATGAAACTGGTTAATATACAGCCCTTGGAGTTACCACTTGTACTGAAAAGAAATTTTTAAAGCAACTGCAACTTCACAGTGCCTGGACTCTAATAAAATAGTAAATAATAACAAATTTCCTGAATTAAAGAAATAATTTGTGATTGGCATTTTAAAACTCCCACGATATCCTTGTTTATTTTTAAAGGTTCTTAGAGTTTTCCTTAGCAGTTTCTCTATTTCATTCAGAAATAAATTCAAAAGGCACTCAATGTAACAAGAAATCTGGCCCCATTGTGTATGTGGGTTTTGTTTTTTGTTTTTTGGTTTTTGTTTTTTGTTTTTTTGGGTGGAGGGCTGGGCAGTACCAGGGATTGAACTCCACCACTGAGCCACATCCCCAGCCCTATTTTGAATTTTATTTAGAGACAGGGTCTCACTGAGTTTCTTAGCACTTTGAATCAGCCTCTGGAGTCCCCCCTATTGTGTTTTGTTCTAAATGTTTACATAGATGCAGTTAGGGAATAACATAACTATGCAAGAATTCTTGAGCACAAATTGAGCAATTATTAAGGTTGTAGAAGTCATAAAAATCACTTCCATCTAGAACTTTCAATAAGGAATATCAGATTGAACATTTTACAAGCCTCTGTTATTTCACAAGCCTTACAGTATTGATTTTGATGAATTTTATTTTTCTTCTCAAGATTCCCAGACTCTAATGAAGAAAATAGCATTCTAGAACATGAGACAGGGTCTCTTAAATATAAGACAGGGGCCAAACCAGTTTTCCTGGAGGTCTATTTACACATTGTCTTTAATATAAAATATAATCTGGTTGTGTAATGTAGAAATTGAGAGTTCTGATTCAATGAGAGTCATTTTCAAATATGGTACTGTGTATGTCTTGGTGGTATAAATAAATAAGAAAGGGGAATGGGGCAAATTTATATTAAATTTATGTGGACAACTACATAATCACAAAAAATAAGAAAACTCAGCAGGATATTCATTTTTGAAATGTGATCTCTTGATAAAATGAGAAACCTACAACACTCAAGGCACAGGAACACCATGAGTCTTCAGAAAGGGATGTGTACCCAGTAGTTGGAGAGCAATTGGTTCTTACTCAACTGTTCTACCCACATCTGTTTCTTTTTTTTCTCTCCTTCTCAGGCCTTATCACTTTTAGGCGGAAACTAGGACAAAATGCTAAAGGAAAAATTCAATATGATTGACTCAATTGTACAAGGAAACTAGAAAGTTAACTTAATGATTAACTTCCCATTGAAGTTGAAGTCGAACTTGAATATTTCTTTTAGCCGCCTGCAGGTATGTAGCTTTGTAAAAGATTGGATTTGTAACCAACTGTGAGTTTTTAGGACAATGTTTTGGGCTAAATGAATTAGCAAATACCTTCAGCAGGACAGGTTAATATATATGTCTAGGAAGACTGCAGCATGTTTAATACATCATTTTTTGCCAGTCTAGTTTGCTTTTTTCATTGTACCTGACTTTTTTATTTTGGAAAATAAAATGAGTTCTGAATAAGATGCAATGACTCAGTAGAGTTTTGGTGATATATGACTAAAATACACCTTAAAAATCTCAATACTATTTATGATATAGGCCCCATAATTTGGTTGTTTATTACCATGTTATTCCAATACTTTATGTGAAATTAATTACATATGTTTATGACATTTTTATGTGACTATATACAAAGTAGTTTTAGTAGCCATGTGTGGTAAAATAGCATTATTGATTTTCCAAAGTCATGATTACTTCTCATGGTAATTTTTTTTTTTCTTTCACTCCCACTCCTCACCATCAGCTTAAGTGTTTGACATGAGAATTTTAAAATAGCAACTAGTCTGTAAATCATAAAACCAATGTCTTTCTTTTACATATTAAAGAATAAGACCCAAGAGTTTATGTCACTCACTCAATGTCCTACAATTGCTGTATAAGAACTCTCTAGACAATGCTCTTGTTACTGTATTATACTGCTATAATGCATCATGTTGATACAATGAAAATATTAAATTTTAAATATGTTCAGGTTCATTCATACATGCTATCTTATCACATGACTTGTTATATTTTATTATTTATTCGTTTATTTATTTATTTTTGGTAATGGGGATTGAATTCAGGTGCACTCAACCACTGAGTCACATCCCCAGCCCTAGTTTGTATTTTTTATTTAGAGACAGGGTCTCACTGAGTAGCTTAGTGCCTCATGGTTGCTGAGACTGACTTTGAAGTCAATGTCCTCCTGCCTCAGCCTCAGCCACTGAGATTACAGGCATGCAATACCACACCCAGCTGATTTTTTTTTAACAGCTTTATTAAAGTATAATTGATATACAAAAAAGAGTACATATTTAAAGTATGCAATTTGATGAATTTGATCATATGCATTCATAAATTGTCACTGTATTCAAGATGATAGTCATATCTATTGCCTCAAAAAGTTTTCTCCTGCCCATTTTTTGTGATAAAATTACTTAACAAAAGATTTAATGACAACAAAATTTTAGAAGCATAAAAAAATCTTGTTAACTATGTTCTATAGTTTGAAACTGTAATATCCCTCCAAATCCCATATGTTAAAGACTTGTTCCCAACCTGTGATGCTAGTGGTGGAGGTGGAACTTTTAGGAGGTCAGATCTAGTAGAAAGAAGTTATATATTGGGAGTACATCTTTATAGGGCATTTGGAACCATGGCCCATTATTCTCTTGTCTTCTCTCCTCTCCTCCCTTTTCCCCTCTCTTCTCCTTTTCTCTTTCTCCTGTCGTCAAGTGAACAGGCCTCCAACGTGCATTCCCATCAGGATATACTGGGCCACCATAGATCCAAAGCAACAGGGCCAAGAGACTGTGGACTAAAACCTCTGAAACCATAAGCCAAAATAAATATTTTCCCTTATTAAGTTGATTATTTTAGGCATCTTTTCACAACAGCTCATAATTGACAAACACATTATAGATGCTACATTGTATAGCAATTCTCTAGAATGTATTCATCTTGCATCTTTCATCTTGCATAATTGAAAAACAACTGAAAAACAAGTCTCCAATTTCCTTTCCCTTAGCCCCTAATAACCACCATTCTATTACCCACTATTTTATATTCCTCATAAAAATTGAACCATGCAGTACTTTTCCTTCTGAGTCTGTCCCCACTTAGCATAAGATCTACCGGATCCACCCATGTTGTCACAAATGGCAGAATGACCATTTGTGAAGGCTGAATATTATTCCACTATATGTATATGCCACTTTTTCCTTATTCATCTGTCCATAGACCTCTGAGTTGTTGCCATATTGTGGCTATTGAGAATAATGCCATAAAGAACATGTGTTTACATAATCTCCTCAAGATCCTAGTATCAGTGTTTTCAAGTGTGTACCTAAAAACACAATTAGTAAATCATATGATATTTCTATTTCTAAGTTTCCAAAAAGCCTCCATATTCTTTTCCACAGTGGATATACCCTTTTACATAGCTACAAAGAGTATATAAGGGTGCCAATTTCTCTACATTCTTGATGATATTTGTCTTCTGCATATTTTTAGTGGCAGCCTCATAGTCTTTGTGAGGTGATAGCTTGTGACTTTGATTTACATATTCCTGAAGATTAATGAGACTGAGCTATTGAGCATCTTTTCATATTATTGGTGGCCACATGTATGTTCTCTTTACAGAACTGCTATTCAAGTCATTTTTTCATTTTTGATTGGGTATTTTTAATTTGTTTTGGTTTTTATAGGCTATTGTTATGTATTTTAAATATAATTCCCTTATCAGATACATGATTTGCAAATGTTTTCTGCCACTGTCTTCTCACATTGATGGTCAATTTCTTTCTTGGCAGAAGCTCCACAATTTGGCATGTCACATTTGTCTAATTTCGTTGTTCTTACTTATGCTTCTGGTATAGCCAGGAAACCATTGCCAAGCTGAATTTCATGAAGCTTTTCCTATATTTTCTTGTAGGATTATTGCATTTGCAGATCTTACATATAAATTTTTAATCCATTTCAAGTTGGTTTTTCTGTGAAAACCATCGATGATACAGTCCCAATATCATTATCTTGCATATTGATAACCAGATTTATTACTACTTTTAGTTGAAGAGACTGTCTTATCTTAATTTTGTATTCTTGGCACCCTTATAGGTTATCAGTTGACTGTATAAAATCGGGTTGATTTCTGGAATCTCTATTTTGTTCCATCGGTTTGCATGTGTGATTTTATGCCAATGCTATGGTGTATTAATACTTGTAGATGTGTGATAGATTTTGAAATCAGGAAGTGTGATGTTCCTAGCTTTGTTCTTACTCAGAATTGTTTTGGTTATTCAGACTTTAATAAGCATATTTGAATTTTAGGAAGTTCTTTTTTCTGTTTCTATAAAAAATGTCAATGGCATTTTGATATGAATTGCTTTCAATCTGTAGATCACTTTGGGTAACAGGAACATTTTAACAACTTCAAGCCTTCTGATTCATGAACAAAGGGGATCTTTCTGTTTTATTGATATCTTCTCCAATTTTTTTCATCATTGTATTGTAGTTTTCAGGGGACAGATCTTTCACCTTACTGGTGAAGTTTTTCCATAGGTATTTTATTCTTTTTTAGTGCTATTATGAATGAAATTAATTTACTAATCTCCTTTTGGATATTTCTTTGCTAGTGTAAAGAAATAACTGACATATATTGATTGTATATCCACAAGTATACTTCTATTGTTAGTTAGTTCAAACAGTTTATTTATGGAGTCTTTAGGATTATCTCATATAATCTCATATTATCTCATATTATCTCATATCTCTGGCACTTGCAGAGACAATTTTATTTCTTCTTTTCTGATTGAGATACCTTCTACAGATTCTACTTGCTAAATCGCTCTGATGAGAAATTCCAGTGCTTTGTTGAATGAAAGTGGACAGAGTGGGGATCCTTACTTTGTTCCTGACCTTAGAGAGAAAACTTTCAGCTCTTCATTATTGAGTAGGATGTTGACAGTAGACTTGTCACATATGGATTTTATCATAGTAAGGTAAATTACTTCCCGTCGAAGTTTATTTATTTATTTACTTATTTACTATGGAAAGACATTGAAGGATTCCAAGTGTCTTTCCTGTATCTCTATTGACTATATGATTTTAATCTTCCAGTTTGTTAATATAGTGTATCACATAAATGGATTTACTTATGTTGACTCATACTTGTATCTTATTGATAAATCATAGCTAGTCATGATCTATATTTTTTTTAATGTACTGCCAAATTCAATTTCCTAATATTCTATTTAAGATGTTTACAGATTTTTGCATTTACATTCAGCAAGGCTATCAGCTTATAGGGTGTTTTTCTAGATTTGAAACTAGGGTGATTCGTTTGACTTTATAATATAAACTTAAAAACACACCATTTTCAATTTCTTAGAAGAGTTTTAAAAGGAATGGTGTTAATTCTTCTTTAAATGTTTCCTACAATTCACCAGTGAAACCATCTAATCCTGAGAGTTGCTGTGTTAAGAGATTCAATCTCCTTATTCATTATTGGTCTGTTTAAGTTTTCTATTTCTTCACAATTCATTTTTGGTAGGCTGTATGTTTCTTGGAATTTATCCATATATTCCAGGTTAAGCAAGTTTTTGAACATAGGTTTTCATAATAGGCTTTCGTGACTTCTTGATCCCTCCTTTACCATATTGCTTTTATTTCTACTTTAATAATACTCAGATAGTCAAGAGTCTAAATTTTCTCTCATGTAGTAGAGAGAGAAAGAGAGAGAGAGAGAGAGAGAGAGAGAGAGAGAAGATTTAAAGAAAGACAGTTCTTATAATAATTAGTTTTTATTTTCCTATTTCCCTAATGTGTAAAATTAGGTTATTTATTAGATATCTTTCTTGTTTATTATAATGAAGGCATTTATCATTGTAAACTTTCTTCTTAGTACCACTTTTGTTGCACTCAGTATATTTCAGCAAGTTCTTTTTTTTTATTTTAATTTGTCTTGAAGTATTTTCTAATCTCCCTCTTCACTTTTTGACCAATGACTGTTCAAAAATTCATTGCTTAGTCTCCACAACTCTGAATATTCAAGTTTTCTTTGTTATATATTTCAGGCTTTATTTAATTGTGGTCAGAAAAGATGCTTGCTATGATAGCAATCTTTGTAAATTTGCTGCCCATGTTTCAAAACGTAATATGTGATCAATCCTGTAGAAAGATCATTGAGTGTTTGAGAAGAACGTGTACTCTATGTCCATTGGGTATAATGTTCTGTATGTGTATGCCAGGTCCATTTGATGCATAGTTTTATTCAGGGTCTTTATTTCTTTATTGGTCTTCTGTCTCAATGTTCTAGCCAATCTTTGAAGTGGGATATTGAAGTCTGCTACTATTATTGCATTGCTACACATACTTCCCCTTAAGACATGGGCATATTTGCTTTATGTGTTTAAGCATTGTGATATTGAGTGCATACATATTTATAATTATTATGTTTTCCTAGTAGATTGACTTTTTATCTTTATATAATATCTCAGTTTGTCTCTTATGGAAGTTTTCTACTGAAACATTTATTTTGTTAAATATAGTCACCTCTTTTGGTTGCCACTTGCTTGGAACATCTCTTTTCATTTCACTTTCAACATATATGTGTCCTGAATCTAAAACAAGTCTCCTACAGCCAGAATATTGTTGAATCTTTTTTTTAAAATCTATTTATCCAGACTATAAATTTGATTGGGGAAATTAAACCATTTACTTGTAAACAACAAAAAACAAAAGATTAAAATAAAAGACAAGAGAGAAAAGGACAGAAAAAAGCAATACAAGCTAATAGAAATAAATAAGGTGAAATAGTAAATAGTGTTCTATCAATAATTACTTTAAATGTAAGTTGATCAACATTCTCAGTCAAAAACCAGGGCTTATTGAATAAATAATTTTAAAAGAACCCAACTATACACTGACTACAAAAGACTTACTTTAGAATTTAAGACAAAAGCAGGTTGAAAGTGAAGGGAGGAACAATGTTATTCCATGCAAATAGAAACCAAGGAAGCACTATTTATTTATGATAAAATGACATTAAGTCCAAAACTTCCATGAGACAAATAACACTCTATAATGATAAAATGTCAACTAATGTGGAATTATACCAATTATATGTGATAAATATGTGTACATATATCTGATATTTAGGTGCAACCAATGTCAGAAAACCTAAATAAAGCAAACACTGACAGATCTAAAGGTAGAAATCAACAACAACACAATAATAGTAGAAAACCCAATACACCATTTTCATTTTTAACAATGAATAGAACATCAAAACAGAAGATCAATAAGGAAACAGCAGACATAAATAAATGGACCTAAAAGATATTTAATGAATCTGACTTTTCTATATACATATGTGAATACACCAAAGTGAATCTCCACATCATGTACAACCACAAGACTGGAATCCTCATTCAAACAAGATATGCTCCATGTTTGTATAAATACATTAAAAAATATACTCTATTGTCACATAAAATTAAAAAGAACAAATTTTAAAAATATATGTTTAATTTGAATTTAACAGCAAATTTGTATGTTGATATAGCAATTAACTGGAATGTGGTGAATATTTTTTTTCCAAGTCTATACTGTTTAATATTTTAAGCACCAGTCACATTTAGGTATTAAACATTTCATATATGGTTTACTCAAAATGAGATGTATCTGACCCAATTTGAGATGTACTGTAAATTTAAAGTATACAATGTATTCTTAAGGCTTAGTGTAACAAAATAATGTGATATGAATTATGTAATAAAGGTTATAATATTTAGATATATGGGCTTAAATAAAATGCATATTAAAGTAATTTCTCTTCTTTATTTTTCAATGCCACTACTAGAACTTTTAAAGTTATATATGCTTTTTAAATTTGAGATTTGCATTTTTTTTAATCTATTGAACAGTACCAGTCTAAAATGAATTCCTTTTGGGACCAAACTGACAAGAGTGAAGCAATTCTTTTTACATCTAAAAACTACACATTTATGTTCAAATAAATTAAAATTTCTGTTTAAGTGGCTTCTTTAGAAGGGATCATCAACTAGATCCATTTTCATTTATTTATTTACTTACTTTGCTTGACATAAGGGACTTTAAACAGTATTCATATTTACCTTGGTTTTGAGTGTTCACATTCAGTCATTTCCATTTTGTTATTTTTTTCTTGTATACAATATAGTTTATAGTATCCATCATGATTTATAACTCTTAAGGAAAAGGACCTGGAATCCTGTTTTGTGGATATACCTATGTAAATGGACTTATACTATGAATGTTTAAGTATTAACAACTTGCACAGCCACAAACGGAATGCAGAGAAGAGACTGTATAAAAATGATTTTTAGATTATTTTCTGTTGCTTATAACAAAGATACCTGAGATTGGTAATTTAAAAGGAATAGAAGTTGATTTACTTATGGGAGTGGAGTCTGGAAAGTCCAAGCACATAGCATCAACATCTGTTAGTCATCAGTTAAGGGTCTTTTACTTGTGTCATAATATGGCAGAGGGCATCAAAAGGTAAGGCGCCAAGACACACCAGCTCACATTTCTCATTCTCTTCTTATAAAGTCACTGATAATATTATATGAGTTCCATCCTCATGACCTCATCCAATTCTACTACACCCAGAAAACTCGACTTCCCAATACCACTAACATATGGATTTGAAGACTGTTTCTAATACCTAAACTTTCTGGAGATACATTTAAATCACAGCAATGACATTCAAAATGTTAAATCATTTTGGTTCAGCCCACTGGGATAAATATAATTTGGCTCATGGTTATATTCTAGATGTTACTTCTTTAGTAAAGTAGAATAAAATCTCCCTAATATTGTAGTAACAAGGTTTGTGCATAAAGATGAATATAGCATATAGATATTGAATGCAGAAATAGAGATAACCATGAATATAGAGTGTTGGGAGACAATCCCCATTGGTCTCCTGAGTCTGTGCATCTTGCAATAGAAAGCACTGTCTACCTTTGTTCTGAACTACATTTCAAGACTGTTCTGAACTATCTTCGAGCCTTGGAAGATACTGATTTTGCCCTTCTCCATCAAAGGGCAGGCATTCCTCCTACCAACTATATTTGAGATCAGTGTTACTGCTGTGTGGTTCTCTTAATGTTGCCCTGTGAGAACTGGTACCTGGGGAATTAAATACAGATATGCTGATACACTGGCCAATGTTATTGGTATGAGTAAAACCCCCTTTATTTCTGACCCAGTAGTCTTTTATTTTCTTTCAGAACCTGTAAAACTAGCAACTAACATTTTACCTTGCACATAGAGTAAAATCTCACACCCTTCCCAGTTATTATCAGGGAAGTTGTACTCAAAAACTATTTTGTTTTTTTAAACATGACATTGAAGGACTCAAAATTTCAAATAATTCATGTGCTTGAAATGACTTTTGTAGTTTAACAAAGATGCAACAATGTCTCCAGAATTATAAAGGTCCTTTGTAAGAAGACAACATTCTAACATGAATTGGATTAGAATGTGAATACGATTACAAAGAACCTCCTCAGAACTGAACAATGTAACACGAATAATTCAGAGAAGTAGAATAGAAATGTTTTTTTTTTTGACTCAATAGTGTCAAAAGGATATCTCTAAATCTCTCCAAACAAAATTTTTAAAATTCATAATGTCTTCATGATATTTTTATTCTGTAATTGTATAGTAAATATAATGTATATTTATATATTCAAGTGTGATTGTATGATAAACTTAAATATAGTAAATAAAACATGAGTAAATATAAGTATATATGTACATAAATATATGTGTAGTTTATATCATAATATAAATTCTGTATTTCAAATACATATTGCCATTTTTCATATATTATTACTTTCCAAAATAATTTGTTTAACATGCTCAAAATGAAACACATAAACTACATGGTCATCAAATGAAATTACCAGGATTCTGGTATATATTATAGGTAAAGCTTTTATGTAAAAAGTATTACACATGAGAACTTTAGTTATGTTGTGTCTAACAAATTTCTGTAGCATGAAACAACAATAAGAAAAATATATCTGTGTTACTAATACCAGTATTGCTAATAATTAATTGCTATTAAGAAAATCTCCAACCTATCAGTGGTACTTCAATCAGAGTTTCTCTCTCACAGTGGAGTTTAATGGCAGTTGGTCGCTGGGGGGAACTTTACTAAACAAGATATTTCAGGGAATTTGAACATCACAAGAACCTTAGAATCATCCATTCAATCTCATGCATCTTGCCAGCAAGTGAGGAAGTTAAGAGAATTTAGGAGACTATGGGAAATTGCAAAGGTATAAGAATCAGGCCTGAAACAAGGAAGTGCCCACCACTTCCCCTGGCAGTTCTTTTGGCCATAACTTCTGTCTCAGGTCTCCAAAAGATAGCCTGAGAAATGTCTAGCAGAGTGGCAAGGAGGAGAACATAGCTACTGTTGTCCAACAATAGATCAGTCTCTGCAGTTTGGCAGGAAGCTGAAAAGAAGAAAATAGTATGGCAATAAATATGAGAATTTCAAGTCACTTTCTCCTTGGTAACATTTCAATTGCCTAAATTATTTCCCCTTTCTTTCTCTTACAATTTCCTCAAAACAGACAGAAAGGATCTAGAATTAAATCTGTTCATTTGTCAGAGTTTATATACTTTACAAAAGCTGTGCAAGTTTTCTCTTACTATGATACCATTCTGGCTCATATTGTTTATTGTGTGGATTAGTGTTAGAACAAAAGTAATGAAAGACAAAGACCAGATTATTTTTTTAAATTCAACATGCCTACAAAAATCATACCTGTAAAAGACCTATGGAATGAGAAAGTCATTTGGAGCTCCAACAACATAACCCTTAATTTCACAAGAAAGATTTATTCTGCTTATTTTTGTTTAAATCTATGAATAGTACTAGAAAACCATGATCTATAGACCTCTGAACATGGGGTAATTAACATGCAAAAGGTAATTTTAAGATTTTTTCCAGTTTTCAACTCTGATAATAGAATTACTTAGTTTTAATAGTGAATAAAAATATTCTTTGCACACAAGGCAAAGAAACTGAAATATTCTGTTTTATTGCTGTTTTTTGACCGTAACACTGACTTACAGCTACTTGGAAATTGTCTCTATTCCAGAGGGAGTCATTATTGTGGGTTCCATTTATAATCAGAAGAAATTAAACTTATCAGGTCTAGCTTACAAAAATTACCAAATAATTGGAGTCATTTCAAAAACATAAACTGAAGAAAACTGTTGGTATTGAGGTTGAATTTTGAATTCTCGAATAAAGTTCCACTTATGAATTAATATATTGTCTACTGGAATAAAAGCAATTTTTTTAAAGATATTTTCACCTGTGCCCAAAAGAATCAACATTTATTTATTTGTTTTTAAAACTCTGACTAGTAAGGATATACAGTAAAGGTGAATTCCCAAAGCTAAATATAAGGTTGGTTGGTTTGTTTTGGGGAAAAGAGTTACTGGATTAAAAATAAAAGATATTCTTTATAGTATTCTTTTTTTCGTAGACAAATCTTTTGTGTTGACCAAGTGTGCCTTAATTTTTGTCTCAGTATAATTAAACTTTAGGTGGGTGTTTGCCTTACTATAGTCACCTGAACTCCCTTTCCTTAAAGCATTTGCTTTAGATAACTGGCATTGTAAATTCTCCATCTGCTCTTTTGAATTGTAAATATTCTACAACTCAAGGATCTCTTTTTAAAGAGCTCCTACTTTATAATGACATCATCTAAAAAGATAGGGCCTCTCCCTGCCCCCAATTCCTGTGGGAGGATAGAAGTCCATCTATGGTAAGCTCCAATTAGCAAATGCAAAAGACCTGATCACACTGGCCAATCTCTATCCCTAAAAACCTTCCTGCTTTTGGTTGCATAAAGTTCCATCTCTCTCTCCGATTGTAATAATCATGATCCATATTATACTAGTCTTGAAAAAAAAAAATTCTTCCATTCCTCCTTAACTCTGTCTGGAACTACTTTTCTTTGACAGTTCATATAATATCCTCAAGATTATTTCAGTATCAATTCATATTTCTCAAATTTCCTTCCTGCTACTTTCTTAGAATTAAAATACTCCTTATTTACTTATTTATTCATTCCTTCATCTATCTCTCTTTCATTTTCTTTCTTCTTAATGAAATGATTTGGGAAAAGATAAAATAGATAAGAACATAAGCAAATAGTTCGCATTTTCAGCCCATTCTAAAACATCATTAAGGAAGATAACATTCCTCTGTATGTAGTTTGAGGATCTCATGGTATAAATACTGTTCAGTGAAGCCATATTTTTAATAACAAGATAAATAAAAATATCTAAGGAGTGTTAAAACTGTACATTGATAGTAGAAAAAATTAAAACTTCAAAATAGATACAGTACTTTATTAGAATTTTAAATAACAGAATATTTAAGTAAAGGAAAAGAACAAAATTTAGCATAGTATCAGTATCTACACATCAAGATAAGATAAAGTGTAGGTAGTGTGGTTGATTGTTTAAAACAGCAATTAAAGCTAAGAATGCCTGAAGAACTCTTCCAGTTCTTCTGATGGTGAGAAGCCCAGAGCCACCTGAGAGGACAAATGAAGCTGAGTAATTTCCCCAAGTTTTGCATGAAATTTTATTTTAAACAAATCTAAATCTGTCCTCCTACATTCACCCATAACTGTGACTTTTCATAAACACATGAGAAGGTAATCTACATTGTAAGATAAAATAGAAACAAAAAGTAAGGTTTCTAGCGAATTAAACTTTGACTTTCCTTAAAGTATTACAACGAGGAAAGAAAATAAAATATCCATAAAGTCAATGACTACTTAATTAAAAATGTTAGATGAGTTTTAACTCTGAATATGTATTTTCTCCAAATTTTCACATGATGAAAGCAGTAATAGGTCATTGTATGGCACCACTGAGCATTGATTAGTGTTCAACTGACTAATCTGCTGTTTCAGGTTAGTGGCAAAGAGACAGAGAGTGAGTAGGCTATTAACAATCATTCTCTGGGGCAAGCATCATTCTAGGCAAATTTAACTTAAATCAGAAAAATGTGCAACCACAGGAAAACCAGCAAGAAAACACACATATCAAAACATAATACTCTGACATTGTAGTGTAAGGAGAATGAATGAGCAACCACTATACTGCCGTAAACAGCAATGTAGATGGATCTCACAAGCATGGTATTGAGATAGAAAGGCCAAACTCAAAAGAGTAAATCTTATTCTGAACCAATACACAGTCATACTTACAGCAAATAACACATATAAACATGTTCATTGCAGTGCAATTTATAAAAATCGAAATCTGGAAAGCAAGTGTTCATCAAGAGTAAAGTGAATAAACAACTTATGTTATATACATGCAATGAAATACTGCATAATATTGAGTGCTGCAGCCAGTGAGGCCAAACTCTCAGTTCCAGGGAGAGGCAAAGGGGGATTAGAAAATAAAGACTCACGAACACAGATTTTGAAGATTAAGCTGGGATCAGGTGGAGCTCTGCTCTCTGATGGAGATGCAGATCTGAAGAGTTATGCCAGCAATCTTTATATATATATATATATATATATATCTCATTATCAGGTTAAACAAATATGCAAGCATTATTCTTTGTATTCAGGAAACTTACAGAAACCAGGACATCTATATGACTTTTCTGTATTTGCAATCAACAATCACAAAGTGCAATGTTAGGATCTTTGTGTAGCTATCAAGAAAGTCCGTTGTTAAAAGTTACTGCAAAGTGTGCAGGAACAGAGAAGCAGAGCTGGCAAAACATTGTAGTTGTCTAGCATAAAAATTCCTTCCTTCCCAGGAGCTATGTGCATGAGATCACGGTCAGAGCTGATATGACTCTTGCACAGAGTCTCCTCATGCAGGGCATTGCCAGAGCAGCTAAGCATCCTGTGCCCTTGCACAGAAAAATTCCCAGGCACCAAGCATGCCACCGCCATGAGGTCATCAGAGACCCCCAATCTCAGTCATTGCTCTCCCATCCTCTGTCACTGCTCTCCACAATTGAGATGAACAAATTACCACTCAGATTCAATATTAAAGAATGTCAAAACATAATGTCAAATGAAAGAAGTCAAATATATAACAGAATGTGCTGCATGATTCTATTTTTATATAGTTCAAATAGGGCAGAATTAATCTACTATGAAAGAATCAAGATAGTGATTATGTTTTGCATGGAGTGACTTAAAGGGAATGTGAAGGGAACTCTGGGATGCTGAAGTTGTCCTCCTTGATCTCGACACTGGTTATGTAAGAGGATTTGCTTTGTCAAAATTTATCAAACTGAACTCTTATTATGTGTATGCTTTTTTATTTGTAAGGAGTTTTAAGTTTATAAAGAAAACAAAGCCCACTGGAAGCATATAATACCTTTTTTATTGTATGGTTCACATACCAGGTGCTCCCCTGAAGCTCACATGTTAGACAAAGCCAAACTTTTCACAGATGAAATATTGGATTATGAGAGTCTTAACCTAATCAGTGGATTAATCTACTGACATGGATTAAAGAGGTTATAACTGTAGACAGGTAGGTTGTGACTAGAGGAGATAGGTCACTGGAGGCATGACTCTGAGGATTATATTTTGTCCCTGGAAAGCAGCTCCCTCTTAACTTGTTGGTGGCCATATCCAGAGAGCTTTCCTCTTACATGTCTTTCCACCCTGATGTTCTGACTCACCTTGAGCCCAGAGTTATGGAGTAGGCAGCCTATGAATTAAAAGTTCTTTAATAGTGAGCCCTAAATAAACTTTCCCTCCTCTACATTGTTCTTATCAGGTTTTTGGTCACAGTGATGAAAAAAACTAAAGCACCTTTTGTAGTATAATTTAACTTGCAAAGAGATACCTTTTCACAAAGTCAATTTGTGCTTCATAAATAGGTCCAAAAATATAAAATGCCTCAACTAAGACAAAGTTAATGACTAAGGAGAAATTATTATTAAGTTGGCCTGTGTGACTTTTTAAAATTTGAGAATAAAATAGATTCAAATTAAGCAATAGTTAGAATATTTGTTTTATAATTCATAAAAAAATCTAAAATTTTGAAGTTTCATTAGTAACATAATATCTCTATTTGAACACTATTATTGAATGTTATTAACAAAGATCCAAATTATTAACTGTTTATGTTCTGCCCCAGTGTAAAATAAGCACTTTGTAAATATTATTTAATTTTTCTTCACAATGTTCTCAACCATATATTATAAAAAGCATTATGTATAGGTTGCTTTTGGATTGGTCTGGCACTAACACCAGTGTTCATTGTCAAGATTTGAAATGTAGTGAGGATGGGCCTTCTCTTAATCAATTCTTGTCTGAGTTTAACATTTACTTGGTTTTTATGTGTCTACTAAAACCCTACTAAAGAATGAAGATATTAAATAATTAGGAACTTGATAAATTTTGGAGAATCCCTTTGTAGGAGGATATAAAATTAGAAGATGTCTGAAATTTACATAGTCACAAGTTTTAATGGGCTTAAAATGATGTCAAATGATAAGATTAGAGAGGATGAAGTTTCAAAGACCTCTGTTTCGAAAAAGATTGAGGACTCCAATCTATAATCATTGGTGTAGATTAGCATTCACTTTGCACAGCATTAGTAATCTTCACAGTCTTAAGTAACCTTCCTGTTTATTGAGTTCATTGAGAGATCCAATGCTATTTGCTAGTTTGTTTTCTACACACTACAGGTCACTATTTTATTCACTCTCTCTCTCTCTCACACACACACACATACACACACACAATATATATATATATATATATTATATATAATATATATATATAGCCACACAGAGAAAGAGATAAACAGAGGCAGAGATGAGAGACATGGGTGTTGGGGGCTGTGCCAGCCAGAACGGCACCTGATGACATTGGCAGTGAGGAGGTTGATTAACATAAGCGCACTCAGGTGATTTATCACTGGCTGTATTCAGTTAAGTCCACAAGCACAACGTGTGCACAGGTGTTCCCAAGCCTGCCTGCTTGGGCCTGCTCGCTTTGACCCTTGCTGTGATGGGGCAGCTGGCTCCTCTATTGATCGCAACTGGCGTGGCCCCGCCCTCCGCCTCCTGGAGGGAATATAAGCGGGCAGTGGGCGGGGCACGAGAGTAAGGACGCAGCAGCAGGCAGAGAAAAGTGGCAAAAAGTAAAGAAGCAGCAAGTAGGGGCAGCAGCAAGCAGAGAGAAGCAGTGTAGCTTTAGCACATACGCCTAGCACGCACCTTTAGTTCACAGGATGCAGGACGCACCTTTAAGAAGAAGCAGCAGAACTAAGAAGAAATAGATCTCTAATAAGCGCAGAAGCCTCTCTTTCTCTAAAACTTTCTCTCTAAGCAAAATTTCTCTTCCTCTAAGCAAAGTCTCTCTTCCTCTAAGCAAAGTCTCTCTTCCTGATAAGCAAAGTTTCTCTTCCTCTAAGCAAAACCTCTTTCTCTCAAAGTCTCTCTTCCTCTATAAATTAGTGAATGTAGGAAAAATAGTTTATTTCCAGGCCCCTCCGATAAATACCTGCGCAATTGTTGCCACAGGTGGCAACACATGGGTGCTTACTTGAATGAAATTCAATATTTCCATTTGCTTCCTTTAAAACAAAAGGCACATTCCTACTTTTATAGTGCAAAGAAAAGAAGGAAACACAAATCACAAACCACTGAATATCCTGTAAACACTTAATTGTACTTAGATAATAAAATAAGAAATTCATTGAAAATTTCCCAAATTCAGATTACTTTAAATGTATGCTAAAAAATTACATAATTACACTTACAAGAGCATGAACCATACATTTTACCTTTAAAACTGATAGTATTAAAAACTTTGGAATAACCAGTATATTGTATTGGTCATTTACATTTGAAAATTAGTTAAAACTGCTAAGAAAATGTATGAATGATGGTGGATGCATTTCAGTGTCTTGAAACATTCTTCTTTTGCAATTCAAAGTGCAGTTCAGTGTTTTTACTAGTATTATGAATTCTGGGATTTAATGACCACCAGTTCTCAGGTGATTCTATCTACATTGACAGCACTAGCCATCATAGTAAAAGACTTTGAACATGTTCTTGAGGGACTTAAATTTTACACTATCTGATTTTTGACATTTTTAAATGTGTAAGTGGAATATTGATGCAACCTTTCATGTCTGAACATTTTTCCGAGTATAGGAAATTTATAAACATTTTTTGAGTTATTTTGTTTTTTCTACAAAATGTTGTAAACAAGGTAATTGAATCTACACCTTTGGAGAGACACCTACTAATGCAATATCATATACCAGTTTGTTTTCTTGGGTTTACTTTTACCAGTTTATTTTCAGTTTTTCCTTAGTCAAGAGATGCCAATAAATATTCTGATTTGAAATAGCATTTGCTTAGTAGTCCTTTATATACTTTTTTTCTTTTTTCAATGAAATGGGTGAAAATAATAAAAAACTAGAGTGCCTCAAGGAATTATGAATGGTCTTCCTTTAATTAATGTTCGAAATAGTATTTGGGTTTAGTTGGGTGTATTGATTAGAATGAAAAATATTTTTTTTTGCATGACAGAGACAGAGATGTTCTAGTTAACAGAATTGTATAAGGCTATGCTGCAGTTAGAAGCAGAGGTTAAAATATTCTTGAAATAGTTTCTAAAGAATTAGTTTATTCCATATATTTTGACTACAGTTCTTTGAATTTCCTTGTTGCTGTAGCATAGTGATATTCATTGGGCCCTAAATGTATCAATAATAAATATCACTGAGGTTTTATATAACCAATGGAAGTACTTTCTTTTTTCCTCCCAAGACTACATGTTTAAACTCCCACAAGCAGCTTGAGAAATTATGCTTTCTTCCAATTCAGACTGAAAATGCCAAGAGAGTGCTATTAGTTGTCAAGTGAAAACAGAGGTAATTCTTTATTCTGAGGTCAGTCAAGGTTCATAAATGGTACCTGAAAAATGCAAATCAATGGAAATGAAGGTAAGAAAAATGGATAAAAAGAGATATTTGTTTTTGTGAGTTTATTTCCAGGTTGGCCTCAATGCCCTTCACAGGGAGTATCCTGCTGCACCTAGAATGCAGTTTTAAAGACAGGACGGCCAGGTTCAAATCTCTCATACTTGGCTTGGAGATATAGCTCAGTGGTAGAGTGTTCCCTAGTATGCTTGAGGCCACAGGTTCAATCCCCAGTGCTTCCAAAATTCTCATACTTGTCGTCGACATAATGAAAATATTTTCAACTTCTACTGAATAAGAAATAGATGGGATATAGGGAAGCTAATGGGATAATTGATGGTATGGATTTATATATTTACTTATTTATTTATTTATTTATTTTTGTACAGAGGATTGAACCCATGGGTACTCAACCATTGAGCCACATCCCTGACCCTTTATTTTTCCTATTTTGAGACAGGGTCTCTCTAAGTTACTGAGAGTGTTGCTTAGTTGCTGAGATTGACTTTGAACTCTTAATGCTCCAGTCTCAACTTCCTAAACTGCTGGGCTTAGAGGCATGCACCACCCACCACTGGGGGTGTAATACATGTAAATCAGTACATATGGTAAGCCACACAATAAATATATCCATTAAATTTTAGTTGTACTTATTAATAAATGTGTTAATATGATAAAAATCTAACTTGTAATACTGAAATCTATTTACAGTTAATTTTATTTATATCTTGATAATAATTTTATGTTCAACAACTTTCTTTTTCCATGTCCTAAATTTCTCAATCATTGAACCCCACTTTTTCATTAAGAAATAACATTTTAAATGTTTTCTTGCTTAAAAATGTGTTTGTATGTTTGCAATGAACATAATAAAATGAATTTTCTACTAAATCCAAATTTCAAATATCATATTTGAATTGAACATAATGTTTCACTTTCTCTGGAATTTTGGAGGTTGTAGATTACCATAAATTCTCAAAGGGAAAGATGAGCTACAAACAAGCACGAATTTGCTCAGCTTGAGTCTTCTCACAGGCATCATAAATTCAGAATCTTCAAGTTTTTCTTTTTTTTTTTTGCAGTTTCCCACTTTCCCTAAGATGAGTTATCTTATACCTCTTAAAAAGATGCGTGATAATAATCCCTAGGACCGAGAGATTTTTCTCCCCACAGGTCAATATGATAAAAAAGAGAGAAGAGCTTGGTCAGGAGACAAGGTCATTTTACATGCCTCTAAGAGTAGAGGAGAAAAGTGTATTAAACATCTATTTTGTTTAAATGATGGAATTTTGCCTTTTATACTCATTGAAAAATAACACCGGAAATAAACATCTGATATTCCTAAATTCTGACATGCTTGATTAATACACCAATATAAGGAGACATGATTCACACTGTTTCTCTTTTTCAGATTCTGTTCATTCTTTTGTCCAAAGGTGCTCAGCTACCTTTCACATGAATATCCTCTGAGACATTAAAAAAAAAAAAAAAATACAACACATCATCATAATCTGCCTTCAAGAAAGCAACAGAAATTCATAAAAGTCTTCTTTTTTTTTTTTTTTTTTTTTACATTTTTATTTATTTATTTATTTTTTTTACGTTTACATAGGGTAATGATGTTTATTATATTTTTCCCCTCCCCCCCACCCCTCCCACCCCTCTTTTCCCTCTACACAGTCCTTCTTTCCTTCATTCTTACTGCTCTCCTTAGCCTAACTCTAAACCTAACCCTAAACCTAATGCTAACCCGTCCCACCCCCCATTATATGTCCTCATCCGCTTATCAGCGAGATCATTCGTCCTTTAGTTTTTTGAGATTGGCTTATCTCACTTAGCATGATATTCTCCAATTTCGACCATTTGCCTACAAATGCCATAATTTTATCATTCTTCATTGCGGAGTAATATTCCATTGTATAAATATGCCACAGTTTCTTTATCCATTCATCAACTGAAGGGCATCTAGGTTGGTTCCACAATCTGGCTATGGTGAATTGAGCAGCAATGAACATTGATGTGGCTGTATCTCTGTAGTATGCTGATATTAAGTTCTTTGGGTATAGGCCAAGGAGTGGGATAGCTGGGTCAAATGGTGTTTCCATTCCAAGCTTTCTGAGGAATCTCCACACTGCTTTCCAGAGTGGTTGCACTAATTTGCAACCCCACCAGCAATGTATGAGTGTTCCTTTTTCACCACATCCTCGCCAACACCTATTGTTGCTTGTATTCTTGATAATCGCCATTCTAATTGGGGTGAGATGAAATCTTAGGGTAGTTTTGATTTGCATTTCCCTTATTACTAGGGATGTTGAACATTTTTTCATATATCTGGTGATTACTTGTACATCTTCTTCTGTGAAGTGTCTGTTCATTTCCTTAGCCCATTTGTTGATTGGATTATTTGTATTTTTCGTGTAGAGATTTTTGAGTTCTTTATAGATTCTGGAAATTAGCGCTCTATCTGAGGTATGGTTGGCAAAGATATTCTCCCACTCTGTAGGCTCTCTCTTCACATTTCTGATAGTTTCCTTTGCTGAGAGAAAGCTTTTAAGTTTGAATCTATCCCAGTTGTTGATTCTTGCTTTTATTTCTTGTGCTATGGGAGTCCTGTTAAGGAAATCTGATCCTGAGCCAACAAGTTGAAGATTTGGACCTACTTTTTCTTCTATAAGATGCAGGGTCTCTGGTCTGATTCCGAGGTCCTTGATCCATTTTGAGTTGAGTTTTGTGTAGGGTGAGAGATAGGGGTTTAGTTTCATTCTATTGCATATAGTTTTCCAGTTTTCCCAACACCATTTGTTGAAGAGGCTATCTTTTCTCCATTGCATATTGTTGGAACCTTTGTCTAGTATGAGAAAATTGTATTTATTTGGGTTTGTGTCCATGTCCTCTATTCTGTACCATTGATCTACCTGTCTATTTTGGTACCAATACCATGCCGTTTTTGTTACTATTGCTTTGTAGTAGAGTTGAAGATCTGGTATTGCAATACCCCCTGCTTCGCTCTTGCTACTGAGGATTGCTTTAGCTATTCTAGGTTTTTTATTCTTCCAGATGAATTTCATAATTGCTTGCTCTATTTCTGCGAGGTACATCATTGGGATTTTAATTGGAATTGCATTGAATCTGTATAGAACTTTAGGTAGTATAGCCATTTTGACGATATTAATTCTGCCTATCCAGGAACATGGGAGATCTTTCCATCTTCTAAGGTTTTCTTGAATTTCTTTCTTTAGTGTTCTGTAGTTCTCATTGTAGAGGTCTTTCACCTCTTTTGTGAGATTGATTCCCAAGTATTTTATTTTTTTCGATGCTATTGTGAATGGGGTAGTTTTCCTAATTTCTCTTTCTGAAGATTCATCACTTATGTACAAAAATGCATTGGATTTATGAGCATTGATCTTGTAACCTGCTACTTTACTGAATTCACTTATGAGTTCTAAAAGTTTTCTGGTGGAATTTCCAGGTTCCTCTAAATATATAATCATGTCATCAGCGAACAGGGATAGTTTGAGTTCTTCTTTTCCTATTCGTATCCCTTTAATTTCTTTGGTTTGTCTGATTGCTCTGGCTAGAGTCTCAAGGACGATGTTGAATAGAAGCGGTGAAAGAGGGCATCCCTGCCTTGTTCCAGTTTTTAGGGGGAACGCTTTCAGTTTTTCACCATTTAGAATGATATTAGCCATGGGCTTAGCGTAGATGGCCTTTATAATGTTTAGGAATGTTCCCATTACCCCAATTTTTTCTAGTGTTTTGAGCATGAAGGGATGCTGTATTTTATCAAATGCTTTTTCTGCATCTATTGAAATAATCATGTGATTCTTAACTTTAAGTCTGTTGATATGGTGAATGACATTTATTGATTTCCGAATGTTGAACCAACCTTGCATCCCTGGGATAAAACCCACTTGATCGTGGTGCACTATCTTTTTAATATATATTTGTATGCGATTTGCTAAAATTTTGTTGAGAATTTTTGCATCGATGTTCATTAAGGATATTGGTCTGAAATTTTCTTTCCTTGATGTGTCTCTGTCTGGTTTAGGTATCAGGGTGATATTGGCTTCATAGAACGAGTTTGGTAGGGTTCCCTCCTCTTCTATTTCATGGAATAGTTTGAGGAGTATTGGAATCAGCTCTTCTTTAAAGGTTTTGTAGAACTCGGCTGAGAACCCATCTGGTCCTGGACTTTTCTTTGTTGGTAGCCTTTTGATGACCTCTTCTATTTCATTGCTTGAAATTGGTTTATTTAAGTTGTGTATGTCCTCCTCGTTCAGTTTAGGTAGTTCATATGTCTCTAGAAATTTGTTGATGTCTTCAAGGTTTTCTGTTTTGTTGGAGTATAGATTTTCGAAATAGCTTCTAATTATGTTTTGTATTTCACTCGTGTCTGTTGTGATGTTTCCTTGTTCATTCCGAATTTTAGTAATTTGAGTTTTCTCCCTCTTTCTCTTTGTTAGTGTGGCTAAGGGTTTATCAATTTTATTTATTTTTTCAAAGAACCAACTATTTATTTTATTAATTTTTCCGATTGTTTCTTTTGTTTCGATTTCGTTGATTTCGGCTCTGATTTTAACTATTTCCTGTCTTCTACTACTTTTGGTATTGGTCTGCTCTTCTTTTTCTAGTGCTTTGAGCTGTAGTGTTAACTCGTTTATTTGTTGATTTCTACTTCTTTTTTTGAATGCACCCCATGAAATAAATCTTCCTCTAAGTACTGCTTTCATAGTGTCCCAGAGATTTTGATATGATGTGTCTTTGTTCTCGTTTACTTCTAAGAATTTTTTTATTTCCCTCCTGATGTCTTCTGTTATCCATTCATCATATAATAGTGTATTATTTAGTCTCCAGGTATTGGAGAAGTTTCTGTTTTTTATTCTGTCATTTATTTCTAATTTTAATCCATTATGATCTGATAGAGTACAAGGTAGTATCTCTATCTTCTTGTATTTGCTAACAGTAGCTTTGTGGCATAAAATATGGTCTATTTTAGAGAAGGATCCATGTGCTGCTGAGAAGAAAGTGTATTCATTCTTTGTTGGATGGTATATTCTATATATGTCCGTTAAGTCTAAATTGCTGATTGTGTTGTTGAGATCTATAGTTTCTTTATTCAATTTTTGTTTGGACGATCTATCCAGTGGTGAGAGAGGTGTGTTAAAATCGCCTAGTATTATTGTGTTGTGGTCTATTTGATTTCTGGAATTGAGAAGGATTTGTTTGACGTACGTGGATGAGCCAATGTTCGGGGCATAGATATTTATGATTGTTATGTCTTGCTGATTTATGCTTCCCTTAAGCAGCATGTAATGTCCTTCTTTATCCCTTCTGACTAGTTTTGGTTTGAAGTCCACATTATCTGAGATGAGGATGGATACTCCAGCTTTTTTGCTGTGTCCGTGTGCATGGTATGTTTGTCCCCATCCTTTCACCTTTAGTCTATGGGTGTCTCTTTCTATGAGATGAGTCTCTTGCAGGCAGCATATTGTTGGATTTTTCTTTTTAATCCAATCTGCCAGTCTGTGTCTTTTGATTGATGAATTCAGGCCATTAACATTCAGGGTTATTATTGTGATATGATTTGTATTCCCAGTCAATTGACTCATATTTGTTTTTGACATGATTTGGTTTCTCCTTTATTTGGCTATTCCTTTAGGCTAGCGCCTCCTGTTGCTGATTTGCATCGTTGTTTTTCATCTCTTCCTCATGGAATATTTTGCTGAGAATGTTCTGTAATGCTGGCTTTCTTTTTGTAAATTCCTTTAGCTTTTGTTTATCATGGAAGGATCTTATTTCATCGTCAAATTTGAAGGTAAGTTTTGCTGGGTATAAGATTCTTGGTTGGCATCCATTTTCTTTCAGGGCTTGGTATATGTTGTTCCAGGCCCTTCTAGCTTTTAGGGTCTGGATTGAAAAATCTGCTGATATTCTTATTGGTTTCCCTCTGAATGTAATTTGATTCTTTTCTCTCGCGGCCTTTAAAATTCTGTCTTTATTTTGTATGTTAGGTATTTTCATAATAATGTGCCTTGGTGTGGGTCTGTTGTAATTTTGTATGTTTGGAGTTCTATAAGCCTCTTGTACTTGATTTTCCATTTCGTTCTTCAGATTTGGGAAATTTTCTGTTATTATTTCATTGAATAGATTGTTCATTCCTTTGGTTTGTTTCTCTAAGCCTTCCTCAATCCCAATAATTCTCAAATTTGGCCTTTTCATGATATCCCATAGTTCTTGGAGATTCTGTTCATGATTTCTTACCATCTTCTCTGTTTGTTCCACTTTGTTTTCAAGGTTAAATATTTTGTCTTCAATGTCTGAGGTTCTGTCTTCCAGGTGTTCTATCCTATTGGATATGCTTTCTATGGAATTTTTAACTTGGTTTATTGTTTCCTTCATTTCAAGGATTTCAGTTTGGTTTTTTTTCAGTATCTCTAACTCTTTATTGAAATGATCTCTTGCTTCCCGTATTTGGTCTTTTAACTGTTGATTGGTGCGATCATTTAATGCCTGCATTTGCTCTTTCATCTCCTCCTTCAATGCCTGCATTTGCTCTTTCATCTCCTCATTAGCTTCCCTGATCGTTTTAATTATGTACATTCTGAACTCCCTTTCTGACATTTCTTCTGCTGTGCTGTCATTGGGTTTTATTGATGTAGTATCTAGGTTTGTTTGGGACATTTTCTTCCCTTGTTTTCTCATAATGGTCAGTTGTCAGTGGGACCCTGAGATATTGCAGTTTTCCACTATTGGCTTATAGTGTCCCAGTAGATTTCCAGTGTATCACCTCCCAGCCTTCAGTAGCCTGATGTCTTGGAGGAATCTGATAAAGCAGCTCATTCGAAGAATACTGCCCCTAGCCCCCTACTGGTTCCACGTTTTGGAACTGGCTCTGTGCGGAAATGCTCTCACTGTGGGCCTGCACCGTGCAGCTGGCCGTGTGGGAAGAGCCCACTGCCGGAGTGTGGAAGACTACCTTGGGAAGACTCAAGCTGCCCTGCCCGGCTCTGCTAAGCCACCTCTATCTGGGCCTGCCACCCGGGCTGAGCTTTACCCAGTGGGCAGACTCACCCGTGGCTCCACTTCAGTCCGAGTCTCTCAATGCCTCCCCTTCTTAACTCCTGGGTTGTGGAGCGACTGGGGGTGCAGTCTCCCTCTAGGCCGCCATCTTGGATCGCCCCGTGAAGAGAGCCCGCAGCCGGAGTGGGCAGAGCCGCCTGAAGAGGTGTCTGGCTGCCCTGCCCTTATCCCTGAGGCTGATTGCAGATCGAGGCACTCCGCTGGTTCTTTGCAGGAGTACACTGCACTGCAGCAGCTCCGGGACTCGGAGCCTGCTCTGTTCAGACAGGCTCTCACTAGCGGGCCAGTTCCGTTCCGAGAACCTGGAGAAGCTGGCTGTGTGGGCGGGGCCCACCGCTGGAGTGCGCAGGACTGCCTGTGGATGACTCTAGCTGCCCTGCCCGGCTCCGATAAGCCACCTCTATCTGGGCCTGCCACCCGGGCCGAGCTTTACCCAATGGGCAGACTCACCCGTGGCTCCACTTCAGTCTGAGTCTCTCAATGCCTCCCTTTCTTAACTCCTGGGTTGTGGAGCGACTGGAGGTGCAGTCTCCCTCTAGGCCGCCATCTTGGATCCAAAGTCTTCTTTATCTTTGTGAAACATCATCATTCACAAGAATGATACTATTTTTTCTTCATTTTAAAAATAACCTGTTCATATTGTTATTTCCAAAAAAACAAAAATGAAAACAACAACAACAACAAAAAAACCCACAAAGTTCTGGCAGAGACAAAGACATACTTAGTTAAATATTATTCAATAAAATAAAGATTTTAATTGGCAAGTGGACCCGTGTTTAAGGTGTAGAAAGTTAGATTGCTTTGCACAATGCATCTGGTACAAAGAAGCCTGGATTGGATCTCAGTTCCAGTGTGTACTGACTGTGACAGTGGAAAAGTTTCTTAATTCCCTGAGCTTCACTTCCCTCACAAGAAGCACAGAATTAATGCCCATCTCTGAAGTCTTTTGTAAGAGCTAAACTATATAGCAAATGAAAATTTTATTTTAGGTGACCAATAAAGAATTGTTATAATCTGGAATTCTACAATTATATGCTTAAATCATAAAAAAGTTTTAATGTTTTTTGTAAACAAAGAAAATGTGTTCTTATTGAATGTCCATGCTCCCCTAAAGAATCAATTACTAAAATATTGTACCATTAAAGTTGTATTTGTTATTGAAAAGTGGTACTGAACTTTTGTTTTCGTAAGTTACTTCTGTCACTTAAATACAAAAAAAATTTATAAATACTTAATACTTACACAACCCAGAGATTCCATACACACCTAGTTTTTTTTTCTTTTTCTTTTAATATTTTTTTAGTTGTAGATGGACACAACACCTATATTTTACTTATTTATTTACTTATGTGGTGCTGAGGATCGAACCCAGTGCCTCCACAAGCTAGGCAAGCTCTCTACCATTAAGCCACAACCCCAGCACCTTAGTTTTTGTTTTTTTTTTTTTTTCCCTATATTACTGATTGAGAAACTAAAACACAAAGATGTGAATTTTTTATATGAAAGTTTTATTATCTTCTAAATTATTCCTAGATCCCAAGTTAAATGAATAAGAGAGCATATTTGCTCATTTATGCCACTAGAAAACCATTCAATGAAGATAGAATGTACTATTAATTTGGAAATACATAATAACACACCTTTTAGTCAGGGGTCTGAGAAGAAAAAGGAAGCTAACTATCAAATAGCTTAAAATCATATTGATACCAATCAGTCAAAGCCTGAAATAACATTATTCTGTTCTGTATGACAGAGGAGAGATCTTAATAAATGAGGAAAATATACAAAATTTTCTTCAAGATCATACTAGAAAGACAGAACAATAAAATGTAAGAAAATGATGCAAGACTAGAATGTTAAACACCTAAAGGCAGAGGTAGATAATCTTCAAAGTAAGAATATAGTACTTTACTTATTTTTGTTATATGTGTATGTATTTGTTATACAGTAATGTCATTCTGCACTAATTTTTATTGATTCACTTGGTGCAGGAAAAGTCAGTGTCCTGGAAACCTAAAACATAAATGATTCCAGAAAAGACTTCTGTCTCTAGAGAAGTACCAAGAAAGAGACATATTAGCAGGATAAAGACCTTTTAGATAATAACCACCATACTTGAACAAACATATGGATAAAACTTTGATTCCACTTCACACCTTTCAGTAAAGACTTTTACCCTTGAGGGATTGGGGACTCAAATAAACCCAGCTGGGGACCTAAGATTTCATTCTCATCAGGCAGGAAGGAAACTTCCCCATATGGTGTCAGTGGTGGCCACATGGGAAGTAGTAAAAGATAAGTCTCCTTCTATAGCCAGGATGGTGTCAGAAAAAGTCTGGCAGAGTATAACTTCTACCCCCACCCAACAGTACTGAGGCACTTTTCTTCCCCCATGAAATGTCAGAAAGGCTGATGGGGAAACGACTTTTACCCCATGAAGCAACAATGAAGCACAGTTTTCTTTGCTTTACTCACGTGGTGCCAGTAAAAGCCTACTAAAACACACCTGAATAGATCCAATCTCATAACTTTAATATCTGGACTGTGAACAATAGGCATTTATTTTGACAAGAATCAGAAAAACCACAAACTGAATGACATAAGATAATCAACAAACAAAAGTAAGATAAAATTATTATCCTACATGAACACTAAAGAAGTCATAATAAAGATATTTAGCTAGGAATTTTACACACACTTAAAACATTATTGTTGATAGTGATGGTTATAGTTTGGATCTGGATGTCCTCTGAAGACTCATGTTTCAAAGGCTTGGTCTCCAGCTGGTGATACTATTAGGAAGCAGTAGAAACTCGTTAGGCGTTGAGGACCATTTGGAGGAAGCAGATCACTGGGGGTGGGTCTCTAAAGGATACACATTGTCCCTTGCCCTTTCATATCTCCCTGTCTCTCTCTCTCCCTCCCTCCCCCCTACATCTTTCTCTGTTTCCCAGTTGCCACAGGATGAGTAGCCTTGTTCCATCATACACTCACCATGCGATTTTCTGCTTCAACGCAGGCTCCAAAACAAGCAAGACCAGGGACTGAAACCTTTAAAACCATGAGCCAGTTTTTTTTTTTTTTTTTTTTCCTTTACGTGATCATAAAAAAAATGGCAAAAAAGCTGATTAACACACTGGTGTTTTCCTTTTAGATTAGAAAAGTGGCATGTAATTTTCTTGCTTCTGCTAGACATGAGCAGCATTTTCAAGGGATACAAATGGTACCATTAAGACATTAAGTTTAAAGACATAGTACAGGCTAAAATAATCTCTCTATTTAAAAAAATCAAAGAAATTAGCTGTATACTAATTTCTAGGGTAGCAACATAATTAACCTATATAATTTTTACTCTAGAAACATTTTAGTTGAGACTATTTTTCTCTAATTACAGTGATAAAAAGAAAAAATGTTATTTGGTTTGCTTTTATATTACATTTATTTTAACTGGTACATAAAAACATAAAAATTGTACATATTATGTGTTTCTAATACAATATTTGGACAATAAAGTAGCTAAAAGATATAGAATACAATAAATATGTATTCACCATTTTTATAATTATCTTTATAGCATCAAGAAGCACCAAAATGAATAGTTATAGGATGCAGAGTATTCCCATAAAGAAATACTAGATTAAATTAGTTGTTTATTAATTTATTTACTTAACAAACATACTTGGTATTTGGTCATGGGTAGGAACTTTCCATGTTATTTTAAAAATATGTAATTTCTGAATACATCCTAACCCCTACACTCTAAAATACCACATTATCTTTAATCTTTTGGGTGTGGAAATTAACAAAATATTGTGCATGAAGGTATCATTTCAAATAGTATTTAAACTTCACAGTACAATTTTGATGAAATACAATTAGAAATGGAATATTAACTCTATGTACACTAATGAATCAAAATAGATATTAAGAGTAAACCTAACATATTAATCCCATTAAACTCTCAAAATGTATGCAACTACATGTTCATTTCATTTGAATTGATTCTTGTGCTAACTCTGTTGACCTTTAATAAAAAATTTTTGTGTTCACCAAGTGATCTATGATAGCAGATTTCCCTGTTATATAAATATTCTCCAAAACTTTAATTAGAAATACAGCACCTTATTTCATTAAAACAACAAATATAATCAATTTTAACCAGGTTTACATATCAGATGAGAGGATGGTCCTAACTTTATGGATTGGAATTTAAGTTTTATAATATAATATGTCTGTCAACAAATAACTCATATTCTAAAATTTTGCCCTTATCCATACATCAGTGATACCTTATTAAATGATTTGCACAATATGTTAAGCAGCTTTTTCATCTCTATGACCAAAATACCTGATAAGAACAACTTAGAGAAGAAAAGATTTATTTTGGCTCATGGTTTCAGAGGTTCAATCCATGGTCATCTGACTCCAAGGCAGAAAGTTTACAGTGCATAGGTGTGGTGAGGAAAGGTGCTCAGCTTATAGAAGTCAGGAAGCAAGGGGTAGGGAAACCCAGAAGAAGATAATCTCTACCAGAGCACACCCCCAGTGACATCCTTTCCCCAACCAGGTCCCACCTCCATGTAGTCCATTGAGCTAATCCATAGATGAGGTCAGAACCCTCTGCATGATCCAATCATTACCTGCCTCCACCTCTGAACCTTGCTGCATTGGTTTCATGCTTTGAAGACACGAGCTTTCAGGGGAAAATTCCAGATCCAAACTATAACACCCTGGTGAATTGATTTGTGAAAATATATATATATATAAATATTTACTAATTATAATGTTAAATAATTAACTTTTTCTGTGTATCATTACCTTGGATTGAATAAGATATACTCCATGTTTGTATAAATGTGTCGAAAGGTACTCTAAATAAAACAATAACAACACCAACAACAAAAAGATATGCTGCTAAATAGACTCCAGCCAGCTCATTGCAACCGTGTGAGCTTATGCAAGTGGTCATCTGTTCAAGTTGAAAAATAAATAATTAACACACATACCTAAACAAAAATTTTTGTTCCCAGCATGATTAAAATTAGTCTACTGTTGCACAGGCTCCAAAAAAAAAATTGGAGATAGAAAAATAAAACATTTAGAGCAAGAAACTCTAGGGGGTCCTTGTGTTGCATATTGTAAATAAAATAATCAATGAAAAGAAGAGAAATATCCATGGGGCCAATATGATGTGGTCTTAACCAAAGTGGTGAGTTAGTGAGTACATATAGAAAGACAGGTTTCTCCTAGGGTGATGCTGGTAGCAGTGAAGAGAGCTGTGTGACATTTTAACACATACCTGCATTGTAAAATGTTTACTGATCAGATGTCCTCACTCTATGCTTACATCAAAGAGAAACAAGAGCAAATCTCTTGTGGAAGAGAGCCTGTTCAGTTCAGGACTCTAGATACCCAGAAATTATAATTATTCAAATATGACTCCTTGTAAAAATCAGCTAATATTCACCAAGTGAAATGTCATGAATGAGAATTAGTCCAACAAAGGACAAACTAGACTTTAGTTATTAAAATTATCTGAAATGTGTGCAGATGTATTCCTATGAGTGTATGGTTAAAGAACAGAACATTAGAATTATAAAAAATGAGTAATCAATAGGCATATATGAAAAATAAACTGTTGCATATGGATTTCCAGTTTTCCCAGCACCATTTGTTGAAGAGGCTATCTTTTTCCTTTGCATATTTTTGGCCTCTTTGTCTAGTATGAGAAAATTGTATTTATTTGGGTTTGTGTCCATGTCCTCTATTCATACCATTGATCTACCTTTCTGTTTTGGTACCAATACCATGTTGTTTTTGTTACTATTGCTTTGTAGTAGAGTTGGAGATCTGGTATTGCGATACCCACTGCTTTGCTCCTTCTGCTAAGGATTGCTTTAGCTATTCTGGGTTTCTTATTCTTCCAGATGAATTTCATAATTTCTTGCTCTATTTCTGTAAGGTACATCATTGGGATTTTAATTGGAATTGCGTTGAATCTGTATAGTACTTTTGGTAGTATGGCCATTTTGACAATATTAATTCTGCCTATCAAAGAACATGGGAGATCTTTCCATCTTCTAAGATTTTCTATAATTTCTTTCTTTAGTGTTCTGTAGTTCTCATTGTAGAGGTCTTTCACCTCTTTTGTGAGACTGATTCCCAAGTATTTTATTTTTTTTCGAGGCTATTGTGAATGGAGTAGTTTTCCTAACTTCTCTTTCTGAAGATTCATCACTTATGTATAAAAATGAATTGGATTTATGAGCATTGATCTTGTAACCTGCTACTTTACTGAATTCACTTATTAGTTCTAAAAGTTTTCTGGTGGAATTTCTGGGTTCCTCTAAATATATAATCATGTCATCAGCAAACAGGGATAGCTTGAGCTCTTCTTTTCCTATTCGTATCCCTTTAATTTCTTTGGTTTTCTAATTGCTCTGGCTGGAGTTTCAATGACGATGTTGAATAGAAGTGGTGAAAGAGGGCATCCCTGCCTTGTTCCAGTTTTTAGGGAGAATGCTTTCAGTTTTTCACCATTTAGAATGATATTAGCCATGGGCTTAGCGTAGATGGCCTTTACAATGTTAAGGAATGTTCCCACTATCCATATTTTTTCTAGAGTTTTGAGCATGAAGGGATGCTGTGTTTTATCAAATGCTTTTTATGCATCTATTGAAATAATCATGTGATTCTTAACTTTAAGTCTGTTGATATGGTGAATGACATTTATTGATTTCCGGATGTTGAACCAACCTTGCATCCCTGGAATAAAACTCATTTGATTGTGGTGCAAAACTCAACTCAAAATGAATCAAGGACTTTGGAATCAGACCAGAGACCCTGCATCTTATAGAAGAAAAGTAGGTCCAAATCTTCGACATGTCGGTTTAGGATCAGACTTCCTTAACAGGACTCCCATAGCACTGAAATAAAAGCAAGAATCAACAACTGGGATAGTTTCAAACTAAAAAGCTTTCTCTGAGCAAAGGAAACTATCAGTAATGTGAAGAGAGAGCCTACAGAGTGGGAGAATATCTTTGCCACTCATACTTCAGATAGAGCACTAATCTCCAGAATATATAAAGAACTCAAAAAACTCTACACCAAGAATACAAATAATTCAATCAACAAATGGGCTAAGGAAATGAAGACACTTCACAGAAGAAGATCTACAAGCAATCAACAGATGTATGAAAAAATGTTCAACATCTCTAGTAATAGGAGAAATGCAAATCAAAACTACCCTAAGATTCCATCTCACCCCAATTAGAATGGTGATTATCAAGAACACAAGCAACAATAGGTGTCGGAGAGGATGTGGGGAAAAAGGTACACTCTTACATTGCTGGTGGGGTTGCAAATTAGTGCAGCCACTCTGGAAAGCAGTATGGAGATTCCTCAGAAAGTTTGGAATGGAACCACCATTTGACCCAGCTATCCCACTCCTTGGCCTATACCCAAAGAACTTAATATCAGCATACTACAGAGATACAGCCACATCAATGTTCATAGCTGCTCAATTCACAATAGCCAGATTGTGGAACCAACCTAGATGTCCTTCAATTGATGAATGGATAAAGAAAATGTGGTATATATATACAATGGAATATTACTCAGTCATAAAGAATGATAAAATTATGGCATTTGCAGGCAAATGGATGAAATTGGAGAATATCATGCTAAGTGAAATAAGCCAATCTCAAAAAACAAAAGGAAGAATGATCTCGCTGATAAATGGATGATGACACATAATGCGGAGTAGGAGGGGTTAGTGTTAGCGTTAGGGTTAGGGTTAGGGTTAGGGTTAGGGAGGGGGGCAAGAATGGAGGAAGGAATTACTGTATAGAGGGAAAATAGGTGTGGGAGGGGTGGGGGGAAGGGAAAAAATAACAGAATGAATTAAACAACATTACCCTATGTAAATTTATGATTGCACAAATGGTATGCCTTTACTACATGTACAAACAGAGAAACAACATGTATCCCATTTGTTTACAATAAAAAAATATTAAAAAAAAGAAAAAGAAAAATAAACTGAAGGAATTTAAGTTTAACTTTTTTTGAAGAACTACTCAAAATATGGGTTATACGGCATAATAAATAGATGTAGCTGGAATAGAAGGACTCAATGAAAATAAATTTTTAAGAAAAAATTAGTCAAAACTGAACTTTGGAGGGACAACAGAATGAGATATAATAAAAGAGGTTTAAAGATACAGAGAGTAAGAAGTCCTAAAATACATATAACCCATTGGAATCTTAGAAACAGAGAATTGAAAGAGGCAAAACATTTTTTGATAAAGGACAAAATTATTCAGAATAAATGAAAAACTTAAAACAGGAAAAAGAAAGAAGTACAGATTTATACCACTCCATTTATTGATTCTTGATATTACTTCTTGCACTTCAGGAGTCTTATTGAGAAAGTTTGTTCCTAAGTTGACATGATGGAGTGTTGGGTCTATAGTTTCTCTTAGTAGATGTAGGGTCTAATCTACATTATGGTCTAATGTCTAGGTTTTTGATCCACTTTGAGTTGAGTTTTGTGCAGGGTTCCAACATAACCTTCCTAGGTACATATATGAATACTCCACAGTAAATCTCCACATCATGTACAATCACAAGACAGGGATCCTAATTAGAATAAAATCTACCTCATGTCTATATAAATATGTCAAATTATATGCTAGTGTCCTGTACAACTAAAAAGAAAAAAATACATTTTAGCAAAGAAAGAAATATAGCAAATAGAATGAGTTAAAAAATACAAAATAAATCAAATGAAACTGGAGACAACTATGTCTGACAGAATATCTTGTTTTTTAACTTTATTGAGATATAATTGACAGAAATTATAACTAACATATACTGTTTGGTTTCCTTGGCCAAGAAATGCTTTATTTTTCCCTTTTACAATTTTAGATTAAATTTATTTTATTTGGCAGATAAAATATAAAAATTGTACATATTAATGGTGACATTTTAACGTGTATCTACAATGTAAAATGTTTAAATGCATCTATGTTTAAACACATTTTAAACACATCTATCTTCTAAAATATTGATTATTATTTAATGGCAAGAACTTCAAAGTCCTCCCATGTATCTTTTCAGTGAGCAATGAACATTATTATCGGCATTCTTCCTATTCTATGATAGCACACCAGAATTTCTTACTCCTGTTTATCTATAACTTAGTACCCACTGATCAACCTTTCTCCAACCTACCACCATTTTATTTTGCCAGTCTCTAGTAATCTCCACTCTACTGTCAACTTCTATGAGATCAACTTTTTTAGATTTCACACATGGGTTAGATGATGTAGTATTTGTCTTTCTGTACCTGGCTTATTTCACTTAACTCAATAATCTGCAGTTCCATCCACATTGTTTTTATGGCTAAATAACATTCCCTTATGTATATGTACTACATTTTCTTAATCCACTAATCAATTGATGGTCATTTAGCTTTATTTCCATTTCTTGGCCATTCTGAATAGTGCTACAATAATAATGGGAGTTCAGAGGTCTCTTGGACATAATCATTTCTCTTTCTTTGTAAGCCCAGTAGTAGATCATATGTTGTATCTTAACTTTTTAAGTAACCTCCATACTGCTTTCCATAATTTCTGCACTAACTTATAATTCTACCCACAGTATGAAAGGGCTGCCTTTCTCCACATCTTAATCTTGTTATCTTTAGTCTTTTTCATAATGGCTATTTTTACTGGAGCGAAGTGATATCTCATTGTGGTTTTGAATTATATTTCTCTGATGATTAGTAATTCTGCTCAAGTTTTTTAAACCTTTTGGACATTGGTATATCTTGAGAATGTCTATTTTGATTTGTTGACCTTTTTTTTAATTCAGTGTATTTGTATCTTTTTTCTATTGAATTTTGGAGTTTCTTAACCCTTGTCAAATATACAGTTCACGCACATTGTTTTCCACTTTGTAGGTTTTCTCTTCAACTCTGTCAATGGTTTCCTTTGGTATGCAGAATCTTCTTTAGCTTGAGGTAGTTCCATTTGTCTACTTTTGCTTTTGTTTCCTATGCTTTAGGATCTTGTTCAGAAAATCTTGACACAGTCCAATGTCCTGAAGCATCTCCTTCTATACTTTAATAGTTTCAGGTCTCACATTTAAGTCTTAATCCTATTTTGAATTAATTTTTATAACTGGTGATAGATAGAGGTCAGCTTCATTCTTCTACTTGTAGATATCCAGTTTTCCATTACCCTTTATCAAACAGATTTTCTTTTCTCTGATGCATGTTTTCGGTAACTTTGTCAAAATTTAGTTGACTGTGGATACATTCACATATTTATGTCTAGTCTCTTAATCCTGTTTCATTATTTATTTTTATTTATGCTGACAGCATGCTATTTTGGTTAATATGTCTTTGTGTGTATATTTTGAGATCAGTTAGTGTAAGGTCTTCTGATTTGTTCTTTTTGATCTAGATGGTTTGGATATTGAGGATTATTGGTGGTTCCGTATAAATTTGAGGGTTGTTTTTCTAGTTCTTTGAAGAATTTCATTGCTATGTGAATAAGGAATTACATTGAATTTATAGATTGCTTTGGGTAGCATGGGCATTTTAACAATATTGATTCTTTGGATGCTTCCAGTGCTTGAACCTGTGAGTCTTTACCTTTGTGTGTGTCTGGGGGAGGGGAGTCCTCTTCAATTTTTGTCATCAATGTTTTATAATTTTCATTATAGACATCTTTCACTTCTTTGGTTAAATTTATTCCTTTTTTGGAAGATGTTTGTAAACCAGATTGCTTTCTTGATTTCTTTTCCAGATTATTCACTATTGGTAAATGACAATGTTACTGATTTTTGTATGTTGATTTTATATCATACAACTTTGCTGAACTGATTTATTAGTTCTAGTAGTTTTTAACATATATATCACCTTGCATAGTTTATATTTTCTTTGCATGCATGTGTACAAAATGCTTTAGTATCTACCCTGTCAGCAAATTTCAAGTGCGCAATGTAGTGTTGGTAACTGTAGTCACCATTGTTGTATATTAGATATTCAGGTCTTATTTGTCTTGTATAAGAGAGATGTGTATTGTTTGATCAATAGTTACCCATTTTTATCTCCTGCCAACCCCCGAGTACCACTATAATACTCTCGTTTCTATGAGTTTTGACTATTTTAGATTCTACATATAAATGAAATCATGCAGTATTTATCTTTGTGTATCAGGCTTGTTTCATTTATGGTACTGCTCTCCATGTTTATGTATGTTGTTACAAATGGAAAATTTCTTTCATTTTTATACTGAATAATATCTCATGGTAAGGGTTTGTATCAATCACATTTTCTTTATCTAGGCATCTTTCAATAAATATATTTACAAGAATATTTAAACCAGAGAAAGAAAGAAAACTCTCACAAGAGGAAAATAATTAAACTTTCAATAGAGTGCTTAACTTTAAAAAGAATGTCAAAGATTAACTTGGCCTTATAGGATATATAAAATACTAAGATACTCTAAAATATTGACAAATTATAATACCAGAAACATAGATGCTTAAATCCAGAAAGTACACTTTCAATAAGATGGATAATATAAGATAATTTTTTTCAATAATACTGAAAATATAACAAAAAGTAGAACTAAGTTAAAGGAAGTTCCAAAGAATATACTTTCAGAAAATGGAAATACTAGAAAATGAGAAAAATAAATAAATTTTCTAATTTTTATAAATGCTAATAATCATGAAGTCTTGGATTTTGGAATAGAGAAAAAAAAACTTTGAGCAAAAACTATGGATAGAATTTAATGTGACCAAATAAGTTACAGCATTCCAAGGTCTGTATATTCTTTGAAGTGATGTTAAAATATGTATGTTATACTGCACTAAATATCACTTTCAGATAAGAGCCTCTGATAATAGAAATGCAAAGTCTAGTTTTCGAAGGGATAGAGAGAAATAGATAGAAAGAATAAATGTATAAACAATGCATGATGACTTTTTCATAAAGACCAGAACATCAAGAAATATACAGAAAATATGGGCATACACAAAGGAAAAATAGTAAAAGCAGATTTAGATGAGTGATCAACCACAGATAAACTCTACATTTAATAGGAAGTCATAGATTTTTAAAATTAGAGTATACTGTTTATAAGATACCTTCCTCAAATAAGGACAAGGTAATAGTGAAAGAAAAAAAAAACTGCAAAAATATATACTAGGGAAATACTATCCTTTCCTAAAGGTTATACTTCTACTAGCATATAAAATAATACCAAGAAAAAGCAGAACCAAGGATACTATACAATGATTATAGAGTCAATCCATTAGAAGGTAAGATTTATTTCCTTTCAAAATTGCCTTTAGGGGCTAGTGTTGTGCCTAGCATGTGTGAGGCACTGGGTTTCACTCTCAGCACCACATATAAATAAATGAATAAAATAAAGGTCCATCAACAACTAAAGAATTTTTGTAAAAAAATTTGCCTTTAAGTATTATTTTTTATGCAGATGTTCCTTGACTTATTATAGATTTATGTTCAATAAATCCATAGGAAGTTGAAAATATCATAAGTCAATAGTGCATTTAATACACTACCAAACAGTTTAACATAGCACAAACAGTTTATAACATAGCAATACAGTACTCTCTACATATTGCTTCGGCTAGTTATCACCTTTTTGAGCGGAATCTGCTGCTGGCAGCTGCTTCCCAGGATTGTAAAAGCATATCTTGTCACATAGTGCTAGCCTAGGAAGAGATCAAAATTCAAAGACAGTTTTTACAGAATGTGTAATGCTTTTAAGTTGAAAAATGGTTAAATCATTGTTAAGAGACTCTCTTTATATATTAGCATATATGCAAGACAGGCAAGAATGGACAAATCTCTTTCACTTAATGATAAGTCAAGTTGAAAAGAAATTGAGAAAATAAATATTTCAATGCTGGAATGAGCAATTATGATTCATAGTACATATAGAAAACATTTCACTTAATGGAAAAATACAAACTATCAGGTAGTATACAAGTAAATATCTAGTGAATTATAAAAACTGACTATAAGTTTGCATTAAAAATGGTCTAAATTTTATTGAAAATCATTATCATACAGAACATGCATGCTACCATCAATACAATTAAATTCAAAGCTAATAATAAAATTATGAGAAAATAAAACAACCGTTTTGAATTTAAAAAGCATATTTCTAACTACCTCAAATTTCAAAAGAAAAAAAACCTTTGAGAATCAAACCAAACAAAACTATTACATTCATTTTAATATGAAGGCTAAAGCAAAATAATAAGAAAGGAAATTCATGTCTTTAAACATATACATTAGGAAAGCAAAATGTTAAGCTACATATTCAACTGAGATGCTTGACAGAACACAGAAAAGAAAAAGAAAGTAGAATAAAGTGATAATGAAGTAAAGATTACTTCTGTTAGCAGCATAATTTCTATGAGCAAAGCAGAAAACAAAGATGAAATAAAATACGAAGAATAATTGGTTCTTTGAAGCAGTTTTTATCAAAAAGTCAAATTCTTGGTTAGATGTTTAAGAAAATATGTGATAAAGAAATAAAAAATAGTGGCATAACTATAAATAAAGCAGATGTTGTATTGCTCAGCTAAGATTAAGCTATACTGCAGAAAAAACACAGATATTAGTGGCTTAGCAATAGATTATTACCTGTTCAGCTTAAAATGTTTTTGAGTTCCAAATCGTCTCTGTTTTTCTAATTTCATGGTTAATCAATTAAAAAAGTACTAAATCACATGGTAACTCTTAAAACTACTTGGTATATATCACATCTTTTCATGTTCAATTAACCAAAGCAAGTCACATGGCCAAACCTGTTGTTAAATAGGATAGAAAACATAATATATAAAATTAGAATTCAAGTATACATATATTAAATTCTAATTATACATATATGCATATATATACATATCTGTATATATATATATGTATATATATATATATGAATATAGGACATCATTTCTTTAAGAAACAGTCAAATGAGGAGAAGTATGGTAGGAAATAGAAACACTTGTTTTGGATAATTAATAAATACCAAAACAGGAATAAGAAAATTCTATGAACAACTACATTAAAAGCAATTTGTTAATATAAATGAAATGGTATATTCAAATAAATATGTTATGGTTTGAATGTGAGAGGTCCCCCAAAAGCATGTGTGAGACAATGCAAGAAGGTTCAGGCAAGAAATGATTGTGTTAGGACAGCCTTAACCCAATCAGTGAATTAATCACATGAAGGGATTGAGTGGTAACTGAGGGCAAATGGAGTGTGGCTTCAGAAGGTGGGGCATTAGGGACATGGCTTTGGGGTATATATTTATATCTGTTGAAAGGGGATAGTCTCTCTGCTTCCTGATCATCTTGTGAGCTGCTACCCTCCACTACACTCTTCTGCCACGATGTTCAGCATCACCTCCAGCCCTGAGAAATGGAGCCAGTTGTCTATGGACTGAGATCTCTGAAACCATGAGCCCCAAATAAACTTTTTCTCCTCTACAGTTGTTCTGGATGGATCTTTTAGTCACAGCAGCAAAAAAGCTGACTAAAACAAAGAACAAAAATGATTAGGTGAGAAATAAGTCAGACATTTTACATTCACTTTTATAGTCTGGCTTCAAAAATGACGTCTTGTTTGTTTTCATATGATCAAGATTCTTTTACGTTTAACATTGTTTTTGTTTCTTCCCTTCAATCCATGATTTAGTCTATGCTCAAATACCTGATTGTACACACAGCATCTCCTGCACTGGAGGAATTCAATACTTTAACATAGGTTTTCTATGTATGCTCTCTAAAACATATTTCCTAAAGGTTATGAGAACAACAGCAGCCTAAAGACCAAACAGGAAAAAGGACTTAACTTATAGACTAGGGACAGCACTAAAATCATGAACTTGTTTGAGTTCAGCTGAAGTGTATAAAAAGAAGCTACCCTGGACACGAGGGGAAGTCTAGTTGAGGATGAGCATATAGTTAAGAGAGTTCAGAAGGACGGTGTTTTTTGGGCATGTTATAGTTAAACAAACAATAAGGAATATGTTTAAAATGAAATATTAGGATTTTGTTTATTGATGATCTATTTGTACATGGATTAATAAAGGAACAGCTACATGAATTATGACTAAACGATTAGATCCATAGATTGAAAAACTAAGTTGAAAAAGGAAAAGTATGTTCTAATTCATAGATTTGTAAAAAGCATGTTATTTAAGCTTTATGCATTTGTTTGTTTGTAACTGATAAAAGAGGCAAAATCACAGTAACCAATAATAATTACCTAAAATTATAGGACACACCATTGTCATTCTGCTCTACTTTTATGTGGTTGGGAGAAAGGAGTTAATCTATACTTTAGATTAAATGCACTTCAAGGAGAATTGGAAAATATAAAGGAACCATGCATTATAAATATATAGGAAAATTACCACTTGTGTAGAGATGGGTAAAGAGATTCTAGTCAGCAGGTGGTCACAGCTCTGCCTCCAATAGTTTGTTGATGAACTGTATTTTATCTCATTTTATGAGTTAGTCTCATTGCATTAAGAACCATGAAATGAGTGTGACTATTGTCTTTTTTTTTTTTTTTTTTTTTTGTCCTATGTACAGGAAGACACAGAACACAAGCAATTATATATTGTTGTTTCTTCCCTAGTCAAAGGATCTGCTAATCAGGGAGACCAGGATTTAAAATGATAGGACATGAGCACGCAGTGAGTGATTACTCACTCAGCCTGCCAGGAACTGGCATACCTTCTTCAAGCACACTGACAGTCATTGCTAAAAGAAAACTCATATTTATACTCAAGAGGACATGGAGATGTTAAACGAGAAATTATTTTTAGAAGATGCAGAGTTAAGTAAAATGGAAATTTAGGTTTAAGAGGATAATTTGGGTGGTGAGAACATCACAAGGTCCCAAACCTTTTTATTAGTAAATTTTTCAACACTGCAGACAGAGGATAAATTTGTCAGGCTAATTCTCTTTGATTATCAGACTTAAAAGCCATTACTACTATTTTCTATATTTCTCATTTATTTTTTGAAGTAAGTGAACATGTCACCTTTCATTAGAGATTTTAACAGGTTTTATATTTATCTGGAGTTGGCTTTCTGACAGCAGAGAAAAAAAGAATTCATCATTTGTTTTTTCTCTCTTCTTTCCTCTCTGATAAAGGACCAACACAGATTTGTCAATAATCCACAGTACTAAACTTTGGTACAAATATTGTCTTTTGTTCAGGCATATTATTCTGCAGTGTGTTCTATTAAGAAATGAAAGTTTTCTGGTGGTAGAGACTGTGCCTTTATATTTATTATGTTCAGGACCTGAAACAAATACTAAGTAGGAGCACTGAAGATTATGGTAATCATGCCTAGGAAGTTCTTAGAATACTCTAATGAAATGCATTATTGGATTACAAAATAGTTAATTGAAGTCATCATCATTACAATAGTTGATTCCTTTGATGTATTGCCTCTGGGCATGATTAAAGATTTAGTAATATTGTTCTTACATCCTGAGATGTGAAAAATGCCTAATCATTTGTTCAATAGTGTAAGGATTATTTAGAATCAGAAAGCTTGGAAAATGCCGTCTGCATATAAATTAGGCTGACAAATTTATTTTCCAATCATAATAGCATTCCTTATTTCAAAAAAATATCCATACTATGGAGAAGAAACAATACATGCATGTTAAAAAAAAAGTGTTACAATGGAAAAGCTACAAAGGAAATCATAAAAAGAATAACATAAAAAGGAAAATACAGATTTGATTCTCAGGAGACTTGGTTTCCAGTCTCCTATTCTCCACTACCTTATAGGGAAATTTTCAGAAGGTCATGATATTCACCTGGGACTACATGATTTTTCCTCTTAAATTATGACCTCTAAGTCTTCTTTCAACTTTAACCTTGTGGGTTGTTCATATCATGATATATGGAAAAAATAATGCCACTTCAACAGTGAACTAAATTAGTCAGAATTGTAGGAAGATCTTAGGATACCAGATTCACACTGATGTAAATAGTAACTGAAAAAATGAGAAAATATGATTAGAAATCATCAGTGTTTTAATATCAACAATACATATATCATTTCTCATATGAATAATATTTATTGAACATCTACTATGTGCTAGGCATTATTTCTATGAAGTGTGTACTATTATACATCTATAGTAATATAATTCTATTTTTGTCCTTTTAGAAGGAAAAAACTGCAGTACATAGAACTCAAGCAATGTTTGCCACGTTCAAGTAGCAGTTAGAGGAAGATAGAGAAGAAAACCCAGTCAAGCTCCAGAATCCACACTTTTTACCTCTTAGCCACAATAATATTGTTCTTATCAATGTTTGTATGTGTTCTCCATAAAAAAAGTCAAAAGCCATAGGACAACTTTCATTCCTTCTGTCAGATAAAATGAGAAGGCATTTATTTGTTTGAATTTTGCTCCAGACAGATTATCCATGATTAATGTCACCTTCCCAAAGAAATAATACCTACATCAACTGACCATTAAGTATTAATGTCAAAAATGGCATTCAGTATTTAACTAAATATTGTACATATATTAGACATTATCTAAAACATCAATGCTACTTTTTAAATAATGTTGATAATATTTTGTGACAATTTTTATTGTAATGATACTCATTATCTATAAAGAACTCAGATCTGAGAAGACACAGGTTTATTTAGAATCAAGTTGTTATTTCCCTATGCCTGGGGCTTAGCAGCAATGAAGGCGATAGTATTCTGTCATGAACTTTGTTAATGGGTATGTAAACTTTAACCTGTCCTCAGGAAGAAAATTCACATTTTAAAAGATATTCCATTTAGGGCTGGATATAGCTCAGTTGGTAGAGTGCTTGCCTCGCAAGCACAGGCCCTGGGTTCAAATCCCCAGCACCGCAAAAAAGAAAGAAAGAAAAAAAAAAGTTATTCCATTTAAATGTGCACTCAGATAAGCATAAGCATATTTTATTTCCACAAGATATTTTCTTGCATCTGTTCACATGTAAAAATAGGTTTACTTGGAAATTATGCAGTATTATATTCATTTTTTGTCCTTAAAGTAAAAAAAAAATCTTATATTTAGACATGTCAATACAAATATATAAATGTGGCTACCTAGATTAATATATATGTGTAAATGAGGTTTAAAACTTGATCCTAGCACTTAAATTTTCAATTATTTATTACAATTATTACTGACAAATTCCTGTCTTTTCATATGAAATATGGGTTTCTCACAGGTATATTTGCAACATTTGCAGTATTTGCAAAATACTTTCTAAGAATGAACAAAGCCACACAAGTAAATATCAAGCCACTTTCTAATGAGGAGCTAGTTGGAATTAGAAATTAAAATAAAATTTAAAGAAGTAAAATCTAGTTAATTATCTACATTTAATAAAGTTTTTGTATCTTCCCAGATATAAATGAGTAAAAAGCAGAAGAAGAAATATCCTTAACATATATTCAGTATCTCTATGATTATAATTCAACAATATTAGATATTGACAAGTTATTTATTAAGTGTAATTTAAAAAGTGAATTAATAGTCACTCCTATAAAATGCTTTTACCAATAGAACTATACTAACCTAAGTCCAGAAATAACCACTAAGTTTTGGAGATAATTCAGCATTTTACAAATGCTCAAGCTCAATAAAATTAATAGCAATTATAAAACACTATGACACACAAATGACTTACACATTTGTGTATATGTCATTTATTATAAATTTGAAAAGCTGTGCTGCAAACCTACTCTCCTTATGTTTGCTATTGTCTGGATAGGTTTTAATACTTTCAAGTTATGATATTTGAAATCTTAGATTGAAATTATATTTTAAAAATCACATAAAATAATGTTCATTGTAAAGAATTACTAGTGGTTGAATTTTCATGCTCTTTTATTAAATAGCTTTTGCTTTGACTTCCACTCCGGAGTATGCTTATACTATTACTTCCAAAAAAAAAAAAATTTGAGTTTATTTTTCAGTTATAGAACTATAAACAAGGAAATTAAAAGTTGCCACCAATTTAATGGAAAAAAATAGGCTATGTTACTACGTTACCAGCCTATCAGTCCAGAAGTTCTAGTCAGAAATTAGAGACCACAAAATGCATTCTTGTTCCATTCTGACTTAATAGTGTGGGACTAAGCTCAGTGAAATGACAATAGGGCAGAGTGGGTAAGAGCTCAGTGCTAGAACCAGATCTGCTTAGAGAGCAAGACAGAGACAGAGGCATTTTGAGGAACTGGCAAATGAATAAGAAGTGTGGCAAATTCAAAATCTACAATGTGGACTGGCATCCTGGAGATTAAGAGAAGACCTGATTTTGAAGTTTGATTCTGAAGACAGTTGAGGACAGAATTTCTTTTTCAGAAGAGTCAACATTTTTTCTTAACACCTTTAACTGATTAGATGAGACTCACTCACATTATACAGATTGATCTGCTTTATTCAATGTCCAAATTGCACCCCCCTAAAAATCTTTGAAAATCATCTAGAATATTGTATGATCAAATATGGCTTAGCCAAGTAAAAATAAATAATAAAGCAATGATGCAAATAATTGTTAATAAAAACTAAAGTGTATGAAATTGGGAGGACCACTCCTACCTCTGCGGCATGGCTATGATGCTTCTTTTCCCTGTGGTTCATGCAGCCTTGTGTTGAGTAAGATACAGACACCGCTTAGGAAGTGAGGGCTGGGCCCGTACCCTTAATATACATGCTGTCACTTCCAAACTAGGGAGGAGAAAATGAATATATTAATGAATTCATACATACTTAAGAAGTAAATACTTAAATATTTCTTCTTCTGGAGAGATCTGAAAATATTTAAACAAGGTTATACCTTTGGTATCTCTATTAAACAATGTTTTCTTATCTTGTACATTATGAAATCACATTATTTACCTGTTGGTACAACAAGCAACCTCCCTAACATATCTCAAAAGTTCTACAAATAATTTAAAATTTTTAATTTTATATTAGTCTACTTAAGAAATTCTTTGTTTTGTAAAATCCAACTTTAAAAAAAAAATGAAAAAAACTTGACTTACCTCATGGAAATATGGCAAAATGCTTTAACATTGCTCAGGATTTTTAAACAAAACAAAATTGCAAAGGGAATCATTTAGCAAATTAAAAATATGTATTTATTAATAATACAAATAATCGTTCAATGTTAACTCTTTGTAAGACAAAAGTCAGGTATTTCCATGTAAGACATAAAATAAGTTTGGGTTTAAGTCATAATGGCAATTCATTTAATTACCATTGAATATAAATTGTATGTCATTAACAAGGGGTGCATTATTTAGTATAAAAACAAATAGCAAATAAAATGATGATTTCTTTAGTAGAAATGTATTTCAGGTCTACTTTATAAATCAAGGCATAGAATGATAATAATAACTAAGCTATATTATATTAATAAGTTTAACAATAACTGCCAAGGATCAAACAAGAGAAAACTGTCTTAGGCAACAATAGAAACAACTCAGTATCAGGCTTTGGAAGAACTTCTTGATAATATGGAAATATCCATAAAATAGTTGAAATGAATTAGCAAGAAATGAAATAGCCTCAAAAAATCCCAAATACTGCTCTGCTAATAATAATGTATATGATTTCAATGGAGAAGCACTAAAGGAAAACACTGCTTTTGGGTCTGTTAACCTTTCAGTTATTCCCTCATTAGAAATAGAATAGTCTATATTGTTTCATATAAAATTGTACTTTTGGACCAGAAGAATTATCAGATAAAGTGATATTTAACCAAACCTAGTTTTAAAAGAGTTTACTTGGCAAGGAATAGGCATATCATACAGGTTTAACATCTTATTTTATTAGTTTGACATTCTCTCTCATAATTTGCAATGCATTCCTTTGTCTTATATCTCCTATAAAATGTTGGCCATATCAGTGTGCAAAGTCAACTTACTTTTTTTGAATACTTTACCTAAGAATCTCTCACCAGAAAAGTAGCAATATCTGTAAAACAAGTCTACTTTATAAATATGCACACCAATATTAAAGAAACCTATAGGGTATAATGGGACAGTTAAAATCATGCAAATTTACTACGTATCTTTAACAATAAATATTTCACATCATTGCAATGTGACATCAAAAATTATTAAGCTTTTATGCACAACATTATTATTTTAGTAATCTATTTTGCTGCTGTGAATAAAATATCCGACCAGAACAATTGTAGAGGAGGAATGGTTTATTTGAGGGCTCATGGTTTCAGAGGTCTTAGTCCATAGAAGGTTGGCTCCATTTCTCGGGGGCAGGGGTGAGGCAGAATATCATGGTGAAAGGGTATGACAGAGGGAAGCATTTCCCATCTTCAGGAAGCAGAGAGTCTCCACTCTCCAGATACAATATATGCACCCCAAAGTCACTCTCCAATTCCAATCTCCTCCGGTCACACCCTACCACTTCAGTTACCACTCCTTTAATCCCTAACAGGGGATTAATTCACTGATTAGGTTAAGACTCTCACAACCCAATCATTTCTCCTCTGAACCTTCCTGCATTGTCTCACACATGAGATTTTGAGGGACACCTCATATCTAAACCATAACAATTATAATCCAATTTATATCAACTTTTCTCTCAAAAACAAAAATACAGTCTAGAAAGAATTACAAATAAGCCAAAAGTTTTCTGAACTTAATATGATAAGTGTCTTGGTTGAGGAATGAAAGGAGGAAAGAAAATATATTAGGCAATAAAATTTTATATAAGATATCAATTCATAGATAAATCATTGTGTACATATGTCTTAGATAATTTGTGAAACAAAACCAAATATATTCTATCCAAAACTAAGGAAGACCCATGATAATAAATAAATCTAAAACAAAGAGAGGAGGATTTGAATTCTGATTCTCTCATTGAGGACCTGGGGTAAATTGGCTAAATATCGCAGGCCCAATATGAAGTTAAGTGTTCTTCACTTGCAAGAACAGAACAGAAAAGAAAAGGGAAAGAGAAGGGAATTTACTATATAGGGAATTTGTAAAGACTAACACCTAGCAAAGAGAAAACACAGTTAAGTAAATGACCTTGTGTAGAATCATTTGAGGTTTTTCTTTCCAGTCTTTTCTGGTTTCCCTGGCTTTCTCCCTCCAAATTAAAAAGGGTACAGAAAAAAATCTAGAAGAGAGAGAGAAAGAGAGAGAGAATTAAATATGTATTCAGAAATGATATTTCTAGGCTTTGTGAAGCAGGCAGGACTTGGTAGCCTTTTATATTTTTATAGTGAGTTATCTGAAAGTGTTAGACATTTTAACAAGTGAACTGTACAGGTATATATCCCAATTACCAGTATAGAATGCAGAAACTCAGAAGTCCTTTTTCATATTCAATCAAATTCCCATGAAGTATGGAAAGCAAATTGATATAAATTGTATTTCTGACTTTTCAAAATGTAATAAAAGACTCTAATGAATACATGGCACAGAGATTCACAATATAATAAGAGTGTTTCCAGTAACAATACACCATAAGACATAACAAAAGTCAATTTGTGCATGAGTTTAACAATTCTCTTATGTGTCTAATTCTACTAAATTTAATATCATTACAAATATATTATTCAAACAGAAAACCATCCAGATTCCCTTATCTAATTCTCCATAGTGCCTGAACTACATTTGCAAGCAATAGACTTTCTGTTTTTCTCTAATTCATTTATGATGTAATGTGAATATATATTTTAATTTCAGAGACAGAAGAATGTTGAAACTAAAGATAGTAGTGGCTTGGGTGGAACTAGCTATTAAGGAAAGAAAGAAGTTGGGTTTAAAATGCATAATGGTGATCAATAAACAGGAAGTGAACTTAAAGGTCTGACTTTTACCAGTGTGATTATGGAAGACATGTATATGGGATATCCTGGGTATCAAAAGAGAGAAATATTTCTTTTACCAGTTAAAATTTACCACCAAAATTTATCTCTTATGGTTGAACAGAATTTAATATGCTAGGTTTACTTACACAAAATGTCTTAGCCTGGCTTGACATATGCAGGCTGCTTCTAAGAGCTAATCTCAATTGGAATGAGTTAAAGACTCAGAGAAGTGAGAGAAGGAAAGCCAGTAAGTGTGTGGTAATACACCTGCTGTGAGCAGCCCATGTACCTTTTCTATTGGGATATTCAAAGGAGGATAAAGAACATTTCCTAGAACTATCCACCTGAGCTTTAATGTATTTGCTCCTACCACCTCATTGGTTAAGGGTTGTTCTCAAGGAAAATAATTGTTCTTAATTTTTTATTACTCTTCAATGTGTTGGAGTAACTCTTATTTATGTTTGCAGCTCTGGAGATGTCTTAAACAGTCAAGATGTTATTGCAGCCTTGTATCTCTATACCAGTTATGAAGAACTATTCATAAAACCTCAGCTAGAGTGAGGCCAAGAAGATAGAAGGTGGGGCATCTGAGGCATCTGATGCTGTCTACCCTTTCTACCTTTTTAGTTTTTTCTGTTGCTGAATTTTCAAGTCAGTTACCTTATTCTGTACATAATAAAATAGACTATATGTAATGGTCACTGAAACATACTATAATCTTTGCTTTTGTTATGTTCATCATTTTCCTCTTCTACTCCTGTATTCTAGATTTTTATTCACTTGGATCAGCAATTTTGCTGGTCTGAATTGCTCCCAGTTGGATTGATTCTTTTTTAATCCCATTAAATTCTGACCTTTCCGTTTTCCTGCTTTTCTTAGACTTTGGTCACTACAATTGCTCTTTCACAGCTATCACTAGCATTAAAGTACCAAGAGACAAGTTAAAGATCTTCCACATTCAAGGCATAACTCCATCCACCCTGCACCAACCACCTAGCTTAACAACCTAAAAATATATTTTTTAGTATGATATATCTATTAATCTTTGTAGTTTATATCCCATCTGTAGGCATCCATAGTCTTAGCAGGGCATATTAAATATATACCATTTCCTGTTCACTAGATTCAATTTTTATGATTCAATTAGAATAGAGCCAGCGTGATGTTCCACAGAGTGACAAAGTAATCAAGCTAGTGTATATTATTCTTGAACACAGAAAAAATTAGCTTGACCTTGAGATCAGATATTTGGTGTATCCTGCTTCTCTTTTTCCAAAATTTTGATCCTCTCAACTTATGCACTTATCAAATAAATGGAAGTATACTAAGTTCTCAAGGTTGTCTTGCTTGATATCTTTAAATAAAGATACCTCATTTAATAATTACAAATGTGATTGGATCTAACATTTGGTTAATATGATAGTAATTGCAATATTTTTCATTTCTGGAAAACCAAGACAGTTGAATTCAACTCAGAAATAACAGAGACCACATATCCATTTTTTTTTAAAGTCTCTGAGGGCAGATTAATTTCTTTCTCAATTCACTAATTTATTTCATTATCTCTTCTGATAGAGGTGAGGCACTTTCAGTATCATGGTTGTACCACAATTGCTCTTAAACAGTTGATCAGAGAGGAAAATTTCCAACAACTGCTGGTTCATCTTCAGTAATCAGACACTTGTATCATTGTTAGTTAAGCATAATCTTTACAGCATATTCCTAAAACCACATTCTCACCCAGAATTCTACTATATGTAATCTAGAACCTAGTTTTTCCACTCATGCCTATAAAACAATATAGGTGGAATCCACAGATGTGAGTACAAACTTTAGAAGACACTTCTTGCTAGGTGTGGTGATGCACACATTTAATTCTAGCAACTTGGGAGGCTGAGACAGGAGGATCACAAGTTTGAGGCTGATCTCAGTAATTTAGCAAGGTCCCAAGCAATTTAGTGAAACCCCATCTTAAAATTAAAAATAAAAAGGACTAGGGATGTGGGTCAGTGGTAAAGCACCCTTAGGTTCAATACCTAGTATCGAAATAAATAAATAAATAAGGTCAAGATACTTGTGAAAAATCAGGAAGCAGTACACCCAAATTTTAATCTTAGTTCTCCATCAAATGTAGATGTTTAGATGTTTGATTTGAGGCAAGTCACCTACATTCTTTGCCATTGAGGGTTTTAGATACTAACACAGAAGGATGGATCAGATGATTGCTTGATTATTTAATAGCTGCATTACAACAACGTGGTATACGTGATTTTGTCGGTTAAATCTAAAATATTCAATTCAGATACCTTAAAACATGGCTAAAATATAAGAGTTTTTGCATATTAATATTTAATCATTGACATGCAATGAATTGACATTAGTAACTAATCCATACTAAATGTTTTATATTGATTACCCATTTTATTCTCTCACCAAAACTTTGAGATTGGTGTCACTATGACTTTCTAATACATATTACAAAATGTCTGATTAAAGAGAAAAGATAATGTGCTAATATTAATCAAACAGTATTTAACAGAAGCATAACTTGGATCAGGGTAGACCATTTCTAAATGCATTTCCTTAATCTTTGGATGATACAACCACTTTACATTATTGGTCTATCTCTTAAATATCTAACTCAGTAAAAATAAAAAGATCCAAATCAGTTCAAGCAGGTTTGTTTTAATTTGTATTTTGTTTGTTTGTTTTTGTTTCATTCTGCCAAAATGATGACTTTGGTAGCTCTAGTAAGGGAAAAACTTCTCAACTTAGCATTTATTCAGCTACTATTCTTTATCATTACACCTGATAGTAAATAAAATTATTGTAGGAAATAGTGACTTAAAATTATTCTCCAGATCTTTCTAAAGTTTTCTGATAGAGATGTTAACTTTTCTTGGTTGCAGAAGACGGAGATAGCTGATGTCAGAGGGAGGGAAAAAGCAGTTAGAAGAAAGATCTTTGTAACCTCTCCAGAATTTCTTGATTACTTCTCATCTGGACTAATTTTTCCCTGATGAGAAGCTGTGCTTGAGAGTAATAAGTACTGCATGAACTAAATACATCACACTTGACTGTCTGCATAATGGCAATGGTGGAAAGGAATCAAATGGATTTAGGTTTCATCAACCTGCAGCTATTGATTTTTCAACTTTTCATGAGCAGCAAAATGGAGTTAGCAAAAACCACTTTTTGCACTCAAAAGAGTGAACAGCAAGGGAATATCAAGCCATGCTTGAATATAATGTACATTTCTTTAAGCAGCCTGACTCCTTCTACAGTAATAGCCTATCTCTGCTCCACAAATGTGCACAGCACAAAGTAGAGAAGTGTTTTGTTAACCCTTTGCTAGCCTGCAGGTAAAGCTGAACAGTTACAATACTAACCGAATTTAAAATTCATTACAAGTCAGCAGATCTTTTTTTTTTTTTTCCTTTTAATTTAGAACAGGGAAATGTCAGAGAGTAATTTTTTAAAAGAGGTATTGTAAAACCTGTGCTTCAGTTTGGTTCTACATGCTTATATGATTTTTTTAAATGAAAATGCCTCTTTCAAAAAGTAAAATTAAGTAAAATTTTAAAAATCTCAAACATAACATATATATGTTCACCCAATGAAAATGCATTTTAAGCAATAAATTTGTCCATTCACCCAATGATAATATGTTTTAAGCAATAAATCTATCCATTTACAGTGAAATTTTTTAAAGACACGTAAATCAATAGAAAAAGAATTGGCATGTTTATTTCAGCTTATTTTACTTTTTTATGCTTTGAAAGGCAAAAGAGGCTTTGGGGTTTTTTGTTGTTCTTCTTATTGTTCTTGTTGTTGTTTTTTAGTTGTTTTTCTTTCTTTTTTTGCAGACAAAAATTCATCAGTAAACTTCGTTAGATATATATTTTGTTTTGTGATTCACCTTTGTCGCTTTTAGTGTTTTTTTTTTCCTTTTCTGCCATTCTATTCAAATTATGTTACCTTCAGAAACAAACAAGGCCATTCATCTATTAGTTTCAAGCTTATCACACAAAATTAAACATCAGGATGTTCAGTAATTAGAAATCACCTCACCCCGGAAAATGGGATAATGACAGAGTCCTTGAAATCAGTGGAGGTTAAAGCTGCATGCTTAGAGCACATTTGTATAAACCTGAGATAGGGCTCTGATTAGAGATATTGTATGAATGGCACTACAATTAAAAGTTATATTTAATCCAATAGAAAGAATTTATTTTAAGCACTGTGACCTTAGAATTTCATCTTGTAAGTAAGTGAAAGTGTCTCAGGCAAAAAATACCACGTAGTGTCCTTTTTTCAAATTTGTCTCAAATTCCAATACTTTTCAAGATAATTGCTTAGTATAAGGAACAATTTTAGTATACAGCATATATTTAAAAATGAGGATCAATGCACTAATATAAAGCATTATGTATTTTCTAAGTAGGAAAAACATTTAAATTGGACCATCTTATTATATGACCAAATAAATTACAAAGCAAAACCTGAAATTATAGAAACGTTAAGTGAATGCCAGTTGATATTATTAGACTTCGGGTTAGGAATGATGTTTCTAAGCATAACACCAAAAGCAATCAGAAAACTAGCTGACATAGCTAAAGTGAGACAGAACTTTTATTTAAAAAATTTATGTGGAACAATTCTTAAGAAGAAACCTCAGAGACTATATTGTTATGAACAGTCCTAGTCTGGAAAGAAAGTGTAACAGAAAAATGATATTGGGTTCCAGACAGTATCTCTAGAGATACTGTAAACAGACTTTTATAGATGTTTATTCTATTCTTCTAATATTAAAATCACTCACCTATCTCTCATAATATCATCTCTCTCTTCCCTACTAGCAATTTGGAAACTTTAAAATAAGTCTTAAGTTTCTATTTAAATTCCTGGGTGTAGATGGAGGACGGACAGGTCTGATTGTTTCTGCCTTCATCATAGGTGTTTGGCAGCAGCCTCCCTCCTAAGACCCCTGGACAATAAACCCACCTACAGAGACTTGAAAATGAAAAGATTCTACAAACTGGAAGAAAAGCAGCTTGGGTTCCATGCAATAAAAAAGGCTTACTCTTAATGAACTTCAGTTTTTTACAAGTGTAACTCTTAGAATTCTAAGCATGTGTCAGACAAGAAATTATGATGAAGTAAAAGAGGGAACACAGGAAAAGAACATGTGGAAGGAAAAAAATGCAGGATGCTTTTTCAAACTTGAGCTCATGATGAAAAATTATACCAATTTTACTATCCAATCCATTACTTAAATGGTTTTATTTTATGCAAACTTTCCGTCTTTTTTCTTCATTATTCTCTGAGGAAAACACTTATTGGAAACATGTAGTATCCTCCCATTTGTTTATATGATGATTAGTCTTGTATTGTTTTAACTTTATTTTGTACTCTGTGCATTAGTATCCTTTTCTCAATTTTCTATTTTCCGTTAGTTTTAGTTATTCTTTTCTGTTGGTGGCTTCCCTCAAACGTACAGAAAACTTTCACTGTCCCATTATAATTAAAAGCAAGACACTTGAAGTTGATTGGAAGTTCTTTGTAAAGAATTGATTGGAGGCCTTTACTGTGGAATGAACCACAATAAATCTGTCTTTCCTTAGTTTTGTCCTATAATTTCAGGACAGAATATATTTTTTTTTTTTTTTTTTTGGTGGCGTTGGGGATTGAACCCAGGGCCTTGTGCATTCAAGGCAAGCACTCTACCAACTGAGCTATATCCCCAGCCTTGTCCTATAATTTCTTGATGCCTGGATGAATAGTCCCATGCCTGCACTGTCCTCAGAGAGTGGGGAGAGGGGAATAGGTTCTCCTGGCCACTGAATCCCAGATATATCCCCAGGTCTGATCCTATCCTCTTCTGCCTGTAGTTCAAGTATTGAGTTTTTCTAAAAAGAAAGCCACTGTCAAAGGTTTTGTTGTTTGTAAGGAAGTGACCTGAGAGCAGCAAGTTCAGATGCAAACTCACAGTCTTCTGTTATCAGCTCCCCATTTTACCTTTGCCTTCTGAAGTAATTTAAGTTCCCAAGAAGCTGTGAAAACAATTCTTTTTCTTGTCAGTCATGCCCCCTGCAGATATTTTGTTACAAATCAGTCAAGTGAGGAATCATGCCTCTCTCTACTATTTCCTCTCTTGTCTGTGACCTTGCAGGTTTTAATACATTTTGATTTATATTTTTAAGTGCATTTTTACAAAGAAAAAAGATACTTGATGTGATCAATCAATGGTTCACATCTAAGCAGGAACTTCAAAGTCAAATTAATGAATCAGAATAATAGAATTCTTAGGAAAAGTACTGATTATGCAAAAGTCAAATGTGTATCATCCATCAATTGTGATATCCTATATCTCATATAATCATGAATTTATCTAGTGTGTATTTATCAATGACCTCATGTAGACCAAACAAACTTTGCTTTGCATGAGACTTTAAAATTTAATCCATCCTATCTTAAAATCTAAAAGCAAAATTTGCAAAGAATTGTATCATGAGGTTTGAAAAGACAATATTTTTCTTTTATTCATATTGCTGTAATGAACTACTTGTTTTATTTTTCAGTGCTTCCTTCCTTAAGTGAAATGAAAAACAAATGCAATTGGTTAAATGCTTGGTTTAGCTGTATAACATCTCATTGAAAACTTAAAATTTAAACATCATAACAAAATTTAATTTTCAAATGTTTAGGAGCTGTTTGTTTGTGATAGGGAATAAGGACAACTTTAAAAACTACTTTTGTTTTAAAAATATTTTCTCTTAGTCACTGAAACCATATTTTTGCTGAGGGCAAATAAGCTTAGACCTCAAAGGATTTTCTTCGGAAGTTAAGAGGTCCACTTAGGAAGTGAAAACCCACAACGCACTAATGGAATTTAAACATAGCAAAACCTCTCCTCCCCTGAACTATCTTTAACTGGTATGGTACTTTTTTCATCAAGTTTAAAAGGCGACTTCAATAATTCCCACAAGGAAGCCAAAGTAAGGACAAAGCCGTAACCTGAATTTTAGAGCTTTATTTTCCTTTTTGATTTTATAAACTAGTGGTATATTAGTTCTAGTCAGTGTTTTTTTTCTGCAACTTGACTCCTGGAATAAAAACAGCATCATTGTATGTCTTTATTAAAAGTCAATAAGGAGTGACACAAAAGGCTGCTCATGAGACTTTGAAAGACATGCCTGGAATTCAGTGAGAAATAATCTTTACTCTTAGAAAGTTCGTGTAAAATAGGCCCAGGCACCCAAAATAAAATGACCGTGACAACACACAAACACAAAAAGAACTATGGTAGCCTATATTTTCTGAAACTATTAAGAAATGAACTAACTTTTTAATTACCTTTCGCTAGTCACCATGAATTATGTAAGATGACATCATTCAAAATCATTAATTAAGTGTTAAACTTTCCTTCTTTTCCACAGTAATATGATATTGAAACTCTTTTTATAGCTATAATCTATTTTTTAATTTTATGGGTCAAATCCTTGACTCCAACTTTTCTGTTCCCAGAGCAATCAAAGTGTTTAAAATAGAAAAAAAAAATGAAAGAAATTTTTGTTAAAGTATTAATCATAGATAACTGAGTGGGTAACACTCAAACTCAGTTCTTCTGGAAAGAGATAAATAACCTAAGCTGCCATGACAGGCACTCCCTATGGTTTCTTACATACTCTTACTCCTTCCTGAGAATCCAGGACAGTAAAGACTTAGATTTTTTTCACCATCTTTTTTTTTGGCTCTCCTAGGGTTGAAATCTTCTAGTCAACCTTCTACTTTAGTTTCTTAATTCATTCAAGAGGGTGTGGTAACAACTCAAAATTTCATAGGCGTAACCCACTGAAGATTTATTTTTACACTGATTTTATGGCCCCTCCACATCAATACAGGCTTTTACAATCACTGCAGCAAAAGAAGAGTCAGGCAAGAAAATGGATCTTTGACTTGCTTCAGAAGTGTTTCTCCTTAAAATGGGTAAGCCAACGCAACCAACTTTTTAATTTACAAGAGTGTGGAAGAGCATATGCCCATATCACAAGTTCAGAAAAAAAAGAAGGACCAGATTTTGGTGAGCATTCCCAACACCAAGTTTCTTTCCTTTTTTTTTTTTTTTTTTTTTTTTTTTTTTAACTTGTCCATAGAGATTTTTAATTAAGTAACAAATTAGAAAAAAAAAAAAAAAGTTTAGTTTTGATTGTATAGTTAGAATCAAAATTTTTTATTTGATCAAAAAACACAAAGAAATCAATATAAGAAGAACTAGAACAACTTTGTCTTACCCCATTCCTCAGGCATTCTTTAATAGTGTAATAAATTTTCAATACTTTCTATCATTAAGAATCCAATCAATAAATGGGCCAAGGAACTGGACAGACACTTTACAGAAGAAGACATAATAAATATATGAAAAAGTGTTCAACATCTCTAGTATTTAAAGAAATGCAAATTAAAACAACTCTAAGATTTTATCTTACTCCAATTAAAATGGTTATTATCAAGAACACAAACAATAATAGATATTGCCATGGATGTGGGGAATAAGGTACACTTTTACATTGCTGATAGAGTTGCAAATGGTGCAGCCACTCTGGAAAGCAGTGTGGAAAATCCTCAGAAAACTTGGAATGAACCCACCTTTTGACCCAGTTATCCCACTCCTCGGTTTATTCAGCCATAAAGAATAATACTATTATGGCATTTGCAAATAAATGGATGGAATTGGAGAATATCATGCTAATTGAAATAAGCCAATCCCCCCCCCAAAAAAAGGTCCAATGTTTTCCCTGATAAGTGGATGATGATATATAATGGGGGTAAAGGGGGTGGGGAGTAAGAGAAGAATGGAGGTACTTTATGTAGAAGGAAATGAGAGGGAGGGGGTATGAAAAATTGTGGAATGAGACAGACATCATTACCCTATGTACATGTATGATTACATGAATGGTATGAATCTACATCGTGTACAACCATAGAAATGAAATGATGTACCCCAATTGTGTACAATGAATCAAAATGCAGTCTGTAAAAAATTTTTTAAAAAAGAAATAATTAAAAAAAAAAAAGAAATTCAAATATTAACTCCTTCTTTCAAGAAAGGATAATTTCTTCATGGATGCCAAATTAAAAAATTGTATCAAATTGCCTCATTTCATTCTATGATATTTATATTCATGTATTTTGCATCGATGTGTGCCTTACATTTTTCCATGTAAAAACAGATTATTACAGAAATATCCCAGGTTTTTTTTTTTTTTTCTTTCTGCTAATTTCTAGTCTTTCTGCAACGTAACAAAGATTAGAAAACAACTTGGTGCTATCTAGATCTTGGTCACAATGTTTGTGTTTTAACTAAACTTGATTTCTACTACATTTTAGAGGATTCAAAGTTCACTGTGAAGATAAACTTTTAGATAATTGATCTAATAGTTACCTTCTTCCATCATCAAAGTTTCATTCGCTCCTCCAACATTTCTGTCAGCCTATGGAAAGGTCCTATATTCCAGCGTTAAAAATAATTTTAAGCTAGTGTTTGCATTCTTTTCTTTTTTATAGTCAAAATTTAATAATTACTTATACATCTCTATTTCTTAATTTTTTACTCAGAATTTTAATATTTGTTATCAGGCTTGTTTTTATGTTTTACCTAGTATTTTTAAATGCAAAGAAAAAGATAATTTCTCATATTTACCTCACCCCAAACCAACCACTATAAATGATTTGTGACTGTTACAACAGTCAAACTGAGAATCATTGAAGAAAACTTTTGTTTCCACATCACTCTACCATCTTGTTCTACTTCAGATGAAATGTCCATATAGACACATAAATACCCAGGGTATCTATTTGTAGATTCTCTCTTTAGTTCCTTTTGCCTTCCTATATCTTACTGTGTTAATTACTGTCACAGTAAGGCTGGTCTTAGTGTCTGGAAGGACTTGTCTATCCACATTTTTCTTTTTTCTAGAAAGTCTTTAACTATTTCTGGTCATTTGCTCATTGACAAAAATTTTAGACTCATATTACTAAACTAAATGTAAAATATAAAACTAAATGAAACATAGTTTATTGAGTATTTTACTAGAATTGCAATCAATCTTTATAACAATGTTGAATCTCCCAATCCTTGCTATCATTATATTTCTACCATTTTCAGGTTTTCTTCAATGTCTCAAAGTCAAGTTTTATCATTTGCTCTCTACAAATTTTACACATTAAAAAAAAATTCTTAAAAGTTTTGTGAAGAATGAATTTGGAATTTTATTACACATTTTCCATCACTTATAACAATAATAATATGATCATATTTAATTTGTGATACGTTAAAATGTATTCATTACTTGGAGAATTTTGAATTATACTATCATTATAGAAGTTCATCATGCTATAAAAGCCATCTTGTTACTATAAATGTGCAAAGGGAATTTTTCTCTCCATACATTATCAAGGTCAGGATTAGCAAGTTTTCTAGTGAGCCCCCTTTTGCACAATGGGGTATAATTTTCATAAAGCTGTTAGGGTTTTGCTTTACGCAGGGCCTTCAACTTAATTCTGCATCCTGGGCAAGCCCTAAGTTTATCTTCTGCCCTTCACGACCTTGTATATAAAGAGGTCTATTAAGTAGAACCTCAAGTTCCCAAGTTTTGACAAAAATCTTCTGGCTGAAAACTGCTGGTGCTCACTTCCCTCCTTAGGTTATTGCTCTAATCTCATGTTTAATCGTAGCATATTTCTTATTTTTGTGCAGCTCAGAAATGCACTGAAAAAGAGTTTACTCTTTTTTCTGCATTTGAGTAGCTTTCATCAAAAGTGCCCTCCAGCTCTCTAATCTTGCATTTGTTGTATATGGAACACTGAGGAATGAAACCTCACATTAGGCTTTACCACAGAGACACGATTTAAAAATACATTTATCAAAGAACTTAACCAACTACAATGATTTCATATTTTTTAAGTGTCCTACCAGGAAATTTTCCAATTTGCCTACTTCCTTCTTCTTGGAGCACTTTGCTTACATTTTGTAAAAAAATGCTTGTGTTTTTTTCTTTTCTTTTCTTTTACTTCTTCAGTGATCCTTTTCAAGCTTTCTTCCATGCACTAAATAATAGGTTGACCCTGGACATTTTATCTTGATAGTTTTTTTTCAAAGTCAGTTCACATTTTTTCAAGGTTTTGTATCACACCTACAGCTGTCAATTTCCAAGGTTGTATCTTCAAGCTCAGTTTTTGAAGTCTCAATTGGTTTATGCAACTGTAAGTTTGGCTTATTTATTTATAAGGCTTTCAATTTCTTATATTTAAATCAGACTCTGTTTTCTTTGAAAGTCATTTGTCAATAAGTTTGGTCTCAGTAAAAAGTAAATGAAAGGAACATAATATACTGAAATCAACCAACTACAAATCTGGAAATCATTCTTAATTACGTTCTATTTCGCCTGGCCCACCACCAACTCTGCAAAACAAGTCCACCAGCAAATGCTAACAAGTTTACATGCAAAAAATTTCTCCAACTTTTTGGACCTCCATAATTTCTCACTTTAGTTCATATTAAAAAATTTAACACACAGCTCTTGTTCCTACTGCAATCTAGTCTTGATATAGCCAGCTGGAATAGGACTGTAAATCATAAATTAGATTATGCACTCACCTGCTTAGAACCTTCCAATGACTTGTGCAAGAGAAATAAAACCTAAATGCCTTACAATTTACAAAGAGCCTTTTAGGCTCTGTATATGTAGCTTTGGTCAGACTTTCTGTCCTCATCTAGAGGAAAATGTGCTCAACATCAACTGTTGAGTATATAAAACAGCCTTTGTTCCATCAACCTTCTTTTTCCATTTCTTTGTTTTTTCTTAAGATATCACTTCAGGCACTAAAATACAAATATCTTAAATTTTTAGTTTGGTGAATTCTGATAATTGAACACATCCATTTCAGAGTCAGTACAATATAGAGAATAATGCCATTATACGGCCTATATAGCTTTGATATAAAACTAGGTACTGTATTTAAAAATATTTTAGTATTTTTCTCTCAAACTATTCTAAAACACACAACCACATCACTATTAAAGTTATTAACTATAATTCTTTAATAATACCATTTAAAATACTTTAGTTTTAAAGTTTAAAATATCCCTTCTTATCTTGAGGGTAAGTGCTAGAAAGTTATAGATAGATGCATCCTATACAGTATATTTTTAACTTTTCTCAAGATCAAATTTTGGTTGAAATGGAGATTTTTAATATCTGCCTGGTCTCAATCATAGCATTTTATGGAGAAACAAAAATATTGACAATCATAAGCTTAATGTTATAAGCACATAACAATATTTATCTCCACCAATTTTCTCGTTTTATGTAAGCCAAGTGCGGTCCAACAGATTCAGTCTGCAATGGGAGACCTGGTGAAAGTCCTGGGTTCTCTCTCTTGCCCCTCCCCATTTCCTGAGAGGCAATGCTCCTTCCCTCACTCTGAGAAGAGGCAGTTCCCAAGGGGATACTCTCTTCCAACACCTTCGGGCAGATTTCTTAAGAGTATACTAACTGCTACTGCTTTACCTGCTTTCTGACTGTATATACAATCATGCTTACTAACTTTCTTTACATCATTTTTCCATCTTCCCTGAAGCGTGCCTATCTTTCCAGTGATTCCAACATTTGTTCAGTTTACTCATATAAAACCCTTATGATATTAGTGAAGGATCAGACCGTGGTGTTTCTTTCTTAGTAAATTATCTTGTTTGTATTTTGCCACATTGTTTGTGTGTTTATGTCTTTGGTCTTGGAGAATTATTGGTCATTATTAAATACTGTTCTGTGTTATCATTTTCCTTTTTTCCTTGAAATCAAATTACAAGTATGTTACACCTCTTTACTTTCATTCCATGTCTCTTATTCATTTATTTTCTGCACTTTCACTCCCCATAATTTTTTTGATTGTTCTGTTTTTCTGGTTCTAACCTAGGGCTTTGGAGATGCTAGGCAAATGTTCAAGCACTGAGCTCCATCTCTTGTCCTAGGTGTTTTTCCCAATCCTTCACTTTCAGTCCCTAAACTTCTCTTTTGCTGCATAAAATTTACTATTAAGCATCAGTTTGTTTCTTAATTTGTTACTGGCTTTCAAATTGTAAAACTTACATTCTTCTTATTGGATCCAATTCTCCAATTCTCTGGTGATCTCCATTTTATCATCTATTTTCTTTTTTTTTTAATTTTTAGTTTTTATTTTTTACAGACTGCATTTTGATTCATTGTACACAAATGGGGTACATCTTTTCATTTCTATGGTTGTATGTCATGTAGATTCATACCATTTGTGTAATCATACATGTACATAGGGTAATGATGTCTGTCTCATTCCACCATTTTTCATACCCCCCTCCCTCTCATTTCCCTCTACATAATCTGAAGTTCCTCCATTCTTCTCTCACCCCACCCCCCCCCCCCGTCCATTATATATCATCATCCACTTCTCAGGGAAAACATTCAGCCTTTGATTTTGGGGGATTGGTTTATAGCAGTTCAATTCACAATAGCTAGATTGTGAAACCAACAGATGAATGTATAAAGAAACTGTGGTATGTATACACAATGGATTATTATTCATCCATAAAGAAGAATAATATTATGGCATTTGCAGATAAATTGATGGAATTGGAGAATATCATGCTAAGTGAAATATCATCTATTTTCTTAAACCTAAATCACAATTTAAAATATACCACTAGTGAATATAATATATGGGTCATGTTTTATTGCCATTTGCTTCTCTTGGTATATTGGGTATTTTTGATTGACCGTGAGACATTTTGCATTAACAATTGTAGAGTCTCTAAATAATTTTATCTTGCTACATGGAATTCACTTTTTCATACATTAAAAAGTTAGAGTGAGACAAATTACTTTAATTTGGTCAACAACTGAGCTAACTCATGATGTTTTTATCAAATGCCCTTCTCCATGATATGCCCTCTATTTTGTGTTTAATTTTAATTCTTTACATTGTAAGACTGTCAAAAATTATATGATATTTTGATCAAATTTCTGTTTGGATCCTTGAATTTTTTCTCTGTATGGTTTAGTATTTCATTAAATGGTAGAAAAGGAAAATCACAAGATTTTGTCTTACTTCTCTATGACGCAATTATTCTATACTTTGCCTCTAAAGTTTTGGCTACCTTTGCAGATATAAGCTCTATTTTTTCTCCCCAGACTTATGAAACTGCTGAAAGCTCTGCTGGTTTTCTAGATGCTTAGTAATAGCTGTGTCTGACCTCACAGGCTTTCTGTCTTCCCTAAGAATCAGCAAATGCATTGAGGTTAGAGCATTTTGCAAAACGTCATCCTGCCTTCTTATAGGTTTACTCAGATCCTGGCTACCAACTCTAGAAACCAAAGTGTCTATTATGTTTTATCTAACCTTATTTTTCTGCAAGGTACCATGTCATATCAGAAGAAATGAAATTTTAGGAACTTTTAAAATGATTTCTCTGCTTTCTTATAGACTAAGAAATGGGGTAGAGGTAGGAAATTTTGATTGTTCAATAAGAATACAGCTATTAAGTTCTCAGTGGCCAATAACATGACTACAATTCAGAAAATTATCATGGTTGTTTATGGTATTTTTTACATTCTTAAATTTTGGCTGCTTTAGTTTTAAAATAGGAATTATTTTTTTAAAAATCGATCTCACTCAAAGTATATGGTGTTCCGTTTTCTTTGTTTTCATTTCATTATGTTAATGATATTTCCACCTTACATTAGTTACTTAAAATAATGCACATATTTTAATCATGTCAAAATGCAGTATTTCTTGCTGTGAATATTTTTATTTTAAATTTACTTTCCTATCCCCAGCTCCTGTCCTGTTCATAACTTTGTCTTGTAACATTCTTAAAGACATAGAATGGGGCATGCATGTTTAGGTCATTTCTCCTGAGTTATTCTCTATTCTTTTCATTGACTACCTTATGAAATTTAATTTATTATTCTAAGTCCAATTCAAATTTGTTTCTTATTATATTTTTTCCTGTCCATATAGAAGAAATATAAAAGGCATCAAACTGACATACACTCACTGGATAAGGGCAATGCTTCAGTGGACATGGTCTTGTTAACTGTGTTCTTTATAAGAGCCTCATGGCATGATCGCCAAGGGAATGATCAGCACCGTGCAGTTATTTACAGCACAGTAAACTTTCAATTGCTAGTCATATTTTCTTTCAACAACATTTTATATCATTTTTTGGCCATGCTTCCAATTTGCCCCAAATTCCCTGGTACATTTTCTATTATGAAAGTCTATGCATCAGTCTTAGATTGGTATGATAACCTGTGCCGTCTGTTTCCTCCATCACTATCTGAGAGGGTTTCTGACATTATGTGACTTGTATTTTAATATATCTTGCATGATATATCTTTTACTTCTTTGCAGCAGGTTAATCACTATCACGTGCTGTCTTTTAGTCAGGCTATGACTCAAAACTGTTAACCAAAGGAAAAAACAAATAGCAGATAGAGTGGCTATAGTGGTATAAAAGCACACTTCAAAATAAACTCAAAGATTAAGTTACAACAATTATTGCATGACTGTAGAACAGCACTCCAATAAAATTATATATTGTACTATAATAATTCATTCTATTTTATTATATAGAAATGTTTCAGAAACAATAACAGTATAATAAACCAGCAGAGTGGTATAAATGACATGTGTGTGCAATATTTGGCATAAGCTCTGAATAGATGTTTAACAAATTTCTGAATGTTATATTTCATAGTCCTTTAGGTATAATTCAATTTTTTAAATCTATGTTCATAGGATTTAAATATTCTTTTATCATGATATTAGCCTTGAAAGTCTATGAATGTAGGAGTCACAGCTAGATTTCCCGCATCCAGAGTGCTTTTCAAGTTCATTATTTCAGATAATAACCATTTATTTATTGTCTTCCATGAACTGTGATGAGCTGAACGAGAATTGCTCTAGGCAAACTCAAGGTGTAGCCCCTATCATCTATTCTATTCTTTCTTAATCTCATCATTTAACATTTTTTACTGAAAAAAATTAATTACAGAGAAGTTTAGAAAAACTATGAAACAGCTTAAAATCCTCTTTACAATCATTTATTTAAAGTTTTTGTCCATCTCTTGTGCTAGGCATAGCTTCTTTTTAAAACTTATCTTGCATTAATACAAGGCAAGTTCTAAGGATATTAGCGGGAAGGAGATTGGGTATGGAGGTCCAAATTTGCATTATACAGTTTCTCCCTCCTGGAGAGTTAACCCTACATAAAATAGTTATAATGTCTGCTTGAAAGAAGACACTTTTCAGGAAGTCAGGGATGTAGTCTGTGATTTTATGTGGAGAAAATAGTCAAGAGTAAGAAATGAGTGAAAAATCATGGTAAAAAGGCAAGATAATTATATTTAAAATTCAAACAGAATTTTGGAAGATGCAAAAATCTAAATGTAGTATTTCCTAATAATTTAAAGTTGAAGTTCTCATCTCTCACTCACATTCTTTCTTACATTCATGGAATAAATCTTGCTGAAGACTCACCAAGGACCTGGTATTGCACTAAATATTCTGTATAAAATAAGGATTCCTGGGGCTGGAGGTGCAACTCAGTGGTAAGAACTCTTCCCTAACATACATGAGGCCTTAGCTTCAATCCCCAGTAAAAAAAGTGGGGAAATTTTTTTTTCATAGAAACTCTAGTTCAGGAAAGCTTACAACTTATCAATGAACCAAGAAAACTAAGACCAACTAGAGTATCATTGACAGCTGTCATATATATTCAGGTTTTTCTTCCGCCTTACCTAGGACAAGGTAATTCATTGCCTCAGTGAGGTTAATTCTTCACCAACAAAAAGTTCGAATTAATAAGAATTTATCAATCAGACAAGAAAGAGATGAAAATTTCAGGCAGAAGGAATCATACATAAAAAGGGAAAAATTAATAGACATGCATTAGCTTCTCTGGGAAGTAAGTCATCTGATATGTCTGAAGCAGAATGTTGGCATGAACCAGATGAAGAGAATTCACAGCATACCAAGCTAGGGAAGTAGGCTGTGACAGATTCGGGAACATCTTTGATGCTGTACACATTTCCATTAGATGGTTTCATGTCTGGAATTGAGCATGAAAGTGGCTATCTCATTATTTGAAAACAAATCCACACATGATTATTACCTAGAGAACAACAGTGAACATGCCAGCTTCCTCTAAGCCTATATACACAAAATATTTTAAATGTATTATTTTATTTAAAATAAAACATTGGATGATAATGAAAATTTTATTTAACTTTATATTTCTTGTTTTACACAATACACTCATGCAAAAAAATATATACTTTCATCATGTTTTAAATATCAAATCGTGACTTTCTTGTACTGATAGAAAATCTTTTCCTTTAAGCAGGGTAGTGTTATAAATTAGTTCTATGTTAGAAAATATTTGGAAATTTTGAGGCAGAGAAATTACCTGAGTAAAACCTCGGGATCAGAAATTGGTCAGGAATGGAAAGATAATACATAAACAAGTCTGATAAATTTATAAACTACCACAGCTTGTGTTGGGAGTAGTGAGGGGTAAATGGTGTTTGAGGTTTTAACACTGTAGGAAACTAAATGCAGCTCAGGAATGAGTTTAAAAAGAATAAGAACCAACTGAACCAGAGGACACCATGTGTCTGCACCATCACAATTAAAGCATATCTGAAATAAATAAATAATAAATAAAAGAACACAGAACACCGATGGAAACAAAAATTCACATTTTGTAATAATACATATAAAAAATCAAGAGTGTATATTGCTTTTTAATTTCTTTTACAAGTACAGCAAAATCAACGATATAATTGTAGAACATCATGAATTAAACTATCAACTTTCTATTTATCTTTCCGTTTCTTATCCCAGTGCCACTCTGATTAGAACACTCACAGTACGAGAGGACTTGGAGGCCCTGTTCTTCAGGGCCAGGTGGAGTCCCTTGTTTTGTCAAATGCAACAGATCCTCTTGACAATTCCTTGACATGTGTGATTAATTGCCAGGAGTCACTTTAATCTCAGCATCTTCTTCACCCGTGTTGCTCAGGCTCCGCTCTCCAGCTGCCACACTGTGTCTCTCAGAAGAATTGAAATATGCCTTTATATTTAAATTTAGTCCTTGTGATCAGGCTGAACCTGTCACACACCTGACATCCTCACCTAATAATAGGCAAGCCTGAGTGAGTACCAGGGCTCCCAGTGTATATTCAGTACTCTATCCATTGTGTGAAAAGACCGGTGTCTCCTGGAGCCTGCATTTATGCATGCATTTATTTTCTCTCATGCCCACTCACCTTGCCATCTGACAGTTTTCTTTAAAACCAGTGTTTGATTAGTTGATGCTTTTTGTGCTTTATATACTTACACATTTCTTCAAATACCGAATCACAAATTTTAAAAACTCCAGTCTTCAAGATGTTTAGATTTAATAATTACATGAAACCCCAAACAGTCAAGTAGAGAATAGACAGGGTGAAATCAATAGTCACTCATTTTAAAATGTAATGAAAAGCACCATATTTAATGGATTTTGAAAAAAATACATTAAAATTTTTCAACCAGTCTCAGGATAATTTCTAGAAGCTTGAAATAAAGTACAGTGTTGATTAAATTAATGCTTACAAAACATTTCGAATAATAGCTTCAATAAATATTCTACAGTATAATATTAAAGTACTTTTTATTTAACATACTCTCCCATTTAATTCAAATAACAATATTTCCATTTTCCGAAATATTTCCATTTCAGAATATAGTGTTCCTTCATTTTCTTTACCAAGAAATACCATTTGTCTAATCATATCACTTATTTTTTGATAGTTCAAGGGAAGATCTAAATAATGGAAGCAGCATCTCTGCTTCCAAGTTTTTCACTTATTTTCTGTTAGTAACCTTTTGAAACAAACTTTCACACACTCATTCCCTTGCAGGCAGGCATTCCTTGACACATTTCCAGCAGCAAGCAGTGGTGAATGCAAACAATGATCTGTCCTTTTCCACAAGAACACCCAGTGTTCTCTGTTGAGAGAATTTAACTCTGAATTCTGGTAAGAGTTCCCTCTTGTAGCTCCTATTTCTCTGCTCAGCCAGCATGAGAGTTGATTAAAGAAAGGTTTTTCCCTTCTACTTTTACAGCAGCACAAATTCCTGTTACTCTCAGAAAGAAGAAAAAGAGTTCACAGTGTTAAATTAGCTGCATTTTAAATACCCTGAATAGATTCAAATATAATTTTCATGAATCTGTGAATTCAGAAATGGCTTCCTTCAGCTCAGATACTAAAAAGTTGAGATCACATTATGTTTTTTACTTTAGTATGAATAAAATAGCCACTCATTGCTTAGTAAGTTTATTCAGGTGCCTTTTTTCAAACTTCAGGTATATTTTCTTTAACTCATTCATTTATTTACCTATTCATTCATTAAATCATTAATGCAAATGTCCATAAGCATTTATTTTAAGTATTTACTACAAAACTGAAATAGGTGGTCTTGGGGATTGGTTCAAAGAAAATTACTGATAATTCTATTTACGTCAGTATACTCGTTAAGGTATTTGACATTTCAGATGCAACCTGATAAAATCCTCCTCACAGAAGATGCCTCAACTTAAGCAAACTTGATTGTGTCTAATCAGAATTTTTGTCATATAAAATAGTTAAGGAATTTCATATTAGATGTTTGAACTTACAAATTTTTTATTCAAATAGCTCAAAAGATGTGTTTGCTAATATTTTATGCTATGGTATTATTTATGGAAATATTTCTTGGACAATTGGGGCTTTTAGGGTGTAACAAATTAACAAATTCATTCTCTTTTCTCTCCTGTTCACTGCTCAGTGAGAATGGAATTTTTATGGTCTAGATGAAATTATTGACAGTTTCTTAAACTTGCTTTTCCCCATTTTCATTCCAAAGAGAAGGATCTCATTTAAGAAACTTCATTCATAATTGCCTTTTGTCTCCCCAAACAGAAGGAACCATGCAGAAGGGAGGCTTGTAGAAGGCAAAGTCTGAACACTACGGGTCTATTTTCTATTCCCTGCCTAGATTTTTATTCTCTTCCATCTCTCACTTGGCTGCCATAGTCTGCTTCAGGGCTAAAGGGAGAGGAAAGATTAATGGGAGAAAAAAAAAAAAAAAAAAAAAAAAAAAAGGTCAAGGGCAAGGATTTTGTTTCTTGAGCATTAGTTGCCACAGGCAGCCAAGCTCAGTGAACCTTCTTGAATCCCAGCTGGCCAGAGTCAGCCACATAAGAAATAGGGAAAGGATGGAAAAAAGAAAGAGAAATTGTATACAAGTTCATCAAACTGGGAAGAAACAGCTAGATTCTCCACCAGTCCCACAAAAGTGGTTATAATTTTTAGAAACAAAAGTCAGGTGATACCCCTATGTAGATTTAGCTAAGATTTAACTAGGCCTTCAGTCTCCATTCTTGGTACAAAAAAGGACTGGATGCAGAAAAGCAATTATTATGAAGTTGCTTTTTAATTTCAAAGGGCATCTGTTTAAAGTGATATTATTTGTAGCATTGAATTTTAATGTGATTCGCAGATTTTCAGGGCTAACTCTTTTTTGAAGTAGGTTTTTCTGAACTACTTCTAATGATACAAGTGATGTGTTTTCACCTAGTTATTTATTATTCCCCATCAGCCATGATTTTGTGATGCTCAATTTACCTGGACTTAGTTTAGAAATCCCCCCTTTTAGGCAAAAATTCCTTTAAACAAGCAAATATGACTCTCATCAACCAGGAGTTGAATGTGCATACCTTCTTTGTTCTGATAAACTCCAAAATTTAGGTTAATTATTTAATTTTATAACTAGAACAGCTAACCAGCCACACTCTTATTTCAGGTATGGATCTAGCACCAACTTCTGTCCCATCCCTATAGGAAATTGCAACAACTCCAGGTCACCTTATGCATCAGTTTAAAAAATACATTATATTTAAATGAAAAAAGAATCCTGAGTCAGATGAAAAAAGTTAAAAAACTCAAGACTGAAAGTACATTTTTTTAAGATAAAACCACATTTTATTGCATTACTGTGAAGAGAAATTTGCACTCCAATCTCACATACTCCTCTTATTTTCTCCAACTTCCTTCAAAGTTAGAGGATATACTGGCTCTTTTTTAAGTTCAGCATGTGTATTTCACCTAATATTGGAGCACAGTAGTAGCTGGCACTTAGTAGGGAGAGAAAAAGGAGATTCTCATCTGAATTTGAAAAATGGTCTGATTTCAATATCTTAACTTTATAGCACTCCTTCCACAGTGATGTGTCTACTCCTCCAACCACACTGTTATCCTGACGCCAAGATACAGAGGTCTGTAGTTTGGATCATACTGTCTGAATGGGATCTCAAGAACGTAAATAAAATATATGTGATTGGAATTTTGTGGCAAGCATCTTCCATAACCCAAGTACACTCAGTAATCTCTCTAACCACCTTCACCTACTGCCTCATTTTATTTGATCCTTTATTCAAAGTAGGGCTTTGTGTCCAAGTGATTCAAATGTGCCCAATTCCATTTCACCCCATTTCCAATTTCATTCTTATCTCATAATCATTAAAGAGATTCATATTTTCCTCTGTTGTCTATGTAAATGAGGAAAGCAGAGTCTATGCAGGGCAAAGTATGGGCAGATAGAAAGCAAAGCAAACTGTGATGAGGAGCTTTGGGGATAAAGAATAGAAAAGTTTGGGGATTTTTTGTTTGGGAGTTGTTTATCTCTACGGAGATTGTTGAGAATTTTACTAAGAAACAATTATGTCTAAAGACAAATTTTCTGTAGAATATTTCATATGCTACTTCAATGGTATTTAAAATAATGATCTACAACATTTCTCAGGAGTTAAATATTGTCCTTATAATCTGAAAATTTTTTAATGTCACATCTCAGAGACTAGCCATTAAATATAACTAGATTTAATCTGGGAATCTATTCTATCTATCCATAGAGAAAGAATGTTTGGGACATATATAAAAATAATTTGCATTGGAGCAAATATAAAATATTTCTAATGTGGACATGCAAAAATGAACTGATTGTCAAGGATAATATCCACATCCTCCAAAGACTGTAAATAATACAATTGGTTCTATACTAACCATTGGTTTGATTTTAGTATTTATTCCTCTGTTACTTGCAAACCACTAATTTTTTCTTAATATATTTTGAAAAAAAAAACTGCTCTAAAAATAGCATATATAGAGTTAGTAGGATTATAAGAGCAAACATGTTATACCACCAGGTAACATTTTGTAATCTTTTACTTGAAATTAAATGTTTAAAAAATTACAAATTATATCACAATAATGTCTAAGTTTGGAGGACTCTTGAAGTTCAGCTAAACCACTCTCAAAACTTTATAGTTTAATTAACAGATGTGCATGTTGTTTCTACCTAAATTTTTTGCACATGTCCTTCTACATAAGATAACTTTTCCTGCTGAAAGATATTTTGGTTGTATGTAGCCTGTTTCTTGCATTAAAATGAAACATACTTTATTCCAAATCCAAATCTTTATTTCTTACTTTGTATTTAGGAATAATACAGGTTATTTCAAATTATTATAGTTTTTTCAAGTTAATGTCAAAACAGCCTCAAACTATTAAAACATCTTTCATTCTCATGGTTTCCTATGTGCCAAGTATAGTGGGATCTAAATAATAGATAATAACCACTTATTTATTGTCTTCCATGAACTTTATGAGCTGAAATATGGAAAAAAATCTGGGCAGAGAAAAGTTCTGCTCTCATAAAACATAGTCCCTGAATAAATGATATGTAGACATATAAATATAAAATAATGTACTTGCCTATAAAAATAAAAAGTGATGGAAGATGTTGTGCTGGGAGGAAGAAACATTAAATACAGTAAATGATCAAAGTATTCATCTACAAGGAGGAGATCTCAGAGCTAAGACCTGAATGATGAGAAAGAGCATTCCAAAGAAAGAAAGAGTGTCTCCAGACAGATAATCACCAGCAAAAAACTGCTTCCTTGTTATATGACTTCTAATTCTGTCTTTTCTGACACAGTATGTTTTTGCAGTGTTTTTTTTTTTCTGAAAGTGTAAATCCTAGAGATACATGTATTTAAAACTAATTTTTAATAAACTTGAGTATATTAGAATTAGTATTTCCTGTGATTTGATGCTCTGTTTCGATTAATGAAGCTGAGATTGCATTAGCCTTTTTAGCAGTCAAATTGCATTATTGATTCATATTAATGAAGCACCATTTTCAGTACAATTTTTAAAAATTATTTTTATCAGGTAATTAGTTTCATCAACATAGCTCCTTTTCCCTGCACTCTCGGGAATATCTAAAATAAGGAATAAGAACTGTTGCAACAGAGTTATATTAATAGTTCTAATTAACACCAAACAACTTAAATTCAGTTGCTGTTATATCAGTATGGAAAATCTTTCCCTTCTTGTGCCACTGAATTCTGATGATTTATTTATTTATTTTGCCTACAACTTAAAGTAACTGGAGACAAGGAGACTTTTTCTGTTAGAATTCCTTGACATTGTGCTTGAGATTACTCATTCACTGCAATTCCCTTTCAGCTCTGCTGGCACTCAACATGCTCAGAGACTTAGTTGTAAACAAACCTACGTTGCTAGATTACACCATTCTTTTGTTATGAAACTCACTAACTGTAATAAAAAATATTTTTTTCATTTTTTAAGTTTGGTAAGTGTTGTACTTCAGATCTGAAATGTCCCCCAAAAGCTCATCTGTTGAAGGTCACGTTAACAATACATCAATATTTAGAGGTGGAACTTTAGGAAGTGATTGGGTTAATCCATTGATGGATCATACTTGAATGGACTATTGAGAAACATGAAAACTTGAAAATGGGGTTTAGTTGGAGGAGGTGGGACACTGGGGGATATATTCTAGTTAGGTATATCTTGTCCTCAGCTCCTAATTTTTCTCTGTGCTTCATGACCACCATGTTATGAGCAGTTGTGTTTGACCACACCCTTCCCACCATGATATTGTGCCTCACCACAAACCCAGAGTCAAAGGAGTCAAGTGACCATGGAGTGAAATCCCTGAATCGGAGCCAAAAGAAAATTCAAATCTTAGCTGTTTTTCTCAGATATTTTGTCACAGTAATGAAAAGCAAACGAATGAAATAATTTTCATTTTTTTATCTTCCTCTCTATCCCTAGCATATCTTTAAGGAACTACCATCCCAGAGAGGCTTATTTCTAAATTTTATGGTCTCTCTAACCAATCCACAAATTTCTTTTTCCTTCAGCACTTACCGTGGCTCTGTTTCTCTGCAAATAATTTCCCAAGAATAAATTGTCATGAAATTGTACATTTAGACTGATATTAACTAACTAAAGATCTGGAGATGTCCAGATCTTTTTACAGAAAATTATCTATCCTCTGCTGTCTTCATTTGCCATTGCTTCCCAGGGTTTGATTCCAGCTGTCAGCCTCTGGTGCTGTACCTTACCCTTTGTATTTGGACCTTCACTCAGTTATATGTTGATGGCTACAAGTTCAGAGTATTTTTTAGAATTACTAGAACTAAATCCAATTGCCTAAATCAAAAACTCAATTATGTCCACTTGGACGCACTTCAGACACCTTGAAGCTAAACCTGGAATCATAATAAGTAATATATATGAACCTACCAGCTAATATTTTATTTACATATTGGTTTGCTTGTTGAAGTCAACATAAAAGGACAGAGCAAACTACAAAGATCTCATGATATTCTTAAAGTTATTTTATATGACAACTTTATTTCTTTTTATTTTCTTCTATTGAGCACTATTTTTGTATTTTATCATTTTTATGATGCCTTGTAGGATACATTCTAGGTAGTTTACTCTTTTACTAAAAATTGTGAAACCAAAGTAGTAGTTGATATCAATTACTTTAAAGATATCGTGTTTATTTATTTACTTTTCAAATTGAATTTGTTTTTAACTGATAAGTAAAAACAAAAAATTGTGCATGTTAATGGGGTAAGGTGATGTCTCTATACATGTATACATTGTGAAATATCTAAATATAAACATATGTCACCTCAAACATATTTTATTTCTTTATGATAAAACCTTTCAAAGTTTTTTTCTTTTAGCTCTTTGGAATATATATTATTATTATCTGTAGTCACTCTATATGTACAATAACACACCAGAACTTCTTGCTCCTGCCTAATTATAACTTAGTAACTTTTATCCGTTTCTCCCTTCCACTTATCTTCCTAGTCATTCATTTGTATTTGATTTCAGCCAGAACAAAATCCTTGGTTTGGTATGAAGGTGATATTTGATCACTGAGATTGGTGATAGTATCTACCTTCTATTAATGCTACATTTTGATATAGTTTATGATAATTTTTTTAGCTTAATACATATAATATTGTACTTTTGTAACATGGTTTGAGTTAAGTGCAAAATTTTATTAAGTATGAAAAATTATCATTTTAGAATTGGACAATCATTTAGGCCAATGATTTTTTGCACAGTAGTATTCATAGTACTTAGCATCCACTCTAGCTTTAATAAATTATGAATTCAGTTAATGATTTAATACTTTATTGTATTAGTATATACCATCTATTAATATATCGTGCACTATGTTGGGAACTTTATTACATCAGACTTAATGTTGCCTACTTAATAATGACTACCTAGAAGAAAATTGCATATACTTTTCTGGCACACCTAGTTAGATTCAGTCCATCATACTAAAAGTTTAATGTTACCTGGTGTCAGAAGACAGAACAAGCTTTGTGTTAGAATTTCAAATCATTCCAAATTTCACAAATGATAACATTAGAAAAAAGTTTTATTCTTACACTATTTTAATTGGCTTGATATTAGCCAGCTTTTGTCTACAAAGAGAGACATCTATGTAAGTGTACAATTTCCAAACTATTCTTGTGTCTAGCTACAAACTGGGATTTTCCTGTTTATAAGAATGGTTTCAAAGACAGAAATCAAACTGCAATTATACTAAAGAAACTGCATTATCTATCTCAACATTACTTTTAGGTTTGCTAGTGTTTCTGTTGTAAAACATGTAGTTTGTTAAGAAAATAACCTGACACTCCACTTAATACAAAAATCAGTTTCCTGCAGAGTCATTTATGTTTAGAATGAAAGCTACACATTTCTTCCTCATGTAAATCCTGAGCTTCATGTCAGTACTTACTTGAATCTAGAGTCAAGCAAGAATATGAAAAGTGACAACTATATTAACATAATAGAGAATGAGGGTGTGACCAAATATCAAAGAACTGGAATACATTTTCTACTACCAATACCCAAATTGGTTTAGATTGGTATAAGAGATAAACTACAATCAATTAACAAACAAAAAGCCAAATATTTGGCAAGTGAAAATGAATAAATTAATTAATGGAATCATCATAAATCAAGAATTTAAGAAATTAGAGGGACATTTAAGTGTCACATTGTTTAACTATCTACATAATAATTCATGGAATATCCCCACTATAGATATTTTAACTTCTATTTCCATATTACCTCTTTAAGGAATTTATTCCAATATTGAGAACTTTATTTGAAAATTCTCACATACATTAATTATTTCATATGTGTTGAACTTTCTCCAAATGGTTTACGTGCTACCGTTGGAAGTATACAAATCACTCTAATTCTTCTTTCATGGAGCAGTTAAAAAGCTATTTGATCTGGGTGTGGTAATGCATACCTATAATTCCAGCAGCTCAGGAGGAGAGGCAGGAGGATTGCAAATTCAAAGCCAGACTTAGACATTTAGAAAGGCCCTAGGCAACTTAGTGAGACCCTGTCTGTAAATAAAATGTATACAAAAAATGTAAAGAGGGCTGGGGATGTGGCTCAGTGGCTCAGTGGTTAAGCCGTCCTGGGTTCAGTCACAGGTACCAAAAAAAAAAAAAAATTTGAAAGAAATTTTATCCCTTTATTCAGACTAAATGCATGCCTAGTTCCTTGATTGCTTCTATTGTTATTTTAAGCCTCCTCACTAGAATTATCAGGCTTCTCAGCTCACATTCCATGTTTTTTACCTCACACAATTGAAAACAATGGTACCCATATGATCTGAAGATTGTAAAATAGAAACTTGATTGTTATCATTTCAAGTACCACATTTCCTTTGATGTAAGTGAAGAGTTAGCTCCTTAAGCAAACATGTCATGGATTGTCTCAAAAATGTTCATATTGTCATTAATATTCATAATTATTACAATATATAGGAAAATGTTTATACTATAATGTAATAGGCATGACAGGGCTATCATTTTTCAAATTGTTTTAATTTCTGGTTCTTTTATCTTCAATCAATTACATCAGCTATTCCGTTCTAGTTAAATTCTTTGTTTAGCAAGTGAGGAGTCACAATAATCTGCTTATTCAATAGTGATGTCCTGTATTCTCCTTATAAAGGATAGAAAGTGGATTATGTTAAAATCAGTTTGGGTAATCAGTTCTTTGAAGATAAGAATTGGAACTGTGCTGAGAATTTGTGTCGTATCCATGCATTTTCTTTATGGATATGACAGAAAAGAAAAGAAAAGAAAAAAAAAAGAAATCTCTGTGACATTGGTGCAAGCAGGACTTCAACTTGCTGAAATTTTTCCTTGGTGTAGCAGCCGCATATGTGAGTTTAGTTTAAGGATCATACTATCCTCTGGAGTCCCAAAAAACTAACTTCCAGCAAACTATACCTTCTTTGGCTAAAATATAATCAACTGTATAATGACAATAACTCAATAATAATTACTTTTATTACTATTATTTTTTCTTAATTTCTGAATTTATTTAAAGCAAGATAAGTTATCCTCGTGCACATTTTGTCAACATCTTGTGGACACACTGTCTAAATACTGACAATTTTACTCTTTAAGCTTTATAATTTCCCTAAATATTAATCCTTCCCAAAATTTACAACTTCTAAATGCTCTAGCTATTGCATTACAGTTCCCTGAATGATAGCTCTGGTCAATAGTTAACCTTGGATTTATATCATAGAAAATTGATTAGGATAAACAGTGTCAACTGCTTCAGGAAGGCCATGAAATATCTTGGCATAACCATAATCACAATATGTTCTCAGGTTTTAAACAATGGAATATAATTATATTGGTTGTGCAGAAATAATCTGATTTCGGAATGCTAAATTCCACTGATCAATTTCATGAGATGATAAAAACCTTAGTATCAATTTATTAATTTATTTTGAAAAATATATATAACAAAGTATTATGAAATTTTTAAAAAGATTGAAATAAATTCTTAAACTAGGCATTACTAAAAAAATATACTGTAACTTTCTTAGTATTACAACCATGCCAACAAGAGAAAATTTCTGTTCATACATATAAGAATTCATCAAATGTGAAAAAACTGATTCTCACTGAACAAAGGGAAATATTTTTAAATGTTTATTCTGGTATAAAGGTTATTATGTATTTCTATCTTTTCTTCAAATTGTCTTTGGAGAAGTTTTTTTGCAGTTATGCTCTGAAACATTTAGAAATCCTACAAACTTACATCTGGCTATGTGCAGCCATCTTCATCTCATATGCAGAACATCATTGTCCTATCCTAAAATTGTGGTTCCCTCTTAACAAATGTGAAGAATATAGTGGATAATAATAAAATCGCCTAGGATTTTTTTTTCAAATTATAATTTTTCTTATTCCTCTATAGTGATGGATGAGGTTACATAATCCCTAGGGTTGAAGAAAATAAATATTTATTTTGAAAAATTCATAGATGGTTCTGATTTTTTTCCCTTTTACATCAGTTACCTTGATGTAAATAGAGATACTTTATTTCCACAATATATACCATTTGAATGAAAAGAGGAGCATAAAGAAAGAAAAGAAGGAAGGATTGAAGGGTGAGGGATAGAGGAGGGGAAAGCGTTGATTGAAAGAGGCAAAAAGAAAGGAAGGGAAAGGAGGAGGGGAAGAAGGAAGGAAATAAGCAAGATGAATCCAAAGAAGGAAGAGTGGAAGGGAGATGAAAGGAGGGAGGGAGGGGAAAATAAAGCCAACAACCGTTCTTTCAACTTTAGACTATTCCAACCACCAATGAAAATAGATTTTGTAACAGAGATATTGAAATCTCAAGAGAAGAGCTAAAAATACATGTGAGATATATTTTCCTAATAAGTATGTCTTAATCTTTCAGATTAGCACTAGAGATTTATTTATTAAATGTAAACCTCTTCCTATATATTATAATATGCATTTATGTGGTAACTCTAGAGGAGAATGAGAAGGGGCATTTGCATTTCCTGAGAACTGGTCTATGCTTATTATGATAACATTGCTAATCTGTAGAAACTGTTATTTCTTGAATGATCTGAATGAGAAGTATATAGGTCCTGAGAACTAAGAATAATAGAAAAAAATCATGAATCTTTATTTTGCCCAGACTCTTTAAATCTCTATGATATGACTCCAAACAAAATAAACATCATTTCGTGAACAATATATTGGCTGGTAAGCTAGAAGCTCCTGTCATATTAATGTTTCTGTCATTATCTATACTAAAAGGTTTTATGGTTTTTACAATATCAAAGCATATTTGAAAAATCAAAACACTAGACATCTAAATATACATCCAAAATAGCTTCCAGTTTGAAATCCAGCTACCACTTGTATTAGTTCAGGTTTTACACTGTTAATATTTAATTTGGCATTTGCAGCGGAGATATGCTGAGCTTTGTGGTATATATTTAGGTAAAGGAGTCAGCAAACCACAGATAGATACCTACCTCTAGGCCATACTTCTGCTTTTCTTTCAGATAAGTTTCTTTCACATCAAACTCTATAAAAAAACAGATCAACAAATAAGAAGTCAGGCTACCTTTTTCTTTATTTTTTATAAGATGTATTTGCTTTTACTTATGCTATATTAAAATGATAATATGCCAATAGCAAATATTCAGAAGATAATTCTATTTTTGAGTAAACAAAGTTGAAACATGTTCATTTTACCCAAGTAGTAACTTATAATAGAGATTATGACTATAGATAACATAAAAAGAAAAAAGGGATCGGGAAGCTGAGGCAGGAGGATCATGAGTTCAAAGCCAGCCTCAGCAAAAGCAAGGTGCTAAGCAACTCAATGAAACATTGTCTCTAAATAAAATACAAAATAGGGCTGGGGAGGTGGGTCAGTGGTCGAGTGCCCCTGAGTTCAATCCCCAGTATCCCCACCAAGAAACAAAGAAAAAAGGAAGAACTAATTTTGTAAATTCACAAGTTGATTGAGCCTGAGAAAGAAGTTTTGATTTATATATTTTAGTATTTGGATTCTAATGTATTTATCTATTTGGATCTTCTTTGCAAACTGAGGGCAGATTATGTATTGTTAGACCATTTTTAAATGAAGATTAAGTTTAGATAAATATAGAAATTATTCGCCAGGGTTTCATTAAAAAAATACTTTTTAAAAAATAAAGAACATTGAAACTTGAAAGAAAATGAACACTAATACACATCTCAAATGTAAAGGAACAAGGAACATACAGAAATGACTATTATAATATCAAGTTTACCTGAAATTTTGTGTAAGATCTTATTTTTAAATGTTTTGTTTTAAAAATTTTAATTAAATAAAACTTGCATACAGGGGTGCAATGTGAAGTTTTGACATGTGTTATAGATTGTGGAATAATTAAGTTAATTAATATGTACATTTACTGAAAGCCACCTATGAACCATATGTGTTAACCCAGCGATGTTCCAGCCATTAAGCAGGGAAAACTGTCTTAGGAACTCCTGGTTGGAACCCACTGGTTTGAGAACACCTGATTCCAGTGGCAGCCTGTCTTAGCTCACCGCTCAAGTTCAAGCACAGCCTCCCTACATGGGTGTAGCCTGCCAAAGGTCAATCAACCTGTTTACTGCAAGACTCCTGCCACACCAGGAAACAAGCACCAAAACAAAACTCGTCCTCCCTGCCTTTGAGGTACTCTACCTTAAATAAAGAATCGGGGCCTTTTTCAGTTGTTCAGTTCCACTTCCTATCAGGAATGGAAGACCCATAAGTGCTCCGCTTTTTAAATCCAACTCTTGGCTTTCTCTCTAACCTTTTACTGACTATTGCAAGCTTTTCATTTTCTCAGGGGGCTCACACCTTCTGAGCAGGAACCTGCTCTGTCAGGGTGTTGTCACTCTGTCATACATACCTCGTCTACCTTTTTTTTTTGGTAGTGAGAACACTTTAAATCCACTGTTTCACAAATGTTTTTGGTTTTTGGTACTGGAGATTGAACCCAGGGGCACTTTATCACTGACCTACATCTTCATATTTTATTTTTTATTTTAAGAAAGGGTCTCCCTAAGTTGCTTAAGGTCCTCCTAAGTTGCTGAGGCTGGCCTTAAACTTGAGATCCTCCTATCTCAGTCTCCTGAATTACTGGGATTATAGGTATATATTACCATGCCCTGCATATTAATTTTAATTATACTATATGTTTTTATTAACCATAGTCATCACTTCAAGAAATAGATCACCAAAACTTATTCCTCCCTATCGAAATAAGATCTAATTTTATACTACACAAATTATACCTTTTTAATAATTCTCAATGATTTGATCTTACCAGAATGTTATTAGTATAGTTCAATATTTCATACAATTAAAACATATTCAAGTGAACTAGGTGATTGTTTGAAAAAAGAAATTGAACTTCAGTTAAAAAGAATTTACATGAAAGAGAAGAATACTTTCAAATTTGCATTTAAGAAATGAAACAGTGTATTTCTAACCCATTATTAAATTGACTATAAAAATTGTGAGTTATTTTCTCTACCATGAAATTATAATGGTTTTCTTTTTTCTTCTTTTCTGAATCCAGGAAGTTTACTACTAAGAAGAGAAAGAGAATTCAATGAATAAAGAAATGATATGCTTCTTAACTTTGATATTGAAAAGCAACTTCAATAATTTTCATGTTTGATATGGTCGTTTAATTGACTTACTTGTTCGTATTTACTAAGCTTTAAATATAAGGATTTACTGATTGAACAATGACTGGCAAATTAAAATTTGATAAGTGGAACTTTCAAATTCTTTTGTCAAAGAACACTCTGGTTAGAAGGCTTGATTCTGAAAACCAGACTATCTGTGTTCAAATTTGGCATCACCTTTTGTAAGGTTGGTACTAGGAAGCTTATTTAGCTTCTCTGTATGTTTCTGTCTGTAACTATTGTGCCAAAAATTAAAATAGTTTATAAATGAAGAGTGTCTGGCACAACTATGTAGTCACTAACTGTTCATTACTAGAAAAAGAAGGAGAGAGAGTGTGTGTGTGTGTGTGTGTGCCTTTATGTATATCTAATAAGAATAGGGTGAATAGAAGAAAGAGTATATAGAATTATTTATGCATTTTCCAATGTATAAGCAGATAATCATGAAAATATGTGGTGATGTAGTTCTTTCTAAATATACAAACTCAGAAATTGTGACCATCTCTATAGAGTAAGATATAAAACCATAACATGCACAAGAATGTCAAATATGATATTCTTCAGAATATCATGATATCAAATAATAAGTGTGTTGCAGGGTCTTTAAGACTCTATAAAAAAAGTTGTGCATATTTTTCTATAGTATTAAACAAAAGAAAAGAAATCAGTAAAGCATTTCTCTTTTGTTGTCAGGAATACCAGCAAAGGAAATTTTATTTCCAGATTTTGGTTCAAATGACATGGAGAATATTATCAAACTTTTGTTAAAGATAGTGTGTACATTATGAACATGTTTTTCATTTTATAATGTAAAATATTAAAGAGAAATCCAACAAGATTTTCCTTTTGGTTAAAATTGACTATCCAAATATTACCTGTTTAGAACTGTCTATTGGGAGATATAAAGATTTCAATGGTAGGTTTCAATAGAATTTTACCGTCTCTACATATATTTGCCTAACAGAATAATGGGTTACAATTTTTTTCTTAAAGAATATATGTGTTTTTAAATATGTAAATATTATGCAACATCTTTGTCTTTTTTGAGGAATGACATCTCTTTAAAAAGCATCAATTCTTTGGGGCAGAAGGGATCACAATGCCTCATATACTACTTTAAGCCACAGTTAATATTTGTACATTGTATTGACTCTTCTTATGAGAATATTTAAATCCTAAAGCAAATATATTTGAAATATATGGACACTAAAATAATTTCTTATTTTACAATTGCATATATGTACAATAATCCTTTAGCTGATAAAGTTTATAAAATAGGAGCTCAGTAGCTTAAATGCAGAAAGTTATTTATATTCCAGAAAGTCAAATGACAGTGACTGCAACCACATAATTGATGAGTTAAATGAGCTCTATGTCCACAAAACAATTTTAAAGCTGAGTAACCCAAATTTATTAGCCATATCCAGATGGAGTATAAAGCCAATATATTGCTGTTTATGTATCAAGTCAGAGAAAATTATTAAGGATGATTTCAGCCATGGATGGTTAGGGTGGAGGACCTTGGTTAAGTTTTGAGGCTATAATTCAAGGAAATTTCGGTAGCTACAAAACTAGTGTAAAAAATATTATAACTGTGTTATAATAGACTTTAACCAAACTATTTTCTTGATTTAAAAAATGTAAAACAAGTGTAAGTAGCAACTCATAAAACATTTGAAAACATAACATTGGAAAGAAACATTTTATTCAGGCTTATTAGATAATAAGCTATCATATTCATGGAATTCATAAAAAAACCATATCTCAATAGATATTTTGATACAACTAAAATAGGAACAAACTATTGGGAAGTCTCTTAAAAAACAATGCTGCTTTAGCCCTATTTTATCATAGGAAATTGGAAAGATTTTTTTTTTCAGTATAAGAAAACATTACATGGCTTTAACTGAACTTAATGGTATATATATTAATCACTAACAATTATTATAGACAAAATCTAATCAGGAAATATCAGAAGATATTAAAGCAAATAAAGTGAATACTAAATATGAATTTTTCACAATCACTGCATTTTTCACCTAAGAATTAAATGACTGATGAAATACATAAACTCCAATCCAGAAATCTTAAGAAATTTTGAACACGACACTTAAGTCTTAAATACTAAGTATATTCAAGTGTGCTTTACCTCACACCACAATTTTATCTTCAACTAGAATGTACAACTTGAGACTTTATTCTTTTGCAATCCAACAAGTTAACCTTTGTAAACACTTGGAGGAGACTTGAAATTTATGGGTCAAAGACAAAGGACTATATTAGTACAGAACCACAAATAGCATTAGCAACAGTATTAGCATTAGCAGTTTCATTTGCAACCTAGAGGCCTAGATGGATCCCAGCACACACAGGGGGCTGTATTTCAGGAGAGAAACCCTAAACACATGAAAAGTTAGTCTTTTATAATGGGTAGTACATATTCTTATCCCATACTCTGGAGATGGAAATTATTTTTATTTTACTAAATAGTAAGCATGTCTCCTGGTTGCTCCAGAAGGAAGCATCATATATCTATACGAAAAGGCTGTTCACTGTGCAAATATCCTTGAAAAGATATCCAAAATAAAATGGCAGACAAAACCTCACTGCAAGATATGCAGAAATTTAAGAAAACTATGGGAAAACTGTTCTCAACAGTAACAGTCATCACTGAGTTATTCAGAAGAATTAATGGAGCACTGATACCCTAGACACTATTCTAGGAATTAAGGATAGAGTGATGAATAAGACCAGTTCCTGCTTTCACAGAGCTAAATTCCTAATAAAACAGGAAACAAGTGAGATAATTTCAAGAAGTGATTAGGTTAATGATATAGATAGAAACTGAATGTCTATCAGACATTACTACAGCATAGTCAGGAGAATTACCTTGGAAGTTATATTCGAGTTGAGCCTAAATTATAAAATCTAGTGAAACAGGATTCATGGCAGATAGAAAGCAAGTCGAAAGACACTAAGGGCTGAATAAAAGAATGGTTATGCCAATGAGATTCAAATTAGACAAATGGGAAAATGCCTTCAAAAAACATATTTTATCATTTACAAGAAGAAATTTAAAAACAAATACCCCTATAGCCTTAGAAAAAATTTGTGTATTACTGTAATTTTTTTTCCACTGAAAAAATATATTTGACATGCAACTTTTAGCAAATATATAATCAAAAAATATATCTGAGAATATTGACATTATATAAATTGTTTCTCATAATGAGAAGAAATAATGAAGTAATTCATAAATCAGAGTTCCCTAAAATTGAAACATTCTGCTCTGTGAAAGACTATTGTCAAAATATGAAAATAAAAAGAAAAGTTGTAGACTGGAGAAAATATTTACAGGAACTCTCATTCCTTGCTGGTGGGAGTACAAAATGTTACAATCCCTTTGGAAGATAATTTGGTAGCTTCTTACCAACTAAATATACTCTTAAAATAACATCCAGCAATTGCACTCCTTTCTGTTTACCCACAGGAATTAAAAATGTAGTACACACAAGAAACTACATGTGGATGTGTACAGAAGCTTTATTCATAATTATCAAATCTGGAAAGCCACCAAAAAGTTATTATGGTACACCCAGAAAAAGAAATATTATTCATCACCAAAAAGAAATGAGCTACAAAGTCATGAAAAAACATGGAGGAAACTTAAAAATGTATTAGTAAGTGAAAGAAGCCAGTTTGAGAAGGCTACATGCTGCATGATTCCATCTATAGGTTTTAACTATGGAGACAGGGAGAGGATCCATATTTGCCATGCCTTAGCAGGAAAAGGAAGGTTCAACAGGCAAAGCACATATTCTATGTATGATTCTGTAATGATGAATGTATGCCATTATACATTTATGTAAAACCATAAATGGTAATGTTATGTCAAGGTAAGACTAGTGGGGGAAGTTGATACAGGGAAGAGTATGTATGAGAAATCTCTACCTTTTACACAAATTTGCTGTGAACCTAAAATTACTTTAAAAAAAAAATCTTCCAAAAAATTGTAAAAAGGAGAAGAAAACATTCCTTAACACATTGTATAAACATTGTATACATTTAATGCATAATCAGATAAAGACAGTATGGAAAGGATAGGAATAGCCAATTCTACTGAGGAACAGAGAATCAAAAAATAAAATGTAAAATATATTTATCTTACACATATTTATATGTAAAATAAAAAAATTAAAAAGCAAATATTAACAAAGAACCAAAGTTTCAAGAAGGAAGAGGTGGTCACCTTGTGCACCACATTCAGAGTTAATGAGTCAGAATGAAAATACTCAGCAATTGATTGTTTTTGACCCAAAGGCATATGCTGTCAGTGAAAGGGCTGAAAAGAAAGTCCTATTAGGAGAAAGTAAGGGTATTCACAGAGTCAAGCATGTGAAAGTGGTGCTTATATTTTAAAGTTTTGAGAGGTACCTCAATTATCCTCTGCTTTCTGAAGCTTCCTTAACTCCAGACAATAAATGTTCATGCTGATTTTAATGCATATCTTCTTTGTTGTTCAAACTGTCTCTCACAGATATTGAATGTCTAGAGGGCAGTCACCTCTTCTTTTTCATCTTTCTATTAAAACAATGTCTTCATTTATCAGTTAAAAGAAATTCAGTTAATTCAAACCAAAATAAAGGCAATAGTCAATTTCATTGAAAAAATAACATATATATTAAATAAAAAATTCATATTATTTTTAATAATACCTAGGTTCATTCACAACTAGTAATATTGTAACAGTATGTCAACTGCTCTTAATATTTTGGAGAAAATACAATGTCACATTTAGACATGTTCAAATTGAAGTACAAAAGTTAAAATTCATCACTGTGATGTTTTCTTAAAGATCACATTGGAAGCTATTTATACAGTCAAAGCAAAGCAGCAAGATCTATGTTTTCACACTAAGAAATGTTTAAAAGATACCATGCATGTGAAGTGAGTATGTAAGCAACTTTAATAACTTTTATTGAAACTTCATTCAAGCTTGTTGTGGAACTTCAAGTAAAACTAAATATAGAACTAAAAGTGACTTTATGCTATCGACAACATACCCATTCTGAAACTTTTCATTTTAAAATTAGCTTCTCTAGAATAATGGTGGATGAGTGTTCTCACTTCCTCTTTTGGGTGTTAACACATAAACCAATAAAAATGTGGGAGTTTTGTTTATATTTCACTTCTATTTGCAATAATATTTTTGTGGCAAAACCAGGAGATGCACATGAAGTGAAAATAAATGTAGTTTACTTTTGACTTTACATGTCTGAACAAAACCCTATGAAAATGTAATATTTGATGTATATGAAACTTGATTAATCAAAATCATATACTTTATTTAAAGAAAACCATCTCACTATTTCTAAAATAAAAATATTTGTGTTGTTTTACTTTACCGTATTTGTATTAAGCATAAAATGTTAAAGTTGACTTGCAAAGCGAATTCATTTGTAATCATATGCAAAACATATCTTTAGCAATCCAAGGAATTATCACATGGGTATGTATACATCTTAGCAGTTTCTTCTGAAAATACATGACATTAATTGAATCAGAGCTACCTGATGTGTATTTCCATTTTATAGCTAATTATGTCTACTCGGAAATAGACTAGTCTACTGGGAAATATTAAAGAAAAATAATAAACAAATGATATGTACTTAAAATGCCTCAGTTACTAAAAGTTAAGGTCCTTGCCATTAAAGAAAAATACCACTCAATCATATAATGATTTTTCACGTGCTAACTTAATTTGATTCACTGGAATTAAATGCTGAGATTCAGCCATTTGGATGATTTTTGCTTCAATTCCGCTTCTCCCTCAGTCTTCTGTCCCTCACTTCCACTGCCTTTTGCAGTCAACCTCCTTAATCTCCTCAGCTTCCCTTTTCCAATTTATCTTCTTGAACTTATTCTGATAGCTGTTTTTTCCCATGAGTCCCTGAAAAGATAACTAATTACAGTGGTAGGTCATTTGAAAGTGAGAATATGTTAAACATCTCAGAATATACTTACATATAAACTTAGATGGTACCACCCACCATGTACCTAGCCTATATGTTACATACCTACTATTGTATATGTGGTCCAACTGTCATTGACCAAATGTTTTTATGCAAGGAAGACTGTCCTTCCACTATGCCAGAGCCAACTACCATTTCTCAGTACCTTCACCTCTGATTTATTAGCAGCACTGACCCTCTTTTATCTTTTTTTTGTTAGGGTGGGTACCAGGGATTGAACTCAGGGGCACTCGACCACTGAGCCACATCCCCAGTCCTATTTTGTATTTTATTTAAAGACAGGGTCTCACTGAGTTGCTTAGTGCCTCTCTTTTGCTGAGGTTGGCTTTGAACTGGTGATCCTCCTGCCTCAGTCTCATGAACTGCTGGTGTATGCCACCACACCCAGCCCAGCAACACTCTTATCTTTGAAACATTGAATTATTGGCATCTAAAAATCCATTGTTCTGGTTTTCTTTCTCTCTTACCTTCCTGTTCTATTCTCTTTCAATGGTTCTGCCTCATTTTCAAAACTGAAATGCCCAACAAATGAATACTTTAACATTCCCTCTCTTCCACCTTGCCCTCTCTTTTTCATTTAGTCTAATGGAAATATGATCCAGTCTTATCATTTTAAACAGCATTTTATCTTTTTTTTTTGTTGTAGATGGGTGCAGTACCTTTATTTTATTTATTTATTTTTATGTGGTGCTGAGGATGGAACCCGGTGTCTCACATATGCTGGACGAGCACTTTGCCACTGAGCTACAGCTGCAGCTCTTTCATCTATGTCTATACTCCAAAATTCTTTTCTGAACTCTAGAAACAATTCACCTCCCTAAAAAGTGTTTTTGCTTTGATATCTTACAACCATTTAAACTTAACACTCCTAAAATTGAACTACAGGTCACTAACCACCCCCTACACACACACATACACTGAAATCGTCTCATCTCATAATCTTTTTGTTAATGATAATTTGATCTTTTCTGTTACTCAAGCAAAAATCTTGGGTGACCCATGATCTCTCTTTCTTTCCATCTCATTTCCAACTTCAAGCAAACTTGTTAGCTGTTTCTTCAAATATAGCCCAAGTCCTCCCAGTTTTCTCCCCAACTCCTCTTTTATTTCACTGACCCAAACACAGATATCTCTCATAGATTTCTAAAAGTCTTGGTTACTAGTCTTTTTGTCTCTGCCCTGGCTACACTTCAATCTGTTCTTCCTGATTACAATAGGGTAAACCTGTTAAAACCTAAGTCTTAAAAACATCAAACTCTGGTGGTCTCTATTCACCTCAGAGTAAATGTCAAAGGCCTTACATTGTCAGGAAGTTAACATCACCCCTTTCACTATGACTGCCATCTCCACCTTTCAGACCAGAAGGCATTTCATCCTAACTCACCTCCCTGCTTTCCTGAATTATACCCTTGTGGCTCTGACCTGCTCTTCCTCTTTATGGAATTATTTACATGGTTTGACATTTAGATCCTCCAGATATTTAATCAAATATTTGAGTTAGTGAAGGCCTTTATTTTGCATAAAAGTCATTTTATTGTGGAATTTATAGAGTAAAAGATTCTTTTCCAATGACATTTCATTCTTTGCTGCAAATATTTAATTCTTAAATCTTTGTATTAGTGCATTAGTTATACTTAAGAGTGCAGTTTCTTTTAACATAACAATATATGCATGGAATATAATGTGCTCCATTTCAGTTCCCACTACTTCTTATTTCCCTTCCCTCTTTCCTTCCCTTGTTCCCCTTCCTCTACTGGTCTTCTTTCTATGTTTTTATTTTTTTTTGTTTTATTTTTAAATTGGTGCTTTATACATCTTCATAAAGGAAAAATTAACTGTGATATATTTATATATGTACATAATATAAGTGTGGTCGATTTCATCCTGCAGTTCTTTCCTTTTCCTGTTCCTCTTCTTTCCCTGCTTTGCTTCCTGTGCTCCCCTGAGTTCCCTTCTTTTTTCATGGGATTTCCCCACCCTTCCCTTCTGTCCCCTAATTTTGCTCTAACTTCTGCATATGAGAGAAAATAGTCAGCTTTTGACTTTCTGAATAGGGCTGGGAATGCAGCTCAGAGGTAGTACTCATTCCTAACCTGGGTTTGATCCCAGCATTGAGGGAGAGAGAGAGAGAGAGAGAGAGAGAAACTTTTCTGCTACTTTATTTGAAATAGCAACTTGCTTCTTTTCCTTGTATTTTTCTTATCTTTATAGCACAACACCATGTAACATTTTACATACGTATTTTTGTCATTCTCTGTCTCAGCCCACTAAAATATATGCCCATAAAGTGATATTTATTTCTATAAAATTGTCATTTTAAACATTTCAAAGTCATCTATATACTTTTGTTATTCCTACCTTGTTCTATGTCAATAAATAATGAAGCTGACTTCTTCCTCAATACTGATTAATATTTTTACATTTGTGAAATTAAGAAAAATTGAAGTCTTAATCTTGAATATATATTTTTTATAAACCTGAAAATAATCTGCTCATGCTTTCTTTTTAAAAAATATTAAAAGAATATTTTGGAAATGAAAATTCCTTTTCTCCGGAAAAATTACATAGTCTATATTTTTCAGATATTTGTGTAATCTTTCTTGGTTGAGAACGTTTATAGCACTATTTCTTCACCTACTTACTCAATTCTGAGATGGTACAATAAAGAGTAACTTCTAAGTTTGCCTTGATAGATTTTAGAAGAAGCCCTTCCCAAGTTTAAATTACTTATTCTAAATCAGCCAGTTCCCTGCCCTTAAAAACTGTTTTAATTAATGACTTGACATGTAAGACAATTATGACATAGTGGAAGCAAAAAAGCACATAATGGCATAATTATTTTTAAAAAGCACTGTGGGAATAATGTAAGTTAAATGGCCTGCTGGTCTCACTGTTCCTTCTGTCCAGCATGTCACTGACATTTCACATTTCTCCTCATTTGTGAAAGGTTAGATAGTTTGATTTTGTATTGTATGGCACAGACTCTAATTTTGGAAGTTGTGCTCACTTTGGGGCAGATGATGTGCTCAGTGGTGTGAATCACAATACAGTTGCTTGAAATTAGTAAAGAACACAGAAAGTCACAGAAGCAAAGCAATTAGGAAGGAAGATTTAAGTAATTTTTAGTACTTTGGTTATTTAATGGAAAAATATCATTTAAGTCAAAAAAAAGCAGAAAAAGAATATTAATATCAAGATTAGGAAGAAGGCTACTGACATAAACATACAAGATATTTAAGTAAAAATAATGCAAGAGCTCCTGCTATGTCTATAAAGACCCAAACATTTAAGCAAGCAGGCTATAAATGAAGGAATGAGACCTGAAATCTATTTATTATTGAATTTTTTTATTCATTTGCAAACTCCAACGGGTGTAGAATATAATATGTTTTAATGTTAGAGGAATAGAATCAACTCTAAGGAGGAGATATCATTAGAAATTAATAAATGAAATAACAAGTGTTTCTTGAACATTTTTGTTCCCTGAAAGGAGCTTAGAGAATGACATTAATATTTATTCCTTGCTTTTTTTCGTCTAAGTAGATCTGATCAACTGTGCCTGATTGATTGTCTTTGATTAACAATATCTGTTTTCTTAATTATAAATATTTAAAATAACAAGCTTCTGCCTTAGAGGGATATTGTGCTGTTGACAAGAAATAAAGAAATATCTGAATACCCGAAAAAAAAAAAAAAGAAAATTGATCTACCAGATAGATGAGAAAACACTAGGTAGAAATATGCATTGAATAATTTTGTGTGAATGGTTTTAATATTATCCTGCAATCATCAATATGTTTAATTTTTTTCTGGACTGAGGAGACATCTTAGAATGATATTGAAACCTCTAGTAAAACTGTCATTTTTTTCTTATAGTTAGATTTCAATTTTATGTGATGTTAATACTGAAATGTTCTAAAATTAGAAATTGTAGTAAATTTGTATCTTGTATTTAATATTTAATTCCAGCCATCAGCAAAGGAAAAACATAGCAGCAGAACTATACAATTGTCCTAAACACTCTGCAATTCTGCTCATATGTCCCCATTATGATTATGTTACACTCTGGGAGGTAAATTCTGTATTTAACCTTAGTATATATAGCCCTAGTCTCAAACTCTCCATTCTTATTTACTAAAGGAAGTGCCAAGAAGTGCCTAGAAGACTAGGGACAAAGTTAAAAAGATAAGACACAGGGAGAAAAAAGAGTGGACAAGAAAACCTAAGAGTGACAGAAAAATCCAACCCACCAAGAGAAGTCAGGAATGTGCATTTTTTTTATAGTATTGTATTATTAGCACTTTTCTCATGGTACTATTTTAGTATTTCTCACAGATTAAGAGAGGAAAGAACTAATAAGTAAAGAGTTCAAGTTAAATACAAAGTTGAATAAGATCTTCACACTTGAGAGACAATTAGAATGTTCTGATGTGAACAAGTGTTTCCAAAACAACAATTTTCATATGAAATTTCACATGAAATTTTCAGAATGAGGGAGACAGTACATAAAGGCAAAATACTATCAAGACACTTTGATTTGATTTTTTTGAGTTTTTCATTTGAGTTTTTATAATTGATTTGATTTGTATTTTGTCATAATACATGAATGAAAATGTCTCAATATTCAGTCAGTGAAAAAAAGGTAGAAGTGATTCTTGGAAGGCTACAACACTAATTCTGGGGCTGTGAGGCTCTGGGGTTCTGGCAGGGCTTTGGTTCAGAGCAAAGAGTAGCAATATATTAGTTATAGTTTGATCTATCACTTAAATGTCCTGATTTTCTTCTGTGAATTAATATAATAGGCATTTTTTACAATTAACATATTTGATTACTAGTAAATTTTAGCACATCTTTTACTAATTAGTTAAGCATTCACAGTTCTCCTTTTGTAAGTTGCCTATTCAAGTCCTTTATCTGATTTTTTTTAATCACTGATTTTTACTCTTCATCTTTGGCTTATAAGAACTTCTGTGAATTATAGAAACTAGTCTCACATCAGTTTTAAATGTTTCAGATACCTTTGCATTTTGCTTTCTCCCTGTCAACTGGCAATGTTTAGCATTTTGATATAATCCATTTGTGTAACTTAGTCACCCAGATATCTATGGTTGGTGTTAGTTGAATACTATTCAGAAAAAGTATTATTTACCAATATCTTACTTTCCTCCTTTTTTATGTTTATTACCATTGCAGTTGTCTTTGATATGTTTAGGTTTTTAATCCAGAAGAAATTCACTTGCATATAACTTTATTTTTCTCCTTCATGAACAAAGTGTCAAACTATCCATTTCCTGAACAATCCATCCTTTAAGTGATGGTACTATCTTCATGATATATACATTTTCAAAATGTACAAATGCCCATCTAATAGCTCTTTATCTTGTACCATCTGTTCTGTTCTTACAACATTAATATCAAATTTTAAATACAGTGGTCCTATAATTTATTTTACCATCTGCCAAAGCAAGTTCTCCCCATATTTTTCAGCATTCACTTTATGTTTTCAAAGTTGAATTATTTATCGAGGATTTTATTCTTCCACATTCACAATTGTCTTATAATGTGAATAATTGTTTTAGAATAATTCAAAAAAATTGTAGAATTGACTCTAAATCTATCTACAGAATTTGGGATTACCATGAGTTTGAGTAATACTTCCAGGATATTGACAGTTTTAAAAAAATCAGATCATCTCATTTGTCATAGAGAACTCCTTTTTTGTATCCTTTCATAGAATTTAGTAACTTCTTAAATGGAGATCTTGTAAATTGTTTTACAAGGTAATATTTACTGAGCAAACTATAGTTTCTGGGACTTTGTGAATCATATCTTATATTCCATTGCTATTTTAATTTTTGATTTATTATTGTTGATATAAAACATTCTCTTAATTTTAATAATTTAACTATGCACTGAACAATCTTGCAAGTTTCTCAATATTTGTGGCATTTAATGCATTGATTCCTTTCATTTTTCTATTGATCTGTAATCTTCACAAAAGTTGCCTATTTGAATTACTTGGGAAGATACTACAAAATACTGGAAACATAATATTTACTGGTAGTGAAGAGACTAAAACTCTCTCGATAGAATTACCAGATACAGCAAATAAAACTATATGTTTCATAGTTACTTCCTATTTCAGAAAAAGAATGAGTAATGTTTTAGTGCAAGTACTTCTTATGCATTATTGGGGATATATTTAAAGAAAAACTTTTCAGTGTTTATCTGAAATTCAGATTTAGCTGTATGTCCTGTATTTTATCTTGGTAGCCCTATCCCCAAGTGATTCTATTTCATAGGCAATGCCAAGAAAAACTCATGTAGATGATTATATTTCCTGCAACTAACAACAATTTCAACAAGCAATTTTATTGCTTGCCTGCAAATCATTACACTTCTCTCAGCTTAAAGTAATTAATAAATTTCTTTATGATTCATTAAGCCAATGGAAATATATAATATACTTCTTGGAAATGTTTTATTGATCTTTTCCATTAATTCTAACTCACATACGGTCAGTGAATTTGTTATGTATCTTATTTTTTTAGGGTAATTGTACTGCTTTATGCTCATCTCTTTTCTCATGTGAATTCCTCTTGATGCAGCAACTAACGTTTTAGTGATGTTCAGAACTTGGCCCATAAAAATTTAGGACAATATTCAGCAATGCACTGGATGTATCCTGCCTTCAAATTTTTAGGAGATTCTTAAAATAAACACAAATTGTAAATAAGCAGTAATTAGCCTATATTATGACTACTCGCCTTATTTATATTGTTGTCCATTTTGGACAAATCTGCAAATTTATGTAAAACAGAGAGAATTCACCAGAGAAAGAATGAAATTTCATCACCAATGATGTGCTAAAAATATTGTGCCACTAACTGATGGAAATCAGCAGCTCTGGTTAAGGATTGCATTATATTCCAAATAGTGAGATTAAGGATTCAGTGCATAGGTCATTAGAATGAAAAGTATATTTCAGTCTCCCAGACATTTCAATTTGAAAATTTCAACAGAGATCCAATAGCAATGGTAGAAATGCTTTCAAATATTTTTTTTCAAATATTGTATTCTCAAACTGCTGAATGTGGGCATTACAAAAACTGCTAACATTGATAGAGAACTAATTGCCTTCTTTTACAAATTGATTGGAAAGAGAAAGAGGAGGAAGAGAGAGGCATATATAATACCCTTATCTTCCTACAAGTACAATATGATTTTCAAACTCAAATTGCTCCAGCAAAAACTCTACTTTGAAAATAATATAAATGGTAGTGAGAGAAAATGGGATTAGACAAAGTTTTATCAGTAATCTGATGATATTGAAAATAATTATTTTAAACATTAATTTACCTTTAAAGGACAATTCTGAAGAGATTACATATTTGAATGCATCAATAACTTCATAAAAGTAACCATTTCAAAATATTTTTTTCAAAATATTTTAGATGTAGACAGAGAAAATTGAAAAATTGAGCAAGAAGTTCCCAGGGATGAACATTGCCAGTGTCAGAAAATTGCATGCACGCCAGCTACTTCTATTTTGACTTATCTCAACATGCCATCTCCTCCATACTGGTATGGGTTTGATGCAGCCAAATCTAACTCAGTGTGAGTTTTAGGAAAGCTAAATGGGTCGTACAAAGATCTGAATATTGCAGACTGGCTGTTCTTGTATGTAAAATGAGAATAATTATTTTTACAAGGGGGAGACTCCAAAGTTGCACTTTTAGTGAGGACTCTTGACCATCCTGTTCCTGTTCCATGCTACCCCAACCTCCATGGCCTGCCATACCACTGCTGCCCTGGGTGACTTGCTCCTCACATTGTCTGTGTTCTTACTTATTTATGAACCTCCAGCTCATTTCCTTATTCCAACATCCCTGCCATTATTAACTATCTTTTAAAAATGTTTATATATTTTATAAATTGACAGATTTTGTCTTTAACCTGTATAGTGTGGTGTTAAGAAGTATATATACATTCTGGAACAGATAATCTAGGCAATAAACAAATGTACTACCTTAGGTAAACATCATTTTTGTGGTCATAGCACTTAGCAGCCATTCTCTTTAGGTTTTTCAAGACTACCTTATGTTGCCATGAACTATCACCCTCGTCTTATAACAATAAGCCTATTGGATGATGTATCCTTTGTTCCCATCTCCTTCTCCCCTCTGGCACAAGCCATTATTCACTACCTCTATTAGGTCAACACGTTGCTTCCAAAACACTAATTTTGCAGTCTCATATAAAACAGCCTCTTCAGGGAATCTTCCAAACAGTCATGCAATCTTCTGGCCCTCTTGGGTATTGTCACAACTTGAAACCCTTATATGTTACATACAGCAACACACAACACATGAATAATATGCATTTTCCTCCACAGCCATCTCTATCACCTTCCTGCCATGTTCATATCTCTAGAATGTGAACACTTTATATGTGTTGGATGTGACCCACTTAACACCTTGATTTCACATTTTTTTCACCTTCCAATTTTCCATAATTTTATCTCTATATTTTATCTGTTAACTATCCCCATGACCAAGCCCAAAAATGTTTTATTATTTAATAATTTACATTTTAAATATTTGAATCTCAGTATTTCCCCTGGATTAACAATTCTGTCCTTCAAGCTTTTAAAATTCTTGCTTCCAGTTCACTTTGACCTCATCAAGATCATCAATTCCATCATTATTCCATTTTTTTACAATAATGTTCCTTATTATGCTAGATTTACCCAAACACCAATTCCCAAGTTCTAAATTCTAAGCTGGCTCATGGTACCCAAACAGTGAAAAATAATAGGAGCCATAATTATAAATTTGTGCCAATACACATGCCATCCCAGCAATGCCACAGAGTTTCGTGCCAGTTCCACTGCAAGATCATAGTCGTGTCCCCATGTCACTCTTCTGTCTCATCTCCAAAATTCATGTAGTCTCATCTCTAGCCTTTCTTCAGATATTTCCTTCCACCATTGGCTCCTGCATTCTTGATAGGAGTTAATTTCCAACTTTCCTGGAATTTGAATGAGTTCAATCACTTGGAAATTCTCCTCAATTATTTCATCTTTCCTAAGCAGCTACATTGTGCTTTCTGCTTCCAGGGATTGCTCTCTCTCTTATGCTTTGGATTTCATACCCAATTAACTCTTCTGCAATCAGTTAACTCCTTCTCTTCTTATCTTCAAACCCTTAAGAGTCATTACACTCCAAAAACAATGCATGCTTGTATCACTGCTCTCTTTTGACAAGAAAGTAAGCCAAAAAATTTAAAGATCACATATTTCCACATATATATATGTATACACGCACACATACATATATATACATATCCATATATATCCATATATATACACACATATATATTCTATTTATATGATATATGATATATTTCCATGTTTTTCATATATATAGATTATATATAGATTTTATGTATATATGGAAAACATATATGGAAATATCATATAAATAAATATAAATGGGTTTATAAGAGAAATACCTCTTAAATCACAGCAGTGTTCTAGCAGTCCATTTATGGCTTCTGGGCCCTATATTACCCTCTGTGCCCTGGGTTGTCTTTGTTGCTTACTCACCCTGACATCTGGTATGCCAAATGTCAATATAGAGAAAACCTTAGTAATCAATGAAACCACACGCTATTTAAAAAGTAGTGTAAGCAGGATGATGTTTTAAATTTGTAAGATCAATGTGTGCTCATAATCAGAAAGGAAATATATTTCAAGATCTTTCACTGATGAAAATGTTCAAGTAGCAGCTTCAGAGGCAAAAACACTTACCCACAACCAACTCACCTATTGGCACCTAAACTCTATTAATATTTTCCATTAAAGACAACTAACACTTCTTTCAAGGTGCCTAACCCCATGCCTTGGAATGATAACAAACAAGAAAGGTTGGCAAAATCATGTTGCCAAAAATGTTAGAATAAGTAAAAGGATAAAAAGTTGGTAAAAGGGGATTCTATTAGCCAAAATTGTACAATTTAAGCATTTAGAACTAATATTACTTGACATTGTTATTTTTAATATTAATATATTTAAACTAAATTTAGTGCAAGACCATGAGTTTATATACACATTCAAAAATAATTAAGCAGAATAAATGTTTCTGTGTCAAAATAAAAGTTTTCAATTTTTCTTATTTTTTAAATATGAAATTAAATATAGATGAGTATTTTTTTCTCATTTGTAAAGTTGTTTATAAAAGATAGATACATATTTGTTTTGATCAATATAAACCAAAATTATAACGTCTAAGTCCAAATTCTATATGATTTTTTAAAAAAAAATTTAGTTGTAGATGGACATGATATCTTTATTTATTTTTTAATTTTGAGAATTATTTATTATTTTAATTTTGAGAATTGAACCCACTGACTCACATGTGCTAGGCAAGCACTCCACCACTGAGCCACAACCCCAGCCCCCATATTCTATATGATTTTTAAGGAACAAAATAATTGACATCTTGTACTATATTTTTACAAACATTGATTCACTCAACAAATAAGTGAACATTATTTAATGAACACTTTTTAAAATATTAGAGATTTAGTAACATATGAAACAATACAAAAATCTATGACCATACGTAGTCTTAGTATTGGAGAGAGAGAAATAAAAGTGATAGATTAAAAAATGAAATATGTTAATTATTGAGAAATTAAGAAAGAAAGAAGAAAGTGGAATTGTGAAATGCGTTGGAAAGATGAAATTTAGAAGCAGATGCTGGAAACAGCCTCACTGAGAAGGGGACTTGAGTAAAGGTGTGGAGGACATGGGAGAGATAGACTTTCAGACATCAGGTAAAGATATTGGCTATGAAGAGAACAAGTGCGAAGACCCTAAAGCAAGACTATTCCAAAGAAGTGTGAAGGACAGTATGAAGGATCCAGGATGTCCAAAACAGATGCATTGAGAAGAGTGACAAAGAATGAAATCCAAGAGATGAAAGGGGAACCATGTAAGAATGGTAATTTGATGTAATAGAAACCACCAGAAAGCTCTGTGATATAAGCTCATGTACAACTGTGCTATGTATATACAACTGTGCTGGCCACTGTGCTCAGAATAGAAAATAGCAGTTAAAGGCAGAAACAGGAAGACAAATTGAAGAACTATTAAAATTATCCAGGGTAGACACGATAATGACTTCAACTGAAATGATAGCTATTGAGATAACAAGGAGTGGGTGAAGGTAAATATAAACAGTTCTAATGATATAGTACACATGGAATGAAAAGAATGGAATCCAGAGAAACACCAAGACTTTGGAACAGTTTTGAAGAACAGAGAACATGATCTGAGATAGTACTACAAGTCATATTGTATTTCCTCAAATTCACATGTAAGAAATGTAAACCCCGGTCTCTTGGGATTTGATCTTATTTGAAGATAGGGTCTTCAGAGAGCTAATCAAATTAGAATGAGGTCATTATGGTGGTCAATCCAATATGAGTAGTTGTCGGGGGCTATGCCATTCCGACTGGCCAAGATGGCACCTGGCAGCCAGCCAGAAGTTGTTTTGATCACATCGGCGGTACTCCTGCACAGGTGTTCCCGAGTGCTCCTGCTCGAGCCTGCTCGTGACTGGGCAGCTGGCTCCTTGCCTGATCTCAACTGGCGTGGTCCTGCCCTCCGCCTCCTGGAGGGAATATAAGCAGGCAGTAGGTAGAAAGTAAAAGCAGCAGCTAGAAGAAAGAAGCGGAGAGAAGTCACTAACAGAAAGAAAGAAGAAGCAGCAGTAAGCAGATAGAAGCAGCTAGCAGAAAGAAGCAGCAGGCAGTGGTGGAAGGCAGATCGCAGAGCAGAGAATTGAGAATGTACCTTTAAGTTGCAGATAAGCAGATCACAGTACACGGGACGCATCACTAAGAAGCACCTCAGAGAGACGCACCCTTAGTTCACAGGATGCAGGAACCTTTAAGAAGCAGCAGAACTAAGAAGATACAGATCTCTGAAAGTGTAGTCTCTCTCTCTTAAGCAAAGCCTCTCTCTCTCTCGCTCTCCTCTTAAAGCAAGTAAGCCTCATTTCCTCTATCCTCTATAAACAAGTAAGCAAGGAAGCAGCCCAGAAATAGAAGTAGCTCAGTTTCCAGTCCACCACCCATAAAGACCCGCACAAGTAGTGTCTTTATAAAATGAGGAAATAAGGACACAGAGACATAAATAAAGACAGAAATCACAGAGGGAAGACAATATGAAGACCAAACAAGAAGAAAACCATTTGGAAGCCAGGGAGAAAAGCCTAGAAACAGATCTTTACTTCAAGCCTTGAAAGAAACCTTGCTGGTATCACGATCTCAGACTTTAAGCTTCCACAACTAAGAGACAATAAGTTTTTCTTCTTGGAGCACTTTGTTATGGAAGCACCTAGAAACTGATGTAGATGCGCAATTTTTGTTTTAGAATGACAATACTGCTAAACTAATAAGTAGGAAAGCAAACTCATTTGCACACCTACTCTAAAGCAGAAGCTTTTAATTCAACAGTTGCTAACATTTTATTCAATGCTAGGTTGATAGTGGCAGTTCTAAACTTCATTTCCTTTCCCCAATTCAAGTCTTATTTTGACAAATTTGCTGCACAAACCTATTCAGAGCTGCTATGGTTTGGATGTGGTTTCGTTTGGTGGTCAGTGTGGCAGGGTTAGGAGGTGGAATCCAAGAAGAAAAGTCTAGTGGGAGGGTCCTCAGATAAATGAGGATCTACCCTTGAAAGATGTAAGGTGTTCCTTATGGGACTCTAATAAGCTCTCACAAGAGTATTGTTGTAAAAGCCCAAGCCTGCCCTCTTTGACTACCTGTTTGGCAATATGATTACTGCTCCTAAAAAACTCCCATCATTGCCATTCACCAAGATGTAATGCAACCAAAAGAACTGAGCTGATGCTTGCACCATGCCCTTGAACCTCCAAAACTGTGAGATTAATAAACCTTTGTCTTCATAAGTAGCTTCCCCCAGGTATTTCATTATGATAATGAAAAGATGACTAATTCAAGAAAAAAACAAATAAAATAATTTGTCTTCAACTTTAGAAGAGTTTCCAAACTAAAATGTATTTACAAAACTCTTTGTTTTGACCTGATGGCATAGACTCGTTTCTTTGTGCTTTTTCTATTCAGCATAATCTGAGAAGGATTATGCAAGGAGCAACCAATGCACAACTTCAGAAAGTGAAAGAGGAATATAAACTGACTTGAGATTCCAGGACTGGATGGACAACATAGCAACAGGGCACCTTCACAGTCCTCACCTAAAAGAAGGTACTCCAGGGCCAGCATTTTCAAACTTCAAACAATCAGGAGAAGGTGGCTCAGATAAGCTCCTTCTTACCTCAGAGTGAACAAAAGTTCTGTGGACAACATTAAGTGAGTCCAGCGGTATGGATAAGAATAGTCAATCAGAGGCAGAAAATAGGTCAGTACAGACCACTGCCAAGAAAAGTTTCACTATAACAAGGTCCTTCTGACCTAGGGAAACCCCTGCTTCTCTACCAGGAGAAAGATTTCTTGTCAAGGACTGCAGGTGTCTAGGAAGCACCAGCAAGGGAGGTCCCTCCACAGGAAGTTTCCTGGTCCAGAAAGCCTCTCCATCCCAGGTACTTGAATTCCTCTTGTCCACCTAGAGACACAAGTGACCCATTCTGGAGAAACTCATTGTCCTTCAGAATACAGCAGCAGGTACCAGTAGGAGACCCAAGCCATACCAAATCAACCAAGCAGAACAAAATAGCACCAAGAAGGCTCTGAAAATTAAATTCTCATTGAACCCAAAGACTATAGAAATAGTTCAAGAGTTGCTTACTAAAGCCAAATGTATGCCTGCCTTATAAATAAAAGATTCAGATAAGACTCAGGGACTCTTAATGCTGTAGATACAATGTTCAAGATATTATCAACAGTCACCTATTATGCCAAGAAACAGAAAAATTACAACTGGAATGAGAAGAGAATAGATGCCAATACTGAGACAGATCAGCTATAAGAATTATCTGACACGTGTTTTAACTCAGTCATAATAGAAAATGCCTGAAGAAGCAATTACAAATTCTTTCAAAAGAAATGAAAGAAGTGGGAAACTTCAACAGTGAAATATTTTTAAGGCAAAAAAATGAAATTATAAAATTGATATAATATAATGCAAGGCAGCCACCACCCCCAAAAAAGAATCCTAATTGGGTTCATTATTAAAGTAGAAATGGAAGAGAACAGTCAGTGAACTTGAGGAGAGATCAATATAATCAAGCAAATAAAACATAGACTGAAAAATACAGAGATCTTTAGGGACCTGTTGGACAGTAAAAAGAGATCCAACTTTCCTATAATCATAATTCCAAAAGATGAAAAGAATGGGTCTAAAAGACCATTTAAATAAACTAGTGACTGAAAACTTCTTAAATTTGCCAAAAAGATACAAACTTACAGATCTAAGAAGCTGAGCAAACCAAGAAAAAGAAAGAAAGAAAGAAATCCAGGACAAGGCATATTATAATGACACTTTTGAAAATTAAAGACAAAGAAAATACCTTGAAAGCTGCCAGAGCAAAATGTCACATTGCCTATAGGAGGAAACGAATTTAAAGGACAGTGAGTCTCTCCTGTAAAGTCTGGAAAGAATTGGCACATTTTTCAAGTACCAATATTAAAGAACTGTCAGTGGTATACTCTATATTCAGGGAAGCTTTCCTTCAAGAGAAAAAGAAATAAGGATATGCACAAGACAAGAGCAATTTCCAAATTCTCAGCAATTTTATAATTGAAAAATTAATGCCTTTCTTTGTTTCTCTTCCCGCTTTCAGACTCTGACAAGTAAACTTGGTTTTACACATAAAGATCAAAAAAGATGTGTGATGTATTTTTTTAAATAGAAATTCTACTGAAATTAATCATGCCTCCCATGCAATGACAGATGTGTGTATATTTTTACTATTTGTAGTAACAAACAACTCAGAATATCAGTGGCTCAGAACAACTACCCCTTCTTTCTTTTCATGTTACAGTTGATTGTTGTGGCTAGATGCCAGCATTGCTCAATGGAATACTGATAGGAGAGCCGAAAGCAGATCCATGAAATTATTCTTAAGGATTTTCTTTGGGAAAGAAAGTATCTTTGACACGTGTTCATGTATCCTTCGCTAAGTTAGGACATAGAGTCAAGCTCCATCCATGTCAGTGGGACAAAGTACTATGTCTCTCCCACAAGATGCAAGGAAAATCATGGCAGAGGGTAGGGATGTACAGTCTTTTTATTAGGAAAAAATAAGTAATTAGAACCAACAATAAATTTACCACATTGGAGCAATAGTATAATGTTTTTCTTCCCCAGTGATTATTACTAAATTTTTAATAATATTTTCACTTTTAGAACTCAGTATAAAGTTACTGAACTCCAAAGGACATTTTGTGTAGCATTTGTTAGAAGGTATTCAACTGAAAAGTTGTGACTTCTACCTTCAAAGAAAACAAACAGAAACAAATAAATTTGTGAGCTGCACTCCATAAATATTTTCTGTTAAATAGGGAATACTTCATCTATGATTTATGTGTTTGGCCATGACATTTCTACTATTCTTTGATTTTTACATTGGTCACTTAGAATCTCTGAGCATGTTAGTCATGGACTTTTGTGAAGATTCACACACATAAACACACCAGTATTGGCACCAGTTCTAGCAGCAAAACAAATAAAACTTCCTGGCAATTATATTTGATGTGAATCAATGAATATAGAAAAAGATAAAAGCACAGATGTAAAAAGAATAGAAATCATTCTGCATTTATATTCTATTAAAAAATGTGACAAGTTTCTGTGTTTCCAGTAGGTAATACATTAAAAACCATTCAACTTTGTTCACCTTCTCCAGGAATGTCCTTTGGATCTGTAGAAATTCTCTTCAGTCATTGTTGAGCTAGTATAACATGGGCTACAATCATTGGAATAAATTTTTAAAATACACAAACATTTTCTCAGTGAAGTTAAATGGCTTCCTAAGTCATTAAACACAAGCTAGGTAGAGAACTGAAAATAGAACCTAGATACCCAGGGCCATAATCGCATCACTAAACCACACACTTCTGTCAACAAAAGCCTTAGAATGATTAATAAGCTTATGGGTTAAAATGCACAGGAGAAACTTCCTTTGTAGACCAACAATAGGAGGTATATACTCATTTTATTGTAACATCTTAGTAAACCACAGATAAATATATTAAAATCACATTACACTGGATGAGAAAAAACTTGCAGAAATAAAACAAAACATTTGTTACTTTTACTTCAACAGTTTTTAACAGAACAATCCAAACACTTAAAGTTTTTAGCTTAAAAGCTGATATTGCTGACAACTTTTTATTTGACTTATATAATTAGCCCTAAGACTATGTGGTCTATTTGCTTAGAAAATTTGAGAAGAAAAATTGAGAAGATACAAAATGGCATTGGTAAAGAAATCTCATCCATAGGGGAAAAAATTTTAGAAGCAGTATTAATTACAATGTTTCCTAGTCAAATATTTTTTTTTGCCTAGGAACCAAATAAGAAATAAATTCTACATTTTAGTCCCCACTCCCAGTAAATAATTGGAACATATATTACTGAAACTTGGAGCAATATTTTCTTTGATAACTTGTAATGCATTTTGTTATTTTAAAATTTTCATTTAATTAATAAATCATATTTAATACTAAACAAAAATTATTATATTGCTCTAAGGACAAGTGCTAGTTGATCCATCTCTGTGAATCCAGATGGAATGCATTTAAATCATGTTGAAGGTGTATATAATACACATTAATTCATATAATTGAATGGTGGATACAGGATATTGTAAGAAAGATGACACATGGATTATCAAATTCCTCAACAGTTCAACATAAAAAATTATTCATCTTCTCTTCCACTGTTCTTAAAATAAAGGTGGTTTCCTCCTCTTTTTAAGATAAATCTCATCGAAGATGCAAATTTTCTCCATACCAAATATTCAGTTGATGTATTTTCAATTCTGATCTTATATGTGACATTTCAGCAGCATCTGACAGTGTTTACCATTTCTTCTAAAGTTCCTTTTTCTTTTTTGTTTTCTTTCTTTCTTTCTTTTTTTTTTTTAATTACACATACTCCCTAAACTTTCCTTTTGGTATCTATTATAGTAAGTAAATGTGGGAATTTCTCAAGGTTCAGGTATGGGTATTTTCCTTCTCATTTCATATTTTGTGACTGCATCTCAACTTTGAATATACCTTCAATTTATCACCCATATGAAAATTATTTATAAAAATACATCTCCAGGGGCTTGGGTTGTTATGGCTCAGTGGTGGAGCACTTCCTAGCACATGTGAGGCACTGGGTTCAATCCTTAGCACCTCATAAAAATAAATAAATAAAGATATTGTGTTCATGTACATATAAATTTTTTTAAATGTATCTCCAATCCAGGAATTTTATTAGAGTTTCAAGTCATTATAGTCACCAATGTATTAGAAACCTCTCCTAGTTATTTTTCCTAATCACTGTTATGATATATTTACAACATCACAGTATTCTTGAATACTTGAATTGATATCTATGTATTCTTGAATTGATATCTATGTAAGTATACACATTAATTAGTTAGATTTATTCATTTCACAATGTATATCTGTATAATATATAAATATGTCAAAACACCATATTGCATATAAGAAATAGATATAATTTTATCTATCAATTAAAATAAAATAATAGTTCTAAAATGATTTCAAATTCATCTTGTCCAAATTCAAATGTTGCTGAACTCCCTAATTCTACCTCTTGTCAAATAAATTCTTAATGGTGTCCCATTGCTCTTAAAGTCCAAAGATCCTAGAAAGGCATAGAAAACCTGGTATGACCCAGCTATTCTGCATCCTGAATGTATACATGCCTTTTCCTCAATTCCAGGTCCTGGGATACTTTTTGCTTTTTTACGTTGAAGACACTGGGAACTTTTTCGTTCCTCAAAGACACTTTGTATCTTCCCACCATCCCCCTTAAGTTTTTTTTTTTTTCTTGATAAAGCTTTTTTTTAAAAAAATTTTAATTTGTTCTAATTTGTTGTACATGACAGTAGAATGCATTTATACATTTTGATAAATCATACAAAAATGTAGTGTAATTTTATATGACATTGTTTCAATTGATACTGTTTTAATGTTCACTTTCCTTACTTAATTTTCAATATTTTACTCAAACTCATTAGATCCAATCCCTGTATTATATTTTGGAACCCTGTTCTTCTTCCCTTTTTATTTCTAAGATGGATGATATTTGGTTAATCTTTGTTTCTCCATACTCATTTTTCAGCTTCATAATCATGCAAACTCTATCATGTTTAAAACTCCTCTCTGGAGTCTCTAAGAGATGTTCACTATATGTTATTGTTGAATATGAACAAACTTTATGTAACACAGGTACATAAGGGAGTAATTTCTATTGTCAGGATATATGTGTGTGTATATATATATATATATATATACACATACACATATATATGTGTGTGTATGTTTATAAACATACACACACATAATGTTGAGAGAGTATTTTGAAAATAATTAGGAAACTGTAAGTGATGAAAATAAAGGTGCTTACAAAATATCTTTCCTCAAGAAATGATCAGTGAGACAATTAGATAGGAGCCTGTACATCCTGTGCAGTTTGGATAAAGCCTCTCTCAGAAATTGTTTGAGTTCCAAATACTTCAAAAGATCACAAACAATTACATAAAATTTAGCTACACTTGTATAATTTAGTTACAATAGCCTAAATGAATTTTACAACTCTTATGTAAAGTGCAAAACTTAAGCAATATAAGCTTATAGAATTTTTTAAAATACTAGTAATTAGAAACAGTCAGAAATTTATGTAACTACATAAATATCTTAAAGTAATTTGCATGGAATAATATTTTGCCAAATATCTGATTAGTATCATAACCAATAAAATAGTGATAAATTATCTATATCACTGAAAAAATTGGATACCGAGCTATACAGCTCTTATACAAGTACAGCATCCATGCACAAATGACAGAGTATCTACTGTGATATTTATTTTCCCTTAAAATGAACAGTGAAATACATATGTTTTCATGTCTTCTTTCCATCTTCAGTGCTAACACAGCAAGGGTCCCTTTACTGTGAAATTCTGAGATTGCCTCACAGATGTCACAGTCATGATGAAGGCATCACCTTCTCCTGCTCACCTGGAGGTGACTGATCAATGTTAGTTTCAGTGCAGAAACAGAGAGATATATCGCCTAACACCATGCCATTCTTTGTCATTGGCATCCAAAGCAGTACTATTGTCCCCAGACAATAACATGTTCTAAAATCAGAATATTTATCTTATACACTCTCTTCACATTGATGCCTGCACCCAGTGACAGGGCTTGGCTGGGAACTGATGACACCGTCCATACTCCACACTCTCTTTCTCTCACTATTTTTTTTTTTATTTATTTATTTTTTTTTGTGTGATACATTCACTTTCAGAAGTGCACCAAGAAATTCTGGCTTTTAAAAAAGGCTGTCTGAATAGCACATGCCTCAAATACATGTTTGGGCATAGTATATCCCTCAATACAACTAATAAGGTGAGAGCAAGACAAGAGCATACCCTGAATGTGTATTTTTGGTACTTTCTTTTAGACTAGTGTCAAGCAATAGCTGAAGTGAAGTTATGAGTAAAATGTGGATGGTTTGTTTTTCTGATTTTGTTCACTTTGCTTTAAGCCACTAACAAGTTGACAGTGAAACATTTGCATATGCTGAATACATTTTTATTAGCATACATTTTATTTGTTCTGTTTTTAAGCAGTGGAATGATGGAAACAGAAAAGGGTTTGCCTTCTTTATTACATTTTATGAAGAACAAACAACAAATTTTATATTGAAAGATTATTTGATCATGAAATATGTCGAAGCTCTCTGGTTATTGGTTCTTAAAAACATCACTATTTCATGGTTTTCAGAATTGTATTCAGTCATTTTCATGTTCGTGTCTACAAATTTAAAGTAGAAATAAATGTCTCATGTTAACACAGGTTAATATGACATTTTCATATGCTCAGGCAAAGAGTGCACATTATTGTGTAGAAATGACCTGACTTACTTGCTGGAGTTTCAGAGGTCATTAGGGTTGTATGCATATTTTGACCCCATAGGAAGCATTTGTGAAAATGTGTCATTTGACATTATTTCTATTATGCTCAACTCTTAACCTTCCCTATAGGAAATGTATATAATAACTTTTCTTCAAAATCATGAACCTATAGGATCTAAATGGGAAGCAATCTAAGAAATCATCTACCTTGCATGGTGATCAAGCACAGGCTCCCAGAATACTGCCTCTCTCACTTCCTAACTCCTAAGTAAAGTTCTTCACCCACTTATTGTGCCATTTGCAAAATCATGACAGAAATAATATCCATCTCTATAAATTTGTTTTAAAGGGTGGAGAAGTGTACTAATATGAAATACATAGGTAACATCTAATATAGTAAAGTGCTCCCTGTTACTTTTCCTTCTGTTTATCCTAGACCTTCATTATGTACATGAGGGAAACGTCGCTAGCATAAGTCATATCAAGATGATATAATGGCCATATGTGCTGGAGCATGCCAGTAATACCAGTGGCTAAGGAGGCTGAGACGGGAGGATTGCAAGTTCAAAGACAGCTTTAGTAACTTAGCAAGGCCCTAAGCAACTCAGTGAGAGCCTGTCTCTAAACAAAATACAAAATAGAGTTGGAGATGTGACTAAGTGATCGAGTGCCCCTGAATTCAATCCCTAGTACCTCCCCCCGGAAAAAGATACTATTCCTGAAATGAAGTGGTCTTGGTTCTACTTTCTTCATAGATTCCTGTGCCCCTCCTTTCCTTCTTTAGATATTCCTTGGTAATAGACTGGCAAAGAGGTATTTGCTCAGTACTTTGATGTTATTGCTGCTAGGGAATCATTTAGCACTTCCTGCTATAATATAAAGAGAAAATGTGTCACCTAGGTCCTATATCCCTGCCTTAAGGATTCAGTTCAATGTTTTGTCATTCCAAAACTAAAATAGGGAAGTATCACTGAGCTATTAAATTTTACTTTAAATATACTGCGAATTCAAATTTTAAGGCATTCTTCTTAAGACTTAAATCATAAGGTTGGTGAGCCTGAATTCTCTGTTTAGTCCTATTGCCTCCAGTTCTTTTCTTCATATGATACATGATTAATGGAATAAATAACTTCAAACTAGAAAGTTAAATCAAGTCAGATTAAAAGTTATTTTTGTAGTATAAATGCTCACTTATAATTTTGACAGAACAGTTAATAATAGTGAATTTTATGAATCTCCTTAAATGTTCCTAACAGTTTTGCTTTTAACTTCTCTTGGAGTAAATTATTCCATTTCCTCATTAACTGAATCATTAAGAAATTTTAAGTGAAATGTGACATGAATTTCCTATTTTGAAAATGAGTCCTTTTCTACTTACTGACATTTCCTCTTACTTCTTTATGATTACTATTTCTAGGTAGATATTACACAGTTAACTGCATTATCATCTGTTTGTGGCCATATGCTCATTACATTTTAATATTTCATTTGCTTAGAAAATATTCTGTGCTCATGACCTTTGTTTAATAAGATTCTTAAAACTCAAGGATATTTTTAGCTTTTTTTTAAAGCTGGCATCTATTTTAGTTTATTACTCGTTATTTTGTGAAAATAACAAGATAGGAAAAAGATGCTATCACAGGCAATTACAATAGAAATGAGAAAACTGAGATTGTTTGGTCCAGGTTTTGGAGTAGAACATTGGGTTTAATTTTCAGAGGTTATACCTTATCAAGAGATGTCCTTCTGGTTCTTTGGAAAGAAGTCGATGAGAATGTTCAAATTTCCATGCCTCTAGTGTCCCAATATTAGTTCTCCTTATGCTGATTGAAAGATCACTAATCAACATTTCCATGTTCAACAGGTTTCCCAAGCTAATAGAAATTTGTGAATTCATTAAAAAAAACCACATAATTCCATGTGCATTCAACAATCTGTGGCCACCTCAGGAAAGGAATGAATTTCCAGGGCAATTGTCATATCAAATTCTAGTAGTACTCTGATGATATCATAGTTCAAAGTAAATGTTACCTTGTGAGGCAACAGCTAAACTGGCACACATCCTCCTGTAAAAATAATTAATGATATATAATCGTATGCTCTTCATTTAAAGTATCTACTGGCGAAATTATTTGTATGCCAATGGGTCAAATTAGAAGAATTACCACATTACTATGTTATATAGAATATCCATTAAAATAAGATCTTGTTTTGCAATATCAAATGCCTATTTTGGTACCTTAAATATGTCAATGTTATGTCATGACAGTCAATAATTGCTCTGAATACAAGAAACAAGCTACCTCCTTGATTCTCAGAAAATGTTCTGAGTAAAGGAGGCTCTAGAGTACAAGCTCAACAGGTCCTTGGGAAACAATCTGGATACAACATTCAGGAACACTGTATCTGAGAGCATTCTGCTTTAGCTTTTGTTTCTGACTCTGATATGAATAAAGAAAATGAGAAGTATAGATAGATGTTTCAGTTCTCTCCCTCACCGCTTCTAAATGTAATGAATTTTTTTTCTTTCATTCTTCACTATGTTTTACTTAAGGATTATTTTGTTAACAAATTTTGAAACTTTTGTTAAAGTTAAAAGAATGTTTAAATTTAACATGGATTTATCTCATCATAGAGATTATCTACTTACATTGAGGTTCCAAGTGAAAAGAGGATCAAGTATCCAAGTGTGTTCCACTATCAATCTTTGAAAGTTACAGGCAGAAGACAAAGGTAACTCATTCATAGAAAATGTGTGTGTGCACATGTTTGTATATTTTGTAGGTGTGAATTAAGGATGTTGGTGGATGCTTTGTTTTGTTCTGACAGCATAAAATAAAAGGCATAAATTGAGATGAGAGACTCATATCAAATAAAAAGTAAGTTGTTATGTTTAAATACATGTTCAGCAAAAAACATTAAATACCAGGAAAATAATAGATAATTTATTATCTTTTGAATATCAATTCCCCAAAACAAAAAAAATATAGAAAAGGAGAAAAAATGGAGTTAATAAGGCACTATAAATGTTTGCTAAAAACAAATCAAAACATTCAAATAAAAATATTAAGGAGGCACATGGAGGTAAATTCCCCCAGAAAAAAACAAAGGTCAACCACTCACTGTAACAAGGTTAATAAAAAGCATATCTTAAAATTTAAACTACTGCATGAAATACCTATTAAGGTGAGTGTGTTGGTATCAGGTGAATATGTATAATTTTTAATTGTAGTAACAGAGGATCAAGTTTCTACTATTTGGGGTTAAGTAGCAACATTTAATCTGATTAAAAGTTAACCTGATCAGTGATCTGTACTGCAAGTATGGGCTTAATATTCCTCTGGGTTTCATTAAGGCATGGCTGATATGAGTTAAGGGAATTAAAGTAGAGTTCTTCAGAAAGAAAAACTCAGATTACTAAAAATAGAGAATAGTTTGTATAATATATTAATAAGAGGCAATAACAAGAAAGAGAACTTCAAAGTCAAAGGATGCTTTCAACTGCTGAATTTAAGATACATGAATAAAAGTTGCTGCATACTTGCTTTTTTAAAATAAATTTTAAGATACATAAAAACTTTACGAGTGTTTTTCTTAAATATATATCACCATTTTTGGTGGAAGACAAACTTGTTTTTAGTATTGAATGCTACCACTATTTGTAAGCAGCAGATTATAATCATTACCTTTTATTTTACCACACCATTTTACATACATCTATTCAGTTAGTACATTATTAATACCAAAAAGTTCTGCCCAATGTATATGCCTTGAAAACCTTGCTTTTCAGACTTGCCTGACTATTGCATAAACTGGCTAGAACTCAGAATTTACCCTTGGCTCTCCGTCCACCCCAATCAACCATTCACATGAATGCAGCCACAAAAGACATGTTCCAGGACCTCAGCAGAAGACTGGATCTTTTCTGGGATGCTTTAAATCACAGCCAGCCTTAAAAGCCAATATATGATTTTCTGATTCTGTCAGTCTTCTCTCCTGGAACATTTGTTTCATTTTGTCTCCCTATTTGTTAACTAATTAATTTATTAATTAAGTCAATATTAATATCCATGCATTAGCATGCTATAATAATGGCTAATCATAAAAGACAGAGACCCTGATTTAGTTACCTGTCTACAACACCATCTACACACAAAGAGTAATTAGATGTTAGAGGGTGACAAGAGGTGCAATTTTCAACTGGGTGGTCAGTAAAGGGCCCTGAAGAGTTCACCTGAATAAAGTAATCATGAAAGTGATGCGCAAATTGGGTGGCCAATTCTCCAGGATAAAGGAGAAACAAGTGAAAATGCACTTAAAAGAAGCACCTCTGAGATTTTTCCTGACCCCATCCATTCCCCATCCACAAACTGAGTAAACTTGCTCTTCCTCATTTAGCCAACTTAGTAAGTGACAACCATCTGTAACATGATGGTATTAGGACTACATGTATTACTGGGTTGTTTTGAATATAAAATAACTTTATATGTAATATTACTTAACAAAATGAATTGTAGGTAGTAAGTGCTTAGTAGACAATAGCTGCATTTGTTATTATTACTGCATTTTTCAATTTCAATTTCTTTGTAGCCTTTTTGTTTTGGTATTTTGTTTTGGTGAACTTTCCAAATGGTTGAAGTCAGTTGTTCATGAACCTCTGCTTGAATATACATGGTGTTTCCTAGTATCATTACTTTTATTTTTGCTCTCTCATTTCAGACTCACTTGCTGTACTTAGTGATTATGCCTTAACAATTATAAAATTATAATACATGTATTTATACATTTCAGAACAAACATCTTTTAGATTTCTTTGTTGTTCAGTTATATATATATACATATATATATACACACACACACATATATATATGTATTTTTAACTGTCAATGAACCTTTATTTTATTTATTTATTTACATGAGGTGTTGAGAATTGAACCTAGTGTCTCATACATGCTAGGCAAGTGCTCTATCACCAAAGCAAAACTCCAGCCCTGTTGTCCAGTTTAAAGTCAATTTTGGTAGGTTTGGAACACAAAAAATATCTCATAAATCCCTATTTGTAGAAAAAGTTAAGAAAAATATCAATTTAACATTGATTCTTGTTTCATTGTTTCAAAACATCAAGTTGCAACATTCCTTTATGTGTTACAGAATGTCTCATGAGATTTTTCTTTCATTAATATGTATCAATATCTTCTTTTATTTTTAATATGTTTTCTTTATGGCATTTTCATTTTATGTTAAAAGAGTTCTATGTTTAACTTTTTTTATTATTAAATTAGTCTACTTATCCCACTCAATAGTATTTCTTTTAATCAACTTTTTTCTAACATTCATTTTATCATAAAAATAGATTCAATTTTTAAACTATTAGTATACTTCCTTAATATCTTCTTTCTCTTAAAGGTAAAATTTATATTTATCTGAAGCATAAAGAAAAATGAATAATTTTATAATATTTATTAAATCTTCAGCTTGTGTTTCCAGCCTCATGTGTTTTTTGTCTCTTGCTTCCTAGATTTACTCTGCTGTTTCTGTGTGCTTTTATAACTGTGGGCTGCTCAGTTCACAATAGCCAGATTGTAGAACCAACCTAAATGTCCTTCAATTGATGAATGGATAAAGAAAATGTGGTATATATATACAATGGAATATTACTCAGCCATAAAGAATGATAAAATTATGGCATTTGCAGGCAAATGGATGTAACTGGAGAATATCATGCTAAGTGAGATAAGCCAATCTCAAAAAACCAAAGGAAGAATGATATCGCTAATAAGTGGATGATGACACATAATGGGGGGTGGGAAGGGTTAGTGTTGGGGTTGGAGTTGGGTTTAGGGAGGGGGGCAGGAATGGAGGAAGGAAGGACTGTATAGAGGGTAAAGAGGGGTGTGAGGGGTGGGGGGGAGGGGAAAAATGGCAGAATGAATCAAACAACATTACTCTATGTAAATTTATGATTACACAAATGGTATGCCTTTACACCATGTACAGACAGAGAAACAACATGTATCCCATTTGTTTACAATAAAAAAAAAAAAAGTTGTTCAAGCAGGAGTGATTATCCCTAAGGGACATTTGCCAATATATGGAGATGCTTTCAGTTAGTATAACTTGGTGGTGGTAAGGAAACTGGCAACTAGTGAGTGGAGACTAAAGTTTCTGCTAACTACCTGTCAGGCTGAGGCTCAGACTGTGGGAAACAGATTGAGGATTCTGACAGGTGAAAGAAGGTGTGAGACTTCTCCCTAGTAGACATGCTTTACTTGGAGGCAGTGGTAGCCTCCAACCCCCTGGAATCCTTCCATAGGCCTCACTGAAAGTTACATTCCCTATTTTAGTAAACACTCGCTCTATCATCTTTATTGGTTTCACCCATCCTTCTTCCACATATACATTCTCCCCAGGATCACATGCATTAAGACTTATTCTCATCCCTTGTTGTTGTTGTTGCTGGGTAGAGGAGGATGAAGTTCTGAATGATACAGAAAGAAAAAGCAGAGAGGAATTCAGTAGAAAGAAAGGAATTATCTGCCTGAGAGACATTTCTGTGCGCTGGGAGTGGAATCATGGGTACTTTCAGGTTATTGCCCACTCTATTGTACCTTATTGCATTTATATTCATCTTGAATGTACTTTTCACTATTTCCCCATCACTTCTGTGGTTAGTAGAAATTCCTCAAAAACTAACAAATATTCTACTTTTACCCTCAGTTTTATGGGTTATTGCAAGTCTTTGTCATTGTAGGAAGAAATGATCTTATTCCTTTATCAAAATATCTTCCATTAGTGTTTCTTCTAAATTCATCCCTATATCCTTTGTTAGAAGAACTTCAGGATCATCTCTCTGTATAAAGAGGATCCAATTTTGACAATTAGGTTCCTTACTTTTTATAGGTTGCCAAAATAAACTGAATTATTTCTATAACTAGGAAAGACAGTAAGGGGATCAATAAGATTTAAGTTCATGCCCATATATCCTTGATATCATAGATATACTTTGTGCTTCTTGTTTAAAAATATGCCCCGTAAAAGTGATATACTGAGTTGAAACTGTCATATTGCCAATCTTCAAATCATGAAAGTTTTGCATGGTGTATTTACTCCTTTTGCAAACTCCAGGTATATCATTCACATTATTTAATGCATTGTGCAAATGTATATTTTAAAGAAGGTCTTTAAGTATATCATATAGCATTCCAGAATTACAGAGAAAAATCAGGCAGGGAAGAAGCTGAGGAAGAGTGGGAGCAGGCAGCTGAATTTTAAACAGAAAGCCCAGGAAGTTCTCACGGAGAAACCAACCTGAACAAATAATGGAAGGACACTGAGGTAAAGGAGCTGAGCGGTAAAAGAAAGATAGTACAAATCTCAGCTCACACAATCATCTGTTTGTAATCTTGTCATACTCAAAAAACACATGATTCATTTTCATGAGCTAATTGACCTCTAAGTGTTAGACCAATTTTACCAAAGGGCAAATTGAGAACGTGACAGTGGGAATGCCTGAATCTAAGGCTCTTGACTGCTTTGTATTCCATTGTATGTTCCACTGTGAGCAGACATTTTTATTTTCAATTATTGGCAAAGACACACCTGTACATTAACACCAAGCAATAAATCAATAGAAATGTGTGTGTTTAAGAAGCATATAAAAAGTAAATAATGGTAAGATATTGTGAAATATATGATGTATATAAACTCATCATATTTATTTATAAAAAATCAGTTCTTTCAAACTGTGTATATTAACATAAACCTAACCACCATAATGTCATCTTCTAAACTTTCAAAGGTACTCCTTTACTTTAAAATCAGCTTTGAATTTTTAGCAAATTGTATCTTTTTTTCTTAAGTGAGCTATTTCTGCTTCCCTTGTCATCCCCAATAGTTTCCTAAAATTTCTACTTTATCGTGGTCTAGGAAACAACCAACAGAAGGAGGGCCAATAGCTTGAAATGCAGTTAGGAATGTTGTTAGAAGAAATTGAAATCTAAATGCAATTTAGAGAGGTTTCTTCACACCATTCTCTCTCTCTCTCTCTCTCTCTCTCTCTCTCTCTCTCTCTCTCTCTCTCTCTCTCTCTCTCTCTCTCTCTCTCTCTCTTTCTCAATTTTCAGCTCAAGTAATTTCTGACACAATATTATTTATTTACCTAGACGTGTAATTAAAAAGGTTAACTGTAAACCATATCTCCTTCCCAAACAAACCAAACTGAATCATTCATGGATGCTTTAATTTCTGCTCAATTACTAGAACAAACTTTTTAAAACATTACCATGAAGCCAGTCTCTGTGAAAAGAAATGCAGTGACTTTTGATTTTTATCATATCTTATGAAAATTAATTTGTGGTCAAAGTCCACAATTCATCAGCTTCACCTCACATCACCTGTTGCCATATTCCTTCACCTGAACTTTACATGCTACCAATTTCATTCCCCGTATTCTGAAATGTGACACAGTGATTCTCACTGTTGAAGGAATGAATAGTACTAGTCCTTACAGATTATATTTGCTGGTATGGTCATTTCTTTAGTCTCTGTACCTCACCATGTAGTGTTTGATTAATTTCATTTTCTTCATCACTTCTTTTATGTGAACATGATGTTTCTGTACACATTTTTATTTCACATGCTTGTGCTTTAGCACCTGCAAACCCTCTATTTCTATGGCTTACTCTCTCTTAAATGCCAATGCTAAATCTGGGATATAATATTTAGGGTAGCATTCATATTAGTGTAATATATAATGTTAATGATTTGAGATGTGAATTATATAATACTCCAAAGAGTAATTCCTCAGTACATAATTTCCTAGTAAAGATGTTGTTATATTGATTATATTTTTTCAGCCCCTTCTTGGGGGACATTTCTAGAGCAGTACAGCACAGTTTGACTGATCAATATAACAATGCAATAATCCAGAAGTTAAAATATCTTTTATAAAAAAATTCCTCTGTTTATGAACAACAACTCGAATGGCTACAGGAACAAAATATGTATGTACCCAAAAAATAAGTTTCAATGGATAACAGCCCATTTAAATACTTATTAAATAATAGAAGAGGCATCCAAAGATGTGACCTTTTAAATTTAATAGGTTTGCCAGAGATGCAACTATATTAAATAAAGAGACAATTTGTTGGCAGGAAATTGATATCTGATTGAAATTCAAGTTATCACACTTATTCAACAAAGACCTACTATTTCCCCAAGGACTACTCTTCCACTGTTTGTGAAACTGTGAAAATAGGTTTCAAATTCATTGTCAGTTCTTGTAGGATAGTGTTTGCAGAACCTCACACATAGCTCTTTTTAATGTACTATATAGTTTCTGAAAAACAGTACTAAACTTAGAAACTTAGTATTTCTTCAGTTTTCATTTTAATGACTAGAAAATTTTGTCTCTTAGAAAACTCTGGGTACTGATATATGGATGCACAAAAAATTCAAGGTCATGTAAGTAACTAAGTTTTATGTTATGGTTCCTTTTAAGTTATGTGTGAGGTCCTACTGAAATCTGAATTTTTAAGAGAACGCTTTTGATACCCTATTCTGAAAGTTATTCAGTCATATCATGTCACAATGGTCATTGTTTATTGTCCTACATCTAACATCTTTTCTAAGTTGTCTAGAGTGTCGAAAAGTAATAACTAACTAGTAAGCAATTAGGGAAATTAATCAGTATAAATACATCCTAAGGAGACTTATTAAATATGTAACCCCTAAACTATACACAATTGCATTGTCTTTTGGCAAAGAACTTTGACATCGCATTGATCCAATTCTAGATCATTCTTAAAGATCTGTTGAAAAGTACTTGACAATGAGGCACTTCACTTTCTGTCCCAATGTTTACATTTTCATCTAAAGAATCTTAAGCAATTGTTTTTAAAAACTCTATTATCAAACTTGTAATAGTCTAACTGGTATTATAGTTCTCCTAAACTGGTATGTCTCTACCAGTAAATTGTGGATAACTTGGAAGCCATTAATTCCTTTGGTTTCATTAGCCAAAATATGCTTTTATACTGCATGCATGTGCAAATATGTAGCAACTAATTCTACCATTATGTACAATTATAATGCACCAATAAAAAAATATGGAGGAAAAAAAGACCCAGTCCTCAGTGTGAGTTATCTGAGCTGAAATAGGAGGTTTGATCACACTTGAGAGTTTTTATCAATAGTTCTATTAATTTATGTGTGTATAATCATATTTTTGCCAGATACCTATTTAATACCTGGGTATATACTGATGAGAAAGCTTGTGTAAGTAAATATAATGATGAGGGAAAGTAAAGAAAGAAGGAGTGAGGAAAGGATAGAAATCATTTTCATAGTGAAACTGAACACAGAAACTTGATTACATTAACATCAGAATCTACCCAGCTAAGCTAATCAGTCATGGAAAATTGCGAACGTTTAAAAGTCAATAATGAAATAAAGCCCAAGCTGTTGGTCTGCGTGTATGAGCCTTTAAAACTATGCTTCTGGGTGAAAGGAAAGGAAGATTTAATAAAGCTCTAAAGTCCTGATGGTATAGTTTTATATTCTATTGTATAAAGAAACTAAAATAAATAAGGTTAAGACTTCCATTGCCCATGTATACAGCAGGTAGAGACTGAGATGATAGCATATTCAAGGTGCAACATTTCAAACTGTAGTGTATATATTTCACTGTGTATTCCTCAAGACACTAGAGCATGCAGAGTACAGTTTTTAATCTAAGTATATAATGTTCAATACTCCAGTCACCACGATGCAATATGTGGCTTGATATATCAGTAGTTGCAGCTTGATATGCCAATAAAAACAGTGGTGCTTCAGACATCATTGTACACAGTGAACACAGTTTAGAGCTCAAGTACATATAATTTGTGTAGTTTTTTATACCAAAATTTATAGATAATTCAGAGTTTTCATTTTCTTTTATCCAGAAAAATATACCTGCATTCACTAGTGAATACAGCTTCATATACTTGGGTAAGATCAGAAGGTTTCCAGTTGGAAAAATCGAGACAAAAGGGAAATTTCATAAATAGAAGGCTTATACTATGTGTTAATCTGACTTCCTTAGAAAAATAGAACCATTAGGAAAAAGATGTAGACATAAATATATATATATATATATATATATATATATATAGGCCTTATGTATGAAGAGATTGCTTATAAGAATGAACTCATGGGGTTACAGAGGCTGAGAAGCCCAATGACCTGCAGTTAACAAGCTGGAGAACCTGGAGATCTGATGGTGTAAGCTCTAGTTCAAGTCTGAGTACAATGCAGGAAAAGGCTATCACATAGTTTTGCCAATCTTCGTTTAATAAAGGAATTAAGTTCTAATGTTCTACAGTACGGTTGGGTGACTATAGTTCACAAATTTTATATATATATGAAGAACTAGACAAGAAGAGTTTAAATCTTCCCAATACAAAAGATAACAAACGTTTGAGATAGAATACTAATTACCCCAATATTATTATTTTACATTACACATGTATACCAAATTATTGCTCTGCACTCCATAAATACATGCAATTATTGTGTTGATTAAAACATACAGGAAAAACAACAGGAACTTATTTTCACAGTTGTAAAGGCTAAAATTGCAAATCCACAGTGTTGGCAATGCAATGCTCTCTGGAATCCTTCCCTCCTCCTTCCTAGCTTCTGGTGCTTTGCCAGAAATCTTTGCTGTTCCTTGTCTCACAGATGCAAGACTCCAATGTCTGCCTTTCCTTAGTGTTCCCCTTGTGTGTCTCTTCACATAGCTGTCTCCCTCTAATGACACCAGTCACATGGGATTAAGGGTGCACTCTAAGCTAGTGTGCCGTCATCTTCCCTATGGCCTCTACAATGACTCCATTTCCAAATAAAGTCATGTTCTAGGGTGCTGGGGGTTTCAAACTTCAACATGTATCTTTTTTGGGAGACACCATTCAATCCTTAGCACATGTGTTCTCTTTTTCCACCCTGTCTGATCCTATGATTTAATTTTGATTATCACTATTTCACAGATATAAAGAAGATCTAAGTCAAAGAAGTTTAAGGAACTCCAACTTGTAATTGGAAGAGTTGACATTCGAACTGCATCTTTCTAATCACAAAGCCAATGAGGAAATTCTCATGAAAAACAGCTAACTAAATGCAAGACACAGTCAGATCACTGCCACTAAATATAGGGGAAGCCAAAGGGTATTTAATTACTTCTCACTGGAGAGATCATGAAAGGTATAATATAGGTTATTACAGTTCAGTTCAACCTTCGTGGGTGGATTGGGATTTATCAAGAAGAAATATATAAAGGCTGGGAGGGCTTTTAAAAAGTATCAAAAGATTATAGTATTTAAACCAATTTTCCTCAATAACAAGTCTCAGAAAACTTCGATCTCATTTAAGCAGAAAAGGAAGTGTATTGGCCCATATAAAAATGTTCAGAAATAGGTTCAAAGTTAGCTTAACTCAATGACTTCATGTCCATCTATTAACATGAATTTGCCTTAGCTGTACCCTCTTCCTACCAGCTTTTGTCTTGGGCTTCCCTTGGAGTACCAAAACAGGTTTAGACTTTTCTCTTTACACTGTAATCTTCAAAGAATGAGGTAATATTCTTTCCTTGTATTACAAGAAATAGTCCCAAGATTCTTATTCATTCCATACATGTCTACACTTGAGCCAATAACGATATGCTCTAAGTGAAAGAATATATGCAAAGAATTTAGAAAAGTACATGGAGTACATTTAATATTATATAAGTGCTATTTTTATTAATATGTGCCCGTTGTATACCTTTATCATTATGCCAATATTTTATGTAGAGTTTTCATTACTTCAGTGTTTCCCTCTCAAGCCTGAGATTCAAGTAGTGAACTAATAATATATTTTTAATCATCTTGTACCCTTAATGACTGTCATGTTGTGTAGCATATGTTCAAAGTTAAAAAAAGCAAAAATAAATGCAAATTTTATTTTAAATATAAGACTAAGACATTTGCATGACAACTGGGAATAGAATAAATTCACTATTATATTCACCCTTTTAATTACATAATACTCTTTTAGTATTAAATTGGGAGAACAAAAATACTATACAGAAAATATTGCTTTCAATTGCTCATTAACTCCACAGAACTCCAGGAACTCTTAGTAGTAGTGAAAGTATAGTTTCTCTATTCTAAGAGCTTTAGAGATTAATTAGAAATTATCAGGCATTTGGTGTTTGATTCAACAAATATTTATCAATCTTCAGTTATATAAAGAACAAGATTAGGAGAAAAAGACTTGAATCAGCCACGATCCTGAACATATAGTGGTAAGAGGGATCACAAGTTAAACATGTCATGAGTACCATTTCATACAATTCTATTAAGCTTCCAGAGATGCAGAATAATATAGTTTTAGATGTATTATCAAAAATATAATATTCCAGGGCTGGGGATATAGCTCAGTTGGTAGAGTGCTTGCCTTGCAAGCACAAGGCCCTGGGTTCAATCCCCAGCGCCGCAAAAAAAAAAAAAAAAAAAAAAAAAAAAAAAAAAAAAAAAAAAAAAAAATATATATATATATATATATATATATATATATATATATATACACACACACAATATTCCAGGTAACATGCTTCATCAAAATGATTATATTTGATCTTTTGTTACCTGAAATGAATATGACTGGCTACTATTCAATTTCTTCTCCCTGAGAAAAGTTTTTTTATAATTTCAAGTGCAATTTTCCTGGTTTTCTGTTAGTTCTCATTCACAAAAAAACTTCCCACCAAGTTCTTAGAACAAACAAACATAAAAAAGAGGACTATATTTTGAACAGATATGATATGTAATCAGACACTTAATAGTCACTAATCCTTCAAACCATCCTACTTAACACGAGATACTATTTTTGTCATTATCTCATGATATTTCTTGCTTCATTATGGAAATGTCTCGTATGGAGTTTTCACTGATTGATTCCCTTCTCTCTTTATCCAAATAACAGATCTTCTTTGTAACATGCATTTTAACATTGATTTTCTAAATATTCATGAGCATACAAATTATTCAATAGAGATCTCTTTTTTCTCAGAGATTGCATGCTTCAAAAGGCAGCATTTAGGAGAAAATTCCTGTTGAACCTTCAGTTTAGGCCTGACAGTTCTCCTTTGAAACAGTAGGATTGAGTTTTGAATACTCATTATGATCTCTGATATATATACATATAAAATAGCTAAATGCAGATGTCACCTCGACATGAATTCAGAACTGGAAAATATATTGGTGCTTTGGTCTTGATTTTGCTTTTGCATCTAGAGAATACAAATCCATCATGATTTTAGTGGAGAAAATTCAGCAGGCAAGAGTGAACCAATGGGTCTGGCAACCTCTGGCACTCATTCACACTGAGTGACTATACTATTCCAAAAGTTATGCTGCTCCCTTTGAAGATCAAGTTCAAATGTAGAAAAAATCATCATTCCTTAGTTCCTTTACAACTGAACTCACAAAATGATCTTTTGAAATGTTTTTAAATTCTTAAAAAATGAATTTTAAAAGGCATTAAAAAGTTTGCAAAGACAGAATTCATTATCTCTTTATCACAGTTGGCTCATTTCATATCCTTCATTGAAAATAGCAGCTATTTTTTTTCTTTGTCACATCAATGGAGTGTCATTTCTATGATAATACACCTGACTTTCTTGCATCAAAATGCTGAGTCCTGCTCTTATACTCCATGAAGGGAGCATCTTCTCTTAAGCAACAGGAGCATTTTAAAACCAAATCCAGAGCATCTGGTTCCAACCTTCAATGCTACTTTGCCACCTTTTGAAGCTCCTTAGAAATTCTGATTTATCGTCTAAAGAACAGTTTTCTTTTCAAGAAATTGATTGAAATGTTAATTGTGTAATGTGAGAGATCCTCTTCTGGGTGAAATAAGCCAGGTGCAGAAAGACAAATGCTGCATGATCTTACTTATAGGTGGAGAGTAAAAAGGTTGACTCCAGAGAATGGTGATTGCCTGGGGATGGAAGTGGGGAACGATGAGGAGACATTGGTAAAAGGACACAAGTTTTCAGTTAAATAGGAGAAATAAGTTCTAGAGAGCTAGCATATGGCTGTAGTTTTAGCAATGCCATTAATCTTCAAAATTGCCAAAGAGCTAATTTTAAGTGTTTTTACTACACACACAGAAAGATATGTAAAGCAATGTATATGTCAATTACTTTAATTTAGCCTCTTCACATTGTATACATATTTTAAAACATGTTATACATGCTAAATTTTAGTTTTTGTCAATTAAAAATAAATTTAAAAAGGAAAATGATATATGACTAGAAATTCTTATTTATGTGGTAGGAAGATTTTCTATACCTAATTGAAAATGTTAACTGATTAAGTAGGAGTTGAGTAGGAAGTGGTGTTTGTTAGTTTTCTGTTGCTCTAAAGCATACCCAAGACAAATAAACTTAGAAGGAGGAAAAGAGTTTTGACTTTTGGTTTCAGATGTGCTGTGGGTTGGTTGTGATATACATCATGGTTACAGAACTTGGGGGAGAGATTTGTTCATCTCATGGAGACCAGGAAGACAAAGCAAGAGAAGGCAGCACTGGGGTCCCCATATCTTCTTTAAGGACACATTCCCTAGAAACTGTCTTCTTTCCACTGGATCTCACCTCCTAAAGTTTCCAGCACTGCCTGATAAAACCACAGGTTGAGGGGTTGGGAACCAAACCTTTAACACATGGCCCTCTGGGAGATATTCAAGACCCAAACTACCACAGAATGTTAATAGTAAAAGGTGCCAGGAGGAAAGTCAATGTAATTAAAGATATTTTCATTTATAAACAGTCTAAAAGCAGAGTTCAAAACATTTTATAAGCAATAGGAAACTTCATCCAAAACATTCTCAGATATATGGAGATTTCATACCAAACTGTCTTCACTAATTCTAAATATACTTTAAAATATTGTAACACCTTTCCCTTTGTAGTATACTTCCTTTCAGAAGTGCAGAGGTAGAAAGAACCTTCTAAACATTCCTTATTTGGTATCTTTTCTGGAATCATACCTATGACCTTTATGCGGCAAGGATGATGTATATAACTTCAGGCTTTGGGAAAGAATTCATTCTATAACTACAGGTCTATTTTCATGGTTTCTCTAGCTCCCCTTTACAAACTGCAAGCAGGACCTAAGAACTAAGTAAATCCAAGAATATAACTTTATTATAAATGGGTGGTAGAAATAAGTCATTCAGTCCTTAAAACCAAAATCTTGTAGAAGAAAATAGAGCAATAAATATGAAAGACGACATAATACACACCACTTAGAAAGTTTCACATTTGACCACATTTGTGTTATGTTTGTGGTATATTTTAAATTTCTTTCAGTGAAGTGATAATAGAACAGAATAGCAACATTTTTGTAAGAATGACCCAAGGAGGTCAATAGCTGGGATGTTGGCAAGAATAATCTCATTCACTAGCACTTGGAGATGAAGTGACAGATGGAAAGGGGGATAGATGTCTATGAGAGGAGTACTTCTCAAAAGTCAGTCTCACTCTGACAGGTCTATCCTCACCCAAAGACCTTTCAGTGTGAGCATGAATTTTTTCCCACTCCTGGCCTCTCAATTTTTAATCTCCTTTCCTCAAATGACTTTGTCTTTACCCCTGTCTCAGCCTCTCACTCCCATGTTCACATCTTAAACCTTATCCTTTTGAATTATTACAATTTCTCCTGTATTAGTTTTCTACTGCCACCTCAACAAATTGCACATGTGCATTACCTCACAGTTCTGGAAGGCAGAAAAGAAATTCACTGCGTGTAGATCAATATATCAGCACGGTTCCATTCCCCATGGTAGCTCTAAGGGAGAATCTGTTCCTTGAATTTCCAAAATTCTAGACATTACCTGCTTTCCTTTGCTTATAGACTTCTATGTCCAACTTCAAAGTCAATAAGAATAGGTGAAGTCTTTCCTGTGACACTTTTGCCTCCTACTTGCCCTTACAAGGATCCTTGTGACTACACTGTGGTTGCCCAGGTAAGCCAGAATTAGCCTCTCTCTCACAAAGTAGCTCATTAGCCATTTCTTTCCACCTGTAACCTTGATTCTACTTTGCCATGTGAGATGTCATATTCATAGGTTTTAAAGATTAGGACATAGCGGGACATAGCAGCACACTTCCATAATCCCAGTGATTTGGAAGACTGACACAAGAGAATCATAAGTTTGAGACCAGCCTCAGCAACTTAGTGAGGGCCTAACCAACTTAGCAAGAGCCTGTCTCAAATTAAAAAATTGAAAAAGGCTCAGGTCATGGCTCTAGTTTAATTCCCAGTAACCAAAAAAAAAAAAAGAAAAAAAAAAGAAAAGAAAGAAAGAAAGAAAAATTTATCATTGACGACTTTGTGGGCTCTTCTCTACCTACCACAACTGTATATTCTCAACTGCATGCCACCACTCCTTTTATCCCATCTCACCCATTCTAGTATCTCAATTCCAGTGATATTTTTGTCTACTGGAACCACGAATTAATGTTGGGAAGTTTTCATTATCTCACATTGCCCTCAAGTCTTTATGCTCCTAAAACCTGAAATCTAGCTCTCCTAATAAGTACCCTAAATCCCTTATCTATACTCCCTTTAATTGTAAACCTTTGGCAAAATACTAAATCTGATTATATCTCTCTTCTTAATCTTTATCTGCTTGAGTACAGCTGAAAGTAACAAGTAAAAATTCTCAGTTATTTTCACTTTAAACTCATGACTGATACCTACATTTTCCTGTATATTTACTATACCATTATCCCAGGTGATTAGTTTGTATCTTTTCTTATCTCTTTGAATATTCAATATTTTCTCTACATCTTTCCTTTCAATCTTCTCTCCTTCTTCACTAGGAAATTGAATACAACTCTCCCCATGAGTATTGTCTTCCTTTCTATTGCCATAGGGACACTGTGCTTCTGTCATCAACAGATCATCTCTGCATATCTGTCTTACTCAAGGACTTTTTATTCCACTAATCTTCTCCTTCCACTCTATAAAAATTTGCCTTTTTAATTGAATCTTTTCCATCAATATACAGATATACTGCTGTTAGTCCAATCTTAAAATAAAAACACCTATCTTATTCATACTTCTATTATTTAATATTCCAGTTCTGTCTCTTAACCAGAAAAAAATGCCTTTCAAAATGTCTCAAATATGTCCTTTACTCTCTTAAATTCACTCAGAATGGATTTTTGTTGCTATTACAACACAAAGTTGTTATTTTTAATGTCATATATGACTTATAGTCTTTTGCCAATATTTATTTTAATTTGTCCATCAGTAGTCTGAATCTTTAATCATTCTATCCTGTACAACTTTCACTTCCAGAAAATCACAATTCTAATTTCTTATGGATTCACAGTTGGCTATTTCTTAATCTTTTCTTTGAGGTACCTCCTTAAATTTCTAACATGGAACACGTGGAACAATTTAAAACCTAGTCCTTGAAACTTTTCTGAAATTACTCCCATGAGTAGCGATCTTCTTCACTCATTCTCTTGATTTATATGCAATTTATGTGTTGAAAAAGTCACAAATTTCTATCTTCCTGGATATTTCCTCTGAACTCCTAGATGACTGTTTCCAGTATCTCTCTTGGCAACTCTTCCTCTGAGGCCTAATAGGCATCTCAAATTGAACATGTCCAAAAATAGAAGTACTCATTTTCTTCTCAAATCCAACACAAGTTACAGATTTTCTCATCTCAATTAAGGTAAATTCTATTCTGTAGCTGCTCAAGTAAAAAACCTCGGGGTCCTCTTTCACATTGTGTCTTTAATTTGTCAGTTAATATCTTTGGTTCTACTTATAAAATAAAAACAAATTCTAAACAATTCATACCATGTTAATCACCCAAATCCATTTGGATTACTGCTATAACTGCCTCTTTATTACCACAAAGTCTAATTAATAATGAAACAAGCAAACCTTTATTTAAGCTTAAAAATTATTAAAACTACAAGTGATGAGGATTGACCATGTTTAAAATGTGTAAAAAATTATGTCCAATCCAATCATTTAAATGTATGATATAAAGAGTGGATGCCAAATCACAAATGTACAAGGAAGTAAACAGTATTTCAGAATTATTTTAGTTAGTGTAGTACATGAGCAAAAGAAATTTAAGACCATAACTCTACACATCATGAAACATCTATAAACATATGAATTTTGGAAGAGCCTGATTAGCAGTGGATGAGAATCATAATATAATAGTATAGGATTTTTAAAAACATCTAGGTAAGGGTTTTGAGACAGAATTTCAAAGAATTATGGAAAGTGAAAAGTCAATTGTTATTACCTAATAACAAGTCAATCACTTTGATCTTCATTTAAATGAGTCTTTGGAAAGTCCATGAACCGGATTATAAAGTCACTTGCAACTTTCATCTTTAGAAAGAAATTTCCTGGAGTAACAGAGTAATATTGCTGTACTGTAGATAGTAAAATGTACATGTAGAGGTATTATGTCCTTGTGGAACATGTTTAAGGATATTAAGATCCAAGTGCCAATTGGTGCAGATATAGATTTAGGCATCAGAGTCTTCTGAATCATCACGTGGGAATTCTGCTTTTCCATAATACTTTCCTAATTCCATTTTTTGTACTTAGAAGAGATTTGATGATGTATAACCTTAAGTTTAATTGATTAAGAATGACATGAATATAGAGATATTTTAATTCTAAAGGAAAGCAGTTCTGTGGAAAAGAGTGTACAGAGATAACCAGTGTGAATAGACAAGAAATAGGAGTAAGTATATTTAAGAAAATATAGTAAATGTGCTTCTGCAGCTACATATGTGACACAACATTTTAACCAGAGTCAGCCTATGCATTTCCTATGCGTCAATGATAACTACTTCATGTCCTTAAAACTACATTTTAATAAGTATATGAACATACTAAAAATAAAATTATACATTTTGAAATATATATGTTTATCAACATATTAGTTTTATAAATCAATAGACCTATAAATTCATCTTATTTAGAAATGATTTTCAAAAATAAAATTCTTTCCAAAAGCCCAATAAAATAAGCATGCCTATATAATGTCCGGTAAAGCAAACATTTTTTGAAATCCTTTCAATATGATTAAAAATAACAGCAAAATAATAATTATTGATACATTTTCACAAACTTTAATCAGTCTCTTTACCCTAAAGGCATAAGTGTCATTTTTTTTCTGAAGAGAACACTTGGACTGTATTTCTTTTTTAAATTACCTTCAATCATCTTCAGAAATGCACTCTATCATTGTCACATTCTAGTTGTTCACACCTTTAATGCATTCCTTATAAGATTATACTATTTTAGTTAAAAAAAATTCTTTCACTGGATATCATCTCCTACATGAAGCCTCTTCTCTATTGTTTTAAATTGAAGTATATAATATAGTGAGACTTAATTTTTTTTAACCTCTCTCAGAGTACTTTTCTTCAGCAACTTTTGAAAACAGGACAAGCTATTTTTAGTTTGTATTATTTTGATAGTTTGAAAAATTATATGTGCTTTAAATGACAGGACATAATTTTATACAAATCCAATATAGAGTATAGATGTAGCCAATGAAATAAGAGTCAATCTATTTCTAAAACTCAAGATATCATAAAGTATAACTGTATAATTTAAAAGCTAATTTTGCATATCTTTTTGAAAAAATATAATTTACAATTTAATTTATTTAGCCCTACTCTTTTCTTCAAAGTTTACTTGTTTTTTGAAGAGTTTTTTTGAATGAATTTATTTTTTATTGAAAATTTTATTCATACATGTATATAGGGTAGTAATGTCTATCTCATTTTACCATCCTTCCCATCCCCATTGCCTCACCCCTCCCCTAACTCCCCTCTGCATAATCCAAAGTTCCTTCATTCTTCCCTACCAATCTCCCATTATGGATCAGCATTCACTTATCAGAGAAAACATTTGGTCTTTGGTTTTTTGGGAATTGACTTATTTCACTTAGCTTGATATTCTCCAACTCCATCCATTTACATGTAATTGCCATAATTTCATTCTTCTTTAAAGCTGAGTAATATTCCATTGTGTAGATGTGCTACATTTTCTTTATCCATTCATGTGTTGAAGGGCATTTAGTTTAGTTCCATAGTTTAGCTATCATTATTTGAGCTGCTATAAACATTGATGTGGCTTCATCACTGTAGTATGCTGATTTTAAGTCCTTTGGATATTAACTGAGGAGTGGAAGAGCTGTGTCAAATGGTGGTTCCATTCCAAATTTTCTTACGAATCTCCATACTGCATTCCAAACTGGTTGCACCAATCTGCAGTTCCACCTACAATGTATGAGTATACCTTTTTCTCCATACCCTCATCAACACTTATTATTGTTTGTATACTAATTTCAATAGTTTTTTTATTTACAAATTTTGTGGTTTGGCCAGGTGCAATGTTGCATACCTACACTTCTAGCTACTCAGGAGGTGAGGCAGGAGGAATGCGAGTTCAAAGCCAGACCCATGAATTTAGTGAGGCCCTTAACAACTTAGCAAGACCTTGTCTCAAAATAAAAAAATACAAGGGGCTGGGAATGTGGCTCAATGGGTAAGTGTTCCTGGGTTGAATCCCCAGTCCCCACCCCCACCTCACAAAAAAAGTAGTTTATTAAGCCTTGGAAATACGTTTTTTTGTTTTGTTTTGTTTTTAGTATTCTGTTCTTGAGACACTTTATTCAAACATTTTTTAAATGCATTAGAAAATGATTCAAAGGAAAAACAGGACTAATTCATTAAAAAGTTGAATATCATTGTAGAACATTTATATTGATTTATAAAACCTTCAAAGACAAAACATCTCAAAAATGTAATTGAAGGCAGCAAAGAAAACACAAATAATGATGCTAACACATATATATATGTAAAATGGGATATATGTGTATTTATATATATATTATATATATATAAAACTACTAACTTAAATATACAGTGGTTCAATTATTCTAGTCATATGCATATTAAATATTTGAAAATTATGAAAATTACAACTTATCTTGCACTTTCTTCCTTGGGAATATATTGGAAGGTGTTTGGAATCAGTTGTGAATTATGTATGCACCACAAGCAATTTCGGGTACACTTCAATTCCATCTTTTAACCTATGTAGTTAAAATGTTGTTTTTGCTATAAGTTCTGATGTATCAAAATTTGCACTTTTGATTGCAAAATCAATTACTTTTATCATCAATATTGAGTTTTAATTAGGTTCACCATAACGGTTACAATAATATGAAGTGTCAGTTTAATTTCCAGTAGCTTTGCTTTAATTCTATGAGTTGGAAGAAAATTAAAATCAAGTCATTAATGAATTTAAACCTTTGATCTACATTTTAATTTTCTGAATGTTCTATCTTCAAATGATATGATTTATCCTTTTGTATTTTTTTTTTTTTTTAGAGAGCCAAGACATACATACGGAAGAAAATGTAGAATTGGAAAGAATAAAAGTTGATTTAGAAAAAGTCATGATCTAAATGAAAATACATACTCATTATGTAAGTGACCTTCTGGAGGTCTGTATGATAAATCTTCTTTGTGGGTACATTCTGATTAAACTAACTATAGCACTTTAAGTAGATCCTAGAGCTTAGCAGATTTGGAAGAATATCTTAACAAGAAGTGATAGCATATAGAATGAATTGTTTTAGTCAACATTTCTTAATAGAAGAAATACTTTCCCCATTGAATATGGACTTTTAATTCCATTACCACAGAAATAAACTATTGGAACATTTAAATGTTTCCAATAGTGATGTAATGGGCTGAGGATATAGCTCAGTGGTTCAAACCCCAGTACTGCAGTAAAGAGAAAGAGAGAAGAGAGAGAGAGAGAGAGAGAGAGAGAGAGTGAGAGAGAGAGAGAGAGAGAGAGAGAGGAGAGAGGAGAGAGAGAAATAAACAATAATAGAGTTAATAATTAAGTTATATAATATATTGCAAAACTATAGAAGGAGGAATATTTGAACTACTTTCTATGAAATAAATCTCTTTTCCACATTTTTATTGGCATTTCATGGTTGCACATAATGTTGGGATTTGTTATATATTCATACACATACTTGATATAATAATATAATTGGGGCAATATCACTCCCCAGTGTATGACCTCTCTTTAAACTCTGTCAAGGCTGCTCTTTTGCACTGACCACAGTATTTCACATTCACAGAATTCTACTTTCACTTCTCGCTGATCCCAATGACTTACATTTTGGTGACTTCATGCAAATAACAACCTTCAGCATCTTTCTTTTATTAGCAAATATCTTCAATACTTAGTTGGAAAGAGAGGTGGGAGTTGAAACTGGAAAAGCCCAAGGAAAGAAAGGAGACATGATTTCTTGTAGTCTTTCATATCTAACCACACGTCAAACTAAGAACTCTGCTTTGTACGCACATCTCAACCGGCACAAACAGCTTATGGCAAAAACAGAAAGTCAGAGGTGGGAGTCTACCAACCCCCTTCTACTTTATTCAAAGATTAATAAGTATACTTTGTTTAAAGAAAATTTTAAAAATCAGAAAAATGTTAAGCCACATACACAGGAAACCTGAACAACAGGAATTAACGATAACTATCAATGTTGAACTAGGTTGTACAGGCAACTTTAAGGTTTCTTAAACTATCAGAAACATTCTTTTGCATGGTTTTATTCATTCTTTTTAGTTATACATGATGGTAGGAACTATTTTGATATATTTATGCAAACATGGAATATATCTTATTCTACTTAGGGTTCCAGTTCTGTGGATGTACACAATGTTGAGGCTCACTATGGTGTTTTCACATAGGTACATAGGAAAGTTATGTCAGACTCATTCCACTGTCTTAAGTCTTACTTTGGCATTCCATTTAATTTGCTATTGACTCACTTGACTTATTGATTATCACCTGGCAGAGCTTTTCCTTCCTTTTTAATGAATTGTTTCTAACAGTGGCTTAGCAATGATTTCATGGTTTACTTCATTTTCCACCATGATATTGTTCTGTGTATCAAAATTCAAAATTCTGAAATACAAGGAATAGAAGGTTTAGTAGTGCTTTGAGAAAAAAAAGGAGTGAAACATCCGGGCAGTCTTGACATTAACAAAGTGAGCACTGCTTCTATTCCTATTTGCAGAGTCTGAGGTTAAAATTGTGGGCACAGGAGCCTGACAAATCAAGTTCACATCCAACCCTACCACTTTGGGCAAGCAGGATGCTTAACCCCTATGTGCTCCAATATCTTCAGTATCTTATGAGGAAAGTTTTTCCTTGGGGATTGAGTTAATAAAAGTAAACTGCCTAGAAGACACCAGACTCACTCACTGTTTGCTATGATCATTACCAGGAGGCTCCTGCTTCATTTGTATTCCATTCTCATTTTGTTTCTCCTCTCCCTTTTCTCTCACTATTATTCTTATCTTTCAACTAATTATAGACTATAAATGCCTAAATTTACATAATCCATGCACTCTAATAAGGTTCACCCAGGACCTATCCCAATTCTGCCTGGAGTTTGTTTAAAAATGTAAATGTATTCCTATGAAAGAAGCTCAAACCATTCAGCCATTGCCTGACTCCTACAGGGTTCAAAGGTAATACTTGCAGTTATTGTCCTCACTACTGTTGCTTGGTGACATTAGTTGTGGTGCTATTATTTTTGTGGTCATTATTATGGCTTGATATTATTTGGAGAACTATTGTTCTCATTTCTTAATAATCAAAAGACAAGAACTTTGAAGTATACTAGGCATTGTCTATATAATTCCTCCACAGAAGATTAATATGTTCAGTTATATTTAACAAAAAGAGAAAATTAGTAAGTACACTGTTGAAATTTAAAACCAAACTGTGAGGTTTTTGTTTGTTTCTTCATTTCGTACTTTTGACTGGGTAAAATAAAATAATCATGTAATTATGAGTCAGTGAAAAGTTCATTTGTCCTTATTTCCAGAAGACAATCTCCCCAACATGAAATCTTGCATTGAATGTCTTTAGTTATTAATGCAGTTTATTATAATTAAATCTACTTACTTCACAGTTGCTGTTTTACAGTAAATATGATGGTCTTTCTGATCACTTCACCAATGATGTCAGCCAAAATTGTCTTTCTTCACAAGTTTAGGATGATTTATTACCAAATTACATGTCTTTTTTTTTTTTTACTTTTAAAAAAATATACCTTTTAATTCCACATATTTTCTGGAGAAAACAAATATTTCTAATGAGTCTGTGAGTGGCAGTTTCTGCTTTAAACTTCATTTTTACCTTTGCAATCAAAGAACTAATTTTTTAAGAAATGCAGAATACATTTGCTCTACAGAAACTTGGCAGACCTAAATAGAGTGAAGAAAAATCTTGAAATTTATTCAAAAATTTCAAACTTTTTTTAGTAAATATTATTATAGACTTAAAATTTTTTCAAGGTCATATGACAAATTTTATTGATAAGGAACCATGTAATCATTATTTTTGCTTCAATTTACATGTGCACATATTGAGTAGAATAATATCATTTAACAACGAATTCATATTTAGAGAAAAGAAACTTTATGTGTCAGTAATTGCTGAATAACAATCCAAAATTTAACAGCATAAATAAGCATTTATTTTATCCTTAAAACAAGATTTCAATTTCTAGGTGCTTATATGAACTTCATAATTGCAAAACTTAGGAATTCTGCTATTGTTTAGAGTCCAATATTAATATATATTTTAAAGCATCATTAATTTTCCTGTCCATTCATATAGTTTTCTGTGTCTGTTGTCCCACAAAGCTTGTTCATAATAAGGTGTGCTTGGGTCAGATCTCTTGCCTCTGTTGGTGTGACTAGGCTCACTTATGCTGCCATAGGTCAGCCAGAGACTCTGCTCTAAGCTGGACTTGGCAAGTACACTTTAGGTAATATTGGCCTATGTGCCCCAGCATATCCTTGTTAAGGTGATGATGAAATTTTTATTTATTTTTTGGTACTAGGGATTGGACCCAGGTGCACTCTACAACTATGCTACACGCCCAACACTTTTTACTTTTTATTTTGAGGTAAGTTCTCACTAAGTTGCTTAGGCTGGTTTTGAACTTGCAATCCTCCTACCTTAGCCTCCCAAATCACTGGGATTACAGGTGTGTGCTCTACATCCAACAGATGATAGAATTGCAACAGGGCAAATAGAAACACACAATGTTTCTTAGGCCACAGGTTGGACCTAGCATAATGTCACTTTCTCATTCTATTATTCAAAGTCACATAACTGAACCACAAAGTGAAGGACAGAAAGCAGATTGGGAACCCACTTATTGAGAGGAACTACCTATAAGAGTGAAAAATGGAGACCAATAAAGCATTCTGTTGCATTTTCATTTTTTCTTCTCTATTTTGGAACAAAGTTTCTTTTCCTCAAATTAAAACTGCACACTCACAAAAGTAGTGGCTTTTATTTGTTTTTCAGTTTTCTACTGTAAAGATTATAACTACGCTCACTGTTGATAGTGCACAACTAAATTAGCTTAATAGTGGCATTGCAAAATCATTCCAGTCTTAAAGATAGAAAAAGAAGAGTACTAAAATTTCCATGATGAAATTTTCTTACAAATAATCATGAAGCTACACTGAATGTTATAGTTTATCATCTTATAGCAACTCATTTCTTTCCATTTAGTTGGAAATTTGGGATTTCTAAGTGTTTTTGTATAAGTCTGTCATCACAAGTAACTGAAGACCAAAGGGAATTAATATATTCTAGCATTATCTATATGAAGAGGCCAATATTATTATTATATAATTTAAAACTTAATTTATTTTTGTTTCTATGATCACAAAATATGATCTGCCTCTTCAGCTTTAGCTTTCCCAAAGAGTAGTCTATTCTAATTGTCTATTTACAGGCAATTTGTGAAATAGTAATAGTGTTCTGATAAGATTATAAAAATGGTCATCTAAGAGAAACAATTAGAAAAAGGTTCCAATTACTACATGGTGGAAAAGATTTGATCTTTTTTATATTCAATACTGTGTAGACATATAATGAATCTAGATTTGTATTGTTCAAAATGCAGCTCATGACTCATTATGTGCACTTACATTAATAAATTTAGGTCAGCGTTTTAAAATACAATGGTTGGGAATGGAATGGAATAAAAAAGAAATCATATAAACTGCACATAGTTATAGTAAAAAATGTTTTATGAAACTTTTTAGATTCTCTCTCTCTCTCTTTCTCTCTCTCTCTCTCTATCTCTGTGTGTGTGTGTGTGTGTGTGTGTGTGTGTTTATGGGTCAAACAAAAATTTGAAACCAGTGATTTAGGTTTAGGTTGTGATATTTTAGTATGAATCTGAGAAATTCAATTGTTATTTTTCAAACCATAAAGGAAAATTTTTTGATTTAAACAAATTATATATAAAGAAAATAAAATTTCACAAAATTTCCTCATTTTCTTAGCATGTTTCTATGACTGAAATTTCAATTCCCTGTACTTCCTAGTATTTCTAAAGCCTAACTTAAATCCTTCCTGATGTACTGTTCTTTAGACCAGTTCATGGTATAGATAAGCTTTTATGTACAAAGTGTTTGTGGTGGATATATTAAAATATGATTGATACCAAATTCTTGCTAACATGACATATAAAAAGGTTGAATTTATGCTTCTTATTCAACCTATATTTTTCTAGATGCATTATAAAGCATGGGGTTTTAAATGATCACCAAGCTTACAGAATAATAGGAAAAGTCATTCTCTAAACATTCATTCAGAGAAACTGATAGAATGGAAAGTCCACACAACTAGGAGTCAGTGAGTTCTGTTTCTGATCCCATAATTACTGCTGTATAGGCCAATGTGTATGACATAAATATTACTGCATTAACCAATCATAGTATCATTGTAAGACACAAACATAAGGGAAAAGGCTCAAAATAATCTGTGATAACATTTTTTCAAACATTAAAGTTCTTTTTAAGTGACTTGAAAATAACACAATTTTAGTATTGAATGTTGTTTTAGTTAGTCGTGATATAACATAACAATCTGAGATAATCAATTTAACAAAGGAAAAGGTTCATCTAGGTTCATGGTTTTAGTCAGGGGTCGCTATGTGCCATTACTTTGGGTCTGTGGTTGCTCAGTACATCAAGGCAGGGAGTTCATGACACAAGAGGCTACTCACTTCCTGGTTCCAGAAAGCAAAGAAAGAGAGGATGGGGCTGTGGTCCCAATGTTGCTCCTGGAGCATGACTCTAGTGACCCGTCTTCTTCTCACTGGATCCCACCTCTTAAAGTTCCCACCATCTCCCAGTAACATGACAGGGTGGTGAATGAGTTTTACCTAACACATGGGCCTTTGGGGGACACTTATTCTAACTATAGCAAATGTGTTATGAATGTAGGCATATTGAAACAAAATTCTTCTGGCTGCTGATAGCTGTGACTATGAATGCCAGGTTTATTAAGGAGCCCTTACCTCACCTTAACAGTGGACATGGAAAGGACAGATAAAATAGTGGCCACGGTGGACAGATAACTCCTTCCAAGGAAATCTGGACACCTAAAATGGGGATATAGACTCAATTATTTCAAAAAGTACTTCTTGCTTAATTACAAATAGGAGGAATTGTTTGGTTACCACAGTTACTTTGGCAGACTGGAGAATATTAATTATTTAGAGATTAGAAGTTGTACTTGATAAATAATGAAGTTTACTTTAAAAAGTAGCATGATTTAATTTGAATCTAGTAATTTATTGCACTTTAACTTAACCTTTAGGTACAAATTGGTAACCTAAATAAAATGTTCTAGTTTTCATTTATTATGACTAAACGACTAAAGATCTGACTTACTATTTAATACATTTGTATTCATTTATATAAAGTTTAAAATATTTCCTACACAATATTATCATAATAAATTGGAAAGGAAATCCCATAATAAGTGATACTTAAGAACTTCATCTCTCTGAAGGTAGGATTATATTTGAGGCATCACAGACCATTACAGCAGGCCTCATAACTCCATATATTCCACATCTCTGCATATTGAAATCTATGGATTATAGGATGCTTAAAATAATGTCATGTTTCAACAATATTTCACAAAGTTCCTCTTTTACCTTCAGAATATGTTCAGTGTGAATTAGCATTTACTTCAAAGTTCCTAGGAGAGCAAATGCTTCTAGCTGTAGTATACATCTCTGAGAGGCAGGAGTTCATGGTAAAGCAACTGTTGTTCATGAGGATAGTGGTAGAAACAAGTTTGATTTCTATGGAGGAATATAACATTGCATTCTTCACAGCCCACCCCTACACTTTTTATATTTCTAGAGTCAGATATGAATTATAGACAAAGCTTTTGTTTTATCTATAGTTTACTTCATTTTATCTGTTATCTGATGTTTTCTTTTCCAGGCATCAAACAGTAGGGTACATTTTTACTAATATTTCTACTAGAATAAATAATTGTATGCTATGTAATATTTCTACTAGAATAATTATATTTATTTATGTTTATATATATATATATAGAGAGAGAGGTATATATGTGCATGTACCTATACATATTTTAGTTATATGATAGAATGCAGTCTACTTCTGAGATTCAGTGATTGAATCCAATTATAGGTGAAACTAGAGGCTATTCACTCAAGTAATCTACCAGGAAGCCGGGTACCATATTAATTTTCTTTGCCTTTGATGAGACTCTGCTCTGTGTTTTTGTGTGCATCATTTTATATATTAGTCAGAGTTTGAGGGGAAGTGCAGCATCAAATTTATGGTAACAGCAGTTTTCTTCAAAGCGTATCAACAGAGATGAATTGGCAGATTCTTGTTCAACCATCTTTTATACAATATTGCCCTCTATGGGAACCTAAAATATTGAAGATTTTAACAGATGATAAGTATATTCTTTGATACACTTCTGAAATCATCAAATGCTTTTTCTTTCTTTTTAATTTAATTACTGCTTTTTTCCACAGACTGTAACAGATACAAACCACTGAGCAGGATAACAACTTTATTTTTCTTTAATTTCCTAGTATATTTACAGTATTGCAGTATCAGAATTCACTTTGTTTTATTTATTTATTTATTTTATTCTATACTCAATTATTTTTTCTGCCTTTTTTTATTATAATATCTCTGTCCTTAGTGTAATGCACTTATTTCAAGATATTTTATAGTGATTAAATTTCTGGTATTCAGAATAATGGAATCTAACTTAAAGTCCTAAAATAAAATGATGGTTGCTAAAATATAGAAGACAAATCACTTAAATATTCCATTTTTTTCTGATGCTATACATAGAAAACAAATTAAAACTATGTATATGATATTTTTAAAAATTTAGTAAGGAAGAAGACTTTGTTCTTACAAAAATCCTTTTATTTGTGAATGATATTAGGGAGATTTAAAGGACATGGATTCTAAAAAGGAAAATTAATCTGTGTTTTCTTATCCACTGGACAAATTGTTTTATCATGCATCTGTACATCTTCCTTTTGAAAGGAATTGTTTCTTCTGTGTGTGGAACACAGATATGGTGCAAGTTATATTCAAAATGTATCTGTGGGGGAAATGTTAAGACACCCCTGTTCCCATGTTCTATCTCTTAATTACTACTTATCATTGATTCATTCATTCATAAATTTCCTTTTTTAGTATAAAATTTGTCTATGCTGCAAGTATTGTGGGGTATGACTTTTAAAAATTTATGATCTCTATCCTCAAAGAACAAAGACTTCATAGCTGGTATGTGTTTGCCTATACAATAGGCAATAGTAACATTATAGTGCTATGCTCCTAACTGATTTCTGATCATAGAAGATACCCCTGGACCCATAGACCCTGAAATGGAGCCTAACTCTTGTCCTCAGAACTCATAATTACTTGTAACATCTGTCAAGCAAAAGGAGACGTTCAGCTTTGCTGGCTAGTTATAAATCATCCTATATTCTTATTCAGCTACTCAAAACTCACCATCTCAACAAATTCCTGCAACATGCACACTCACACACACACACACACACACACTCACACACACTCCACTGTGCTGGAACTAAACAGGAGAAAGAGTGAGAGTATCCAGTGAAATACTTCAGAGTGCTGGTAATTTAGAGTGAGGCATTCAAGCTAACTGGACAGAAACTGATTTACTAAGGCTTGGTGAAAAATTAAGATTTCCCATGCTGATCAGAGCATTAGCTGTAGTACCTCATAAATGAGAAGCTTTTCCCTGAAGGACTGAAGCGGACAGAAAACAAATGATATCGGGATACCTAAGATAAAAGGAATTTGCTAACTGATGAAACAAAATACCCCATAGGACAGAAAGGGTTTTATTAAATTTATTACCATGATGCTGGGATGCCTGCAAGTAGGTTTCTTGCTTTCAATATTTGAAAAATATGAAATGACAGAACTTGTAAAGCCTAACTCTGAAAGAAATTGCCATTAAACCATGACATAATTTTGAAAAAGGAAAATTGCAAAGGAAAGAAAGAGAAACGAAGGGAGAGACAAATGCATCTTCCCATCGCTCTGCTGCCACGCCTACTGAAACACTTTAAGGTATTTAAAGATGCTCCTCTGTTGAGAACCCCCATTGGAGCTGTAGACATATTAATGTACTTTAGGAATTTGCTCCACCTTCATAAAGCCTCAAAAAGAGAAATTCACGGAAAGTTCTCATAACAAGGATGAGGCCTTGGAAAAATTGCAAATTGAATTTCTACTGTCCTCCCCTACCTCAGCCTGGGTCTCACTTGTGTGGCTACCCTTTAGGTACGTGGCAAAAATTCTCAAAAATTCTTGGGATTCAATGATGCTTTGACCAACAGCTGTTCTCTATTGAAAATTATGTTCCTTTAGACAGTTGTCAGCCAAACTAGAATTGTACTGTTTAGTCCATTTGTTCCCTCTCTTGGTCTTTCAAGCTTTGCCTCTTCAAAGGATTTATTTGAAACCTTAACATGCGGATTTCTCTCTTGTTAAAACACCACACCGCAGTCATAACTGGCAAGATTCTTTCTTCCAACCAGTGATTCCCATTTTTCTTCGTAAGTTTCTAACAAGAGATTCAGATGTATGGTAAGATTTAAATATGTAACCCAGGGCTTGGTGTGAAAGCAGTGTTATTTGGCACTATTTTTTCTCACCATGTATTATGACATCAGTGGAACCAATATGACTTTATGGTCCTTCTTTCTCAAATGAGTTCTTACCTGAATAATTGCTAGAAGAAAATTTTCTTACTCCCTTTAAAATAATTTTTATATGTTAATTCACAGTCCAATTAAAGGCATTTCCTCCTAACGGTACAAATTGTGAACATGGTACTTTCTTTTATTCATTCTTTTTGTTTTCAAAAAAGAAGTCTTTTGTGTTAGTTGGTACAACAGGATAGTTGTGCATGATTAAAAAAAAATCATTGCATGAAAATGGGATAGACAGAAAGTGGTACCTTAATAATATAATCCTGTATGCATAAGCTTAAGTAACTTAAACTTCAATTTAATTCAACCAACATTATACGACCATAATTAGTTGTATTCATTCAAAATTCAGAATTTTAGAATTGTTATTTTTCACTAGAAAGGAGTTAAAACAAATTAAAAAAGGATATGTGAAGATGTAAATAACTTCTATTTATAATCTGCACATGCACATAAAGGACTTTTTAAAATAAAAAGTATAAGATAAGTTAAAGTATTTTGGGCATTTTCTGTGCAAATTTCTATTTACTTTAGATGCATGCATTTGGAACTAATCTTTAGTAACAATAAGCAAAGTGGAGCAGAAAATAATTACTAGAATTTTTTTTTTTCTTGTAGTGTTAGGAATTGAACTTAGGACCTTATGCTACTAGGCAGGTATTCTACCACAGAGCTACATCCCCAGCTCAGAAATTTTTGAAACTGTTAAATAACACTAAATTCTTCTAATATTTCTATGACTACTCTCTCCTTTTTCACTATAAAAGAAAATTTACATGTAAACAAAAAGAGATGAACTTCCTTTTCCAATAAACATGTATTTCATTTTTTTTTCTATTGAATACATAGGCTTTAATGCAAGTTATATGTTTTAAATAATACAATTCACATGTTTTACATTTCATAATTTAGAAACACTATAAATGTGTACTAATGAGTATTTTCAAATTTCCAGTTTCTAAACAATTCATATGACATATATAGTCTTCGTACCTTCTGGGAAGCTCCACTGAATATTTAAAGGTAGTGTCCAAAAGAAATTCAGTTGAAATAAGATTTTATACTGGGAAAATACTACTTTAACTTTTTTCAAGCAAGGGAGCAATTAGATAAAAATATGTGAAGCTTCAAATGTTTGTTAGTTCAACAAGTTCAATTCAATTTCAGAAAGATCCTTTGAGGTCTTAGTTTAACTCTGGACTTGTGTCATTGTAGATGAAGAAAAAATTATATTACACTTCGTAACGTGCCAAAAGAAAAATAATAACATCTATTTTCTTCTCTGAAGAACTCAACTACAAGCAAAAAGGCAAATACTTTGCATAAAATATCTTATTAGAGGATAACAGAATAGATTGTACATCTGACTTAAGTGCAAGACCAATAAATTTTGATATACATGTTAAGTGATCTAAAAATTTTTTAGGAAAAAAAAGCGCTTCAAGCAAATAATTTTTTCCTATCTTCTCTTTTCCATATCACATTTCCTCTAGACAATGCCCAAGGTCATTTCTTTTCATTCCCCCAACCTGACGGATTAGAAAATAATAGATAAAAATTTCATAAAAAGTGTTTTCTGATCAATGGAGAATACAATGTTCAAGGGAAATTATATGAAAAAAATATTCATACTTCTGGAATTGTTTTGTTTTACTTTTATCTGAATGTTGGGGATTACTCCAATTTATGGCAAAAGTAGGAATGAAATTTTAGCTCATTTTCTATTCATTTACACATATGTACACGCTGAGATCTTCTGCCTCCAATATTTTAATGTATGTCTGAACAATGAGTAAAAGACAATAAAGAGGTGTGGTTTTGTGTCTCACACAATAAGTATTAATTTTCTATTTCTGGATACTTTTGTTTATTAAGGTTAATATTTAATAAATAATAAAAGTTTATATTTTATATCTTCTGCTAATATTATATTAACACTTTTCCATTGTCAAAATACTTTCACTTTGTATTATTATTATTTCACTCCAGAGAATAATGTAATATTTCTTCAGGTAAAAATATTGCTTGTAGACTAATACTAGAGAAAAAAACCTGATCAACAACTTTTCCTTGTAATTATTTGACAATAGTTATCACCAGCACTGAGGATGTAAATCCTGCTCCATCTTTTAATTTTGATGGTTTTATATTCAGACTCAGTGTTGTCATTTAATTACAATAACTGAAATTACTCTGGTAGAGTGGAATTCTTTATTGAGTTGTGAAATAGAATATACCAATAGTATAAAGGTCTCAAATATTTTGCAATAGGTTCCATTTCACTTAAATAATTTTTGTAAAGGTAAGACTTAAAAGTAATAACTAAACTTAATTAAATAAGAAGGTATTATTTGTAAGATAAACTACATAAAATAGAAAGTCTTCAATTAGCATTTAAATTTATTTTACTTTATCAGCTGTTAGAGCTTGGCACAAAGCTATTCTAGTAATAATTATTATGACATTACTGAAATATTTAACTGTAAATTATCCAGTTTAAATTTTGACGTGTATCATTAGGAACATTCTACTTGATCTTCAAATGCATCTTTGCACTTCAAATGTCCCTGGTCTCTTGGACAACTTCTAAACTATAATTTTTTCATTTCATATATTTTTTCCTGTGCACCTGAAAAATTAACAGACACATGATGTACTAGATTGTATTTGTGATATATAAATAACTGGTAGACATTCTTACTAAATTGCTGCATGTCTTTTTCTGTCCTCTCTCTAGCATATATATCTACAACTTGCCGACCAGTAGTAATACTACGTATTTTAAAATTATTAATCCAAAAGACTACATAATCAAATCATGCTGAGTTTTAAGGAACTCCCTCCCACCATACCTGCAGTCAAACAGAGAGCTTCACTGAAACTCCTTAGTATTCCAAGCAGAACTATTTGTAACCTAACATATGAGAGGGATACTTAGAGTTGAGGAAAAGTTTGTAGCTATGTTCTCTACATGTAAGGGGTCTTTGACCAAATTCTCATTAGCACACCTTGTTCCACTAAATTAATTGACGGAAATTAAAGAAGATACTGTGAAGCAAGAAGAGCCCAAGGAACTGTATAATCTGGGACAAAAGAATGAACTTGAAAGCATTTTACTTCTATCTTCTATTCATTCTGATGAAGTTCAACTTGTATATAAAGTATATAAAGCATTTTATAGTCTCTTTATGAGGTTGCATGAGTTACTAGAGAACAAAGATCAAGTAATCATCTTATATTACATGAAGATAATTTTTTTCGTTATTGAAAAAAGAAAATGAATTTTCCATAATAATTCAGAATTTACCTTAATTAGTGAAACGATGCATGTGAAAAACACAAATCATATATATATATATAAATATACTTTCCTTTCTGCTAGCATTTATTATAGCCTATAATATTGTACATTTTAGAACATATAGCTCACTAATATTTTTCCAAGTTTCCTATTGCTCCATACCGGCTTTTGTTGAGTTTGTAATTCATGTGCTTCACTGGCACACATTTATAGCAGAAAAACCTGTCCTGAACTTTTCTTTATATAATCAAATAGAATCTTATGGTACAGAGCCATAACTGCAAAGTGGAATTTTATTCTCAAATTTCCTAGGAAATAGTGTAACTGTACAATGGGAGATTATGCAAATCCTTAAGGAGCATCTAATCAATCACTGTGGTGTGAGAGGAATGCAGCCGATAGCTGATTTTGCTTCTGTTGGAATGTATTCATGTGTAACATCCCACTGACTGGATGACATCACAACAGCTCCAGGTCCTTGAAAGTCTTGAGGATGATTAGCTGAAGGAATTGGCTGTTTCTGCCAATCATAATCCGGCAGAGCTGCCTTTATAGTTCTGGAGATATGAGAGAAAGAGGGAGGGAGGGAAAGACCGACTCCAGCTAAACAAGAGGCACAGCAGCAGTAGCAACAGCAGAGCAGGAGCAGCTGGTATTCCGGTGATTAAATAGTTCTCATAGCCTTTTTGCTGTACCCGGTCTGCTCCCTGGTGTAATTCTCCTGTCCAGGAAGGAAGCTGCATTTTAACGGTGTGCTGAACAGAGGTTTGAATCATTCCAGCTGGCTGCTTGTTTTGAAAAGGACAATGTGTGTATAAATAAAAAGACTCTGCTGGAAGAGTTCACATACTAGGACTGGAGCTAATGAGTGCTCTCGGAATATTGTTGAGGCAGATTGTATGAACTGAAAGCTCCTTCTAATTAACCTGGAGCCAAGTGAACCTGAATGCTGGATATCTCATTCTCTAACTCGGGATAAATTCAAGTTAGGAAAAGAAAAAATAATTGAAAGGCTTCTCTAGGTAAGTTGCTGCTTATTTGTTAAGATTGAGGTGTGTACAATAAATAGATGTATGTTGCTTAGCTACGTAAACAAGTTGAACACAATAAAGTTTTATTTGTGAAAGATTTATGTAGAAGCAGAAAATGTTTTTAAACCATATTTGATCTCCCTTTTTGGCATGCGTGCACTTACCTGTCATTATGCTTTGCAGAAGTTATGTTTGTACTACAAGTGAAATATACAGTCCTGTCTCAGAAAAGAGATGGAACTTGAAATATCTTAAACAGTTGCCGGAATATTTGCGCAAAAAAAAAAACCTCACTTGATATCAATTTTAGCCTTTTCATATTGAAATTAACAATTTTACAAACAACATCCAAATCTAACTGCGGAGTTATAAATATTCCCTGAGAAGTGTTCCTGGGAACATAGTATTCGAATTACCCAAGATGAGAACTCTTCTTCTTGAGACCTGAAATCTATAAGCATGATCTGTTCTAATGGTCTGCTTTAGAGAAACAGCTGTCACAGACATTTGAAATTGTGTGATACAGTCATAAATTGCTTATAAAGAAATAGATGCTTCCTCCTAGCTCCTGTTAGGAAAGAAACATAAATTTTTAAAATAATATATATCATATGTCATACGCATACACTACTAGAAGGATAGAAATAGCTTTGTGGTATACCTGTAAATACCTCCAAATTCCTCAGTACAAGTTATAAAACAAGAAACAGTATTTAAATATGACAGTATTTAAATTTACCCTTTATAATACCTGTGTCATAGAAAGTTAAATAGAAAGGAAACGTAAACTTTATTTTCCTTGTAATTTGTCTTGATTAATAAAATACTGCATTTTTCCCGGTTTATATAATAGTATTTAGAAGTGTTGACCTGCTTTGTTCAACACGACAGGTTGTACTGTGAATTCTCATATAGTTCTGAGAAAGTCTGAACAGTTCATACTTTATCACATCTCTTTCAAACTCATCTTTGCTTGCTTTCAGTCTACTGTCATTACATTTTTATTAACTCAGAATCATAAATGTTTAAAGTTATCTGCATACCAAGATATTGGTATGTTTCTATAGCTCAGAAAGATTTCAGTTACCTACTTTCTTATCAACTTTGTACTTGAAATCCTATAGTTTCTTGGTACAAGATAAAATTGCTGGAGACAAAAGTTACTGTAATTGATTGAATCTCCCCAAAGCTAGGAGGCAATGAATTTTCCCCCCAAAAATTTAAAAGTATTTTTTTCATATTAGAAGAGTAATTTTACTCTCTTTTATTAAAAATATGCCAATAAGCTATATCCAGATGATAGTGAGGTGCTATGTTGGTCATGTTCATTTTCTATGAGGCAAATGTATACAGAGAATATAAAGTCCACTGACCAGAAAGTCTGTTTCCAACTGAAATATGCTTACACTTACATTTATCTCAGTATTAACTGGGAATATAAATGTATTATGATTGTTGACATTTTTCAAATAAAGGATTTTCTATCTCATGAGGATTACTATGTAATGGCATTTACATTGATAGATGTCTGTAATTAATTAGTGGGGGAAGATTTTTGGAAACTGAACATTAGACATAGAACAGCCTTTTTAAACTCAATCTGAGTGGCAGCTGGTCACCCCTAAGATTGATGCATAGAAAACACTTTGGGAAAATTGTAATGTATGACTTATTAACTATACCATGAAAATCACCATTAAAGGAGAAATATTGATGAAATTCAGACCCCATTCTTAAATAAAAGGAAAGTAAAAGCTCATGGTAATCTTATAATATGTTTTCTGCTTAATTAATGAGAAATATTTGATTATAAATATAAGATCATAATTTGAAATGTTTATACTTGATATGAAAATATAAATATATATAGTCACCTCAGAAAATAAGTCTTCCATGTTTTGTATGAGTATTAAAACTGCTATACCTATTTAATACCTATTTCTTTCTTTTTTTTTTCTAAAAGAATTCTGTAATTGTATTTTTTAAAGAAAGTTCACTTTCTCAATTCAATCTCAACACTAACATTAGTTCTTAAAGATGTCAAATAAATGTGGGAAACCAGTTGTCCCCGAGAGGAATAATGTACATATGATCTCCTTGCACTTTCTGCTGAAGTGGAAAAGGAGCCTTTGAGAATAAAATCCAAAGATCAAACTTTCTGTGTTTCATTTAGTAGCAACTACTCAGGGAGAACAGAAAAGCATTTAGCATACTGTGTTCAAACTAGAAGATTCTGGCTGGCGCTGCCTCCCCAGATTTGGAAAGCAGCTGGGGAAACTTATAAAATAAAGCTAGAATATCAACCCTGGCAGGAAGCCAAGACTGAGAAGCTGTGCACCCAGAAGGCTAATTCTTTCTGGGCTGAAACTCATTGATAATGCATTATGTTTTAAGTCTAACCTGAAGTGTTACTTTTTTTTCCCCAGTATAAACTGTGGGATATTTAAAGAGCAAATATATTTTCAGAGTAGAGAAAAATTCTAAAGTAATGAATGTTTCTTCTTTATTAAAAGTTGCCCTAATGGGAAAAAAAGAAGCTAGTAGAAACTCCTATAAAATATAGTTTATGCTCAGGAGGAAAAATGAAAGAAAGATGAGCTGCACTATCATCTTGGAGAAGGCTGAAGATCAGAAATGCCACATATGGATGCATGCTTAGACAAAGAAATGTTTTGTTGAAGCCATTGGCCCAGTAAAATTTACAGTGAAAGTAGACATACGAAATACTGAGGTAGTATATATATTTTCTGACACTAGGCAACAAAAGAGAAAGTAAACTCTCACTCATTATGTATTCCAAATAACTAGGAAAAAGAGAATCCATGTTGTCTGTTGATTTATTAAGTTCACAAACTGAGAGGAATGGGTCAGGTGACAGACACAAAGCCACTGCCTTAGACATCATGTATAACAGTTAGTCAACCTTTTCCTAACACTTCAGGAAACTTTCAGCTATGCTGTTATACAGAGTGTTAAATGCACTCTCCTTTTAAGTTATTTTCAGCAAGCTTCAACAGTTAGAGGTGCCAACGGCAATGCAGAACTTACACACACAGCCCTACTTCCAAGCTTTCTTTATCACAGTTTTCTAAGGAATGCAATCACATTCTAGAGTTGATAAATTTAAAATTTCTTTTAGAAATAATATTGAATTGATAACATATCTTCCCCAAATCCAAAATATACTAACAATGAATTTCAAACGCTTTAGGCATGTCAAGACAAATAGATTTTTTGCAACACGAGTGGTAACTTACTCTTCATTCCTACTGAAGAAAAATGTTTGTGATATAACTTGATGCACTTATGCCCTGTGCATTGTTACAATGTGTCACAGTTATGGATATCCAGCTAATTCAGGCCATGACACAGTTTAGAGCAAAATAACATTCATATTTACAAACTAAATAATAACTTTCAAGTGACTCAATGAAGTAATTTATATACACATACACACACTCACACACACACACACACACACACACACACGTGACGCCTAAGAAATACCCTCTCAGAAGATATACTTCCTGAACACTAAATAAATAATTAGAATTAATTAGTTGAAAGTAAAGAAGTATCTGAGGAAATTGACGGGTTAAACATGACTATGGTTGGAATCTTGAGGGTATAATTTGATGTATTCAGGGTATTTGAGAAACTAAACATAATAGCACTATTAAGTTTTAGAACTGAGACTTCAGTACTAGATCCTATTTTTACTCTTTTTAAAAATTATTGTTTTAAATATTTCAGTTCAATAAAGGAAACAACTTGTAGCCACCTAACACACACACACACACACACACACATTTTCATACAAAAGCACACTCGTGTACTGTTTATTTTTTGTTCCCCAAATTAGAAGAATTTCCCTAATTTAAACACATAATCCTCAATGCAACTCATGTGGGTTTTATTAAAATATTTCCCTCCTCATTAAAAGTATTTAAATATATTTATCTTCAACATTAACCATATGGAAGTTGAAAGTCAGCTGGCCAGGTTTGGTATATTCAAGTAAAAAGTAAACTTAGAAATGTTTCCTTAGTCTCTCTTCATGCATTCATTCTTTTCTTCTCTTTTTCACTCCTTCCTTCTTTTTCTCTTCTCGTCCTCTTTTCTCCTTTTCATGCATTCTTTCTTCCATCACTCACTTCTTGCCTCACTTCCCTTCCCTTCCTTTTTCCCTCTCTTTTTCCCTTTCTTTCCTTCCTTCCTTCTCACTCTCTCCTTCCTTTTTCTAATTCATTTTGTGTCACTTCAGTGTTTTGATGTTGTCTTTGTGGGGTTGGTGACCAAATCATTCATGTTTAGAATGACAACATACTCTGCTTTCAATGCAGAGTATGTGGGGAAATGCATGGGAAAAGTGGGTTAAAGTACACTAAGCAATACAGAAAGAGTAAGGTATGGTGAGAAACGCATGTTAGAAAAGTAGTGACACCACCCTGAGGGTTTGGGCTGCTCTACACCTAGGAAGTACAATTTAATGTACTAAATTCTTTACATAGAGTTCTTTGTGCCCTTTGCATGTGCTCCCCTTTCTTTATCTTTTGCATCTTTTCCATGCAGCATTTGCAGCTTAGAATAAAAACATAATAATAATAATAATGAAAATGTACATAATCCTTATACTTGTATTTTAAAGCCCCTAAACCATTTTTATATTTAGTAGTTTAAACATAGCAACAGTCATATGCAGCCCAAAGGCCAATTGCCATGCTAATGGAAGAAAAAGAGAGAAGGGAAAGCTATTTTGCACATTTAGATGTTTTGGCTTGACTCCATTCCTGAATCAGAAATTCAATTGTAGACTGCTGATCCACAGAATTTGTCATATTTCATCAGACATCTCAAAAGAGTTCTTCTTGATGCACTGAATAGTCTTTCACGCCTACATAAAAATCATTTAAACCTCAGAAATAAATATAGCGACACTAAAGATTAATACAAGGAAAGGAAACAGATGCAGAGATGCATATGCTCCTGTGAATGCATATAAAAGTCCTAATTCTATTCATTACTCTAAAGTGCAAGTGAATAATTAGAATTAGAATTTAAATTTAATTTGTTTCTCAACCAGTCTTTCAGTAATCTTTATGTCAATCCAATTGAGATTTCACATATTGTAATAACAAGATAAAACACAGGCAATCATTTATAAATTGTAGTTATTAATTTATTTAAAGCATTATGGTTTGTGATATCTCCGTTTGTAAAGCTGCTTTCCTTGGAATAAGGCATTTTCTTAATAACCACAGAAATGATGCTAAAATTGATCAATTGAAGTTGAACTCAATTTAGTACTTACATTACTCAATTTCTCTGTCTGGACATATTTTTCACTTTCAATAGAGAAATAGCTTTTCAGTTTTGCTCAATAATATGCATAATGATCAGAATAATAAGTATTATTATTTTTAATATGTGCCAGACATGATTCAAGTTACTAAAGTGAACAAAATAGCTCTCAGGAGGCTTATATTCTGGTGGGAGAAAACAATAAACAAATAAATGCCCTCTGAGAGTGGTGGTGAGTACTCTGAAGATGAGCAAGTCAAGGTGGTGGGTTAAAGAATGTAAATAAAAGGAACAGGGCTGGCCAGAGAATGCCTTTCTGATAAACTCAGAGATTCTATTTACAAGTTACATGTCAAATTAAGCAACATTATTTTATCTCATGGAAAAATGTGAGGAGGTCTAGCAATTGCTTGTAATATGCAAGTAAACAGATTGAATTTTGGTTCTGCCTTCTGATTATTCCTCCCAGTGTGTGACACTGTTTGTTGGAATTTAGAATATGGTACCCAGTTCTGTGTTACTTTTTTGGAGAGCAGGAAGACCAATTGACTATAGAAAATCTGATTCTCAATTTTACTTCCTTTAAAGTTTTAAGTATTTAAAAAGTAGCCTAAGAGTAAGGTATCTCAATTTTACTTTTTTCTTTCTTAAAGTGTAAATGTCTATGGTATTATTAAAAGTTTATTGGTGGGGGAACTGATCCCCTTTCTCATTTTCACAAACTGGTGGAAGTAAGAACCAGTATTGTAAAAGATCACTCAGCTGACTAGATCTAAAAAAAACAAAATTCAGAATGATAAATGTAATTCTTGAGTGCATTGTATTTTTAATATCACTCAATACAAAAGTACTTCAAATTTGGTAAGAACCAAAAGTCTGATAAGGCTAACACAATACTAATACATATTTAGAATACACCCATAGAATCACATTGTCACCATATAGTTCTATCATAGTACTTATTGCCTCTTGGTATGATTGCTGTATATTTCAGTTCCTACCCCCTCAATTTTGACCGAAGTCTTTTTGACAACAAGAATACTTAGAGTGTGGTTAACCAAGAGTGCAAGATGGTTAGGGTTTAATTAATGCCAAATGTAAGGAGACTTTTGGGAACAATGCCCCGTAAGTCACAGTCAAAAAGAAAGTGATGTTCAAAGGAAAACGAAACAAAACAACAGAGTTCCAGTATAGTTACCTTTATATGTTGGAGGACTTTTGTGTGTAAATGTGATAAAGGAATTTATGTTGTGTACTAGGATAGTAACAGACTAAAATATGAAGGATATTGACAAGTTGTTTCCATGCACTATCAGAAAAAACAAAAACAAAAACAAAACAAGACTTTCTAAAAACCAGTGAGATTCTAGCAAGTAACACAAGGTGGAGTATGTGTCCAGAAGACTTCTGAGGAAGGAAGTTCTGCCTTGAGTAGCGCTGAGGGTGGCTACCAGGTTTCTTGTTGTTTTTCACCCTATGACAGTCAGAAGTATGTGTAGAAGTTTTAGAGTGAACATTCTGCCACCTAACACCAATTCCAGCAGTTGATTAGAAAATAGATAAAACAAAATTAAAGTAAGTAACAATTGGGGAAAATTACATAGCAGAAAAGCATTAATTAGGATGTGTCTTAAAAAATGAAGGCACATTTTCACAAAAGGGCTATTTACAAAGTACACAACTTATTGCAGAAAATTAAATGAGAAATTTCTTAAGTGAAAGCTTCATGTTTTTAATTTAAACATTTTGTTTTTACTATTCTTTTGCTTCATTCCAAGAAAGAAAAATAAAGGCATGGATAAGAATGATTAGTCTTGTTTCTGCGAATATCTATTTGTTAAGAAATAAAGAGAATATTTGGCTTAAATAGAGAAATGAAAACCCTGTTAGAGAAGAGCTAGGTTCATGTAAACATGTGAGAGTTGGTTTAAAGATGAGATGGTGTGGCAACCTAGTAGAAACAAGAGGTAGCACTGGGTTCACTAAATCTGAATTATAAGTTCTAGCTATCCCCTTCACATGAACTTGAGAAAGGTAATTAGCCTTTCTCTGCCTCAGGTATCTAGATCTTTCTGGAGGAAGGGTAGTAATACCTACTTCTAGGAAGGCTAACTGTTACAATAAATATAAAGTACCTAGTGCAAAGTAGGAAATATGAGATACCGTAAATCAGTAGAAGTAAGTGTTAATTACATGCATCAGTACTCTGACTTTGACTTGCTATATAACATTTTGTACTGCTTTAAAGTAACCCCTGAATGATTAGGATTGACTGTTTCCAATCTTCCTTGGAGATAATGATCTGAATTACCTTTTTGTATTGCCTCTTACTTATTTTGCTCATATATTTGAATATTAACTATGGGAAATCTAATGTAATGAACCAAACCTCATTAAGCAATATTCTAACCTAATTGATCATTGCCTTGAAAATTAACCAGCATTTAAATATCTTAAGGAAAGCAGACCAAATACCAGGAGGTAAAGAACTGCTTAGAAAAGGGTCACAAACATTTATCTCAAATTTTTTGGTATGTGGAGAAGGGAGAAACATGAAATCAGAAGAAAGCAAGAAGGTAAAGGCTCAGAAACTGGAATTTATTAAAACAAAACAAATACAAGTGTATCTTAGTTGATCTAACCACTTCCTAGATCAAGGTTTTAAATAAAGTGTCCATTCCAAAATCTTTATCTACACCCTTGTGATCACAAATAACACAAGACACCCTCCTGGCCACCATCCATTTCCTATTGAGGCCATCATCTCTCACACAGAATCCTTTGGACAATATATGAAACTATTTTAAATTTACAGATTACTAATGTTGACCTAGATTGAGAGTAAAAAGATACTAACTACATTCCAAGTGTCACCACAGATGTGTTGGTATGTTTTAAATTGATCATGTTTTCTCAAATGAAATAAGATTACTTTAACTCCTCCTATTCTTTTATTGTCAAATATATTTTGAAGATTAACACAATATTTTTATTAATAACTTCCATTATTTTCTACCAATTAGGTTTGCTAAATGAAATCTTGTAATAAGTTTAGTATTCTTTTAAAGCATTCACAAGTATATAATAATTCTAGATTCCAGTTATCTAGTATTTAAATAGGAACATCTCAAGAGATGTTGCCTGACAAGTAGCAGAATGCTTGGAATGACTCCAAAATCTCATCAGTTTCTATCATGCTTTTTCAAACTTTGAGAATTGTATAGCCTGGATCAGTTTCTGAAGGAAGGATGAAATTTTGCATGGGATATATTTGCATGTGACCACCCATGTTATTTCTGAATGACAGCCAAGCTGCTATTTCATTTTTTGAAATATCTAAAAGTTAAAATAACATAAAATATGAAGCAATTAAATGAAAAACAGTAGTCATACCAGTGAAACTAAATGGAGCATATCTCCCTTTAATAAAGAATTATCCAACTGCTTTACCTTGTGTAAAAATTAAGAATGCTTTGAAGTTAGATAATTAAGTACAGGGAGAATATAGTAACAATAATGTATATAACATATATATTTCAAAAGAAAGCCTTAGTATTTTCTATTGCAATGAAGTTCTTTGTAAGTCTAGTATTAAACAATGAAATTTCTACTTTTTGATGTTTAGAGGACCAGTACCAGACTGTGGCAATGGAGAAAGTTATTTAGAATTAATCAGAAAATATGGGTTTGTATTATTTGAGATTAGTTACCTCTCTTCTCTGGGCCCTGAATTTTCAATATAATCCTTCTGTGGAGTTCTTTGAATAACAATTTTGATAATTAGAATTTATAGTTGTCTATACACCAGATAATGTTTGTTTGGAGTTCATTTTACATTACCAGCAGCTCAAAGTTAGTAATTTAGAATGTTACACCAATAATTTCCTGATAGTGACATAACATAATGAAAAAAAAAATCTTGCTAGAACTTCCTATAAACTAGTTAATAGATTCCAAGTATGTTACTCCAAAATGATATAAATTTTCTCTGGGCATCTATATATTGACTACTTTAGATGTCTCAAAGAAGAAAGTCAGTGGTAGAGAAGTAGTTGCAATCAATTTTAAGAGAGAATGATCTTCCGTACTGCTGCTGCAGGAAAATTCCATTTATAATGATAAAACATTAACTTACCTAAATTCAGAAAGAGAATAATCCAAGTGTCAAGAATATAGCTTCTAGGAGATTCTGATTATTATTGTAAATTGTGAATTTAATAGTATACACATTAAAATTGCATAGCATAAAGTCAATTAATATAAATTTTAAGCTACACTTTAATAAAATATATGATTTCTAGAAATTAAGTTTTGATGTTAAGTATTAGACAATTTTTTTCTCCTTTATTTGTTTGTATGTCAATAAATAAATATCTACATTCTGGTTTCACCTATTCATCTGTCTTAGAGACTCCTATCCTATAAGAATATAAGGGCAAAGTAAGCATTTTGTTTAATGAATAACTACTTCTACAATTTTCTACTGAGACAATTAACAATGATGCAAATCAATACTAAATATAATAACTTTTTAAAAGATCATTGAGCTAAACCAAAGGAATTATCTGTTGATGGGAATCATTCTATTGCTGCTGGCAATAAGTTGAATTAACATAGTATTCAGAGAAAAGCACAGAAAGTGAATACCACAATTGTAATTTTAAGAACACAACTGCTTATGTCATTTGCCTGCCTGGTCTTGAATCTTGGTTTTTCTCTTCACTTTCAATTTTCTCTTCTCTTTTCTTCAAAATCCAATTCCTCTCATTCTTCAATAACTGGAACAATTCACAAGCCTCCCCTGATGATTTTAGACTGAGAAAATGTTTCCTCTCTCTGTATTTCATAGCAAATCTCCTTAGAAGTCTCACTTGGTAATCAACATGCATTCCCCAGGACAGTGAGTTTGTCTTCTGTTTACTTTTTCACTTCCTTTTGCTTTGCACTCGACTTTTCTCAGCATGTTCACCACACTTCCTCCTCAACTCTCTCTATCTTTTATTTGACTTTATTAGAAAGCACTACTGATATTTCTAAAGTCACCTGTATTTTCTTAACTGAAAACTTTAAGGTCAACATCAGTTACATTTCCTAAGTCATAAGCAATACTCAGTACTTGACCAGAAATGTTCTCATCCCTTGCTGTCAGCTTCCATGGTTGTCTTTCCACTCACCACTATTCGTGTTGTGCTGCTTCCTAAGGTTTTCATCTGTCATCTTACCATACACACGACTTCTCAGTACCACGGTTTTGTCAACCCTTTAGCTTATGATTTCAGCATACTCCTTATATTTCTATACTATGTATTCAACCACCTAGTGTATTTCCTTTTGAATATTTCACAGGTTTTTCAGAAATACTACTATCTGCTCATTTTCTCTTCATGTACCTTCTCTACTTCCATGTATCTTTGTGCCTTCCTTGTTGTTACCCTTATCATACTGGGCTGTAATTTCCTCTTTATTCAAATATGTTATAGGTAGACTTCCTTTGCTTTTGAAGAATGGAGATACTGGTTGTAGAGATGCATCTGGCACTTGGTAAGCATGCAGTCAATATTGAATGAATGACAGTGACAGCCTGAAGTCTTTGGGTGATACATTTTCCCCCCTCTCTATATTCAATCAATCAAATCATGACACTTCTGTTTCTTATGTGACAGGATTAAATAATTCATATTCACATAAGTATTCACAACCTTGTCCTTCTAACAAATAATGTAACGCATTCACCCTTTCCATTTTCTCCTAAAGAGGAACATCTTACTTTCTGAATATGAGGTTCATCGATCAATACAATAAGGTGTTAGGAAGGAGGTGAAAGAAGAAAGAGAAGAAAAACAGTGAACCATTTGGCAGAAAGGAAGTATTGTCATGGGAGGATTTTCAGAGCAGCTTTGAGGAGCAGAGAAATTGAAAAGTGGAAAAATAGATATTTTTAGAACTGTTATTTTGTTTTATGAGTTGGAACTGTTTAATGTTGTTTGGAAAACATGAGTGAGGAACGTAACTCCTTTTCAATAAAATATTGTGACTCTCAAACTGTGATTCTTAAATGCATCCTGTTGGGCAATGAACACTGGGCTACAAATTTTTAAGAACTAGAACATTGTACATAAATGTCATGAATCAGCTTGCTCTCTTCTTTAATAAGCTTTATTTTTAGAACAGTTTCAGGTTCCCATAAAAATCGAGCAGAAGGTAAAATTCCTATAGACACTTCCCATTCCAAATTCATAGCACTCCCTATGTCATCAAGATCCTTTAAAATCAATGCACATTGACACATCATTATGATACGAAGTGTGTAGTTCACATCATAGTTCACTCTTGGTGTGGAATGTTCTGTGGATTTTGACAAATGACTTGCATCAATCATTATAGTATTAAATAGAATAGTTTCAAGTCCCTAAACTTCCCCTAAACTCCCCTTTCTACTCAAGTCTTTCTCTCCCTACTCAACTCCTACTCAAACTCTCCCCACTCAAACTCCTAACAACCAGTGATCTTTTCCCTGTCTCAAAAATTTTACCTGTTTTAGAATTTCATATTACTATTATAAATTATGTAGTATTTTCAGATTAACCTCGTTCACTTAGTAATACTTATTTTATATTATTTTATGTGTTTTTGTGGCTTGATTAATAAATCATTTTCTGAACCTGAGTAAGTTCCATTATACAGATGTACCAAAATTTACATATCTGTTCCCTACCAAAAGACATCTTGATAGCTTCCAAACTTTGTCAACTATGGATGAAACTGCTATAAAACGTTCATGTGATGTTTTTTTGTGTGGACTTAAGTTTTTTTTTTTTTTTTTTTTTAACTCATTTAATACCATCCCAGGGACCAAAATTGCTGGATAAGATGATGCTTAGCTTTGTAAAAAACATCCAAAATGTCTTCCCAAGTGACTTTCGTTTTTCATTCTCACCAGCAATATATGAGAGTTCCTGTTGCTCTACATCCTTGCCAACATTTAGTGTCTTTAGTATTTTGGATTTTAGCCATTCTAGTAGGTATGTAGTGGCATACAATATTGATATATTAATTGTAATTTCATGATGAAATATAATGCATAGCATTTTCTCATATTCTTATTGGTCATCTTCACTTCTTCATTCATGGCATGTCTGTTGAAGTCTGTTGCCCATTTTTAAATTGGGTTATTATTTTCTTATTGTTGAATTTTAAGAGTCATTTGCATGTCTTTATTTAATAATAGTTCTTTAACAGCTATGCCTACTGCAAATACTTCCTCTCAATTTGTAGTTTGTTTTCTCACTCTCTTAACAGTAATTTCACAGTGAAAGTTGGTTATTCTAATAAAATCCAAATTATCAAATCTTTCTCTCATGGATTCTTTATTTGATTTTTATGTCTAAAAGTTATTATCAAGTCTAAGGTCATCTAATTTTTCTCTTGTTACCTTCTAGGTATATTGTAGTTTTATATTTTATATCTATATTTAGTAAATGTACTTCACATTCTAAAATCATCTCTGATTTTTTTAAAAGGACACAAGGTCCATGTACCCTTTCATTTTTTCCATGTGGATGTTTAGTAATTCTACCACCATTTGTTGAAAAGTCTATATTTCTCCATTGAATTACCTTGTTCCTTTGTCAAATATCGGTTGGCCAGATCCTGTAGATTTGTTTTTGGGCTCACTATGCTGTTCTATTGATCTACTTGTCTTCTTTTTCACGCTTTCTTGATTACTGATACTTGATACCACCACTATCTTGATTACTGTGCCTGTGTTATAAGTCTTGAAGTTTGTGTCAGTCTTCTGACTTCATTCTCCTTCAATATCAAATTGGCCATTGTTGGTCTTGTGGTCTCCATTATAAACTTTGCTTGCTTTTTTAAAGTTCCTATTTCCATTTTCTTAAGTCTTTATATGGACTATTGCAATCAATTCTTAACCAGACTCTGGCCTCATGGCATCAATGCAGCCTCTTAAAAAATAACTTTTTAAAAGTTAACATTTATCAAACTAGTCTTCATATTAAAGTGTTTTAGTGATTTTCAAAACTCTAAGACTATTTGAACCCAACATTTCAAATAAGTTATTTTTATCTTTTGTCCACCTACATTTTCAATTCAATTTCTATAATTTTGTCCCTCATTATCTTCAGAAGGTTGATTCCAGATTCTCCTACATACCAAAATCCATAGATGTCAAAGTTCTTTAGATAAAATGGTATAATATTTGTGAAAAATGACACACAGCCTCTCATATACTTGAAGTCATCTGTATATGATTTATAATACCTAATACAATATAAATGTTATGTAAATAGTTGTTATAATGTATGGTTTATGGAATAATGATAAGAAAAATTATGTATGCTCATGTCCAATACAGACACAACTATTATGGTCCTAACTACAAAGAACACCAACAAGATGTTAGGCAACAAGTGCTGGAGACTGAGAATCTGTGAAGTGGTAGGAGGATACAGTCGTGTATTCCTACACATCATTTCATTCATATGGACAGAAACACTGTGATAGCACACTCATTTTGCTTTTAGGAATTTTCTGCAATTTTGTTTTCAAAGATGTTCACTATTCAGCTGGTTATACCTGAGTATGCAGAAGGGATCCCTTGTACTCCCTTATAAGATGCAGTATAGACATTGAAAGTAGAAAGGAACAAAACAGTAAAATCCTTGTTTCAGAGAGCTTATCCTCTAATGAGACAAAAGTCTAAGAATAAAGCTATTTATATGCAAAATAGATTGTTAAAACAAATAGATTACTAAAAATAAGGAAAGACTTAAAAATAAGGAAAGACTAGGAAATGTTGGGAAAGAGCTTGCATTTTATATTGGCCAGTTAGAAGCAGCTATAATGAGAATATTAAACTTGGGTAAGAGACTACAAAAAATGAGGACATGCCATGTGATATATGAAGGACAGGTATTATAGGCAGAAAGGAACAGCAAGTGCAGAAGCCCTGAGGCAGATATGAAAAGAATACAGTATTTGCAAAGAATATTGAAAAGTCCAGTGGTATGTTGGAGAGAACTCAGTAAAGAGAAGTACTAGGATCTGTAACTGTGTAAACCACTCTGTGAATTTGGCTTTTACTCTGAGTGAAACAGTGGCAGTCCAGTGGGTTTCTTTTGGGCATAGGGAGTTGATCAGAGGAGAAAAATTACAAAATGAGACCTCTGGAAAGTACATTGAAGGAAAAAAGAAAACCTGCTGTGGAGCAAAGGCTAGGGCAAAGATCAATTAAGAAGATATTTCAACAATCCCATGAGAAATTATGCTAATTTGGACTAGGATGATTCTGCAAAGGAGTTACAGTAACATTCTGGGTATATTTTACTAATAGAGTCAATGAATTAAATATCTGGTGGGTCTGGTGGGAAAGACAGACAAAGAGACAATGACCAACCAAAACAGGTATGTGTCTGTGTCTGTGTGTCAAGCAAAATAACGGAGCTGTCTCTTACCTTCATGGGAAACTAGTGGGAGAAATCAGTTTAGGAATAAGGAAAATAACAGGCCATCAGATTTGTTCTTCTTGAAGTTTGAGATGTTTATTAGATTTCCAAGTCAAAGTACCAATTAGGGGGCTGAATAAAATAGCAGAAACTGATAAAATATTTAGGTGGATATGTACATTTTATGGTTAGCTTATTGAGAGTAGTACTTAAAATCATAAGATCATGTGAGGTCAACAAGGAAGTGAAACAGGAAAGAGAGGAGATCTCAGGAATAAGCCCTATGGAACACCACACTGAGGATAAAGAGATAGGGAAGAACCAGAAAATGTCATTAACAAATCATTTAAAAAAAAAAAAGCATGATTTCCAGAAAGATGAGTAAACACATTTCTTGTGTGGGTGAAAGGGCAATCAGTAGTGTCAAATCCTTTATAACTGTATTTTACAACATAGAGTTTCTTCACGATGTTTAAATAAAGAAATTTTTATGAAGTTGCAAAGGTGAACCTGATTAGAGCAGGCTCCAGAAATAATTGAAAATAGAATTTCAAAGACTTGCTGTAAAGTTTGCTGCTTCTGCCATACCATCAGGAGCACTGATTGACTTTCTAATATATCAACCTTACATAGTTGATAGCTACTATGTTGGTTTGCTAAGGCTGCCATAAAATATCATCATAAAACCCTAGACTTAAACAACATAAACTTGTTTTCTCAGTTCTGAAGGCTAGAAGTCTAAGGTCAACGTGCCTTGAGGGCCATTATCCCTCAAAATGCTAGGGAAAGATTAGCCCCAGGTCTCTTTTCTGGTTTCCAGCAGTTCCTTGCTTGTGGAGGTATAATTTCAATCTTCACAAGGAATTTTTCCCCTGTTCTTATCTGTAAAATGTCTCCTCTTAATAAGAAAACAATTGGATAATGGGCTTATCCGGCAGTATGAATTCATTTTAACTAATTACATCCATAATAACCCTATTACCAATAAAGTCATATTCTGAGGTACTGGGAGTTAGGACCTCAACATATGAAATGTATAGAGGACACAATTCAAATTTATCACACAATTTCATTCTTATAGATAGCAATTTGGTTTGTAAATACATCAGTTAAATATTTTGCGTGTTATATCCATTATATATATTGTGATCTCTCCCTTTGTACTATCCATCAGTTTTTACTATCAAGATTATATTAGCCTCAAAAAATGAGGTTGACAGGTATCACTCTTTAACCATTCCTCTGAAAACAGATTGTGTTAAATTGGAATTATTTATTCTTTAAAGATTTGGTGGAATTTTCTGGTAGCATCAATAACTGCAGATTTCTTTATGGAAAGGCTTTTCGAGTTATTTTATTTTGCTTAATCATTTTGAGGCTTCTTATAATCTTTGAAATTGTATTAAGATATATTTTCTAGGATCTTCATATGCTTATATTTAAAATTTAAAAATTTTATAAATTCATCATAAGGTTTTTTTTTAATGCCTGATGTAAATATAGTTATAGGCTTTTTCTGATTCCTATAACTATGTGTGATTTTTCTCATTTGTCTTAATGTTAGCATAGTTTTGTCAAACTGATTAGCCTTTTTAAAGATTGCACTTTTTTGGTTTATTCTATTTACTCTATTTTTCTATATGATCTCATCTTTGTTAATTCTTTCCCTCTACTATCTTTGTTATTATTTTATTGCTTTTTTATAGGTTCTTGAGATGGACATTTACATTAGTAACTTGTTAACTTTCAGATTTTTCTCTTTTAAGGTGTAGTATTCTAAGACTTTACATGTCTTTGACTCATAAGACTTTTAGAATTGTTGTTTTAATAATGTTTCTTAGATTTGAAATATATAGGAATTTTCCAATGATTTTTATTTGTTTCTAGATATATTACATTGTGGTCATAGTACATGCTCCACATAATATTTAGTCTTAGAAATTTACTATTACTTGCTTTAGGGCACAGCATGATTAATTTTTATAAAGATCTCCAAGTTCAATATACAATATGTACCTGTTGAGTGTCATATTTTAAATATGTCTTTTAGATCAAATTTGTTAGTTGTGTTACTTAGGTCTTCTTTATCCTTGATACTATTCTATCCCGTTTTTTGGTTAATTCTTGAGGTATTATAAATTCTTTCTCTATAATTGGAAATCTATACATGGCTTCTATAGTTCTGCCTGTTTCTGCTTTACACATTGCAGTCTGATATTAGGTGCATACAAATTTAAATTGTAATGTCTTATTGATGAGCTATTGTCACAAAAGATCTCTGTATCTCCAGCAATTCTTTATGTTTGCAAATCTAATTTTCTTTTCACTATATACCTTTATCAGTTTTCCTTTTCATTACAATATTTCTGGCATCTTTTCTCATATATTTATTTCTACACATTATTTTATGTCATTTGTAATAAGCATATTCTTATCTTTTTATATCAATCTGCCAATCTATGTTTTCAAAAGGTAATTTAGTTCATGGAATTTTAATAAAATTAGTAACATAAACAGACCTATTTACTTTGTGTTTTCTATTAGTCCTATTTGCCCTAGGTTTAATTTTCCCTCCTATAGTCTTCGTTTAAGTGTTTCTCTCATTTCAGTGTTTTCATTTATCTCATTTGAGTGTTTTTCTTTCATTTCATTTTTCTCCATTACTAATTTTGATGTGTGTGTATGTGTGTGTGTTATTTGTTGATTTCACTAAAAACCACAACAATTATACTTGAGTTACTCATAGCTGAAATGAATTAATATGACCTTCTTCCCAGAAAATGTAGGATTCTAAGAATAGTTTTATTCTGTTTACTCCCTTCATACTTTTAAACATTTTTCTTATTTATTTCAATTAGACTTAATGTTATTTGTAATGTCTTACAGATTTTTTACTATTTTGTACACTCAGGTTTATCTGGGTTAACTCATATTACCAGTGTACTTTATGTTTACTTATGTCCAGAAACTTGAACACTCCCCATGTTTGAGAAATTCATGATCTAATGAATTTCTGTTTCAAATACTGACTTCAAATAATTATCTCATGTGCCCCAAAGCTATGTTATGGACATGCCAAATAAAACTGTGTAATTTGATAGACCACTAGCAACTTGGAGTCAGAAGCTGGGCCAGTCAGGAAGTGGGTTCAGACCAAGTCCCCTGTAGCTAAGGTGTCCTCACTACATCCCTGCTCCAGGGCAGATAAACTTGAAGAATTGCCCAGATCCCAGTACTGGCAATGCTGAGTATGCAATATTGGGTCTGTGGCCACTTTTCAAACTGGATTTTTATGATGTATGCGTATGTGTTTGTGTGTGTGTTTATGTGCACACACGTGATCTTAATCACAATTTGAGTGTAATAAAGTAACCAAATCTAATTAAGGACTATTTTCTGTACTGCATTTTTTTATTATCTTGCTATTTGCATCCCAGTTATACTTTGCATCTTATATTATCATATTATTCAGTATTTGTCTATGACAAATTTTGTGGTAGATATTGAATAAGATTTCTTAGTTACTAAAAATACTTAAAAAAAATTTAATGACTAATTTGGGAAAGGCAACTTTGAAGAACTCAAAACATGAATAGAAATAGTCTTTTATATGTTTATGCATTTTACTCAAGATGATTAATTTGAGTATATTTCATTGCATGCACAACCTCCTAACGATTCATTATCTTTCAAATCATCTGCAAAGCAGCTGCATATGAACAGGCATTTTTACAAATTCCCAGGTAAATGATAAATTATAATGGAAGCACATAATGTTGCAACTCTAAGAGCAGTAGAATTTGGTATACAGAAAGCCTCCTTTGCAAATAAATCATAATGCCATCCTAAATGGAAATTAAAATGAAAATTGTATTTCAAATATAGTTCTTATACTTTGTATTTTTACTTTATAACTCGGAAAGAGTAAATTGAGAGACAACCTAAATCACAGTATACACATTTCTTTTGTACACAAGTTTTACCATTCTTTTTATGTTAATTCTCTATTCCTAAGTACTTATATACTTTTGATTAAGTATATTTAGCTATCATGTCTTTTTTATAAATGAAATTACTGTACAGATATGTTTGCTTAACAGAGAAACATATAACTGATCAGTAAATCTATTTCACAAAACCAATGCATTTTGTTTTATTTATTTAAGAAACAAAATAAATGTATGCTAGATAAATTGTAATTTGGAACCAAGATGTAACAATGTTTGTTTTATACATATTTAAGTTACAGGTATTAGATATCATTCCCCTTAAGAATAATCTTTAGAGTTTAAAAGGTCACAATTAGCAATATGTTCAACAGAGCTTATGTTATATTAATTCCTTGCTTGTACACAAAACCAACAATAAAAAATGAAAATATATTTTAAAAACCAGAAATAAAAATGCAGAATCAGGAAGCCACACAAGCAATATTAAATTGTTCACTAGAAATTTTAAAAAGAGAATTTACTAAAATATATTTGGTGTAGAATCAGGGCATAACTGGTAATTAGCATTAAGTTTCATTGATCTTTCCCTGACATCAGCAGCATGATAATTGTCCTGAAAGCAGGGTTACCTGTGCCTTTTGGACTCAGCTAATGAGTACTTTCTTTTGTTTGGTAAGCTCAGTGGAGAACAGGTGCTGTGGATCTATTTTTGTAATAAAAGCAAGAACATATCTCCCTCTAGTGTTAAAAAAGTTAGGACACCCAAAGATTGTTAAGCAAAAAATATGCATTTTGAAAAGCAAATATCTTATTTTTCCCTTACAAGAAGAAAAGGGAGGAGAAGGAGGAGGAGAAGGAGGAAGAGGACGAGGAGAGCAACAATAGACAGGTCATTATTTACTAGTCTTAGAAAATGAAATGCCAAACTAATTGATTAACCTGTTTTTATGACATGTTATAAAAATAGTTGATAGAATTGAAAATAAATTAATAATAATTGAAATAAAATTAAAATAAATTAAATTATTTAATATCTTTCCTTTTCATAGTATTTATTACATGATTTTTCATTATAGTTTTGAGTATTTTACAACATTTGTAAGGTAAATTACAGTATATTGCTTTTTAGGCTTACAATTATTTTAGCTTTTATTTTTAAAAATAGCTTTAAGTACAATTTTAAAAATTATTAAAAATTTAAAAACCCCACTATGGAGTATGGGTCACTTAACTTACAGAGGTGATTTTGTGAGTCTTGAGTAGCTAGAATCTGTGCCTAGTAAAAAATATATTCCCTTCTCTAATATACAGGACAAATAATAGAATGAAAAGTCTCTTAGAAAAACTTTTCTAGAAAATAACATGTCAAAAGCTAATGATTGATGTATAAAGGACAACATGTTTATAACTGCATTAAAAGGATAGTTTGAGGCTTAAAAATAAAATCTGGGATATCATGTACACTTAAAATCAGTTAAGGGGTCTATCTTATTTAGCCTACTATCCAAATAAAATGAAATAAAATAAATACATTCTAGGAGAAAATATGCTGATATTCATATAATCCAATTTTCTCCAGACCTCTACATTCTGTGGGGACAAATGAGGTCTGATTAATAAGAGTTCACATATTATTGACTCTTCCTTTTCCTTGTCAGACACAAAATCATCTACAAATCAAGTAGAGAGACATGTCTTTGCCACATTCTGAATGTAAGTTGATCAGAGATGCTAGGATCTGTCTCAGTGGTAAACAAAAGTTAAATTTTGTCCCTGCCTAACCAAGTAGGTGTTTTTGAAGAATGATTTTCATATACATCTATCTATACATATAGATACATAAATCTTTCTGCTCTGGAATCATCAGAGCCAACTGATGCCTTGTAGTGACCTACTTATAAAGTAAACTTAGAAATAATTTGGTGCAATTAATTTTCCAGTTTTCAAAATTTAGACTTGAATTCAGAGATAATTGCTCAAATGGAACTATTATAAATATCATAACATGGCAAATCAATTTAAAGAACTAAGTTAAGATAATTATGGATTAACCATAATTTTAGTTTAGTTATGCCAAATTAAAAGGAAGGTAAGTAAGGTAGTTTGTTGTGAAAGAAGAAATTTAATGCCCACAATCTTCTTGGGAAGATATAAATCAGTTAAATAAAAATGTAAGTGTATTACAAAAAAAAAAGAGATAAGGACAATATTTTTTTTAGAGATTCAGAGGAAAAGACTACCATGGAATGAAAATTACATTGTTTTAAAGTTTGAAGCAAATAGTTTTCACACTTACCCATTTTTAAAATTTTCTTTTCTTTTTTTCTTTTTTGCTTTGTATAAAAATTTACATGACTCTTTTCTGAAAATTCAAATGATACACAAAAATATAAGAGAAGATAATTGTTTTTGGTGAGCTTTCATCCAAATCTCCCCTGATCAATACATAATAGAAATAGAAATATAAACATTTCTAGGTTTCTTCATTTCTCTGATGAGAACGCTGAAGGTCAGACTTATATGACCATTGTACACCCTCTAAGTTTCTGTTGAAGACAACATTTGAGTTATATCTTGGGATAGAGAAAGAAGATGAATATATGCAAGATGTGAAAAAGTATTACTGATTTTGTATGATTGCTTTTGCATATCATACTGGGCAATTTAGGTGCCGATGATTCACTTCTGAATAAATCACAGTTACTGCCTTAATGGAAATCCATGGGTAATTAGTTAATCAAATTGTACCATAATATAGACTGCACAATGACAGTAAAATGGAGACATGCTCACTAAATAAATCAGCTTATTCTGCTTGGTTGGGGTGAGTTTCTTAAGGTGGTTTTACCTAAACTGAATTCCTAAAAATGACTAAACTGATCAGGTATAGAAAAAGGAGACATACTGGTCATTCTGGTTCACATATAAAGTACATAAATAACAAGATGAAAAAATTTTGCAAGAGAAAATTTTCCCTAAAATCTTGACTCTCAACTTGAAGACAATGGTTAAGGTTAAGGCAGTTGCTTGTACTGGAGGTGGGGGTGAGTGTGATGAGAAATTTTGGGGGTGAGTTAAACTTGTTAAAAGATTATTTTGGACTCTCAAACTGAAATAAAAACAGGCCCAGGCCAATAAGTTTAGAGTGATGACTGAGTGGTTAACACTAAAGATAGGCAGATAGTAAAATATTGTAATTTCCAAACAAAAAATACATAGGTGCTCTTTATGGTCAATTAGTAGTAACAAATTGTTACTCTCACATTTTGAATAAACTTCCCCATAAGAGAAAGGTTGAAGTTCAAGAGTAAAGGTTAGGATAAAGGAAAAAGATTGCAGTGAAAATTCTTTAGGTTTGGGATACACTAGTGGGAGACAGTAAGCTTCTCTTTCTAGTTGATTTGGAGTCATTTTACCTTCATTTTCTGTTTTCTTTGTAAAGTAGTGGAGTTACCAGGCTTAAAATATTGTGGGAATCATCAAAATACAACAAGTCCGGGGGGATTGAAATAAAAAATAAATAAAATGATGGATATAAGGACTTCTTAATTATGTTCCTATTAGTTATGTCATAATTTGAAGTGAAACATGAGAGAAAGTTATATTTGATTGGTGATCACAACTACACAAAACCAAATTATACCCTGGCACTATGGAGCACATATAATCCTAGCAGCTCAGAAGGATGAGGCAGGAGGAGTGCAAATTTATATCCTTCCATAGCAATTCAGCAAGGTGCTAAGCAACTTAAGGGAGACCCTGTCTGTAAATAATATTTTTTAAAAGGGCTGGGGATGTGGCTCAGTGCTTAAGCCCCCTTGAATTCAATCCCCAGTACCAAAACAAACAAACAACAACCAAAAAGTTACATATAGAGGAAGAACCAGAATTAAAAAATGCATTAAGCATTATTTATTTTATTTTTAAAGTTCTGAGTTTTGAAGTGTTCACACTGATTTCATCATATGAAATACACACACTTTTTGTTATGAAAAAAACAGCAGTATGAGTTTTTAAAAATATTTTTTAGATCACCTTTTTAGGTGGGATGATTTATAGAAAAGAGCCTGCTTTTGAAAGTAAAAGTGCTAATAAGATTATATCTAAACAAGAAGGTATACCAGAATATTATATTTCTATGTCATCTTTTGTAGCTTCCATATAAATTGTTGATATGCAGAAAAAAGAAAATGAAAAATGGAGATAGGTAATGGAAACATTGCAACATAGATGACTGATTAATGCTTATACTCTTCACATTAAATCCATTAGCCCAAGCTTTAAGTCCATGATTTAAAACTCATTCACTGACAAAGGAAAAAAAAGAACTTTCTGGAAATGAAAGAGTAAATAAAGAAAAGAAATGAAGAGATTAAAATAAAAGAACTTAGATTTTTTTGATGCCAATATGAGATAATAATTGAATTTTCAGATTTACCTGGCAAATAGTAGGTAGGCTCTCAATAAATGTTCATACATTTATTTGTTCAATGGATGCTAGATGAATGGATTTACCTGTCACATAAAAGAAAAAGCAGGAGAAAATCCAAGGCTGAACTGAATTTTAGATAGCCTTTCTGGTTCTTATTTGATTCTGAATGTCACACTGTAAATATTATTTCCACATCTATACAAAATGAGACAAATGGCAGAGATCTATCACAGAGTCATCTCCAGGTCCTAAGGGAATTAACTAGATTCAAAAAACTTTAGGATAGATACAGGCTTCCCAAAATTGCTAAGTTATATAATTCTGTCCCATACATTCTGGAGATATGATTATCATTTTAGTAATGTGAAAGGTTTACGTCAATGATGAAAACTTAATTTTAAAAACAAATGACAAGTTTCAAGCAGTGATTGCTAGATCTCTAAACTTGGCTGCAGATAGCATTTTTGCACCCATATCTAAATTTTACATGGCTGCCAGGAGTGGTGTTACACACCTGTAATCCCAGCGACTCTGGAGGCAGGAGGATTACAAATTAAAAGTCAACCTCAGCAATTTAGCAAGGTCCTAAACAACTTGGTGAAACCCTGTCTCAAAATTTAAAAAAAGAGCTGAGAAGGCTGGGGATATGACTCAGTGGTTAAGTACTCCTGTGTTTAATCTCTACTACCAAATAAATAAATAAGTAAAATTTTTAAAAATAAAAATAAATAAATTTCATATGGCAAAGCAGAACAAATGTCTATGTAATTATGTCTTTATTCTCAAGGTCCTGCTGTTTTTCTAATAAACAAGATGAATACACTGATATTTGCAGTTTGATTTTAATAAAAATGCACACTTTCTTTTAAAAATCATGTTGTTTCCCTGCTTTAGAAAACAAAACCTAAGAAAATGGTAAATAGGCACTTTATGTAACTGCAGGAAATGGAGATAAAAGAAATCGCCTGACATTTACTCTTCTATTTACTGAGTTGCCTTCATAATCTTTTGAAGTGTGAACATAGCTGATAGCTCAGAGCTATGTACCTAGTATAATATTATGTTACAGTATAATATAGGGGTGGTAATGTTATCATTATGTTTGAAATGACACTTTTAGGAGCTTGCACTGGTAAAAATATACACACTGGGGACTAAAATAAATTTATATTATGTCACTAAAATCAAGAAAACATGAAGTATATGAAAGTTAGGTAATAATCAGCTGGTTATTTACAGGAGTAGAAAAGATCATTTTTCAGAATATCATAAAGTAGCATGCTAATTTGATTCTGATCAAATGTAACAATTACTCATTACTTCGTCCCTTCATTTTGAAAGAAAAAAAGTTGTGATTTATATAGGCATGGTTGTTGCTTGAAAGTAATATCAGAATATATTGTGGCCTAGAAGTTGAAAGGAACTTCCAAGGAGCCAAACCAGTTGATATCAACCAATACCTAAGTCTAACTTCTATTGAATAAATTCAGAGTATTTTCAAAAATTACTCCTTATTAAGAGACCACATTGATCTTTAACTGAAACCTATTGGATATTTATAGTATTCTTAAAACCATGTTAAGTAATTTGAATCATTTGTTCTCTCTTGATCAGTGTTTCTCAAACATACTTGACCCAGTATAAAAATAACCTTATGTTAGGATCCAGACACAAACATACATGTAAAACCACCCAACTAACAAGCCAAAGTTTTATAGTAGAAGTATGTCAATATTTCTATTCTGGGCTATTTCATTTTCACTTATGTGCTGGTGACCTGTGATTTGAAAAATATAATAGCTCTTTGTAAGAAGATTATAAATTTAGGAACTCAAACCAACGGATTGCTGATATATGAGAACAAAGGATTAAATGTTTATTTTATATCACAGATTTTTATTTAAAAAGGGACTATTTCATTAGTATGAGATATGAGTCAATTCTTTAAAGAATTGCTCCTGAAAGCAAACAAACACTCATGAAATATGTAGAAACAAAGCAATTGATCAAATATTCTTCCTCCTAGGTACGAGGAAAAGTCAAAACTGGTCAAATTACAGCAAATGTTTAGGTCATCCCCACTTGTAAACAGCATTTCTTGAATTGATTCAACTCACCTCTATGATTTTTCTGCATTTTTGGTAGACATTTCGGTCTCTGAATGTTTGAATTTATAGACAGAATAAAACTTGCTGACGTTGTGGCTATTTAATTACCCTCACTGGTAAATTGTTGGCTTCATCTAACTTGTTGATTTTTTTCAGCAGTGCGACTGGTGGAACATAGAACCCCAGCATCACAAATATTTAGTAGTGTAGCCTCTTTTATAAACCTTCTAAATCTCAATTTCCTAATTTAAAAAATAGACTAATGATTAAACAGAATGATGAAAATAAAGAATATGGCATAGTTATGAGCAAGTAGTTAAATGCTGGTAAATATTGTTACTTTAAAAAAAAATTTTCAGCTGAACTTCAGTGATTTCATTAAACCACTTTTAAAAAATAAACATTTACACTCCCTAGATTTCATCTGAATTTCCGGTTTTCCAAAGGGGTGAGAAAACAATAGCTACAATAGTACTTGTAATTGCTTTGTGTACTAACTTCCCTGCTGCTTCCAGAGATGACTGTAAATTTACAATGGTTTTAGAAACTTTGGCAAATGGACTTTGTAAACTGTATTAATAGAGAATCTTGGAACATATTTTGAAAATAAACCGAAGACTTTGTTAAAATAGATATACAAAACAATAATATATTCATATTATTTAATTTTAAAAGTGAAAACCTCTGGGAGATATTTATTCAACTACTGCTGAGGAATGAATGATGCTTGGAAAAATAGAAGGTAAAACAAAGCAAAAACCAAGTGAGAACAAAGAGCTCAGCTCTTTGCTTCCTTTTTCTCACCAGACTCTACACAGGGGTGGTCCTGCAACCTGTTTTGGGAAAGGTTGTTATGACAAATAGCAAGTCTCCCTTTCTAAATAATTAACAACAATTGTATTTGAACATATGAAAGTCAGATTTATAAAATTAGGAGCAAAGCCTATTTAACTTACTTGGGTTGTGCTGCTTAAGGAAATATTTTTTTTTTTTTTTTACTCAATAAACTATAACCTGTCTATTCATTCTATGATTTAGAATCATAAATCATAAAACTAATGATTAAACAGAATGATGAAAATAAAGAATGTGGCTTTCTTTATTTATTTATGTAGAAGGAAAAGAAAGAGTTCCCATGTTTCCATTTGTTGCTAACTGGTCTCAGTTTCAACCTGCAGAGAACATTAGATCAACATAAAGTAAAAATTTTAGCATGTTATCTTAGTGTCTTTAAGAGCATGTGTCACATGTTTTTACATTTCTGGAGCAAGATTTTTAATATGTCTTCATCATTATCCTGAAGTAAATGTCCTTAATTTTATCTGACTTATTTAACTTGTGTGTCTTTTTGAAAAAATGATCTCAATTGTTTCATTTGACTTCCATTAACAACTGAAGAGTCTTAACATTGGTTGCTCTGGACCTACTCCCAACCCCTACCTTGCTGTTTTTAGGGGGAAAGACACTAGGTAAGAGATGGAAACAAAGCAGAGTGCATCTTTGTCATTCCAAACACTGTCCTTTACCATCTTTTACCTCAGAGGTGGAATATAACCACTACTGGTGTGTCATCTTTTATGATCCAGGCTTCCACACCTCCAACAGTCAATTTTTTTTTTTTTTTAAGGAAGGAGGAATAAGAAATTTGAATGGCAAGAATAAGTCCTTACATTAAAACACGCACATGCTGAGAACACACTTATCTACTGTTGTGATAATATGTATCGATCATTCTTCTAATTCTAACATATTAATGTTAAATAAATGTCACATTTAAATTTTATTTATTCTTTGGGTTGGCAGATTCTAGTCCCATATGGTTTTTTTGCTTCTTTTTCACTATTGCATATTAGGAAGAGCTGTTCTAATATGCAAAACTGACATCTTGTACTTTTTGTATTCAAAAGATCATATTATTCAAAAGGTCTCATTTTTATATCAGAATAGGTAATGCTTTAAAGAAATATTAACTTATACATTTACTTTTTCTACAAATCTATTGATTAAATTTATTCTTAAAATACTAAACAAATTTCCAGTATTTTTGGATTAAGTGATATTTGCTTTGTGGAACCATTTGGGGTGTGATTGGGGTGGAGCCATTCCTGGATTTGGTTAGGTGAACTTTTAAATCATATATATGCACTTCTAGATGTCTAGAAATGTTTGTAATATAACATTGGATAATTACCGTTGGCAAATTCCAAATCTTTTTCAATATTTATATATGTATATTTTAAAATTTAATGTAATTATATATTTTAAATTTATTTGTGAACATTTCAAATGTACACAAAAGTAAAGGATATAAAATAATTGGTTTAAATATTATATAACATACCATAGTTTTTTATTGCTGTATTTCATTTTGTTCTAGTAAAAACTCTTCATTTTTTTAAAAGGAAATAACTGGAAAGACATTGGGAGAACAAATAATTATCTTAAATATTTGCATTTGAAACAGTATCAGTGAGTCCCCAACATGCAAAATTAATTTTTCCTTTAAAATGAATGTGTGAAATCACTAGGGGCATTTTTCTTGTCGGTACATTGCGTTTCATAAGGAAAAAATTCAGGATCTTTCATATATTTAGAATCTTCAAATTAAAATATTTAAAATGCATGGTACAAATTTTGAAATTTCATATAGTGAATTTTGAGAATATTTTAAAATATTTTCTCAAAATCTAAGGTAAAAACACAATCATTTTAACTTAATGTGATTTTTTAAAAATTTAAATTACTAAATGAAGAAAACTTTATTTTAGAACATAACATATAAAAAAGTAGTGGTCTAAAATGGCAATATTTAATCATTTTATTTAATAATTCTTAATTTTTATTAGTCATGAATCATTCAGATCAATAAATTAAAAAATAAACTACAGAAACCAATAAATTATGCACTTTACAATGGAATATATGACTCATGGCAAAACATGTTAATTTGATATCCTGTGACATAGTATATCAAAGACACAAACTGATAGCATGAACTATATGGGGACACTAGTTTGGTAATCTGGGAAATAAAAAACATTTTAAGCACTCTACCACAGTTATGAGGCCCTGAAGAATGTTTGTGTAGAAAGGAATTCACTAACTTCACGTTTATATGTACAAATAAAAAGATCTAATAATAATGTGATGAAGCAGTTTGGGAAAGTTTTTTGTTTGTTTGTTTATTTGTTCTTGCTTTCTACGTTATTTTTCTTTTCAACTTAGGGGAATACATTTGATTGTTAAATGAAAATTAAAAATAGAAAAACTCAGTTCTAAATTCTGATTTGTGGAGTAAACGTAACTAAGAACGTGTTTTGAGAAAAACAAATCAAGGTATTTCTTCAGGTCTTGGCTTCCTGGCCTTGGTTTCATTAAAGAGATCTAAAGCTGCTTGTTCCCGTTTTCTGTTCTTTTCCCCATATTCTCTTTTTCACTTTGCCTTTAGGAATGGAAAAGTTCAATCCTGTTTGCTTATTTGGGCTGTTACACCACATGGGTCTCCATGAGTCTAGATAAAGGACATATTATTATGGGGGAAAAAATGGTATCTGCTAAAAATGTAAGACACAAATCATTTCCTTAGTTTGGCACTAAAGAGACTTAAGCAGATTCTAAAAAGCTGTTCCACTGCTCCAAGCCCCATACCAGTGCTTACTTGTCTAATCCTTATATCCATAATGTTTACTAGTCCTGGGGAAGCAATTTTTATGGTAATTAACATTTTAAACTAAAGCTTACTCTCTAAACTTTTTGTATTTTGAGATGACTAGTTGAAAAGTGATCGCAATATGTGTTCTTATATACATATGGATATTTGAGTTCTTCACTCTGGAGGACATGGAGAAATCTACTATATTCTAAGTAATAAATTCTAGACTATAAACATGCTATTAATATTTTAGCAGATTAACAGATTAATATTATCTTCAAATATATATTTATTAAATAGAAGCATATATGTAAACATAAATACTTATATTCCTATTTTTGTCTTGGTTATTATTTTTATCCTCTTTTTCAGATAATGCTTAGAGGATTCTGCAGCAATTCTTGGTATTGGACATATTCAAAATCCCTTCAACTTTTGCTCTCCTGCTCCCTTGACTTCCAGCTTTAACTCATTTTTGACCCCTTCAAATATTTTACATGTTTGCAATGGTTACATGAACTTTTGGGAAGTGGTATTTGTACCATCTCATACCTTATTTACTATGGCAATTTAAGGAAAAGAAGTTGGAAAAAGCTTCCAAAGCACTCTTTTAAAAGATGAATCTCATTGTGAAGCTTCGGAGAAGTTTTCGAACATTGATTGTTCTCTTAGCTACCTTCTGCTTGGTGAGCATTGTCATTTCTGCCTATTTCCTCTACTCTGGCTACAAGCAGGAAATGGCACTTATTGAAACCACCGCAGAAGCAGAATGTGCTGACATCAAAATTCTACCTTATCGGTCAATGGAGCTGAAAACAGTGAAACCTATTGATACATCCAAAACTGACCCTACCATCCTCCTCTTTGTGGAGAGCCAGTACTCTCAACTTGGTCAAGATATCATAGCTATCTTGGAGTCCAGCCGATTTCAGTACCACATGGTCATTGCCCCCGGCAAGGGAGATATACCTCCCCTTACAGATAGTGGCAAAGGGAAGTACACATTAGTTATTTATGAAAATATTCTGAAGTATGTTAGCATGGACTCATGGAACCGAGAACTTTTAGAAAAATATTGTGTGGAATACAGTGTTAGTATAATTGGTTTTCATAAAGCCAATGAGAACATCTTGCCAAGTACACAACTGAAAGGCTTTCCACTAAACCTCTTCAATAATCTAGCTCTGAAGGACTGTCTTGTCAACCCTCAGTCTCCTTTGCTGCATATTACCAAAGCTCCCAAGGTTGAGAAAGGTCCTCTTCCTGGGGAAGACTGGACTGTTTTCCAATATAATCATTCAACCTACCAGCCTGTCCTTTTAACTGAATTACAGGCAGAAAAACCCTTGTCACCCTTGTCCAACAAAATACTCTATGCGACAGTAATTCAGGACCTAGGTCTTCATGATGGAATTCAGCGAGTTCTTTTTGGCAACAACTTGAACTTTTGGTTACACAAGCTCATCTTCATAGATGCCATCTCCTTCTTGTCAGGGAAGAGGCTGACATTGTCCTTGGAGAGGTATATCCTTGTGGACATTGATGATATCTTTGTTGGGAAAGAGGGAACAAGGATGAATGTCAAAGATGTGAAGGTAAGAACATTTATAAATGGCATCATAATTTATTCACTAACTTTGTGGTATTGATGAAATATAATTTTGAATATTGTAGATTCCTAAGCACTAAAATTTTAAGGTAAAGTAATTTCGAAGTAAAACAGGCATTTAAAAAAAATGAAATTAAGCCTTAAGCAAACCACACAGAGAGAGAGAGAGAGAGAGAGAGAGAGAGAGAGAGAGAGAGAGAGAGAGATACACCCACAAGCAATGTGTACAAGCTCCAGAATAGAAGCTTCACAAGGGGACCCAAATAAATATCCCAAAGTGTAGCTGAACTTAATCTTCTTGCCCAGCCCAGCTAGAACTCCTCAGAACAGACTCCATTATTTTGCTGTATGTGGCATTTTATAGCAATGAGACTGATAAAGAATTCTGTTTCTGAACTGACCACCCTATGTAAGTTTGATCATGATTGTTGAAGTAGAAGAAATGACAACCCAAGACCTTTCTGTAACCCAAGAAAGCATAGTGTTTGCTTGTATGAAAGGTCCATACCCTTGAAAATATAGATAAAAAGAAGATAGTTTTAGAGTGTCTTGGCCTCAGCATTATTCTCTCTACTAATTTATTCCATTATTTTGTGCAATCCAACAGTGTTACTGGCAGCACGTCTAGATTATGATCAATCAACTGCATAACAGATTCATCTTGTGGTTGCTATTAGATAAAGAAAAGGCTAACTACGCAGCTGGGCATCATGGTGCATGTTCATATTATCAGTTTCTTGAGAAACTAAGGCATGGAGATCACTTGAGTTCATAGTTTGAGAACAGCCTTGGAAAAACAGAATGAGACCTGCTTTAAAAATAAAAAGTTCTCTTTTTTAAAATCCCATTTCAACATTCTTAATACTCTCTCACCTGAGACTATATTGTGCTGTGCACAGCTAAACTCATTCTGTAAAGAATTTAGCAAACATAAACAAAAATAATAGGGCACCAATTAGAATTATAAAAGAATCAAAGATTGTTACAATTTTATCTTTTTTGATTTTCCATTATTGTTTATCTTCCAAAAATTAAATCTGGATACTATTTCAAACTAATTGCTCTTTCTTTCACATCCTAAAACTTTATGACTGCTGTAAGACAACATGGTCAAAACCAATCAAATAAATTTACTTTTAAAAATTCTTCAAAGAACATGTGTAACAGTGAGATGTTTTTAAAGTGCCACTGAATGAAGCACTGCTTCACTGTGACTTGAAGACTTAATTTCAGGTCTTCTACAAAGGGTTAAATGACCACAGATGAACTCTGTCTGGATTTTTCTGTTTTTCTTTTCTTATTTTATTCTAATAATATAAGTTTACTTAATGTAAATACTAGTTTTATTTTAGATTTGCATTCAGAAATTTACAAAGGTGTCAGGAGCTTCCAAATGTTTGTTAAGTGCTTGGTTCTTAATGTAAAGCCCTTAAAGACAGGGTTTTCCAGTTTCAGTCTAAGGAACAATGTGAATTAAAAAGTTTTTTAATAACTCTAAACAAAATTGCACAGCTTAAATTTAGTTATGACACTTATTCTCAATAGAAAAACAAATAGCTATTCACCAGTATTAACAAACTATGTTAAGTTGCATAACCCCAAAGAAAATAAGAGAGTAACAAACTTAATAAAGGCTTAAACATTTCACATGTGGGGAGAGAATGAAAAGGTCATATGGGTGTATAGATATGCATTAGATTGTATATACACACAACCACATATGTACATAAGTATTAAATGCTATACAATATTTAATGTATATAAACATAGGTTAATTTAACTGTCACTTTGAGAAAAATACTTTTTATCTTTTTTGCTTGTTTCTGGTCATCCTCAGAAATAATTTTTTAATTTATTTTTTACTCTATTTCACAATTTAAAATTATGTGTATTTGTCATGTACAGCATGATGTTTGGATACATGTATACATGTATAGCTCATGTTTGTTAAATTGAGCAAATTAACATATACTTCACAAACCATGTTTTGTGGGAGAAGATTTAAAATTGACTCTATTAGTGATTTTTAATGAAATCACACTAAATTTATGTTATACATGTTATACAATAGATCTCTTGAATTTATCCTTCCTAACTGAAATTTTGTATTCTGTCATAAATATCTCTTCATCTCCAGGCATCTCCTGGTAACCACATTTCTACTCTACTTCCATGTACTAGATTTTTGATGCTTCATATAAATGTGATGCAACATTTCTCTTTCTGTACCTGGCTTACTTCACTTGACTAAATCCATGCAGCATTTCCTTCTTTCTAGAAAATGAATAATTTTCCCTTGTGTATGTTTATACCATGTTTTCTTTATCCACTTATCCATTGATGGATACTTAATTTGATGCCACATCTTGGTAATTGTGAATACTGCTACAATAAGCAAGAAAGTACAGTTGTATCTTCATATATTGATTTTTTATTTTAATTTACATAAACTTAGAAATGTAATTTGTGGGTCACACAATAGTTCTATTTTTTTAATTTTTAAAGAACTTTTATGCTTTTTCCATGACTACCATCTAATTTGTAGTCCCACCAAATGAGTAAAAGCACTCCCTTTTCTCACAGCTTCACCAAATTTTTTTACTCTTATCATTGTTAATAAATAACATTGTTCATTGTTAATGACTTTATTATTTATTAACTTTCAATGATAGCCATTCTAACAAACATAAGGTAATAGATATATCATTATCGCTATCATTTTTGTGTCATTTCCCTAATGGTTAGTGCATTGCTTGAAAAATTATTTCAGCTATATTTTTAATAGTTTTGTCTTTTAGCCTTCATAATTAAGTGATTCACACTCCACCATTACAATGTTAGACCATTCTGAAGTTGTCTATGTACAAATTATAAATTTTTGCATTTGATTTTTTTTTGTTGTTTTTATTGTTTGGATAAATATGAATTTTGCTGGAAAGAACTTTCAAGTGTGTGCAGAAAAGTTCTGTATGGCTCACATTCTTCCTTCTTATGGCTCTTTTTTGATAATATAATATTTAGTCAAGCAATAGTAGATGAGGCTAAACCCAATACCCCTGGTATTCTACAGCAATTTTTCAGAGCAAGGATTTTGCATAGCTACTGATACTTTTTCATGAAATAGAGGACAGAGATATTGTTCCTTAATAAAAACTGGAGGAAGCAGGAGTGTCATGAATGATGATTCTTGATGTTTGAACTATACCTGCAGCACACCCACAATTAGAAAGCAGGAGTGTCATGAATGATGATTCTTGATGTTTGAACTATACCTGCAGCACACCCACAATTAGACTAGAATAATGGAGCATTTAATATAGACATAGCCTTGTCTCTATGGAACCACTTCACACTATCAAAACACATACACACAAACACACACATTAGCATATTTTCATTTGAGCCCTGTTCCTACATTGAGATTGAAATTCTGGATCACATTATTAATGAATAAACATTTTTAAAGCACAGCATTTTCATTTCATGAACGGTTTTCTTAACTGAATTTGAAAACCCATTCTTTTTAATATGCAGTTCTGCCTGACTTAATCAACTATATGTGCATCTACTTTCATTGTAGAACCCTTCATGCTTTATCTCATTTTATCATGGCTCTCCCAACCAAAGCCACTGAGATAGAAATTAATACATCCTTTTATAAGACAAGCAAAATTAAGTTCAGTTTTCATAACTATCATCTGATTGTAACAAAATTTCATTGTGTACCTAAAAACTCAAGAAATGAAAGAAACATTACTCATGTATGTAACCATCCAGAATTGTATTGTATAGTAAAAGATAGTAAAACACTAGCTATCAATGAATCAGTGGTCTGCAAGGCAATCACAGAGTACCCCTTGTACATTTGATGTTCGTATATTGATTGGCAAAATGACCTCAGGCTATTGAAAGTAATGTTTACACACTTGAACTTATTATTTTATGATTTGAAAGCATCTCCTGTTTTCATATTGGGAAAAGTTAAAATAAAAAAGGATCATCCTGATTATTAAAAAAATCTATATAAATTTTTTTCTCATAGCCAAGTAGCCTTACTTTTTACTCTTGATTAGGATATTTAGTGTAATTGTAAGAATTTGCTAGAATTAAGATGATATGCACTTTTTCATATTTCTCTAAGACAGAATAAATACTATTTCCCTTGAGAGTTTTGAAGACTATGAAAATAGTGAAAGCAAACTTACACATGGCAGGGAAATTAGATTTATTTTCGATGTTACCAACAGTTTGAGGATTTTAGTCAATGCTGTTTACCCCAACCTCCAGAGTTAGCTCTTACATGTGTTTGAGGAAATAGATCCATTTATTCATTGTACACGTACTGTGTGTAAGATTAATGAAACATCTTATTTTAAGTTCCTATATGATCCAGCTCAAACTTAACCTTTTCAAGGTCTATTCTTCTCAATGTATATTGTTTCTATTAGAATCCCTATTGTCTGTGGCTCAACTCTGATTTTCTTATTTCTACTTTGACCTATTTTTTCAGTTTCTATGCTTTCAATAAAATGTACTCATATTTCAATAGGTATATAAATGTAGAAGACAGTAGTGATTACTGCAGCCCAGTAATTGTAGAGGGGAGTATGGATAGTGGGAGGTTGGATAATGGGCACCAAAATACAGTTACACAGCAAAAAGTTCTGGTGTTCTGCAGCACTGAAGAGTGTCTGCAGCTTGCAACAACTTGTATGTATTTTATTACCACCTAGAAGAATGGAGCTTGAAGGCTCAAAATATAAAGAAATGATAAAGAGATGAAATGTTAATCACACTGATTAGATTACACATTGCATACCTACATTGAAATAATTTTTAAAAACCTGACCTTTTAAAAAAAGATATCTCAAGTTCTACTTCTTTTGACAGTGTGACACATCCCCTAATGACCTGAGCAGATGGTGATTTCTTCCCAACCTCAGACCCTGAAAAATCACTGATCTTCTCTAACTTAGCATCTTCACTTACATGAGTTAACTACAAAATTAGGTGGTGAAACACATTTTCTTGTACATCTAATTATGTAAAAGTATATAAAAGTAATGTAAAAGTAACCTCAGACACAAATTAGAAATATTTAATTGACAATTATTATACCGTTCTTCAACTGTTGAGTGCAGATCAAATTAGTTGCAGAATTATTGATTTACTACCTAAAGATAAAAGTAATTTGAGGATTGTTTTGAGCTTATTTCAAAATAAGTCACTTGTTTATGTATAAATACATATGGGACAAGTGTAGGAAATATTCTGTCATGAACTTGAAACTCAAAAATAATTGTCCTTCAGATTCACTGATTTGATCCTCAGCATGTATTGCTTTTAATGGATCTGAATCTAGACTGGCATTAAAACTTGATCTAGAAGGAAGCAATGTAGCAATATCATAATGTAAATATTTCATGCACTTATTTGACTATGGGTGTCTGGAATTTAAAAACATGTTCAAAAAAAATAAAGGGAAAAAGTAATAAATTGTGCAAATTTGATGACTAAAGTAAAGATGTTAATAAATACAAAGATAGAGTAGAAGACCTTGAAATACAAGGAGAGGATTTTGGTTAGATACAAGTCATTTGAAAGTTCCCCATCTTTTTTAAACAGGGAAATGATATGATGAAAATACTTGAGAAAGTTCATTCTGTTAGTAACATAAATATCTAAGGAAATTCCCAGTTCAAAACTATTGCAGGAATTAGGATATTCAACAAGGAACAGTTGCTATGAAATGGAAAGAAAAACAATCTATTTCTATTGGTTACTAATTTGAATTAGGGTTAGAAGACAAAGAGAAAAAAAATCATAAGAGTTCTAAGGCTATAATATAAGAAAATAGAAAATTATAGATGCTATGAATATCAATATAGAAGATGAGAGGCTTCGCTGAAAATCAAGATTAACTTTCTATATTTTACCATTATAACTAAAACAGATTTATTATATTTTGCAAATTGTCAGAAAAACATTTTCAAACTCTTCCATGTCTTTGACTTTGTAGAATTACTATCAAAAGTATAGTTGAAAAGGTATGGTTGGTATGTGGTTTATGGATCCACAATACAATGTATATTTACATTGATCCACAATCAATGTATATTTAGCAAAGTAGAAGAGTATAGACTTAGAGGTTGGGTGAGATGACCCAGTGAGGCAGTCAAGCAAGCAGCATCTATAATTTCTTTGACAGATTCTAGGCAGGTGACCTGGCATGCAGTCAGCAAGTGTAGTGCAAGAACTGGGCAATGGCCCAGATTGGTTGTAATTAGCATTTATCAAAGATATCTGTCACTAATATTGAATCTCTGGATTCAGGTTCATAGGCAGATATCTTCTCTCTGAGAAAAACCACAGAAGACAGTGGTTTAGTCCCTTAGGAGGGTGAGATTTGACAACATGGTACAACATGGAGTTCAGCAAAGGGCACATGACAGGGACTCTGGAGAGCAGAAGGGTCATAGCAACAATCCTGGCAGGAGAGATGTCAGTAAGACTATTGAAAGTCCATCCCTGATATCCTGACGGAGGACTCCTTAGACATCTGTTGTCAAGGAGGGTCTGTATTTGAGAACTTTCTAAGACTCTTTAGGTACCTGCCCATGACAATTAAATATACTATTTGAAGACCCTCAAGTGGCTCAAGAATAAAAGATATGTGGTTCATTTTCCACATAAACAGAGAATTATTCTATCAATTAAATTATTTTTAGTAGAAGAGTTTGGCTTAGCTCAAAATAGAAGTTCCATATCAGGTATTTTGGCAAAGTTGATAGTGATCTCAAACAGTCTCAAAGTTGTTCAGAAGAGGACAGTTAACATGAAGGATATATTTAATCATGGTTTTCTTTCTTCTAGTTAAAATCCCAATATAAGTGTCCAAGTTTTTTTTCCTTCTGATTTCATTTAAATGGCACCATATATTTAATTCTGTCAGTGGAAAGGTAAAGATTCTCTTATGGGAGCAAGTAGGTTCTTTCTCCACTTAAAAAATTGTCCAATTTTATATTAAAAGACACATTTAAATAAGAATGAAAATGGTGAGAAAACATATACCAGAAATACCTCCACCAAATTGGGCATCCAAGTACAAATATTTGTGTTTCTCATAGTCAATTAATATAATTTACTTGAATACTCAAATCATTTCTTACCCACTGGGTACTCTGTATATCATTATTGTAGAGTTTACACAAATACAAAGGACATTCAGTTCCTGATTTGGGTAAATTAGGCAGGGCATATTCACAATGATCTACATGACAAGGCAGAACACACTACATGCTATGACAAAATTATTTAAGACAATAAGAACAAAAAAATGGTGACAAGGACAAGAGAAAACATCATGGAAGAGGTGGCATTTGAGTGCTCACTGGCAAATTGAGTTAGGGAGTGTGTTTTGGGTCAGTGGATGAGCTCAAGCTAAGACTTGGCTGAAAATATGAGGCTCTTTTTAAGAATGATAAGTTACCTGTATTTATTGAATGATATGACAAAGTAATTACATAGTGAAACTAAGTGCTGTAGATGTTGGTTGTGGTCAGGTTACAGAACTCCTATCTATTTTAGGAGATTTGCTTTTAAATTTTGTTGAAAACAGGGTATCATCAAAGTTGTTGAAAATTCTTAAACTTGAAAATGACATGATTAGAATTGGTGTGTTAGGTTTTCATCACTGTGACCAAAATACCTGACAAGAAAGATTCAGAGGAGGAAACGTTTATTTTGGGTTCATGCCCCAGTCATAATCCCAGCCACCCACCACCTTCGGCCACACCCCACTTCCCTACAGTTATCACCCAGGAATCCATTTGAATTTTCATGCCAACAAATGAATTGATCCACTGATGAAGTTACAGTCCTCATAATCTAATCATTTCACCTACTGCGTTAACATAGGACCTTTGGGAGGGTATCTTATTCAAACCATGTAGTTGGGATTGAACAAAAACATGTTTGAAGCAGGGACAAGTTTTTGAGGAAACAATCTATTAGCAACCATACAATCATATTAGTGATTATAGCTTTATAATATAGCATTTATTTAGCATATTAATATGTGTTGAGCAATGTGGTAATAAAATACACACACAGCACTAATAGGCAATATTTTGTACATCTTCTGAATAAAATGAGGCTCAGAAATATTAAGATATTTGAATAAAATCTGACTAATAAGTGGTAGACTATAAAACAAGCCCAGACACATCTGTCTTGAATAAACTTACATTTAGAAAAAAATGACTTGAGGTTGAGTTTAAGTCTTAGCTCAAGCACTAAAATAGTTAAATTTGAATATGTTTATTAACTTCAATCCTCAGCAATATTTATATTTGTTTTACCAATGTGAAGCAAACTAATTTGAAGTACAGTGCTAACCACTGAATGAGATGAGTGGAAAAGATCTAGGACAGAGCTGAGCCATCAATAGATTTAGTTTAGTGGCAATAAGGATGTAAAGGGTAGATCAATAAAGTCCATGCCAAAGTAGAATTGACAGAAATTGGACAAAGAAGGAGCAAAGAAGGTAGATATTCAGTGGCATCAATATTATTTTTAACTGGGTGTATCAATCAACATATATAGAATTGTTCAGTTACAAAATTACCAAAAAGATAAGGAGTTAGATTTAAGATTGATGGTTTTAATGGTTCTAAGTCAATTTAACATGGGACATCCATACTTCAACCTTTGAAAGAAAAATCTAGATTATCTGACACTGTCAGGGCAGCAGTATACATTTAGGAATCATCAAGTTTAATAATTACAATCTTAGTGGTAACCACTCAAGGAACATAAACGAAATAAGTAGGAAAGAAACTTGAATGAACCATTTGGGTGTACCTGTAATGAACCCATAACCAGTAAGTTTCATAGAGAGGAATATTGTTTCCTGGACCAAGATGGTAGCTGTCCTGAGGGCCACATGTAAGACTTTCTTTGGTAATAAGGAAGAAAGCAAGAAAGTTCAGTGTATGCTGGAAATCCTCTTGGAAGCTCTCGGGGTTGGAGTGTTAAAGGAATGCCTGACAGAACAGTGTCCTTTTCTCAGAACAGAAAAGGTGCCATCATGCATCTGGAATTTGCAATTCTTAACTCTTTTATCTTCTTTTTTATGAGACTTTGAACAAGAATTTCAGCATGATCCCATCCTAACATGACTGTGAAGTGTATGTACCAAATGAAGCAATGTCATAAGTATTCCTGAACTGTGGAATTTTGAATAGGGGTTAAATATCAAAAGACCAAGAAAGCAAATCCTCACTTATAATTATTCTCCCCAGAAATTATAATCTACTATAAGACTTTTATTTAGGCTTCTTATGTTTATTTTCTTAGAAAACAAGAAAATGCAAACTTAGAAACAAGATGTTTATGGACATATTTTCATTTATCAAATGAAAATATCAAACAATCATTATTACTTTTTTTAAAGAGTGTATATGTGTATATGTGTATTTTTCTTCTTTTTTCTTTTTCTTTTTTCAGTGCTGAGAATAAAACCCAGGGCCTAGCATGTGCAAAGCACACATTCTACCACAGATGTACATCCCCCACAAAAATGTAGATTTGAAAACCAGGTCTATGACTAAGTGAGGGTTTTGTGTTCAGAATAATTCAATGTTTTATATGCAAATTTGATTTTAATTTGAAGATTGGGCATTTCCTATTTTCATTTGCACTAAAACAGGCTAGAGAGCAATGGATCTAACGCTAACATTAATGCTCACTTTTGTTAGTTTACAGTAAAATAATTATTGAGCAGAGAGCAATCTCTTGAAACACCAGGGGAAGAACCCAATTAAAGTCCATGAGCGCCATTTTACTTCCCAAGTTGTAGTAATTGTCTCCATGGGAAAGAGAAAATATTACAGAAGTATTTTAGTAAAAGTAATAAATGTGGCTAAGCCTCAGCAAGATAGAAAAATAACCCAACATTAGAGTCCTTAAATCTCATGGTTAGTGTCTCAAAAGTCCTGCAGAGTTACAAGAGATATTTTCTGACTGGTTTTCTAGATTTTGTCATCTCTGTGATGATATAAATAGTAATGAATTAGTTAGCCAATTAATTGGCTCATAATGTAATGAACCTCCTCTGCAAATTATCAAGATACCACAAAATGGTCTCAAATCTAGAGAACAACAAAATGAAACTAAAAATGCTTCTTTTATATTCCTGGTAGAAACGAAGTATGTTTTGAAATAATCTATCATGGAAAATGGCAACATAGTTATGTAATCCTGAGGGAGCTAGAATGTATTACCATCATTATCATTCAGAAAACAGGTAAAACAATAGAGAAGTTATGGGCACTGCACTTTATTTTCATTCAACTCGTAATTATTCACTTCTACTGTGAGACTAGCTCTCTAGTGCTTTGGTCAATGATGTCTACCCACTACTTTTTCCCCCAAAATAAATTAAAAATCCCTCTTATATGTGTCTCTGCTATGATAATTTTGATACATTTCATATATGCAACAAGAGTATGTAAAATACCTACAAGTTAATGGGTAATAATAACTTAGCCCTCACCACTAAATTCAGTATAATGATACTACCTCCTTTCCAATCATATACCACTATTTTCCACTGCAGAGGAAATGAGTATTCTGAATTTTGTGTATTATTGTCTTCATTCTTTATATTATCTTCATTCTTCATACTGTATTATAAGTGAAAGTATCCATAAACAAATTGCTTGTATCTTCGAAAATTTTCATTAGAATTTATATAAGTAGAATTCTAGAATACATATTATCACCAATTTTTCCTTTATTATTATTATTATTTTTATTGTAAACAAATGGGGTATAATTTGTTTCTATGGTTGTACATGAAGTAGAGGCATACCATTTGTGTAATCATACATTTACATTGGGCAATGGTGTTTGATTCATTCTATTATTTTTTTCCTTCCCCCCTCACCCCTCCCACCCCTCTTTTCCCTCTATACAGTGCCTCCTTCCTCCATTCTTGCCACCCTCCCGCCCCCCATTATGTATCATCATCCGCTTATCAGTGAGATCATTTGCCCTTTGGTATATTGAGATTAGTTTAATCTCACTTAGCATGATATTCTCCAATTTCATCCATTTGCCTGCAAATGCCATAATTTTATTATTCTTTATGACTGAGTAATATTCCATTGTATATATATACCACATTTCTTTATCCATTCAACAATTGAAGGACATCTAGGTTGGTTCCACAATCCGACTATTGTGAACTGAGCAGCTACGAACATTGATGTGGCTGCATCACTGTAGTTTGCTGATTTTAAGTCCTTTGGGTATAGGCCAAGGAGTGGGATAACTGGGTCAAATGGTGGTTCCATTCCAAGTTTTCTAAGGAATCTCCACACTACTTTCCAGAGTGGCTGCACTAATTTGCAACCCCACCAGCAATGTATGAGTGTACCTTTTCCCCCACATCCTCACCAACACCTATTGTTGCTTGTGTTCTTGATAATCGCCATTCTAATGGAATCTTAGGGTAGTTTTGATTTGCATTTCTTTTATTAATAGAGATGTTGAACGTTTTTTCATATATCTGTTGATCACTTGTAGATCTTCTTCTGCGAAGTATCTGTTCATTTCCTTAGACCATTTGTTGATTGGGTTATTTGTATTCTTGGTGTAAAGTTATTTGAGTTCTTTATATATTCTGGAGATTAGTGCACTATCCAAAGTATGAGTGGCAAATATTTTCTCCCATTCTGTAGGCTCTCTCTTCACATTGCTGATAGTATCCTTTGCTGAGAGAAAGCTTTTTAGTTTGAATCTATCCCAGTTATTGATTCTTGATTTTATTTCTTGTGCTATGGGAGTCATGTTAAGAAGTCTGATCCTAAGCCAGACATGTTGAAGATTTGGACCTACTTTTTCTTCTATAAGATGCTGGGTCTCTGGTCTGATTCCAAGGTCCTTGATCCATTTTGAGTTGAGTTTTGTGCAGGATGAGAGATAGGGGTTTAATTTCATTCTGCTGCATATGATTTTCCAGTTTTCCCAGCACCGTTTGTTGAACAGGGTGTCTTTTCTCCATTGCATGTTTTTGGCACCTTGGTCTAGTATGAGAAAATTGTATTTATTTGGGTTTGTGTCCATGTCCTCTATTCTGTACCATAAATCTACCTGTCTATTTTGGTACCAATACCAAGCCGCTTTTGTTACAATTGCTCTGTAGTATAGTTGAAGTTCTGGTATTGCAATACCCTCTGCTGCACTCTTTTTGCTAAGGATTGCTTTAGCTAATCTGAGTTTCTTATTCCTCCAGATGAATTTCATGATTGCCTGCTCTATTTTGGTAAGGTACATCATTGGGATTTTAATTGGAATTGCATTGAATCTGTATAGCACTTTTGGTAGTGTGGTCATTTTGACAATATTAATTCTGCCTATCCAAGAACATGGGAGATCTTCCCATCTTCTAAGATTTTTAAAATTTCTTTCTTTAGTGTTCTGTAGTTCTCATTGTAGAGGTCTTTCACCTCTTTTATTAGATTAATTCCCAAGGATTTTATTTTTTTCAAGGCTATTGGGAATGGGGTAGTTTTCCTAACTTCTCTTTCTGAGGAGTCATCACTTATGTATAAAAATGCATTAGATTTATGAGCATTGATCTTATAACCTGCTACTTTACTGAATTCACTTATGAGTTCTAAAAGTTTTCGGTGAAATTTCCCTGTTCCTCTAAATATATAATCATGTCATCAGCAAATAGAGACAGTTTGAGTTCTTCTTTTCCTATTTGTATCCCTTTAATTTCTTTGGTCTGCCTAACTGCTCTGGCTAGAGTTTCAAGGACAATGTTGAATAGAAGTGGTAAAAGAAGACATCCCTGCCTTGTTCCAGTTTTTAGGAGGAATATTTTCAGTTTTTCACCATTTAGAATGATATTGGCCATGGGTTTAGCATAGATGGCTTTTACAATGTTAAGGAATGTTCCCACTATCCCTATTTTTTCTAGTGTTTTGAGCATGAAGGGATGCTGTATTTTATCAAATGCTTTTTCTGCATCTATTGAAATAATCATGTGATTCTTGATTTTATGTCTGTTGATATGTGAATCACATTTATTGATTTCCAGATGTTGAACAAATCTTGCATCCCTGGGATAAAACCCACTTGATCATGGTGCACTATCTTTTTAATATATTTTTGTATGTGATTTGCTAAAATTTTGTTGAGAATTTTTGCATCGATGTTCATTAAGGGTACTGGTCCTAAATTTTCTTTCCTCAATGTGTCTGTCTGGTTTAGGTATCAGGGTGATATTGGCTTCATAGAATGAGTTTGGGAGGATTCCCTCCTCTTTATTTCATGGAATACTTTGAGGAGTATTGGAATGAGCTCTTCTTTAAAGGTTTTGTAGAACTCGGCTGAAAACCCACCTGGTCCCGGGCTTTTCTTTGTTGGTAGGCTTTTGATGATTTCTTCTATTTCATTACTTGAAATTGATCCATTTACATTGTGTATGTCCTCCTGGTTCAGTTTAGGAAATTCATATGTCTCTACAAAGTTGTTGATGTCTTGGAGATTTTCTATTTTGTTGGAGAATAGATTTCCAAAATAGATTCAAATTATGTTTTGTATTTCACTCCTGTCTATAGTGATATTTCCTTGTTCATTCCGAATTTTAGTAATTTGAGTTTTCTCTCTCCTTCTCTTTGTTAGTGTGACTAATGGTTTATCAATTTTGTTTATTTTTCAAAGAATCAACTTTTTATTTTGTCAATTTTTTTGATTGTTTCTTTTGTTTCAATTTCATTGATTTCAGCTCTGATTTTAACTACTTCCTGTCTTCTACTACTTTTGGTGTTGCTCTGTTCTTCTTTTTCTAGGGCTTTGAGTGTTAGGTCATTTATTTGCTGATTTTTTTCTTCTTTTTATTGAATCCACTCCATGAAATAAATTTTCCTCTAAGTACTGCTTTCATAGTGTCCCAGAGATTTTGATATGATGTATCTTTGTTCTCGATTACCTCTAAGAATTTTTTTTATTTCCCTCTGACGTCTTCTGTTATCCATTCATCCTTCAATGGTTTATTATTTAATCTCCAGTTATTGGAGTAGTTTCTGTTTTTTATTGTGTTATTTATTTTTAGTTTCAATCCATTATTATCTGATAGATAACAAGGTAGTATCTCTATCTTCTTGTATTCTAACAGTAGCTTTGTGGCATAAAATATGGTCTATTTTAGAGAAGGATCCATGTGCTTCTGAGAAGAAAGTTTATTCGCTCTTTGTTTGGGATGGTATATTCTATATATGTCCGTTAAGTCTAAATTATTGATTGTGTTATTGAGATCTGTGGTTTCTTTGTTCAATTTTTGTTTGGAAGATCTGTCTAGTGGGGAGAGAGGTGTGTTAAAGTCACCTAGTTTTATTGTGTTGTGGTCTATTTGATTTCTGGAAGTGAGAAGGTTTTGTTTGACGTACATGGATGAGCCACTGTTTTGGGCATACATATTTATGATTGCTATGTCTTGCTGATTTATGCTTCCCTTAAGCAGTATGAAATGTCCTTCTTTAGCCCTTCTGACTAACTTTGGCTTGAAGTCCACATTATCTGATGTGAGGATGGATACTCTGGCTTTTTTGCTGAGTCCATGTGCATGGTATGTTTTTTCCCATCCATTCACCTTTAGTCTGTGGGTTTCTCTTTCTATGAGATGAGTCTCTTGCAGGCAGCATATTGTTGGAGCATTCTTTTTAATCCAATCTGACAGTCCATGTCTTTTGATTGATGAGTTCAGGCCATCAACATTCAGGGTTATTATTGAGATATGATTTGTATTTCTGGTTATTTGGCTCATTTTTGTTTTTTAACATGACTTGATTTCTCCTTTATTTGGCTATTCCTTTAGGGTAGTTCCTCCCTTTGCTGATTTGCATCGTTGTTTTTCATCTCTTTCTCATGGAATATTTTGCTGAGAATGTTCTGTAGTGCCAGCTTTCTTTTTGTAAATTCTTTTAACTTTTGTTTATCATGGAAGGATTTTATTTCATTGTCCAATCTGAAAGTAAGTTTTGCTGGGTAGAAGATTCTTGGTTGTCATCCATTTTCTCAGAACTTGAAAAATGTTGTTCCATGCCCCTCTAGTTTTTAGGGTCTGGGTTAAAAAATCTGCTGATATCCGTATGGTTTCTCTGTGAATGTAATTTGATTTTTTTTTTCTCTCATAGCCTTTAAAATTCTGTCTTTATTTGTATGTTAGGTATTTTCATAATAATGTGCCTTTGTGTGGGTCTATTGTAATTTTATATATTTGGAGTCCTATAAGCCTCTTGTACTTGATTTTCCATTTCATTTTTCAGATTTGGGAAATTTTCTGATATTTCCTTCAACAGCTTGTTCATTCCTTTGGTTTGTTTTTCTGTGTCTTCCTCAATCTCAATAATTCTTAAATTTGGCCTTTTCTTGATATCCCATGATTCTTGTATATTCTGTTCATGTTTTCTTACCATCTTCTCTGTTTGGTCAACTTTGTTTTCAAGATTAAATATTTTGTCTTTGATATCTGAGGTTCTGTCTTCCAGGTGTTCTATCCTATTGGTTATGCTTTCTATGGAGTTTTTATTTTGGTTTATTGTTTCCTTCATTTCAGGGATTTCTGTTTGGTTTTTCTTCAGTATCTCTAACTCTTTTTTGAAATGATCTTTTGCTTCCCACATTTGCTCTTTTAACTGTTGATTGGTATGATCATTCAAAGCCTGCATTTGCTCTTTCATCTCATTGTTTGCTTCTCTGATCATTTTAATTATGCACATTCTGAACTCCCTTTCTGACATTTCTTCTGCCATGCTATCATTGGATTTTATTGATGTAGCATCTAGGTTTGTTTGGGACATTTTCTTTCCTTGTTTTCTCATTTTGCTCAGGTATATTCCCCTATAGTAGTGAAACTCTGAGATATTGTAGATTTCCCCTATGGACTTATAGTGTCCCTGTAGATTTCCAATAATTAACCTCCTAACCTTCAGAAACCTGAAGTCTTGGAGGAACTTGATAATGCAGTGATCCACAAGGAAGCTGTCCCTCTAGGGGTGGTGGCCTTCAGATGGGGTGTATTCCTTGTTAGTGGACAGAGGCACCTTCACTTGTTGACCAATGGTCAGCCAAAGGGGGACTAGACTGTGGGCTGGGGCATGGCTGGTCTGGGCCTGGGTCTCTGGTTCTACCACCCCAGTGGGAAAGCCTCACCTGACAGGGAAGACTCACCGGGCAGCTCTCTCCGAGAAGTTACCTTCAGTCTGGAACTACCACCTGGGCCAGGAAGCCTCACCCTGTGAGTGAGTCTCTCACTGGGTGGCCCTCCTCTGAGAAGTTGCCTGCAGTCCAGGCCTACCGCCTGGGCCAGGGGAGCCTACCTCTGCGCAGAAGCCTCTCTCTGCCAATCCTCCTCTGCAACTCTCCTGGTTGTCCAGGTTCACAGCTCCAGCAGGGTAGTCTGACTGGGCAACTCTTCTCCACGAAGTTCCCTGCATTCCAGGACAACTGCCCTGCCCAGGGAGGCTCGCCCAGTGGGAGAGACTCACCCGGTGGCTCTGAGTTGGTCCCGAGTCTCTCAATACCTCCTCTTCTTGAATCCTGAGTTCTGGAGCAACATGAGATGCAGTCACCCTCTAGTCTGCAATCTTGGTCTTACCCCCTCTATTATTCTTAAGGAAAGTTCAAGTTGATGCATATGCCTATAGTTCATAAACTTATTTTCTTTCTAGTGTTTATCCTTTCCTAATGTTGATATTGTCAGACTTGATTTTGTATGTGTGTGTGTGAGTGTGTAAATTGTGAAACTTTATTGAGAGAATTTGAAGTCAAATATCTGATATAAAAACAGCACAGCTTCAGTTTGTCTTCATTTAAACTTCTTACCACACTTGACCTATAGTACAAACATTGTGTTGGGAGTATTCCTAAGGAGAACTTTATGTAAATTTAAAGGTATACTAAGGACTAAGGACAATGTAGTTTTGGTTTTATAAAGTGGACTAAAACCAGAACCCTAACAATCACCCTTTGCCTTACATTCAGATAGACCTCTGTAGAGATTTTAAAGGTGAACTTTCAGGCGTATATACTTTTTTTTTTCTTTCTGCACTTGGTGGGTGGTGTGAAATTATGTATGAGTTCTTACTTGAATTTGAAATTTTCTGATTGTGAGGCAGACTAGATAATTTGTTTTGTCATTTTTTTAATGGTACGGGGAATTGAACCCAGGGTCTTGCAATGCTAGGAATTACACCCGTTTTTTTCTACATTTTTTTATTTGTTCTTTTTATATACACATGACAGGAGAGTGTATTTTGACATATTATACATACACGGAGTATAACTTATTCTAATTAGGATTCCATTCTTGTGGTTGTACATAAAGTGGAGTTAACTGTAAGAGCACCCAGAAACAACTCTGGATGAGTGAACTCACACAAGAAATTTTATTAGCAGCAAGCAGATTGTCTGCCCTTAGGATGAAAGAGAGAGTGAGAGAGTGAGTGAGAGTGAAAGAAAAAAAAGAAAACAAATAGCAGGGGAATTATTATTATTAGTTCTAGAAGTTTTCTGGTGGAATTTTTGGATCCTCTAAATACAGAATCATGTCATCAAATAGTGATAGTTTGAGTTCTTCTTGTCCTATTTGTATCTTTTAAATTTCTTTCATCTGTCTAATTGCTCTGGCTAGAGTTTCAACAAGGATGTTGAACAGAAGTGGAGAAAGAGGGCATTCCTGTATTGTTCCAGCTTTTAGAAGGAAAGCTTTCAATTTTTCTCATCAATTTTAGAACGATGGTCTTGGGCTTAACGTAGAGAGCTTTTACAATGTTAAGGTATGTTCTTATATCCCTATTTTTTTCTAGGGTTTTGTAGATGAAGGGATGCTGTATTTTATCAAATGCTTTTTTTCTGAATCTATTGAGATGATCATATGATTCTTAACTTTAAGTCTACCGATGTGATGAATTACACTTATTGATTTCCATATATTCAACCAACCTTGCATCCCTGGAATGAACCCCACTTAATCATGGTGCACTATCTTTTTAATATGTTTTTGTATGTGATTTGCTATAATTTTTTAAGTAATTTTGCTTGTATGCTCATCAGGGATATAGGTCTGAAGTTTTCTTTCCTTGACGTGTCTTTCTCTGGTTTTGGTATCAGGGTGATAATACCTTCATAGAAGAGTTTGGAAGGATTCCCTCCTTTTCTATTTCATGGACTACTTTGAGTATTAGTGGTATCAGTTCTTCTTTGAAGGTCCTGTAGAACTCAGCTGAGAATCTGTCTGGCCCTGGGCTTTTCTTGGTAGGATTTTGATGGCATCATCTGTTTCATTGCTTGAAATTGATCTGTTTAAATTGTGTATGTCCTCCTGATTCAGTTTTGGTAGATTATATGTCTCTAGAAATTTGTCAATGTCTTCCAGATTTTCTATTTTGTTGGAGTACAAATTTTCAAAATAGTTTCTAATAATCTTCTGTATTTCAGTAGTGTCCATTGTGATATTTTCTTTTTCCTCATGAATTTTATTAATTTGTGTTTTCTCTCTCCAGCTCTTCATTAATGTGACTGAGGGTTTATCAATTTTTTTTATATTTTCAAAGAACCAACTTTTTGTTTTGTCAAATTTTTCTATTGTTTCTTTTGTTTCAATTTCATTGATTTCAACTCTGATTTCAGTCTCCAGGTGTTGGAGTAGCTTCTATATTTTATTTTATCATTGATTTCTAGTTTCATTCCATTATCATCTGATAGAATGCAGGGTGGTATCTTTCTTTTTTTTTTTTTGTATTTGCTAAGAGTTGCTTTGTGGCATAACATATGATCTATTCTAAAGAAGGATCCATGTGCTGCTGAAAGAAAAAGTGTATTTGCTCATTGATGGATGGAATATCATATATTTATGTGTGTGTGTGTTAAGTTTAAGTTATTTATTGTATTATTGAGTTCTGTAGTTTATTTGTTTAGTTTTTGTGTGGAAGGTCTATCCAGTGGTGAGAGGGGTGTTTTAAAGTCATCCAGTATTATTGTGTTGTGGTCTATTTGATTCCTGAAATTGAGAAGGATTTGCTTGATGTATATAGATGTTCCATTATTTGGAGCATAAATATTTATGACTGCTATGTCTTGTTCATTTATGATTCCATTAAGAAGTATGAAATGTCCTTCTTTATCCCTTCTGACTAATTTTGGCTTGAAATCCACTTTATCTGATATGAGGATGGAAATCCCCACTTGTTTACACAGTTCTTGAGAGTGATGTTTTTCCCCAACCTTTCACTTTCAGTCTGTGGCTGTCTTTTCCTATGAGATGGATCTCTTGAAGGCAGCATATTGTTGGGTCTTTTTTTTTTTAAATCCAATCTGCCAGTCTATCATGTCTTTTGATTAATGAGTTTAGACCATTAACATTCAGTTATTATTGAGGTATGAGTTGTAGTCCCAGTAATTTTGGTTTATTTTTGATTTTTAACTTGACTTTGTTTCTTCTTTGATTGGCTTTTCCTTTAGTGTAGTTCCTTCCATTGCTGTCTTTCATTGTTGTTTTTCATTTTCTCCTCAAGGAGTATTTTGCTGAAAATGTTCTGTTGTGCAGGCTTTCTATTTTAAATTCTTTTAACTTTTGTTTGTCATGGAAGGTTTTTATTTTGCCATCCAGTCTGAAGCTTACTTTTGCTGGATATAAGATTCTTGGCATCCATTTTCTTTCAGAGCTTGGTGTATGTTGTTCCAGGACCTTCTAGCTTTGAGGGTCTGATTTGATAAATCTGCTGAGATCTGAATTGGTTTCCCCCTATATGTAATCTGATACTTTTCTCTTCTGGCCTTTAAAATTTTATCCTTATTTTGTATGCTAGCATTTTCATTATAATATGCCTTGGTGTTGATCTGTTGTAATTTTGTACATTTGGTTTTCGTAAACCTCTTGTATTTGATTTTCCACTTCATTCTTCAGGTTTGGGAAATTTTCTGATATTATTTTGTTGAAAAAAAATTTGCATTCCTTTGGTTTGTTTCTCTGGGCCTTCCTCTATCCCCAAAATTCTTAAATTTGGTCTTTTCATGTTATCCCATAATTCTTGGAGTTTCTGTTCATGGTTTCTTACCATCTTCACTGTGTAGTCAACTTTATTTTCAAGATTATATATTTTGTCTTCATTGCCTGAGGTTCTGTCTTCCAAGTGATCTAGTCTGCTGATGATGTTTTCTATTGAGTTTTTAATTTGGTTTATTATTTCTCTCATTTCAAGGATTTCTGGTTTTTGTTTTTATTTTCAGAATCTCTATCTCTTTATTGAAGTAATCTTTTGCTTCCTGCATTAGCTTTCATAGTTTTTTATTGAAGTCATCTTTTGTTGCCTGCACTTGCTGTCTTATGTCATCCTTTACTTTGCAGATCATTTTAATTATGCATATTCTGAACTTCTTTTCTGACATTTCTTCTACTATGCCATCAATGAATTCTATTAGTGTAGCTTCTTGGTTTGTGTGCGGTGCTTTCTTCCCCTGTTTTTTCATGTTTTTCATGATTCTTCCTGTCCAGCAGTGTGGATTTGAGGTATTACAGTTTCTACCCTATAGATTTATAGTGTCTCTGCAGGTTTCCAATACCTCACCTTTAAGGGGGAGATTAATATTAGCAGCACCCAGTGCAAACAATATGCAACCTTAAACCAATAGCCCCTATTAAGCTGTTTTGTTAAACAATAAACAGAAATTATGCATTTGATTATTATCTAAAATACAGATAGTAGGTTTGTAATAGTATTCATAGGTTCTAAAGGTGGACAAAGAAAAAAAGGGGGGTGTGTAAGTTGTGATGTTTATGACATAGAAAGTGAGAATATAGAGGTATTAGATCATAGGAAGAGTGAATGAGGTATCATTAGAAGTTGGTAGCAGGAGAGAAAAGAAAAGGGGCTTTCAGTTGTAACCAAGTCTGCAGGGACCTTGGTGATGGACCTCCAGGTTCTTACTGTTGTCTCTAGATGCAAGTGGCCACATCCCTAGTTGGCAGTGGTGGCAGCATCAAATCCATAGGTACCAAGATGTTGAACTTCTAGGCACTGTCCCACAATGTACATTACCCCATATAAGGATGGTGGTGGTGGCAGCTGAGGTAACCCAAGATGGCAGCAGAGGTGTCCCAGGATGGAGACAACAACTTTCAGAGATGGGGCTGCAAGGGCAGACCATGCAGTGTTGTTAGGCTTCCTGTTCAATATGTAGCACTCTGGTGGGCAACGTTGTGGTGAGTTGTAGCCTCCAGGCCCTGTCTGTTGTCCTAAGGTGGAGGCTATCACTTGGAGGAAGCTATGGTGGTGGCTGCAGTGTCCCAAGATGGAGGCAGGCCTGGGGAGTCACGCGTTGTTAGATGGGATGCCACCACATGGTTGGGCAGGGGTGGTCCTTCTGCTGCATGGTGCGTACATTTTTATTTCTAATATTGTTCATTTTAGTTTTTTCTTTTTGATTTTTTTGATACATCCATATGAAAAAATCAAAGTATTTTTTCTTTTTCTTATCTTCTATCATGTTATCTATTTCAATATTTCATATTATCTTTGTACATTCTTAACTTCCATAATTTTTACTTTAGTCTCTCTTCTTCCTGTCTTCCTAAAATATGTGACTAACTCACAAAACACCCTTTTCCTCTAATCTAATATAAGCATTTGGGGTAATGTACTTCAAGATTGCAATTTATGCTAAATGCACATGCTTTTTAAATATATTATGTTGAATGTGAACATGGTTGAATGGTGTCTGTTATGAGCATTGTCTAATTTGTATTATGATTTCTTCTTTGATGCTTGAATCAATTATGAGTTTATCTAATGTATAAAGTGTTTTAATTACTTTTTTGAAAAATACTTTTATTTTACTTTGAAGGACAAAGTGTTCATATGGTACAATATAAAAACATATGTCTGTCCCCATCTACCACTTCCACACCTACCTTATAGGTAATTTAAACTAATTCCAATTCAACATGATCTTCACATTCAACATTTATTAGGACTGGGGAGTGTAAGTCAGTGGAAGGATTTTTGCCTAGCAATTAGGAGGCCCTATGTTCATTCCTCTGAACTATGAAAAAAACAACCAAATTAGAAGCTCAATGTTTACTAGCTTATTGAGGGTTACATTATGGCTCAGTACGTATTGATTTTCCTTCAGGATGATTTTAGATGGGTGTTTGAAAAGTGTCTTCAGTCTTAGGGTTCAGAGATTTTGATATTATCTTTGCATAAGACTTAATTGTGTTGCTCAAATTCTTTGTGTTCTAAGTTTTTGTTGTTCTATATTTTTTATCTGCTTTATCTGTGTCAAAATGTCCTCTGATTATGATAAATTTACCCTTAATTTTACTAATACTTTCAATTTGTGATTTATATATCATAAAACTCTGGAGGTTTTTTTGGTTTTAGAAATTTAGAATTACTGTATATTTGTGATGATTAAAATGTCTACAATTATTGCATCATATCTGAAATAGTTCATAAAACTTCAGGATTTTCTTTTGTCTTCTTGGTTGCACTTTAGCACTTTCCCCTGTTAAATTGTCTTATACCTGTGCAATGTCTACTCCAAACCTGTCTGTATCCTAGGGACTCAATTGTGTCTTTTATAAATGAAATATAAATTTATTTTGCTGATGCTGCTTTTCAGTATAATCTGAAAATTCAGGTTTTCTTTTTATAGCCAATCTAATCTAATCTTTAGAGCATTATAAGAAAAGCAATATTCAAAGAGATAATAACTGTGACTTTTCCAAACATCGATGAATGACAACAATTCTCCAATTCATAAAACCTCTTCACAAAGTCTGCATCAGGTAAACCAAAATAAATTCCTACCTAAAATACATTTTTAATGACATAAGATAACAAAAGCCCAATTACACTCTTCAGGGGAAATAAAACAAAAGCAAGTCAGATTGGCTGCTGAGTTTCCAAAAGATGCAATGAAACCAAGATCTAGAACCATCTTGTTAAGGGATGATTGACCTTTTTCTTTGTAAAACAGGGAATCAGAGTTTTGTTATTGTTGTTGTGATGGTGGTGGTGTTGGGACTTTTTCTTTTTTTTCTTTTTCTTTTTTTTTTTTTTTTTTTTTTGCATTATATTTCTGTTGTTATCACAGACTTATACCAGCAGTTGTCAAACTGTTTTCTGTAAAGAGGCAAGTACATGTAAATTTTGTAGGTCACACATTCTCCATTGCAAATAATGTACTATCACTGTTGTACAAAACAGGCATAGGTAACAAACAAATGAGCATGACTGTGTTCCAATAAAACGTTCTTTACAAGAACAGGTAGCAGGCTGGATTTGACTTGCAGGTAGTATTTTATGATACTTTATAATCCTCATAGCAACCACTAAAACAAAACAAAACAAAGAGCTATAAAGAAAAGTCAAATCATCCAACAGAAGGCAGAAAAGGGAGAAAAGGAACAAACCAGAAAAAAAAAATATATATATATATACTCTGAAATCCAGCCATATCAATAATTACATGAAGTGTTGGGATTTTTGTGGTTCAGAAGCTGAATGATGTGAAGACACTTTGCAATCTGAAAATTTTGTTTCAAACAAATTTGGCATAAATATAAATTGCTTATTTTCTGGACATGTTTTACTGTACAAAATGATTTAGGTTGAAAACTTATGCTTAGTAGTTAAAATGGTATTTAAAACATTATTTTTAAAGAAAGGACTGTATTTGCTATATTTTTCATTAACTATAATCTTGGGTTATATTCTTAACCCTACGGACCTCACTTCCCTCATTTGTTGAGTGACATCTAACAACAGTAGACAGTTAGCAGATGATTTTGAAGATTACATAGCATAATTCATGAGTTACAATAAGAAAACTACTTGATAGTTGGCAAAATCAGTAGATTTAATTGATAATGTAGAGTTCAGGAAAAATATTCCTGAGATTTTTTTTAAAAAATAATTTGATTACCATTTTTATTGATTCTAATAATTCATTTATTTTGACATTTCATCATTTGACACATTGGGAAATGTCTTTCAATTGATGGCATCTTAGATTTTATGAAAAACAGTGATTGAAACTCATTGCATTTAAATTGAGATCATAGCACCTAATTATGTCATACAAATTCATATAATGAAATCTTGAAAGTCACCAGTAGTGTTTCCCCACTCTGTACAGAACAAAAAATCTATAAAGAACATCTTCACTTATCAGAAAGATATTGTTATCTGAAACAGAATGGTTTTAAAAATGTGGGAGATACATTTAATCTAATTCTCAGGATCCATTCAATGTGGTTACAAATGCATATGAGCTTAGAATGCATCAAATTATAGTACAGACTTTTGAAAGCTCCCAAAAGCACTTCACTTATTTAAATGTTGAAATGCAAAAACAAAATAGTTTCCAAAATTTGTATACCAAAGATAAAATAGATATTTAAGAGTTGCTGATGTTAAGGCATAGTTAAACTTGGTTGAAAATTATTCACTGAACCAAAAATATGTATTACCATAGATAAATATTATGGTGATATTTATAATTTTAATTAAAGATAGAATTAAGATAAATCTAATTAAATGAAATAAATATAATTTATAGATAATATATACAAAAATACTGCTTTCATATAAAAATAAGTTTTAGAAATATAAGTCCCAACTTTCTTGGAATTTCTAAAGATGTAAAATTGAAAAGACCAGGCATAATTTTTCAAGCATCTTTCTTTTGATTTGAAAACTGAATGTATTACAAATGAAATTTAATACAAGTGTTTTTTTTTTATTTGGTTGCAAATAGTTCTTAAAATGGTATTTTGTAAGAAATATTTTATATTCAAAATGTTTTATGAGATTCATACCAAAGTTGCATCTATTTTTCTTTTTAATGAAAGGTTAATATGTTTAACAGATTAAATGTACATATTTCAATACAGATTCTCAGAATATGTTTCAAAAAATAAAAAAAAAGAAAGGTTAATATGAACAAAATATCAAACATATCTATGTTAAAAATAAGCAAAATCCCTGTTTTCTTAAAAATTTCTATACATTGGAAGCTTATACATCTAGGCAAATATTTTCTTTTATCCCTGCATAATTAGTATTTCTCTTAAAAATAAAATCTATCTATCTATCCTATAGTATTAACATTCCATGTTTTATTGTGCCTCAATTAATTTTACAAAGGAACTTGAACTCAATATATGAATGAAGAGTACAAGAATTCTTTTTCTAATGCTCATTTTATTTGTCAGTTTATCATTTTCTAACTATTCAATTTAATATTTCAGAATAAGCCACCAAGCACCCTATTTCATGTAAAAGATCCAAAATAGAGAATGTTCTGTCTATAAGTTTTCCTACACATGCTATTATTTTTGGAACATTTAACTATCATTAAATTATCTTCTAGTTAAGCATCATTTAACTGTCATAACTTTTGGACTATTTTACTTGTTCTTAGGAGAAATAATCCAAAATATTATTTCAAATACAGTCAAGTAGAAATGATTTCATGTTCTAATTTAAATGAAAAAAAAAATAAACTCACTTTGTATTGTAGTTTGCCTAATTTGTTTAATTATTTTAAAGAATTCATATTCTGATAATTAGATATAAACTCCCAAATTTACAAAGTCCCCTAAAACAGTATCTAAAACATACCTAAGATGGACTCCCACGTTGTTTCCTATTACTCTCTACACTTAGAAATCTGTGGAAGAAATATTAAACTATAGCTATTGCAAAACTTAGTTTTCATAATGCTTACAGATAACTGACTGCCTTGACCTTTCAAAATGGAAATACATTTTGTACTTTCACCATGAAAGAATAAGTTGTAGTAATTTACACTAAATATAGTAAATTGTTCTCTCTTTCATAAACTTTTTCCAAATTGAGATTTAAGAATGTTCATGCTGAGAATTGTTCACCCTAAGGCTAATAAAACTTTTCAGGACTTCTTGTAGTTTGGATATGAGATGTCCTTCTAATGTGTTAGTCAATGCAGGGTTGTCATAAGTTACGTGATTAGATTATGATAACTTTAACCTCATCAGTGGATTAATCCATTTGATGGATTAAGAGTTTGAATGAACAACTGGGCAGTAACTGTAGAGAGGTGGGGTGCAGCTGGAAATGTAAGTCACTAGGGACATGTCCTAGGGGATTATTATCTTGTCCCTGGCTCCTTTCTGTCTTTCTGTTGGTTTCCTGACTGTCATGAACTGAGCAGCTTTCTGCTACTCTGCCTTTGTCATGATATTCTGCCTCTCCCTGGGTGCAGAGCAATGGAGTTGGCTGAACATGGACTTAACTTCTGAAGCAAAGCCAAGAGCCCTTAATAAACTTTCCTCTTCTTAGTTGTTCTTGTCAGGTATTTTAGTCACAATGTCAAAAGCTAACAGAACTTTTTTCCTAGTCTGAAGAAATGAAGAAAACACCTCAGAAATTCTGCAGAATGAACTAGAAAATCATTTATTAACAACCATGTAGCAGTTACTAGAAGTATAAATAAATTCCCCTTGAAAGGTTTGTATAACAAAATAACAATTGTTACTACTATAGTATATTTGTCCCTAAATGATATAAACAACAAAGAAAAAATGTAAAGTATGGGAAGTAATGTAAAAAAAATGTAAAAAGTCATGAAAATAAAAAATAAAAAAAAGTAATGAAAAAATGTAAAGTATGGGAAGGAAGAAAGTGAAATATCAAAGGAACTTTAAGAAAATCAATACTTAAAATAAGAGTGTTTTAGGAATTTAGTATGAGTTAGTCCTTATGCTGAAGCTTTAGGGGGAGCTAACCTAGTGAAGTTACATGAGCACTAGAAACACTGTCACAAAAATATAGAAACTTCTTATATGTTTTTTTGAAATTTCTTTACTGTAGTGACTACTAGTTAAAGATTTTAGAAAACTATGAAGAGGCTGTGACTTGTTTCTGGGCAGGTGATGAATGGAAAGACTGTGTGAATGGACCCCATTTAAAGAAACTATAATGAAGCATTGTGTGCTAACTAATTAGGGAAAACGAATGAGAAGACAGATGGTCTATATGAAAATTTTCTTTAGAAGAATTTTATAAGGAAACCTCATTGAACCCTATAAGTTAATAAATTTGTGCATAGTTTTGCCATTTTCCTAGGCTGTCCTTGGTCTATGCACTTCTATATTCATTACCAGTTCAACAGCTTTCAGATGACCAAATGTATCTCTTTGTAATATTCACTGTAAAATATTAAATTTGAGTGTGGTCACATGTGCCATATGAAACATCTTCCATAATTATGATAATGTAGGGAGGAAATACAGTGAATTTGTGTAGGTATGTGGATGAGGTTTTATGAGCAATGGGACAAAGGTAACTTTTGTTCATTCTGTTAAATTATATTGCTCATTTCATATCCTACTTAATGTCCCTTTCAACCAATTTCTGGTATCTTCACTTTGGTTACCATCAATTTTCACTTCTTCCTTTCATTAGAGTACTCAAAAGTCAGTTCATTGCTTTTTCTTTCTTTTTTTTTTTTTGGTTATTAGAAAGTTGTTATACTTTGACAGTTACTCATCACACTAAGAAATATTTTAATATTTTTATGTTCAGTGTTGATGGAAGAGTATGAGATCTTGGTTCTTGACCTCAATATATCTAATTTGGTGTGCACATGTGTGTGGGTGTGTATGTCAGAACTCTTTCCACAGTTTCAACTACTTGTCTTTTCCAACTCTGTGAAGCTCATTTGATTTCTTTTTTAAATTGAAAAAGCACAATTAATTTTTACTACCTGCTAAGGTTACATAATTTAATTCTAAGCCCTTCTTACTGCTGAACATTTCAAAAAATAATAAAAGTTTGGAACTCCTGTGGAGAACAATTTCACTTTGTTACCACCACTAATGCAGAGAAAGGAAATTGAAAGAGACCTTGAAATTGAAACTGCTTCTGAAAATGCAACATGCAAACGTTATTGCATGTACCTCAAAGCAGGAGAAATCAGTTCAAAACCTTGTGCTCCTCTATAGAAAAGCACATCTTGATTTCAAGTGTCCTAAAATACAAAAATAAAAATAAATTTAAAAATTGAAGTAGGGCAAAGTTAAAGTGTTTTAAAAACTGACTACAAAGTAAGAAAATTTAACAGGAAACAAAAAGGGTTGCTTCCTATATTGGAAATAGCACATGTAAAGAAAATAAAATATCTTCCTATGATATCTAGTTCATTCGAACTTATAAGCAGTGATATAGCAATTGACTTGAAACCCCTTGCTGCAGAAATAAAAATTGTCAAATATACCACATTTCCATTGACAGTGGTATTATTGAAGTTACAAGGATAAACACTTAGGGTGGCAACAGGATTTAATATCATTGACATTACTCAAGTAGCTTCTTAAAAAGTCCCATTAATCAATGGCATCCACTTAGGTGAAAGGATAACTGTGAAAAGATCAAAGTAGTTTTTGCCTATGCTTGGTGATGAGAAATTTCACTTTTGTTTAAAGAACTATAAATACTTTCTTGACTTGTTATGTTAGTGATATTATATTAACAGAAGATGAAAAAGATTCAGTGTAATTTAGCACTATCCACTTTGACTTCCTGCTGGCCTTTCATGATTTTAAAACTGATTCGTGTGTGTGTGTGTGTGTGTGTGTGTGTGTGTGTGTGTGTTTATGAGCCTTTCAACAAAGATGAAATCATATCATGTGCATCCCTATGAAGGCCATCAAGCAAGTAAACAAAAATCTCATATCTGAACACTGCCCTTACTTTAATAAGTATGTGTGCATAGTTACATAGAAAAATTCTATCCACCAATAATACAGTTATCTCTGTCATAAAATCATTCATTAAAGTATTATGGCTGAATCAATAAGTTATTTATTGCAGAACTAAATTGAAATAGTTAAGCAACTTGTGGTACACATAAATTAGAAATCTATATGCAACTGCTTTCTGGCACAAAATGACCAGAATTTAAGTTTTCAAAATTTTTTTCCAGATATTTTTATAATTTAAGCTTAGTTTTAGTTTTTTTTTTTTTTTTTTTAAACTGGGATTTGATAATATAATGAAAGAGTAATGAAATGATAAAGATGTCATAATAATGAGTGGAAATGACTGTCAAAATAAAAACTGTAACAAGAAAGCAGTGATAATAAAAACTTTCCTATTGCCTACTTGTTGCAAAGCATTATTTTTAATGTTTTACAAATTTAAACCCATTTAATCTCAAAACAAAAGTCAGAGGTGCTTTTAGTGGCCTAATTTTTCAGAAAAGGAAACAAGAAATGTGATGAATTTAAATAACTTTTCCAAGGTCATATAAACCAACTACAAGCAAAACTTTTATTTCAGTTCCAAAAGTGGCTCTAGTCTTCCTATCAAATGTATTGCAATGTTCCTCAACTGACTTTTGATATGGAATTTTTCCACTGATCATTATGTTCATAGGTTGATTTTTTTTTTCCCTGTATGTTTTTACTAAATCAAGTATTTTGTAATTTAACTACCCAGATTAGAAGATGTGACCCTAGGACTGGGGCTGTAGCTTAGTTGCACAGCAGTTGCCCAGTATGTGTGATGCATTGGGTTTGATCCTTAGCACTACATAAAAATAAACAAATAAAATAAAGGCATGCTGTCCATCTATAACTACAAAAAATATTTTTAAATGATTGATCCTACTCAATGAAATTTATAATACAAAACATAGTCATAATTTGGACCTTTTCCAAATTTATCCAAAACTAATATAGTGAAGCTTAAATTCGAAATTTTATGTAATTTATTCTATTAACTTCACCGGGATGAGCAGTAGACCTCTTATAAATCAGGCAAATGCATGTATCAGAAATGCACATGTGTGTTCATATACTTAATCCCATTTATTAAAAAAAAGATTTTTTTTCAACATTTAGAAAATTTGTCTCCCTATTGTTAGTCTGCTCAGTAATTTTCCTATAACACTGGAAGGAAAGAAAGCTTTTCCAAATTTCACTTTTTCCCTTCAAATCTATTTTCTTATGCTATATTACATGTTGGAAGTAAGGAATTTGCAGAAAAACGGCTATTCTTCCTTCTGAAGAATTATCTGTCCAAATACAAATTCCCAGTTCTATGTAAGTGAACTAGATTTGAATAATGAAGGAAATGCCACCAATCAGAAAATAGTCCAGGCAGAAAGATGCTTATAAAATTCTAAGTTGGAAGGTATAGTGTTTGGTGTATGTGGATATTATATTTGGGTAGAAATGTTAGATGGAGACTGGAAAGCACTATTGGTATTATTTATATAGTGTTTCCAAGACACATTAAGTAGTTTAGGCTTTATTCTTCATTAAGTGAAGAGTCATTGAATGTTTAATTGTTGTTCTATTTTGTTTTGTTCTTAAGGAGAAAATGATTCAAAATTCTTCTTTAGAAAATAGTTGTGAGATAAATGTGAGAAAATGAGACAGGAGATATGTTCAGAGAAGTGTGGCAATAGATCGTGGAAGTAATACTAAACACTTGAACTAGCCCTTTATCTGTGTGTCCATTCAGGAGAGAATGGTAGCAGAAGAGATTCCACAGATGAAAAATAGGAGGGTAAAAGTGGAGAAAGCCTGGAAGAAAGAAAAGAAAAGAGAGATTTATAAAGATTCCAAGCTCAGTTCATTCAGATACTATTGATGCCATTAAGAGAGAGGGGGTGGGAAATTGCCATCATATTGCTTTGGGAGAACAGTTGAAGTGAGAGTTGAGTAATAAGCAAGCTACCCAATTCCAAAGCAGTGAACATATATTTGCTTATAAAAACAAAAACTAAATAAAATAATGTAGATAAATGTCAGGTTGGTTTCATGACATTGATGAGGGTTGATCAGACTGACCAAGAGAAGTCCAGAGAGAAGAGAAAAAGAGTCACATGGAAACTCAAATATGGAAGGGGTAGTGAGTAATCATTTTTAAGTCTTTATGGAAAAGGATTAAAAGTCACATATTAAATCAGTTAGGGAAAGCGGCATCCTCTAAGTATATGAAGTATGCTCTCACAGACATGAAGAAAAGCCAGAGTAGGTCATCAGGAGAGGCTTTCAAGAAGGGTTGTGGTATGCTGAGGCAGGAAATTGTACCCGACCTGATGTGGAAGATGAATTGTAGCAGGGAAGTAAAAAGTGCTTCTCCACAGAGGTGATGGGCTTTGCTTCAGAGTGGCCACATTATGAAATGAGAGGAAGAGATAAATCTGAGCTATTTGAAGGACAAATCTGCTCTATTCGGAGGACAAATCTGCCCAAGTTGGTGAACTCAATCTATGGAACAAAGAGACAGGAAGCATGAATATAATTCTGAGTTTATATTATGAAACTAGGAAGTGTGATGAAGGGTGATTCAATGACACAAACAGGGATGCTGGAGAAGCAATTCAATTTGAGAAGATTTCAATTTCAAGCAGGTGAACTTGGTGCAGAACAAAGCATGCTAAAGAAAAAAATTGTCCAAATTTGGAAATATATTTGTTAATTTCAAAAGGGGAAATAATGAGAAAAGCTTAGAAATATACCTCAAAATTATCTTCCTATTATATATAAAAATTTATTTTTTAATATGTACATGATGATAGTCATTTTATATGCCTTCTATTCTTCTCAATAATATTAAGGTAGTTATAATGAAGTGTATTAGAGATGAAAAAAAATGGCACTGAACATTTTGTGTGGTTTATTTAAAGCCATGCAGTGACACAGGAACAGAACTGAGCAGTCTGTCTCTACGTCCTTGTTCCCTTACACACTGTTTCCCTTGACTTTCCCAGATTGCTTCACAGACAGAGCACTTATTTATAATAGATTTTGATGAAGCTTTGTGGGAACAAAGGAGAGAATGCATTACAGTACCCTATAAAAATAATAATTAGAATTTAATACTGTATATTCAAATTGTTAAAGAAATCCTTTACTACTATATCCAAAACTAATTTCTGGCTGGCAGTTTTCTGCAGGTCCTTCATGGATCACTATACTACTAGGACTCTTTTTTTCTTCTCCTCTTCCTCCTACTTCCCCTATCCATCATCCTTTTCCTTCTTTTTCTCCTTCTCACCTCTCTTCTCCTCTCCTTTTTTTATCTACTTTCTGTTTCAATTCCTCCTTCCCCCTTTCAGTTACTTTATGTTGATTCCAGAGTGCAAGTATGGGGCAATCTGTTACCATGAAATGTTTAAACTTCTCAGGTGTCCTCTTGCCTTCCAGTCTATGCCCTTTCACAGGCTAAGACTGCTCAACCATTGTACCTCATTAATATATTTGTTAAGGACCATTTACCCTGAGACAAACAGTCTTTCTTATAAGCTGAAGAAACGTTAACCCCTGAGATTAGATACTGCTGAATTGCATACGAAAGTCACATCCATGTAACAACAGTGCAATATACTAATACTCTTTCTATTAGTGCAAAACATCAACTAGTGTACTGACAACCTTCTCTTTAACAATATGTATTAATATAATGTACCCTGAATGTATTGATGCCCTTTTTATTAGTCAACATGACCTCTCCTGAAGGTAGAGTATGACTGATGTTTTTTAGCCTATATTTTGCAAATGTAGATTACTAACAGTCTATAATTCTTGTTCATCGAACCATTCACATGACGATGTTATTTGACCTGATCTGTATTAATAGCAGCAACTTCAAGAATGATAGTCTACAATATTTGAGTCTAAATGTTAAGTAATATTTGATGTGGTCACATTTATTAAAATTTCATTCATAGTTATTTTTAAATAAAGATACTTTATAAATAAATACATGTGTATTGGGGGAAGATCAGATGAAAATAATAAACCAGAGGTTAACTACACATATACTTATGTGGAAACTTAAGACAAGTCTATTTTCATTTAAGTTAAATACCTTAGGATCTTTAGCTCTTGAAGCTGTATGAGAAGTACTAATTCCAATTAAAATGAAAATTTAACTTCCAAAGAAAATTTTACCATAAATGTGTGTTAAGGATGTATGTGTGAGAGACAAAAATTATTTAGTAGAAGACTCATCCAAAATGATGCAACTTCTTCTTGGCAGAATTTGTTTTTGCAAGTTTTCAAAATTGAAACTCTGACCAGAAGCATCCAGAGACAGGAGGAATTTCTTTTTCTATAATTTAAATGTCTTAAAATAGGATCTTAGGAAATAAGTAAATCATATTAATGTGAAGAATCATGGCCTTGAAAGTATTATACACTATACTTAAATCATAGTATAAATATTTATTCACTGAACATGACCAGAAATACAGTGAAGAGTTTGGTTTTATGGCAATACAACAATTTCCAATAAAAGTTGTATGGCACATTGTGAAAGTGGCATTCTATCACAGACGGGGTAGAGGGAATCTGATTCCAAGTTTATTTTCTATGGCCAATGAAATGGCCTTTCAGAATGCTTTATGAAACTACAAATCATTTGAGTTGCTCCCTGGTTGAGAAACTTAAATTAAATTGGAAGGAACCTCCAAGGCAAATCAAGTCTTCTGAAACTAAGTTAGCTCTGTAAACATCACCATCACCCTTACACAATTACAACTAATTTAGAAACCTATAGGAATTGCTTTACTTTTTTAAAAATTATAAATTAATACTATAATTGTAATACAATTTATCCTTGATTACATTATTAATCATGGCCTATTGGTGCTTTTCAAATTTGAGTATTTGGAAGTCCTTTTGAAAGAAAAGCAATCATGAACCACAATGACAATTTAAATTATTTCTCAGATATTACAAAGAATATTTGAAAATATAAAGTTTTGTACAAACTCATTTGTGTAATTTTTATTCAATGATAGCCAGAAAACAACTCATAATTTAGGTAGAAATGAAGCAACCTGATGGTCAGTACCAAAATTAACAGTGTTAATTTAATGTGATAGGTTATATTGTTGCTTAATTAAGTGTTACCCACAATGGAGATAACATGAATAATGTGGGTATGGTACTATCTGCTATGCTAAGATTCATTTTAGTTCAGCTTGCTGATATTTTCTCTTGGTGTTATGGTTTGGATCTGCAATTTCCCCATAAGCTAGTGGGTTGAAAACTTGGTCCCCAGTGCAACAATGTTCAGAGATAAGACTTTTAGTTATGATTAGATCATTAAGACTCTCACCTCATCACTATATTGATCCTTTGATTTCTGCATAGAATACTGGGAGGTAAGACTTAGCTGGATGAAGTAGCTCACTGGGGGCATGCCCTAGTAGAGTTTATTCTCTCCAGCCTCTTTCTTTCTCTGTTTCTCTCTGTTTCTCTCTCTCTCTCTCTGCTTCCCAGCTGCCATATGCTAAGCAGTTTTTCTCCACAATGCCCTCGTGCCACAGTGGACTGTCTCACTTAGTCCAGAGCAATGGAATCAGTCAACCATGGACTGATACTTCTGAAACCATGAACCAAAATAAATCTTTCTTCTTCTAAGTTGTTTGGGTCAGAGCGATGAAAAGCTAACACACTTGACATTAGTCTCTCTCATTGTATATCCTGTTGGCCTGGATACCACTTATATATTATGCTTCTGTTTCCCTTTAACCCACAGATTCAAAATTAAGTATCGTTTTGCACAAATTCCAATTAAGATACAGACTCAAATTAGGCATTGCTATTCCCTGTACTGAACCAGGAGGTAATAAGTTAAGTAAGACCCCAGAATTTGTTTGGACATAAGAACTACCATTAATGTCAACTTGAATTCAGAGTAAGTTGTTCTTACTTCCAAATAAAAGCACAATAAAAGGATTTACACTAGTCAATAATGAGTGTAAAGGAAACAACTTCCTGGGTTATATTTATTCCTGGGTGTTTGCCAACTTTACAATGGGCAATATAGCTATTCGGGAATAAGCAGCCCTTCAAGTCAAAAGGTGAGTTTTGGGTTTTCTGATTTTATAAAATGATCATCCAGAGGTAGAGACCACTTCAAGAATAAAGGACCTAGAATTTCAGGATAATGGTAACAGATAAGGAAATTCTTGATATGTAATTGTCAGATCCACAGATAAGACTCACAGCAGGGTGGTCTTTGACTACTGTTGATATTCCACTGGAATAGAGACCCCAAAAATGAGGTTGCATGCACCCCATTAGAATGTCAGAAGAAAATATTAGAATCTCTAATCTTAAGGACTGTGTTGTGTATGAGTATGTAACAGAGAACTTCTATACTCACTAGAATAAATCCAAGGACATGAAATTGAAAATTACTGCCTTAGATAATAAATATACCAATTAGCAAAGAAAATAATATATCTCCTTTATGATTGATATTCCTTCCTTTTTCGTACAATTCATATGCAAGTCTGTGACTCCAGTGATTTCTTACAATATATATATAAGGGATTCTGTTTCTTTGTCTAGTTCCCCAAAGATTTTTATATTAAAAACAAGCCCATTATGTCTTATTTTACACTATATTTTATCATTTTAAATAGATTACAATAATTAAACAATCCCTCATGGAGTAAAATGCTGTTAAAATCTAATTGTATATTGCCACCGGTTGGGGGAACAATCACAAGAAACTGTACTACTTTTAAAAGGAAGTGTGGAGGAAGAAAAGTGTCAAGATTCAATTGAAGTTCAAGCTAATTCACCAATGTTTGGCAAAGCTAGGTATATCTACCTTATGTGAGCTCAGGTAAAACTAGACGAGGACACTTTGAAATTTGAACTGCAGTTTTTAATACATTTAAAATTAACAAAATCATAAAATCAAGTAAGAACTTGATAAAGCTAGAATATATAAATAATAATCTACTGTATTAGGAAAAAGAGGTTCAAAGGCAGTGAAAAATTCCTAGTTCTGTAAGATATTGCAACTTCAAAAAGAATTTTATCTATAAAAAGTGTTTAACTTCAAACTATAAAAGTATTTTTTTATTTAAATGAGTTCAGAGATACTTGAAACAATTTCACTAAAATGCATACAATCTAAATAAAATACAGTGTATCATTCTAAGAAACTATTTTCCACTGATTAATCTGGAGATTTACTTCTCAAATAGGATTCTCTGCATTACAAACCCATAATACTTTTCTGTTTGAAGAAGATTCTATTTCATCAAAGCATGTATAATCTACTTATTTCTACAGTCATAAGAATTTAATGTAGTGCAACATCTCACATAGTTGAAATTGTGACTCATAATTGTCCTTTTGGAGGGAAATATGCAAATTAAGACCGAATCTTTTATGAACCTCAAAAACTGTGCATGTATTCTCCTAGTAGTACCTGCTAAGATTCACGAACACAATAACCAAGTATGATAAGGATGTTACAAACTATAATTTCACTAGATTTGTTATTGGAAATGTAAACAAAGTTTCCTATAAAATGGCATCATTAGTTCTTTCAAAACTATAATCATGTTTCAACAGTATGGCTAGAATGTTATTACTCACTGTAAGTACCATGCATATTTCTGGCAGTATTTAATTTCCTTAAAAAGCAACAGACATATTCTGAATATGGATGAGTGGTTTGTATATGCATGTGTGTGTGCTATGCTTCATTTTCATGACATTATATGACTATATGACTATAAGCAGGTATAATTTATGATGGATTAAATACATTGTTTGAAGGTCACTTTGCAATATTTGAAATTGATGCTTTCAGAGAAAGTTTTAATGGAGGTAAAATACATTCACATGTTTGAGAATAGTGATTCCCCAGGACATTGGGAGAGAACAAACCCAAAAAAAAAAAAAAAAGTTCACTCCATTTGTATTCTCACAGGAGAAAAGATTTGAACTCTATAGGGATTGGTAGGGCTATGGACCATGAAAGCAAAGCATTGAAATAAAAGTAGTTGTAGAAGAGTAGAAACACCCCATCAATAATCAGAAAAGTCTAGCTTTGGTCCTAGCTCTGATAGAATTGTAGACAAAACCCTCTAATATCACTAGATCTTCATCTTTAAAATGAGGGTAGTGGATTAGAGGACCCACAATGAAGCCTTTGACAGCCCCACTAATTATTTTGCTTATATATAGCAAAGATATTATAAAAAAATGAATGTTCTACAAGACTTCAATTTTAAATTTCCTGCATTAATGCCATTACCTCTTTTTTTTCTCCAGTACTCCAAATCCAATATATATATATTTACTTCATTGACCCTCATCATCCACATGTTCTCATTTTCAAATTAATTCATTAAATGTTTAATCCTTCTATATACCTTTGATTTCTGCCTTTATCTCACACAACAAAACTGGAGTCTTCTTTAAAACTAACTTCCCAGTTGCCCAAAAAATTCATTAGAGAAAAAAAACTTGCACTGCTGATTCACTATAAATTGGTGACTTCTCACTGTTAAAAGATGCTTCAAGTTGCCTGGGCACTGAAGTTGACTATCCTAGTGTAGAGGTCTACCAAAAACATGTCTTACTTTATAACCCTAGAAGTACCCAAAGTCCTTCCTTGCAGGAATATAGTTTTAGGTTCTTCAGTGACAATATTTTCGAATTTCTAATTACTTCTTCCTATATTTATCATCTAGAGAAGGAATCTGTGGCTCCAAGATCTTATGAGTTTATATTTTCCACTTTCTTTTTCATAACAATCCTCTTTTCAATTTGCAAAAGGCACACATGATTTCTTATCAACCTAAATTTTACTGTGTTGTAAGATAATCACCTGTGGGTTTCAAAATTAAAGTTTCAAAATGTTGGTCTCAAAAGAATGTACTGACTGTATACATCAAGTAACAAATTCTGTTCTGAGTCAAGTGGTTCTAATTAGTGTTTTCAGTAAAAATAATTGAATATCTTTAATCATGTATTGGAGAAAAAAAACAGTGACCATGAAGAAACCCTTCTTTTACATTCAAAAAATTTATATTACTTTCCCCCCATAGCACTGATTTCACTCAATTTACTGCACAGGAAAATATCAAATGTGACTTATGTATGGGAATATTTTTTTCATACTCTCACAGAGCAAAAAGTAGCAACTTGAGATTTTATAATGAGTTCTATTTCCTTTTTCTAAAAATTTCCAAGGCTGCACTGAGTTGGTACTACCATTAGGGAAGTGTTTGATCAAAATGCAAATTATATTGCAAACTGTGAAAAGAAATTAAATTAGTGAACATAAAATTATTTATTTGAAATGAGCTTCATGGGAAATTCAAATAAGAATTTTTTTCAATGAGTTTATGTTTCATTGATGAATTTGACTTATTTTAGAAATGAATGAGTTCAGCATCACTTCTCTTCCTTAGTTTTTATAAATATCAATTCTAAATATATTGTTTACATCACTAAGGAATTTGGAATGGAAGTTGTCTTTGATAATATATTCAATTCTTTTACCTGTCTCCAAATTAGATATTAAAAAATCCACATGGCAAACTCTTGCTTAAACAAATTATCTTCAAAGATCTACCAACTGAAAAGTTATCAAGTGCTCCTAATTTGCTTTCAGGCAAAATATTAACAATATCTTGTTCTATAGTAGGATGTTTACCCAGTCATTACAGTCTATTTATTATTAAGTTTCAGGAAGAACACCAAAAGACTTTTCCACACTTATCAGATAACTATTTATTTACATATTTGTGTTTTATGTAATGGTACCTCATTTAAACTTAAATACTGAGGATTGGGAAAATCAAGCTATTATTAATTTTATTGTCATTTGAGGATGATAGATAAACAAATGTGTAGTGAGGTAAATAATGATATAGATACATAGATAGATATCTATCAAACTATGGAGCTGTGAATGTGGCTTAATTTTTTCAACATTTCTGCCTAATTAGCAACTACATTCTGTATTGTCAAACCTACTAGCAAAATCAGTTTTTCTGCTTCATAAAAAGTCTATACTTAGTAAATTTAAAATATTTTCCCCAATAGTATCACAACTCCTCTGAAACAATCATATTTTTTTGCCAGTTGGTTTTGTCCATTACATCTTGAAAATTTCGATATTTTAGGAAATGTGTTGATTAAATGTAAAAGAATAAACGTCACCAAGTGCTTAAACTTTTAACTCCAGTGAACAAGAAGTCATTTTTAAGAGTTAACATTTTATACCAATTTTATCTTTAATTTATTCATATTTGAACTTCCCTCAAGGGCAATGAATTCTTTGACAAACAAATCAGTCATGAAAGATATTTTAATAAACAATTGTCATTTTTAGTACAACCTCATTGTTCAAATTTCTGAATAAAAGTCTTCCCAACATAAACTAAAACACAGGCTTAGCAGAAATCACTTGTAACCAAACCCCTCTTTCTCTCTCTCTCAAACACATAAACATATCATAAAGGGAGTAATAAAAATCAGCCATATTTATAGTGCCTTGATTAATGGTTAGAATAGATTATCCTTAAATCAATATTATTAGTTATTCTTTTCCACTCCCACATTCACCCTAGGAGGATTTTCACCTTGGGAAAATATTCTTAGGTAGGACTCAATAAAGGTAAGGGGTATGACTGTTTTTAATGAGTAGGAGAAGGATTACCAAGAATGTAGGCAAGCATAGATTTTTAGTAAAAAGAATATATGGAAAAGAAGAACATGGACAAGTGCCTTTTCAAGTTTTATCTTGAGTTTTTTAGAAGCAGAATTCAAGATGAGGGGTTTTGTTCATACTTTTTGAGTAAGTGCTTAGGAACTGGACAGTAGGGAAGCAGAATGGAGCAGAGGAAGAAAGGGATCCCAGCTAGATACTAGCTTTGGTCTTTTCTGATGAGAAACTCACTCAAGCTGCTTCATGGACATTGGCTGGATTATGTCTAGAGGGCACAGAAGACAGCTTGGCATAACTGCCTGGATAATGAGGCTCCTGTCCGTCCTAGACTATAGGTGACTCTCCAGACAAGGGAACAGCTGGAGAGGAACGAAAAACAGTGCTGCCACAGTTGTGCACCTTCTGGCGAAAGTGATCTGAGCAGGGGACCTACACTTCCACTACAGCCATTCATGACCCCTGATCCTTTGCTGTTTCAATCACTAGTAGTCCAAAAGGTAGTTTATCATTCATGGACCAAAGTCTAATGATCATCCTTTCTTGCCCACATTAGTTTCCCCCTCAGCTAGGTAAGACCAATCATATCCCCCTCTTGCTATTATTTATCCACCTTAAACTAAAACCACATAAAAGAAAACAAAAGCTCTGTAAGCAAGGAAAGTAAACTCATTTTAGGTATAGGTGTTCCTTCTGTAAGAATGACTCAGGGCTCCTCCGAAGGAAAGGAGTCTTCAGGGGTGTAGTAAGAGGCCAGTTTCTCTACTGCTGCAGGGTCAGGCATTTAGCATAGCAAGATGGCACTTGTGAGAGAGGGACTGTGTATGGCCTCCATGCCTGAAAACATGCCCATTCTTTTCACAGATCATTCCTGTGGAAATTATTGGGCAACTCTTGAAGTGAGTTCCTCTAAAGATGTACATTTGTTTCTGTCATTCTCCTGGGGGAAGAGGAACAATAAAAACAATGTACCTTTTTTTTTTTAACCAAATTGCCTGATGAGGTTGCTTTTTGCACAAAACAACCAGCATGTTTTTTTTTTGTTGTTGTTGTTGTTTGTTTTTTAATCTTTTTTATTTTTACAGACTGCATTTTTGATTCATTGTACACAAATGGGGTACATCTTTTCATTTCCATGGTTGTGCACAATGTAGATTCATACCATTCATGTAATCATTCATGTACATAGGGTAATGATGTTTGTTTCATTCCACCATTTTTCATACCCTCCTCCCTCTCATTTCCCTCTGTGTAATCTAAAGTTCCTCCATTCTTCTCTCACCCCAGTCACCCACCCCCATTATATATCGTTATCCACTTATCAGGGAAAATATTCAGTCTTTGTTTGTTTGGGATTGGCTTATTTCACCTAGCATGCTATTCTCCAATTCCATCCATTTATCTGCAAATGCCATCATATTAAGCCAACTTAAAACCTACATGAAGATTTAAGTCCCAAATTCTTCCACTACCTAAGCAAATTTCCTTGTTCCCCCTCTCTATGGAATGCTCATTTCTCTTTACCCATAGACTTAAGTTCCTTCAGCCCTTACACTGAGAATGTAAAAATTGGGGGTCCCATTTAAGTGGGTTGCTCTTATTAGACCTCATTTGAGGGCTGGGGAGATAGCTCAGTCGGTAGCCCTGGGTTCGATCCCCAGCACCGCAAAAAAAAAAAAAAAAGAATAGACCTCATTTGAGTTTTTCTAGGAACAGAATTATCATGTTGTTTATATGCACATATTCATCTTCATTATTAAGGAAAAATCATTTTATGAAATTATTCTACCACTTTGTATTCCCATCAGGACACCATAAGTGTCTAAATGTTTCACATTCTACTAACCCTTAACATCATCAGACCTTAATTCTTCCACATGTACTGGGTATAAAATGTTAACCATTGCAAACCAATGTGAATCTCCACTATTATTGATTTAGTAGATTTTTCTATCTTTTCTTTATAAGCTATTTTTCTGAAATTTCTCCAGTCCTTTATATCTCTTTAATTCATAATTATATTGAGTTAATAATATAACTCCTTCAATATCTGGCATTCATGGTTGTTTCAATCTGTTATTGTTGTTGGGTGTTTTGGGGATTTTTTTGTTTGTTTGTTTCCTTTCTCCTTCTTCTGACTTTTACCTATGGTGTCCTCTCCCCGTATATGTTTCATACATTCAGTTTTGAGTTGTAATGTTTAAGTTCAAAACTTGGGACTGTTTTTCACCACAGTGAATTTAAGTTTTATCCTAGATTGAGTAGTTCCAATTGACTTGGGATAATTTATCTTTTGTCCCAGGCCTCTGTTTAATTGTAGAATCTCTAGTAGACATGCTGTGCTTTGCCTGGCTCCTAGACTTACTTTTAATCCCTGCATGACAATAACATGGACATTTTCCCAAAGGCAAACACCATACCATTCCCTCCTCAGGCGCTTCCTCCTTATTTTTTGCTCAGCTTCAAGTTTGTGTGTGTGTATGTGTTTACTACTTCAGAATAGATTTTCTTTTTAATGAGTGTAACAATGTGAAACATGTAGGCCATTATAATTCATTCCAGATCTTTGTGTACTATTAGTGACAGTCTCTCAGCCTTTATAACCTGTTGGGAGGATTAATCCCTGACTATCTACTATTTGATTCTGCAATTAAAGATACAATTCTATTTCTGCCTATGGGACATGAAAAATAATTTAGTAGATCATAAATAGGAGGAACCACAGTAAATTATTAGTGTGAATTTGTTAAAGTTATAGAAAGTTTTAATGAGATATATATAAAATATATTTTCTGTAGTTATGATTAAAAAATACTTGAAAGTCACTGCTCTAAGCTACTCTCAAAAGTCAGTTCTACAACATTCTGTGATCCTTTAAGCAGTAACTTCTCCCCAGTCTGAAATACCATAGCATTTCAATTATATTATTCAGATAACACTTTTGCAGTCAACTTTTTAATTATATACCTTTGTTATTTCATTTATTCGATATTTATCTCATTATCAATGCATGCCAAATGGTAAATATTTTTGGCATCTTATGTGGATCAGAATAACAAGCTGCAAGTTGAAAGTTATATTCTCCATTTTACAGAGGAGGGCACTGAGGTACCAAGAGATATTAAGTAGCTTGTTCACATTCATCTAGTTATGCATTGGCTGATTCAGAATCAACTCTTGCCCTCTCATCTCTGAAAACGTATGTTCTTATATGCTTTTATATAACAGATATAAACCATGGTTCTGGGCTTCATTTTTGTAACTCTTAAACATATACTAATATTTTAATTATGACCATGATTGAGAGTTAAACTTATGAATATGTATTATTATACATTTATATTTCTTTTTTAAAGTTTTATCTTTATTACTATGATTTTTTAACATAAATTTGAAAACTGATAGAACATTTCAGGCATCTTTGTTATCAGAGTTCAGACTGAGACTAGGAACTATTTTTATATTCAAGCAGCATGTGTAGTGCTTAAAGTAGCTGATGTTCATTTCCAATCTGTGCATCTAGACATCCTGGGGCACACAGTAAACTCCAAGAAGTGCCACAAGTTGTTATATATCTGAAAGATATTGTTAAAAAAAAAAAAAAATACAGGGACATCTGTGAGGCACCACCTATACTACTATTAGTAAGTTTGGGGGCCTAAATATATAATAAGCAAACTCTAAGACATTTCTTTTGGTATTTTAATACCATAAAATAAATTACTGAGACACTGAAAATACCATGAATGGAAAAATTTTGGAATCACTGATATAGAATCTGGAGCTAATGTCTCTGTTCAAATCACAGATCTGCCTGTTTCAAAGATGCCCAGCACATGATTAATAAAACTGTTTAAAAAAAAAACTTAATAAGTAAATCATTCTATCTCAAGTTGGCATATAATGGGCACTTGACAAATGACTGATGACTGCATGAATAAATGATGAAATAAGTGCTTTCCCAAAAAGCCATTGCTCCATAAGGAAAAGAAAATAACACCTGGTTTTTATTCTCAAGTTTCCTTCACAGATATCTGAGGGACATAGTCTTTGCTGTTTGAAGGTTGAGAAAATTCAAACCCATAGGCAGAGACTCAGATATCTCATGTGTGTGTAATGTGATGTGTCAAGAACAAATAAATGGGAACACACTAAATTCTGGCTATGATGATCAGTAACATTCTTGGAATGAAAAGGAGAAAGATATCAAAGCTTGTGATTAACTTCAAAACAAGATATTTAATCTCTTTTCTTTACATTCATATTTCAATGATACAGTTTTATTCAGAGGTAATCCTTCCCAGGGAATGTCATTAGCTAGCCTGTCAGTTCACAGCCAACATCTTGGACTGATTTGCATCACCCTCATATTTAATACTGATTTTAAAAACCTGTTTGAGTTTTCCTTCAATAAATTTGGGAGGTACTTCTGGAAGGCTGAGATACTTGAAAAATAATTATATCTTTTAAAAATATTATTTTTAATTAATAATAATAATAATATATGAAAAAGCAATTTATTAAATAATTTCTCTCATAGCCTTTCCTTTACCATAGTTTGTCTTTTCTATAAATTGGGAGTTGAATCTAGAGATTAAAGCAGATTCCTGTTCAGTATTTAAGGAAAATTCCTTCAAAAGGAGTTTGTCAGCTTCTGTAAGATCTGCTGTCTCTTTGTGTGATATTAGCAGCTATTAATGATCAATGCCTAAACCCATTAATTCATTAGGGTTTTGTGAAATTATGTCATAATTCTTTCTTCATTCATTAGCTGCAATAAATCTATAGAAAGTAACTTCTCTACTATTTGGTTACATAGTGCTACAGTTTATTAAGGAAAGATGTTAAAAATGTTTAGTTATCTTTAGTAGCTAGTTTTCAAAATGCAGTTCTGATTAACTTGCATTTTCCAACTATTGACAAGTATTTGCCTTTTATTTTTATTATTTTTATGAGATAATGAATTTTAAAAATATGTCATATATTTAAATCCATTGAGAATTAACTGATTATTTGAGCATTATTGATGCTTCAATTATTTTGACTTCAACAAAAAGAAACCTGTTTATTTTACTGCAAATAACAAAATGTTCCAAGTTCATCTTGTTTATTTTGTGACCTACGACCGGATTTGGCTACTCTGTAAAGATCCCTGCTTCTGCTTCAGACCATGGCATTTTCTGGCCACAAACCATGCTGTAGGGGATGCACATGGGTCCCATATAAAATATACTATTAATATTAGTGATATTCTTGGTACTTTTATCTCAAACAGTAACAATTTCTTTTGTGTTTCACACTTATATCTCCTTTCTCCCATGCTGAGAGTTGCTCAATGGTACTGTGGACAAGTAAGAGCTTGCATGATTTATTTGCCACAACTCGGTGATACCAACATCACTTTGTCGGAATAATCATGTCAATGTGATTACTGATAAGAATTCAAGTTCTTTTCTAATCTTATTGTTTTTAAGATACTTACATATGCATGATCAGAAATGTTATTTTGTTTCAAAGGCCCTGAATGGCGCATTACTTTGTACTTATAATTATGTGATTGTATCAATTGGATACATATTTGTGTCCCTTTTTAATTTTTTAAAAATATTTGTAGGTTGCTTTTGAAAAATCAATTTAACAATTATTTATTTGTTAATTTTATTTTCTGTATTTTATATTTTTATATAATAGTGGGATTCATTACACCATTTTTGTTCATGTACATAATTTGATTAGTCTGATTCATCAGTACCTTCTCTTTCTCTTCCTCCGATCAGCTTTCTCTATTCTACCTACTTTCCTTGTATAATAAAAATGATAATAATTATATCAATAGATTATAATCATATATATTAGAGGTATTTTCTCTGGTATATTTGCACTTATATAAAGCATAATTTGAAAGATTTCATTCCCTAGTACTTTCCAATGCCCTCTCCTCCTCCCTTCCTCTTGATTTCCCTCCTTTACCCTACAGTCTCCCTTCTAGAAAAAAATGAATTTCTAAAAAATTGTGTAAAATACTTGCATGTTTCTAAAGAAATATTCAACAAACCAGGAATAGTCAATGAAGACTTGTTTATATCTCTGCCCTCCATTTTATTGCATCAATCTCATTATAGGTGACTTTTTCAAAAATGTTTCTGACTTATTCTACATTTTACAACCTAAGTACATGTATGTATTTACATATTGGTTACATATAACTTCATGGAATATGGCAAATAAGCCATTCATATATTTCTCAGTGTCACTAAAATTCTACAAATGTCTGTGTATATATACATATGTATGTATGGATGTGTTATTACACACTGCTACTTTTGCCTACATTGATTTCTATTCCTCAACATTAGAAGATAGAGGTTGATCCATAGTAATATAAAGAGACAACTAGCATGGTGTTAGATTTAGCTGTATTAGACAGGGTCAATATTCTTTCTATTAAAAATATGAGTTAATCCATTTGCTTTAGTTAATGCAATTTCTATGACTAAATTGAGTCTTGTCAAATCATGCACAAAGGTGCATGTGTGCACACATACACAAGCATCTTTTAAATCAATGCATTTGTGCTCTTTTTACTTCTTGCTGAATTTTTATTCTACTACCAACAAGTTTTTGTTTTCCCCACTGGATTTTCTCCCTGTAGAATCTGTCTACTCTGGATGTTACTCTCTCAGTTATTTCCAGGATTCTTATGCTCAAGTCTCTGGCCACTATGAACTTTATAGTGAATTCCTTTGACTCACTTATAAAATGAAATACAGATAAAATCATTTCCAGATCCAGAAGTTCTTGTAAAATTGGTCAGAACTACTTTCCAGTTGGTCCCTTGATGACTTGGTGTTCTCTTCTATGGAACTCACATCCCCTGCTGCTTTCCCTTATTTCTTGCCTTACAAATGCTGAAACTTCCTGAGTCTTACACTGTAGGCACTTTGATCGTATCTACACATTTTGTGGTATTCACTGTATGCCCATTCTCTTACCCTAGTTTTAAATGTGGTCTATGATTTTTCGTTTCTCTAAAGTAATTACTGTTTATTTATGGGAATTTTAAATAGGAGTGCTGCTGCCACCATAAAGTCAGAATTTTTTTTTATAACTTAACATTTAAAAGGGGAAATAAAATCACCTGCTAAAAAACTTTTGTGCTTAAAGGGTTTGAAAATAAACAATCACAAGTCATTTTATGATAATGCAATATTGATATTAGATATTGCATTGTGTGGTCCCTTGGGGATTTTTAATGTTGAATCTGTGATTTAATGAATAGGTGTTAAGCCAGGTGGTTTCCCTGGCTCTCTTTTACTGCAGAAGGTCAGGGGGATTTGAGCTTCTTACTGTCTTCGATGGCGTTCATCATTCCTTCTTTTGCCAGGAGAGTTCTCTTTTTCCATTTTCTTGCCCTTTTCCCCAGCTTTCCCCTGTCTCTAAAGTTAAGAACAAATCTAATTGTAATGATTTTCCTAGCCAATAACTCTATAAAAAAGACTAAGGTGAGGAAAATAACGAACATGGGAAAGTTGGAAAGGTTATTGGACTTTGTAAAATTTATTGCTGCCTTGACTGTTTATAGTTCCTCAGTCCCTTATGAAATGGTAATTGAAAATCCAGTTTGAGTTCTTTCATTCACTCAACAAATAGCAATTGAAAAGGGATTGCATATCAGCCACTCTACTTGATTCTAGACCTACAAAGTGTTCAGTCAGTTTTAGGTGCATGAGGTTTTCAGTTCTGATTTTATCTTCACTTTCTGATTTTCATTTCTGATGCAATTAAAGTCAAAACATTAACTGAGAAGAACTCACCTGTGAACTTACCTCAGATTTTTACATTTGATGACTTATTTACTCCATCAAGTCATTCTCTTCTAGTTGCTCTCTTCATATATACCCCCCCCCCAAATTTATTTCTTCTAAAGTATTCATAGGCTACTTAAGCAGGTGTAGTACTGACAGGTTGTATTGTTGAATATCCAAATCAATGATGATGATTCTGACACTGATCAGAATTATGAGGATTCTAACTTTGGTCTTTAGCTATTTGAATAGAGTTCTTCAAATCAAATTTTTTTTTCATTTTGTCTGAAAATATTTTTCAAGCATGTACAGTGTTCCAGATACTAAATTTATGCCTATAATTACATTAAAAAGAAATCTCTGATCACAGAGAACATTCTGGATAGAAAAGCATATACATACAGATGTAGATGCACATGCACATAACAGAATATTAAGAAAAACCAACAAAATTCCACATTGCTGATTTGCATTGTTTTTAAACAGAAATTTTAAAAGATAAAATTTTATCTTTTAGAGTTTGCTTTAGGTTTATATATTTAAATTTTGATCCACAAATTAGCAGTCATGCATGCGATTCAAAATTTACCTCATATATAACAATACAAATTAGTAACTATATTCTAATTATAAATCTATCCATAAACTCTTTGTCATCCCTGTTGGTACATTTTTTTCATTGACCTTGACTTAACTCATTTTGACTTCATTTCCTTGGGTCACTAGATTTTAGTGATGTTTGCTGTGTTGCAGATTACCTTTTCTTCTCTTTTTTCCCTTGTGGAAGGAACATTAATGACCCCTACCCTTACAAAGGAGAAGCAGCCCTGAATCACAGACTCATTGATGATATTAAGTAAGCAATTCTGTTCCTCTTTTCATGTAACCTCTTATAACAGGAAAATTCTTTCTCTTCTTCCCCCATCTTACTCTTTGCCTCTTAAAACACAGCATAGTTAATCAAGAGAAATAATATATAAAAGTTGTTTCCTGTATTTTAATCAATTTTTGCTTTTTATTTCACCTATAGTATTTACTGATGAAAATATTATCAATATGAAAATAAGCAATTATGAAGGATATCATATAATTGCATTCAATATTTAATACCCGTGTCATGTATGAGAATTTTCTTACTATTGAAAATCATTTCATCTTAATATATTTACATATAGGACTATCTTTATATGTCAGGCACTTAGAAGATAAATTAGTCATGTACTATTAAGGAATGTCTATATTGATTCTCTAAATTTAGAAAGATGCATAAATTAGCAACAAAAGACGCAGGGTAGAATGTTGGTTTTGAAATCTGTCTATTTTGTAACCTTGGAAATGTTATTAACCTTACTTATTTTGCAGAATATTCCTTAGAAAACATTCTTTTATCAATCTACTAAAATGATTGTATAAAATTCTTTATTTTAAAATACTTTACAAATCATACTTATGTGCTATTGATAGTTTTCCTTTTTAGAGTATTTATACTGGTTTGATTATAATATATACAAATACACAGAGTTATTATATTTAATATTATAGAAAATGTACTCTATATTAAATATATAAACAACTAAATTACTATGTTAAACATTAATAATTTGTAACTAAATTTTTCTAAGCTGATGAAAATATCTTTCTCATTTGAGAAGTAAAATTTTTGCAATAAAAATACAACAAATACTTAGTTTTTATTAATTCTTAATTACCACATTAAGACTATTATATCTTAGTAAACAATCATAGAAAGAAATCAAATCACTTATTTGAATCTTTGTTTCCAAAGCTTAGAGTTCCAATTATCTTGTCCTGCAAACAGCGATGAAAGATAAATCCAAGTTATGCTCTCATCTTTCAGTATCCTTACTGGTAGTGACATTTTCCATCGTAAACAGAATTCCATAATTGACTTTATAGAATGGATTAGATTTTTTTCACTAACACACTTGTTATGCAACTGCCAAAGGAGATACTGCAGGGAGTTAGAAATCAACTTGTTATTTCTATGGTCCTATATAAGTGATATATTTACATTATGTTTAGATAATCACATGCATACACCCATATGTGGGATGCTCCTACTCCTCAACTAGTATTTCAGAAGTTACAAATATAGAGTGAAAGTCAGTCAATTAAGGTTTTCATTATGTTCTCTTAGAACTAAAAACATGCCAGTGTATTTTTTAAAATATTTTTAGTTGTAGATGGACATAATGCCTTTATATTGTTTATTGAGTTTCATGTGGTGCTGAGAATCAAACTCAGTTCTTCACACGTGTTAGGCAAGAACTTTACCACTGAGTCACAGTCCCAGACCTTGCCACTGTATTTTAAAGGGCATACATGACATCTATCCTAATATTCATTTTGAGTGGTGACTATAAGTTATTTTTCAAGTTTTTCATCAGATATGACATTTTTTTTCTGTTTACCCTTTGTGTAATTGCTACTCCTCTTGTCCATATAATCCTTGCCTTTCATAGTGTTGTCTCTGTTCTATTCTTGAAGAAATAGCTGGTAACTTATAACCATGTTGACTTCACCTCTCACTTCAGTTATAGCCTTTATGTTTTCACAATCCATAGCAATTGTTTTCTGTTCTGTTACATCACATAATAAATTACTACCTAGTGAAATTTCCTTCTTTCTTCGTTACTTTAATTATTTAAGTTATACACAGTTTTATTTTTAAATTCAAATGTTCTTAAATAGGCTACTACTATCACTTAACAGGATGATGTTAAATCAAATGAAACTGTCATGTAACTGAAATGACAAAATAATGGGTTACAATTTTACTATTTTCTGCAACTGAAAGTAGTAGAATTTAGAAAAATTAAAAGTTAAAACCATTAATCAATGATGCTCCCTATATTTGAGATTAGAAGAGCACAGTTTTATGACTGCTACTTCATGTTTCAAAATAGCTAGTAGAGAGCATTGAGATTGTTCTCACCACAGAGAAATGAGATATGTTACAAGTGATGGATATACTAGTTGCCCTAATTAGATAATTAAATAATGTATGGATAAATCTATACTTCGTACCATACCCCTTGAATATGTACAAGTATTGTGTCAATTAAAAATAAAAACTTATAAAAGCAAATATTGTTTTTATATTTTATCCCAGATTAAGACATTTTTAGAAGTAGCAGAATTTTGAATTCTGAATTTTTCCATTTAATATTAGTACATGAACACTTCAAATATGATTCAAAATGTTGTAAAGATTTAATAATTGTTGCACAATATTTTATCACTATGTTAATCTTCACTCCATGCTCATGCTCATTCACTCATTGCTAAATGAGTCATTCCTACCACAGGATTATGGGTAGAGCCAAATACAAGAAGCTGGATGGCAAATTGTCGGTCACATTCACTAAAAACCTGAGGAAAGGAAAACATTATAAAACACACAGGGCCACATTTTGGAGTTACACTTGAAAGCAGAGTAAAAATCCAAGTGATGTGCATATTTTGGGAAGAAACAAGATTGTGTATAATTTAACTATTAAAGATAGGAGGAAAATAGGAGTAGTGCAGAAGAAGAAGGAGAGGGAGGAAGAGGAGGAGAAGGAGAAAGTGGAGAAGGAGAAAGAAGAAGGACAAGGAGGAGGAGGAAGAGGAGAAGAAACTACTATGTAGAGTTCCTTGTATAATGCAAAAGAAGAGAAAGAAGTGCTAGGAGTTGTGAGGTGCCTCTGGTTCCTGCTGGAGGAACTGTGTGAATAATTGTATTGGTTGTGAAGAGTCAGCAAGAACTGTGCATGATAAGATTTGGGGTTAGGAACCTCCTCCTCTAGAACACAGTGACGAGGGCACTTTTGATTAGGCCACTGGAGGTTCTTCCTATTTCACAAGGTATCAAGGCAGCACATAATATTGAGTCTTAACTTCAGGAACAAATTTAATTAATATATTAGTATCAAAGCACCATCGATTTATTTTAATACTGAGTCTTTCAGTTGTTCACAGCTGTCAAAATTTTTAAGTAGTTCAGCAACTAAAATATTAAAAATAATCTCATTTTCTAATTTAAAACAAATCCTAAACTGGTGCTTTAAAATTATATTTCTTATTATACAAGAAACCTAATTTTTAAATGCTTGATAAACATTGTTCAAATGCTACCCAAAAAGACTGAACAAATAACCTTCTGCTGGTGGTTTTGTTAAGCAGCTTTTCAACAGCATGTTCACTAATGAGCATTTATCATTTAATACATGATAAATGAGTCAATCTTAACTGATGAATAAATTCTGTGTTATTAAAAAAGTGAAATTGATTTTGGGAGAAGAAAAATCATATTAGAGCTACTACTCCTCACAATGAATCAAATAAATTATAAGTAGATTAAGAATTAAAATATTAAAAATAAGAACAAGAAAGAAATCATTAAAATCAATATGATGAAGAAATGTTTTATCAAAATTGAAGATATATTTATCTATTTAAAATGGTAAAATTTTTGCATTAAAAATAAATTGACACTATAATCCTTAAAACTGCTAGATATAAATTGACAAAGGCAATATTGTGAAAAAACAATTGTATCATAAATGGTAAAACATTTGAAAAAGATAGATAACACTTTACTAGTAATCAAGGAAATAGAAATTGACAGGAAACATTTGCTTATAACATTAACAATATTTATAGAAGCAAGAATTTGAAAGTTGTTGAGGAAAATATCAGAGAAAGTATTCCAGCAAATATTCAGCACTGGAGATTGGCCAAAAATTAACCACAATTTCACTGAAAAACTAAATCTGAAGCAAGGTAAGAAAACAATGAATGTAATCCATGCTATTGCTTTCTACTCCCAGAAGATTATGTACCTTAAAATAAGGAGAATTTTGTTGTCTTCCAGAACATCATAAATATTTATATGTGAGGTGATTGACTCTATAAAGTCACTATCTAGTTCCAAAATCTATTTGAAAATTTCCAAAGATGAGGAGCTCAACATTTATAATGAATGGGAATCCCTTCCTTTTCTTGCCCTGAATCCTCTATTATAGGTGTTCTTAATTCTGCTTTCTAGAGATAGAAAAATTAATCATGTTCCTGGTCTTTAGCCATAAATCTTATGTCCTCTTCAAGATAACAAATATAACAAAATGTGCTATGGGACATTTTCTGTCTCATTGAGGACTGCTGACATTAAAGGCTGACACATTCTAAAGAGCAGGTATTGGATAACAGGTGGACTGTTATGCCCCTTCTTACCTCTTTTTCAGTTGTAAACTGAAAAAGAAAAATCAGAGGAGATACTATCTAGGAATAGAGAAGCAGGAGACCATAGAGATGGGATGAAGACATTCTAAGAGAAAGAATGAATTCAGCTGGTCACATTGGTTGCAGGTGTTTAACCAGCCCTTACAGGAACTGATATCATACTTAATATTCTTGTAGCTCTTTCCTGACTTACCTACCATTTCTAAGCTAAAATGCGAAACCTACTGCTTACCTCACATAACCCTGTTCTTACAGGAATATTACACAGTTTTATATTCATCCCTAGTGACATATTCTTCACTTTATCTTAAACTCATTTTTTAAAATTTTGAGATCTTTGGAGAACTTTCCAACCAACTAAATTTATTTATTTTATGCCTCGCTTTAAAAATGTTGATGTGATTATTTTTAACCATATGAATAGAATTCTACTTTAAGCATCTTCTATTTACCTTTTTGAATAATATTTTGGTTAGAATCCCTGACCATGGGATAACAATAAAATGTTCCTATTTTAGTATTTTTTTCCCAAGTCTGACTTACCTCCCTGAATTTCCTTCCTCTCTATTCCACAATGCAGGATGCTGTGACTTATGGTTTCTGTCAAGTCAACATTACAAAGTAAGCATTTTGTGTAGGTCAGAATAAATTTCAAACTACCCCATTTCTTTTGTTACTTTTTCTTCTGAGTAAGACTATTATCTGCAAATGCCATTAAGAATTTATTAAATGCTCAGCATTAACAGAATAAAACTTATACAAATAGAAAGTACCTCTGATGACACCATATTTTGTACTTTCATATTATAGTTTGTGTTAGGAAAATTTTCCTGATATTTCTGGCTGACCGGTGATTCCTTATGAATGTGTACAAATATATCACTTCCATTTCTCTCTCCATATGTATGTATTCAAAGTACATTCAGTACTCTAGCTAATGAATTTTCACACCAAAATATAACTACATCACTGTCCCTTTTCATTGCATAGAATAAAACAGTAATAATAACAACAACAACAGAACACAATAAGGTTAAATGTATTTATTTAGTTCTTTTTCAAAGAAAAAAAAATATTCTAAGCATACTTTGTGCTCTTTTTACCTGGTTTATCACAAAATTATACTTCAATCCCAACTACAGATTCTCCCCTACATTTTTTGCAATACTCATTTGATTGTGAACCAGCTTTCCTACACTTTCAACCTTTGCACAGAATGCCTTTTCCTCATCATGACTTTGTTGAAAACTGGATCTCTGCGGGACTCTATTTTCTATAAATCCAGCTTTCTCCTGATGCTTACTGCTGTTCTAAATCTCACTGCTCTTTCATCATGTACATTTGGTTGTTCCCAGTTCCTAATTTAAACATCTGGCTGATTGACCACATGGACCTCAACCTATTTCTTTATCACCCAAACTTCCAAATCATACCATAGAAACTTCGATTTGTCTCACATTTTTCCTTCCCATCCCAATTCCCATTTTTACCCTAGGTAGCAATTTACAAGTCAACTTTGAAGTAGAACCTGGAGCAGTCTCTAGATTTCACTGGGAAGATGACAGTTTTCCAATTCTAAATTAAAAAGGTTTTAAATGTTCATGTTTAGCCTTCCTGGTCATTCTGTTGCTTAAACGTGTTTAAGGCCCACTACCTTAAGCTCTCAGTTCTCTGAGAGTACAAGTTCTAATATGTCCATCCCCTCTCCTGCCGCCTACATGAAGAACCATGGATCTCAGTGAGAGATTCCACTGACCTACTCTCTGACTAAAAGTCTTTTTCCTACCTAGCTTTTCCAAACCATCTCTTAATATCTTTCTACCTTTAATGATATGTGTAGGAGACGTATCATTATTAGTCAATTCATTTTTAGTCAATTCTTGTTACCATTTGAATGTTTCCCTGTTTTAGTCAACTTTTGCTTTACTGTGGCCAAAATACCTGACAAGAACAACTTAAAGCAGGAAAACTTTATTTGGTGTTCATGGTCTCAGAGGTCTCAGTTCAGATATGACCAACTTCATTGCTCTGGGCCTGAGGTGAGGCTGTACATCATGGAAGATGGACCTGTCAGAGGAAAGCCTCTCCTCGCACAGCAACAAGGAAAGAAGAGGCAAGGGAAGGGGCTTCAGGGAAGATGATCTGACAGAGCATGCCCTCAGTGACCCACATTTCTCAGTCACACCCCTCCTGCCTACAGTTATCAGTCAGTCAGTCCACTCAATCTAGTGTGACTGATGACAGTTCTTATAATCTGATCATTCCTCTTGTAATATTCCTGCATTAATAGGAGATTTGAGGAACACCTCACAACCAAACAATAATATTCTGTCCCTGGCCCCCCAAAACTCACATTAATTTCACAATGAAAAATGCATTTAGTCCATCTCCAAGAGTTCTATAGTCATAACAGCTTTAACAATGCCCAAGTCCCAGAATCCTATATGATTCAAGGCAAAATCCTGACTGCGAGTTTCTGTAAAAGTCAAAAGCACATTGCATATATCCAACGTACAATGGCACAGAGTAAGTATTCTCATTCTGAAATGGAGGATTAGGGGCATAAAAAAAAAATGGATGAGGTCAAAGCAAGATTGAAACTTAGCAGGGCAAACAGGTCAAATAACTCCACATACAGTATCTAGGACATAGTTGTGAGATGAATTCTCCAAAGGGTTTGGGCATTTCTGCCCCTTTGGCCTTGCCAGTTTTAGGGTGCATGAGCTTTCCTTTGACTTTGCCCTCCCCACAGCAAGCAGCTTTTCTCCACAGATAGTACAGGTTACTGACATCTCTTAATTCCTGGAGTTTCCATTTCAGCTTCAGCTTCACCTTTGCAGTTTCACATATTGTCCACTCAGGGGCAGCCCACTGGGACTCTAATCCTGCTACACTTTGCCTGACCTCACCGGCCTTCCTTCAAATTCTTGGTGGAAACCTCCATGACCCCTTAACTTTAGCATCCTGTATTCTTGCGAAACCAGTACCATGAGTTTAAAGCCAAGGTCTGCTGCCAGTTGGCACTAGAGTTGGGCCGCCTGGAAACATGACTAAAGTGGCCTGAGTGCCTGCAGAGCTCAGGATGGTGAAACAACTTTACAGGCAGCCCTGAGCAAGCAGAGCACACACCCCCACCCCCCACCCCACCCCCCGCAGGCAGCATCTTTTTTTCAAAAGAATTTTCTGTTCTGGAGCCTGTAGTGGGTGTAGCCTCCCAAATTCCTGTGATGCTCTCAAGACATCTTTCCTATTGTCTCTGTGCAAAGTAGTTAGCATCTCTTTAGGAGATCTCTTTAACAAATATATCTTCTTTGACCCCCAGAAGGGGCCACATGCACTTTTCTGGTCAAACCACAAGTTTTTAAAACACTTTAACTGTGCTTTCTGATCCTGTTTCTCACAGTAAACGTGACTAAAAGTCACCAGCAATATCCATGCCACTGACCGATTACAGAAACCTCCTCCACCAGAGCAATTAGTTTGTGACTTTTTTTCTACCAACCAAGCTATATCCCCAGCCCAGTTTGTAACTTTTAAATTCAACCTCACACAGTATCTCAGAACATGGGGAAAAGGTAGACAAGTTCTTTGCCAGAATATAACATCCTGGCTAACAATCTAATTACAGAAAAAGTCCTCATTTCCCCTGGAACCTCATGAGCACAGTCCACATTCCTGTTAGCATTCCAATAGTTCCCATCAGAATCACCCATTAAACTCTGCTTACAACATTCTAAAGCTTTTCCAGCTTGCATCCTAAACGTCTTGAAATTCTTCCTTGCAAACTAGCACCAAAGGCTTTTGAACTGCATGGTCAGGTTGGTCATGAAATGTCCCCACTTCTTGGTACCAGCTTCTGTTGTAGTCAGCATTTATATCCCTGTGACCAAAATACCAGACAAGAACAACTTAAAGTAGAAAAAGTTTATTTGAGGCTCATAGTTTCAGAGGTCTCAGTTCACAGATGCCCAACTCCATTGCTCTGGGCTCAAGGTGAGGCAGCATGATTTGGAGGATGGGCCTCGGAAAGGAAAGACACTTCCCTCATGGCAGGAAGGAAGCAGGGGGCAGGGGACAGGGCCACAAGGAAGAAGAACTCTTCAAGGGCACACCCCCAGTGACCCACCTCTATCAGTCACACCCCACCTGCCCACAGTTACTGCCCAGTTTATTTAAACCAAGATGATGGATTGGGTTATGGCTCTCATAATTTAATCATTTTCCCTCTGAATTTCCTGCATTAACAGGAACTTTTGGGGGACACCTCATATTCAAACCATAACAGTTCAATAAAATTCATGTGTTGGAAACTTAATCCCCAATATAACATTGTTGAGAGGCCTAATGGGAGAGATTTAAGATTAATGCCACCATAAAAAGTGCTTGTGAAGTACGTTTTCCACTCCTGCCATGTGAAATCACAGGAAAAAAGTCCTCACCAGATGCCTGCCGTTTGACCTTGGACAGTCCAACTTCCAGAATTGTGAAAACAAAATAATCTGGTTTTCACCTATCACCAGTTCACCTAATCTTAGGAATTTTGTTACAGCTGAAAAGAAAAAAGAAAACAAAAAAGAACCATGACACGCTGTTGGAGTTTGGATCTAAAATGTTCCTCAAAAGCCATAGCACCTGCCTATGGTACTTTGGGATGTAAGACCAGATTGGAGGAGGTAGGTTACTGATGCTATGTCCTTGAAGGCTGCCTCTTGTTCCCAGTCACTTTTTCTCTCTTTGTTTCTCAGTCAAAATGATGTGAACAGCTTTGCTCTACCACATATTTTCCACCATTACGGTCTGTCTTGCCAGAGGCCCCTAGTGATGGGACCAAGTTACCATGAACTGATTCCTCTGAAACTATGAACCTAAATAAATCTTTCCCCCTTTATTTTCTCAGGTATTCTGTCACAGTGACAGAAAGCTAACTAATATAGACATCACTTTTCCTTCTACCACATATGTATATGTGTGTGTACCAATGTGAAGAATCAAATTAATATGACAATTTGTGGTGTCTACTGTTATATAAATGAGTACATAAGCTATTCTGAGACAATCACAGAACTGTGAAAGTGGGTAGAGAGTATCTGACTCTATCCAGTTGTGACTTTGGAGTATATTTACTTGTAATTGTACTCATTTATTTTTCTGAAAGATAACATAAACATACCTTGTAATTTCCTGGTATTGTATGAAGAAAATAAAGGCCACATAGATGGTCTCTCTTAGCATAATATTTCTCAAACATTAAATATACCTAAATATGTATAATCTTGTGTTTTCTCCTAAAATATAAAAGAAAATGCACCCATTTCCCTGTTCAAAACAAACTCTTCAACTTGTGCCCTTAATCCCATCTCTGTCTCCTCTGGAACCTTGTTCTAATAAATATCTCTTGCCTTTTTGTTTTGGACCTGTCCTGCTCTAAGGGATTCTTTGTCACAACGTACTAACATGCTCAGTGCTTTTCACTGCCCAAAGCCCTTCTTTATCCTCACATTGTTTTCTGGTTGCAGTTGATCTTTTCCTTTTCTTCTTTATTGACACTTCTTGTAATGGTAACATATTCTTGATTTTAATACTTCTTTTCATCATATTTTGTGCTGGATACCTTACATGTGCTATGTAGATCCACACTACCCTATACAAATTACATCAATGAACTATCTGATAAGATAACTTCCAATTAGGTTTGCCAATGGGAAATACACATAGAAGAATTGCAGAGGGAAAGTGAGATAAAGATGTCTGCCTCCCATAGGGTTGCTGTCCTCGAACTATCTTGACAGAATTTCTCACCTCTCTCAGGTTGCCCTCACTGTGCAGAATTCTTCTTCTTCCAGTTCTAGTAAACACTCCCTTCTTGTGATCCCAGGTTTGTAAGAGGCAACGGAGCCCTGTTTCTGGGCCCTAGGCTGCTGTATTAACCTTTGTGGTTTTTACATTCCCTATCCTAATTTTTGTAAATAATCCTTTTATTAAATTCTCCTTCGATTATCCTCATTTTAGTTTGGCATGTTTCCTATGAGGATCGTAACTAATACAATGCTGAATTCTCACCCAAGGTCACCTGGCTTCCACCACATTTTTGTAATAAAACTCTTTTTGCTAAGTGCTCCAAGTTCTTCCTAATTCCTATTCCCAATTAGTCCTTTTCAAATCTTATTATAGTGACATTAAACATCACTTTATCGAGTAATACTCGCCTGCAACTTGCTATTTTCACAAATGAGACATACAGCAGTCTTGTTTCATGATATCTTTCTTTGATTCTTCTTTATTATTAACATATTCTAATATCTCTTCCTAAAATGTTACTTTCTCTGGCTCCAGTGAAGACCGTTGCTATTTTTATTCTAAATTTTTATATTTGTGAGTCTGCTCCGTAGACAGAAATTCAGCAATCACATATAGGCTAAAGGATTTCAAAGTTCTATTTGTGTAAACTCTTCTTTCCTGAGATTCAAATTTAATAATACTAAACTACCTGTTAGACACCATTCCATAGCAATTTTTGTTCAAAGTTTACCTACAACTCTATGACTCAGGAATGGAATTATCATCATCATCATCATCATCATCATCATCATCATCATCATATGGTAAGTTGATCCAACCAGGAATTCAGTCCTATCTCATCTTCTCCATCATCTTCAACATCCAATCAAGACACACTACTGATTATATCTCCTATGTATTCATACCCTCCTATTCTTCTCTATTATAATTGCATTCATATGAGTCATCAGGTTAATAATTTCTTCTACTCAGGGTTACTGGGAGATGCCAATGAGCTGGCACATATGAAATTCTCCTAACAGTGCTTGCCAAAAACAGTTAATTGCTTTAAATAGTGCTATAACATGATACAACTTAAGTTTCCAACAAAACACAAAGATAAAATTGACATGAAATTACAAAATCAAATCAGAATATAAAGGGTTTGCAAAGAATATAGTAAAAACACTCTATCAGTGATACTTGAAATTTCTAACTTGTAAAGAGATGACAAAAAAGACTGAGAAATTTGAAAAGGAAAAAAAAATAAATAACTTCAAAAAGAAACCATGTGAATCCCCAGATACCTCACCAGAAAATGTTGGAATGGGATTCTTTCTTTTTCATCTCAACATACAGTGATTACACTTCAAGAACATAACTCAGTAAGCTGGATATGCATGACATACAGTTTTGAGACATATTGCTCTCACCCAGAAATCTAGAAATCTGTACATGGGCTGACAAACTGTTTTGGTGGAGAAGCTAAGGGAAAGCATGATTTCATCTCCCATTTCCAGATGGCAAAGGATGCCTGAGTGTTTCAAATGGAGCAGATTTAAATCCTGTCCAAAAGAATCTTCTGGAAATAAATGAGGACTCATCATATGAAGCTCCCTGAGAGGGAGTAAGCAGCCAGGGGAAAAAAAAAAAAAAATGTCTCACTTGTGGGGCATGCAGACACAGAGCCTGAGCATACCATAACTCCACAGCATTGGGAACCATCACAAAGCCAGTGAAAGCATCCCAACAGAAAAAAAGGGTAAACTTTTACCACCCACCAGGCTATCTTTGTTTCTTAGCTGATAGATTCTGAGCTGATTCAAGCTGATAGATACAGGAAGCAGATTTTGGGGGGATATAGGAGTCAGCAGAGAGAATGGAAGCCAAACATACTAGCTTCTTCAAAGGAAGGTTGTGATCTTTGGAAGGGAAAGGAGGGAGGAAAAGTCTTATCTTAAAAAAAAAAAATTGATCTGAAAATAATAGCATTGATATTTTGATCTGGATGCTTTTAATTACTGTGAGATGAACCTGTGAAAAAGCAAGACTGCTTACCAGTCAGGATTGAGCAGAACAGTCATCTCCACCTGCTCAAGTTTTCTTGTAGTGCAGGGAAAACTGTACACAATGTATATATTTAAAGGGATAATGAAAACCAAAATAAAGCTGTCACAAACTGTGCACCTCAACCATGTGGATACATTAGTTCTTTGTATTGCTTCTGCTATTACTATTAGCAATGATTATGGCGATGGTTACCCAAGGCTCTCATTGTCTCTCTTTTGTAAAATCATACACAGCAGTTTCCTAACCCTTTTACCTGATTCTACTTTGGTTCATTTTAAGTTCATGTTCCACAAAACTATCAAAAGACTGATTAAAGCCAGGTGCAGGGGTGCACGCCTGTATTCCCAGCAGCTTAGGAGACTAGGGCAGGAAGACACAAGTTCAAAGTCAGTCTCAGCAATTTAGCAAGACCCTTTCTCAAAATAAAAAGTAAAAAGGACTAGGGATGTTGCTCAGTAGTTAAATGCCCTTGGGTTCAATTCCTGATACAAAACCAAACAACAAATAAAACTGCATTAAAATGCAAAGTAGTCAAGTCTTACATAAATTTCTACCTAAAATCCTTTAGCAACCATTTTCTGTAAGTTCCTAGACCTTACATTCTCCAAAATGCTGCACGGGCTCATCTCTCTGGTGATACAAAAGATAACTGAGTTGAGCATCTAAATCAAGGCAAAAAAGACACGGGGGAGGGAGGGAGGAGAGAGAGAAAGGGAAGGGAGAAAAAGAAGAGGAAGAACAAGAGGAGGAAGTAGAAGAATAGGAAGAAGGAGGAGGAAACAGCAGTAGCAGCTGCATGATGAGTGAAAAATGAACAGAACTCTGATCTGGACTTTCATGTGACTGGACCAGAAAAACAGGAAAGTCAATCTGAGAGGTAGTGTTGATATTATATCTTTCTTCTTTAAGTTGTGGTTTATATAAAAATCAAATTTTATACACACACACTCATATATATCATATATAAATGCATATATAATATGTATGTATACACTTGTGTGTATGATAGGTAATTTTCCTTAAAGAAATGAGGCTATGATAAAGTGTATGTGTGAGTGCATGTCCATGTGTATGTATTTGCATGTAGGTATTTTGGAGAGCAAACTTGAAGAAATGATAGTTCAAATATATTTTACCAAAAAGTCCACTTTTCCATCAGATTCTCTTTATGGATAATAACAATTATTATTACTTCTTATGAAACATCTTTCTCTGAAAGCCTCATACTGACCCAAACCTATGTGTTTCAGTTATAAAATTATACACTGTGTCTTTCATTTTATAGCAAATTAACTTAAGTTTAACCTATATGTAATCACCTAGAAGGGTTGCTAACCAAAAGAATTGAAAGGGAAATAGAGCTTTATTACTACAGAACTACAGAAAAGATTGTTTAAGGCAAAAGCATTCTAACACATAATAACATGAATGAGAAAACACAAATATTATTTTTAAAATAACAGTACCAATTCAATGGTAATATAAGTATTTGTTTACTAAACTAAGTGACACCATAATGGAAAGGAACAAGCCCTACAGGAATAGTTTAATCTGTAAATATTTTTGTAGAATTTATACAGCTTTCATCAATGGGGTCATATTATATAAGCACATAACTTGGATAAACGTGTTTTTATTTTTAACCTGGATTAATATGTTTGAAAATAAATAAAAATTTCAAGGAGCACTTTAAATCATATCTCTGTACACTAAACACTATTTCAACATTGTTGAATAAATATAAACCACAGAATATATGAACTCTAGAAATGCAATACACATTATTCATGTGGTAGCAAGCTAATGGGATTTTATGGAATAATTCTTCTTTGATTACGGACATTTTGAAGAACAATGACAGAGATGGAATTGTACTTATAAGCTTAAATTCTCCCTTAAGGTTAAATTCTGTCAGGAACGCTTGGTAATATTCTTCAAAATTTGCATTTGACTGTACATTTTGTTTCCTTGTGTTCACAAGAAATATATTATCAGCAAATAATATTTCCTGGCTCATCAAAGTCAGACATTCTCCAACTGAGGCACTGAGCTAACAAGCAGGATCAGACTATCAAATCAGGCTAACATGAGTCTAGTCTGTGTTCCCACCCAAACGCTTATCAAATAACAGCAAGGACACTGGAAAGCAGGAGGTTCAGAGGAAGCAGAGAATGTTCTAGGCTATCAAGGCTGACCTCAGCGTGGATGTAGCACGGCCCAATATGATGACATCTCTAAGGAAGATTGGTGAGATTCCTAACACCATGGTCTCTCTTCCTTCTGGAAAATCTAATCAGTTTATTTATCAGGAGATCCATGTGGCAAGATTAGACTAGCTTACCTGGCTTCTGAATTTTTCTTTTCCTTCTTTCTTTTTTTCCCCCCAGTACTGGAGATTGGCGGGCATTACACATACCAGTCAAGCACTCTATTCTGAGCTACACACTCAGGTCAAAATTCAGAATTCTGTATAATAGCATCTATATGTTATTTGTGGTTTTGTTGTTGTTTGTTTGATTGACGTTTGAGACGGAGTATCACTAAGTTGCCCACACTGCCTTCAACTCTCATTCCTCCTGCCTCAGCGTCTTGAGTAGCAGCAATTCCAGGCAGGTTTGCCCTTGATAAATAGAATAAATTGTAGGTCACTGACTTTAACTTCAAATAAATGTGACAAAGAATTCATAGTTTTTATTAATTTTTTAAAAAATTCCTCATAACATATTTTGAGGATAAATTTAAGAAATTCGTTGGACAAAGCAGTTCACTGAGCATTATGTATTTGGCATGAATGTGTCAAAGACAATTTTATATAAGTAAAACATAAGTGTTATATAAGAGAGAAGTCTTTTGTTAGCCTAAGTTATTTACGACATTTCTAGCAGTGCAGGACTCAGGATAAGTGGTGAGTGAGAACAAGAATTAGACTGGTTAAAGGAATATTTACACTGAAAGGAAGATAGAAAGGAAATACTGATGGAAGGGAGGGAGGGAAGGAAGGAAACAAGTAAGCAAGCAAAGAAATAGTTTTGAGGAGAGAGGTACAAAGAAGGAATAGAGGACTAGGATTGTGGCTTAGAGGCAGAGAACCTGCCTAGCACATGTGAGGCACTGGGTTCAATCCTCAGCGCCACATAAAAAATGAACATCTAAAATAAAGGTATTGTGTCCATCTGCAACTAAGTGTTTTTTTTTTAAAAAAGAAGGAATGGAAGGAATGTTGTCTCAGATATATTTATTATGACTTATAATAGCATTTATCTTTTCAATGAAAAACTATTTTATAATAAATGTATATCAACACATCTTTCTGAAAGAAAAGTTGATTTTTGAAAGATCAAATATTCACATTATGGTAACTTTTGCTTTTACATTGCATTGATACATATTTTTATTGGTTCATAATAGCTATATATAACATTAAGATATTTTTAGTATAATTATAAATGCATGGAGTATAATTTATTCTAATTAAGTCCCCAGTAATTAACATTATCCTACCCCTCCCCCCTCCCCCTGTTCCCTTTCCTTTCCTTTACTGACCTTTGTATTTATTTAAATTTTTTTAAAAAAATAATGTTTGTGGATGTACATAGTGGTGAAATTCACTGTAGTATACTTATATATATATATATATATTGAAATGTTAGGTCAGATTTATTCCACTGTTTTTCCTTTTTACCACCCATCCTCCCTCCCCCTCAATCCCCTTCTACTCCTCTGATCTTTCTTTATTTTAATGAAATTCTTCCCCCTGCCCACTTTCATTCCATTTCTCTACTCTCCACCACAATTTTAGTCTAGCTTCTGCATATCAGAGAAAACATTTGACCTTGACTTTCTGAGTCTAACTTATTTCATTTAGCATGATAGTCTCCAGTACCATCCATTAACCAGCAAATGACACAATTTAATTCTTTTTCTTAATAGAATAATATTCCATTGTATGCATGCCACATTTTCTTTATACTTTCCCAAATAGCACTTAGGTTGGTTCTATAGTCTGATTATTGTGAATTCTGCTGATATAAACACTGATTTTTAGATCTTTTGGATATATACCAAGGAGTGGGATAGCTGGTTTTATGATGAGTCTATCCCTAACTTTTTCTTTCTTTCTTTCTTTTTTTTTTTTTTGGAATCTCCATACTGCTTTCCAGAGTGGTTGCAGTAATTTTCAGTCCCAACAACATTGTATAAGTGTACTTTTTCCTCCACATTCTTACCAATACTACTTATTATTTGTATTCTTGATAATTAACCTTCTGACTAGAGTGAGGTAAAATCTCGTCTTGATTTATATTTCACTAATTGCTAAAGAGGTTGAACATATTTTCAGATATTTGTTGATTATTTTTATTTCTTCTTTTGAGAAGTGCCTGTTAAGTTATTTTGCCCATTTATTTATTGGGTTATTTGGTTTTCTGGTGTTGTTTGAGTTCTTTGTTTATTATGGATATTAATGACATATTAGAGGAGTTGCTGGCCAAGATCATTTCCCATTTTGTAGACTCTCTCTTCAATCAGTTAATTTCTTCCTTTGCTGTGCAGAAGCTTTTTAGTTTGATGGTGTTCCACCCATTGATTTTTAGTTTTATATCTTGCGCTTTAGAAGCGCTTGTTAAAGAAGTTGGTTCCTATGCCAATAATTTGGAGTATTGGGCTTACATTTTCTTTTATTAATTGCAGAGTTTTTTTGTCCAATTTCTAAATCTTTAATCCATATCAGGTTGACTTTTGTTCAGGATGAGCTTCAGTCTTCTACATATGAGAACCCAGTTTCCCCAACACCATTTGTAAAGAGATATCCTTTCTCCAATGTTTGTTTTTGGCAACTTTGTGTAGTATCAGATAACTGTATTTATGTGGGTTTGTCTCTGTGTCTTCTATTCTTTTCCATCAGTCTTCATGACTGTCTAGTGCTAGTACCATGTTTTTTGTTACTGTAGCTCTGTAGTATAATTTGAGTTCTGTAGCTAAGCTCTTCTAGCTAAGGATTGCTGTGACTATTCTTTATCTCTTATTTTTCTAATTCTGTGAAGAAAGTCATTGGAATTTTGATGGGTATTTTATTGAATCTGTATAATGCTTTCAGTAGTATGACCATTTTGATGATATTAAATCAAAACAGGACAGGAAATTATTAAAATCACAGCTGAAATAAATTTAATTGAGAATAAAAATTAAAATAATCAATGAAAAAAAGAGTTGTATTTTTTGAAAGTGAAAGAATAAACAAAATTGATAAACCCTTAGCCAAACTAACCAAAAGAGAGAAGTCTCAAATTAATAAAATTAGAAATTAAATAGGAAATATCAACACAGACACCACACCAGAGAATCCTTACAAACCATTTTGAAAACCTATACACCAAAAAACTAGAAAATGTAGAAGATATTGACAATTCCTAGAAACATATGACCTGCCCAAATTAAACCATGAGGTTATAGAAAACAAACAGATCAATATTAAGCAATGAAATTAAAGCTGCCATTAAAAACCTTCCAACAAAGGAAAGTCCAGGATCAGACAGATTTTCAACTGAGTTCTACAGGACCTTTAAAGAACTAACATCTAACCTCCTCGAATTATTCCATAAAATAGAATATGAGAGAACACTGCCAAATTCATTCTATGATACTGGTATCACCCTGACACCCAAACCAGACAAAGACACATCAAGGAAAGAAAATTTCAGGTCAATATTCATGATGATATAAATGCAAAAACTCTTAATAAAGCATTGGCAAGCTGCATACAAAACACATTTAAATGATAGTGCACCATTAAATGGATTTCATCCTAGGAATACAAGATTGGTTCAACATATGCAAATCAATAAATGTAATTCATCACATAAATAGACTTAAGGACAAGAAACACATGATTATATTAATCATTGCAGAAAAAGCATTTGACAAATTACAGTACCCATTTACATTTAAAATACTGGAGAAACTAGGGATAAAAGGAAATTATCTCAACATAGGAAAGACTATATTTGACAAAGCCAAGGCGAACATCATACCGAATGAAGAAAAACTGGAAGCATTTCCTCTAAAAACAGGAACAAGACAAGTATGCCCAGTTTCACCATTCCTATTCAACATAGTCCTTGAAATTCTAGCCAGAGCAATCAGGAAAGAGAAGGAAATTAAAGAATACAAATAGGAAAAGAGGAAATTAAATTATCCCTGTTTGCTGATGACATGATCCTTTATTTTGTAGTCCCCAAAACTCCACCAGAAGATATCAGAGCTGATAAACAAATTTAGTAAAGTAGAAGGATACAAAATCAATAAACATGAATCAGTTGCTTTCCTATACTACAATAATGAATCAGATGAAAAAGAAATAGGGAAAATTACCCATTCACCTAAAATAAATAAACAAATAAATAAATAAATAAATCACCCAGATTTAATCTAATGAAAGATGTGAGGGACCTCTATAATGAAAACTTAAGAACACTGAAGAAAGAAATTGAAGAAGACCTTGGAAGATGGGAAAACCTCCCATGTTCTTGAATAGGCATAATTAGTATTATCAAAATGATAGCTATTTTTATTTGTGTAGCAACAATAAAGCTGATAAGCTTTCTATGCTTTATTGTCTTAGTCCTACAATTTGTCATCTGAACATTCCAAGCCTTACAATCCCCGGAAAATAACATAAAATGGCACATATCTGCCACATAGAATAATTTGAGATGACACACATATGCCACATAGATATCTTTGGTTCCTGAATGTTGTACAAAACTTACCCAACGTAGCAAGTGATATTGGAGAGTTACAGTTTGCCTTGCAATCAGGGATAAATAATTTACTTAAATGCAAACATTTTAGAAAACTTTCTATATAATTGAATTGAGTCTTCATTTTTATCCTATTTGTAAACAAATAATTTAAAGTAATGCAGCTGAACTTGTTTGCAAAAAAATTCATCAATTTTAAAATGCATATTATTAAAAGCACTTAATTGTACCAGCCTTTGTATTGTTTATGAGGAAAAAGGGATTCCATAAACCAAACTAAAAATACTTCTATTTTATACTAAGAATGTTACCTCTATCTTCTAAGAAATCTGTCTGTTATACCTTATGTTAGATAATATGACAAAATTTTGGCTGCACATGCACACATGGAAATATTGCAATTTGGTTTAAGCACACATAGACTTCAGTGCATCTAATGTGAGATAAATTGCTTTCAGTGGACATCAGACTTACTTGTGAGTATAAATTATTACTAACTTGATCTCATTTATAATCATCAATTTAAAATATTTTGAGTATGGTAAGGTTTTATGATATATCCATGCTTTAACAACCTTTTAATTTATAAAAGTAAGTAGAACTTAAGAGACATTTGTGTTGTGTATCAATCACATATTATACCTATATGGTATGACACTATACCTTTTTTAATATAATAAATATATATCTAAATTTTTCTTCTTTAAGTTTTTTGTGGAAAAGAAGTTATAACTAATGTACCCAATATTGTTACCTTCACTGTCCTCAGTATGGAAGCAATTAGAAATAGCTTATGTGATTGGGTACTAGGGGCATTTGGTTTATTTTGGATGACCTCTAGTCCAAAAATAAGATTCACTGCACTAGATAATACTGTAATAAACTAGTGTATCATTATTCCTAAATTACCGAGGCATTCTATGATATAATTAGCTCATTATAATACTGAATTGATCTCTTATCACTTGAATGTTTTAATACATACTTCTTTAGAAAACAAAATTGTGTTCAAAGCAGTAAATTAGGTGACCAGGAAAAATTGTATTATTTCTGTTCCTTCCCAAACTGACCTATAAGTTGTCTAAGAATCCACTATTGCATGTCAGAAGATGGTATTTGGAATTGAATGTTATAAATACCTGCTCTGGAGAAAGAGTATTATATGTGTAAAAAAAAAACAATACCTGCAATATGACTTTTCATCTAATGAAATGTTTGTTGGATGAAATAAATGAGAAAAATGTATGAATTAAATAAGTTTTTCTATGAAGTATGTATAGATTTCATAAAATTCAAAATCACCACTAAGAGAAATAATATACAATAATCCATCTTATACATTGAGGTTTTAAAAAGTCAAATTGCTTTATAAAAATAACACATTCTTCTTTAATACTTAACACATATCTGATAACTGAATGACTTAATTGTAACCAAAACCATTTTATAGTTGAAAATCAAGTAACTAATTAAATGATAAAATTATCTTAATAGCACTTTAAATTCTTATGACCTGTTAGTCTTAGAAAAAAGGTTTCCTAATTTTTAACATTCACACATATTCATAACAAAATAAGGAGGAAATATTCAGGTCCACTGCAGTCATTTCTACTGGATTGGGTGACGTGGTGGTAGCTACAGTTGTAAATACCTTATTTTACTACTGAGTAGTGCTTTGTGTTCAGCAAAGAACCTCACCATCATATTTCTTTACCTGATGAGGTGATTCAAACTTTCTCTCCTGAAGGTAATGATTCATTCATTAACAGTCCTTCCCAGATTGGAATGTTGCAGTTTTCCATTCACCTTAATCACAAGGCAAGCTGATATTAAGAAATGCCCTAAGGAATCTGCTCTATTCCAGACATGTTCTTTTTTTACCTCCATCATAGAGCCATAGTTCAGTTTCTTCCTGGCATTCAGAAACAATTACCCAAATCAGAACTCCCTTCTCTGCTTGTTGGATCAGAGGCCTGAGAAGCCCAAAGTGGCTGGGAGGCAGGCTAGCATCTTATCCAATGGAATCATGTTGTATATCCTGGTGGACGCCTGTCTTCCTTTGGAGGTAAGGCATGACAGCACATAACACTGCAGTAATAGGAAGCAAAAATTTTGCGAGCAGGTGTTCAGGGATCATAATGAGTGGTATCACTTCCATTTCTTCCCCTGGTCTTCTGAATCCATGAATCCTGGCTTGATAATACCACATCCCAGACACTGGTTCAGAATTTATACAGCCTACTTAGAGAACCTTGCCTTAGCTGGAAGTATTATCCCCTACCCAGAGATGCAACTTAGTCTCAAAAGGTCATTCCACCAGTCTCTCAAACCAACTGGTTCAGTATGGTGGGGAATGTGGTAAGATCATTAAATTCCATGGGAATCCCATTACTGCACTTTATTTGCTGTTAAGTAAGTTACTCAGAAGCAATGAGGGTTTATGGTGACTGTGGATAAATTATTCTAGAAATCCATGGATGGTAGTTTTAGAAGAAGTATTGCATGCAGAAAGTAAAATCCATACCCACAATTTTTTTCCAGCAAGAAGAAAGCACTGCCTCTTCCATGATGGGAGTTGTCCCATGTAATCAACCTGCAATCAAGTAATGGTTTGATCACCTTGGGAAATAATCCATAACAGCACTCAGTGCTAGCCTCTACTTCTGATTGATTATGCACTTGATAGTGGCAGTAGCCAAATTATCCTGGTTAAATTCATGCTATGGCAACCATACATAAGCTTTACTCCTGCTATCATGGTCACTTTAATCATTAGCCCATTGGACAATGACAGCAGTATCTGGGAAAAAAGATTGGTGTTCACAAAACAGTTCATTCTATCTACCCAATTGTTAAAATCTTCTCTTGAGGCTACCTTTTTGTGAGCATTTATATTATACACAAATACCTTCAATTTTTTTGCCCAGCAAGAGAGACCCTATACACAAACTTATTTCTCAAATTTCTTTGCTAACAGTTTTCCAATTATGTTCTTTCCAGCTCCTTTACCATCCAGTCAAACCTTGGACTTGAGATCATTCACAACTGATTATTTCTCTTTCTAAGCAAAGTGAACAAGCAGGGACACTGAAGTTCTGCTCACTGAAAGAATTTATTTTCATCACTATATTTCAGGATGTCCTACAAAGGGCTCATTGTACTGCATCTGTCCACTCTTAGCTGATACCCTAAACCAAGCAGGTTCTCATTTTTTCTGTTGCTTGAATGTAGGGAATTCTGCACAAAACTATAGATGTAGGCTGGGAGAGAAAAAGAAGTATGTATCAGTGGGCAACTTCTTCATATAACTTATTCAAGACTTCAAGGACTGCTCAGGAAAAATCTCTTCTAAAGTATTTCTATTTAATGATGGAGTGCTACACACACCCAACTTTACAGCTTGAGGTGATAGATAACACAAAGGTCAGGATAGACAACTGATGTTGCGAAGAAGTTTGGTGGCAAATGGTTTAGCATTCAGACTTACTAAGGTCCAGTTATAGGTAAGAACTATTTTTTTAAAGGAGAGTCATTACCCACAATTAGCAGGACTTTGCTCCAAAATCCTCAGGAATCATGCTGTCATTTATTGGAGCCTGACAAAGGCTCCAACAGCATCCCTATCAGCCAATACCACCTCAAGCACCATTGATCTTATGGCTTATACAGCCTGAGTAGCAAAATGGATTGTATAGAAACCTGGACTTTTTGCATTTCATCCTTTGTTCTGTACCCTTCTTAAAACTAGCAAATTTTCATGTCACTTAGCAAACATGGCAGAGTAACATGCATAAATGTGGAATACATTGATATAACAACTTATTCTTTACCTTAGTAGGGATATCTTAACATGTCTGTCACTATTAGATTCTTAAAATTGTAAGTGATGTAGAAGTCCATGAAGTTTTATTAGATTTATTCTCCACCCTCTGACTTGCAAATGTTTTACCAATAAGTTTGTGTAGTTAATTCTGTTTGTACTTTAGGCCAAATCAAATTTAATATCATCAATATAATGGGCCAATAAGATGACTTAAGGAAGGGAAGGGTGATCAAATTCCCTCTGAAGTAAATTAGGACACAGGGCTAAAGAGTTGATATATCTGTAGAGTAGGGCAGTGCAGTTATATTGATGGCTTTGCCAACTGAAAGCAAACTGATTTTGGTAGGCCTCACTGATAAAGATGGAGGAAAAGGCATTTTCCAGATCAATAACAGCATACCAAGTACCAGAGCTTGTGTTAATTTGCTCAAGCAATAAAATCACATCTGTTACAGCAGCTGCAATTGAAGTCATCACCTGGCTAAGTTTTTCTCAGGTCCATCTGCTTCTATACAGTTGAATAAGGATGTGGTAAGACCTACCACTTCTGCATCTTTCAAGTTCTTGATGGTGACAGTAATCTCTACAAATCCTCCAGGAATGTGCTATTGCTTTTGGTTTATTAATTTCCTTAGGTATATGCAGTTCTGGTGGCTTTTTTACCCTAAATTCCAGACACCACAGGTCAGTAAACCAGTGTGTGTATTCTATCACTTGCTAGGTAAATCCATTTCAATTATCCTTTTACTACTAGGTAAATAATCACAGAATGAATTCAGAGATTCACTGAACTTAATGTGAAATGCATGTGAACAAAAACACCAATAATCACCCGACCTCCATAAGACCCTGCATAGCATGATTTTCATGGATAAGTCACATTTTTGGCTCTCCCAGAATGTGCTAATTCAAACTCCAGTACCCAGTAGTCCATGAAAGCTTTGATAATTTCCTTTTCTTCAACACAAAATTACACTAGTAAAAGGTTTTAAGTCCATGTGGGGAAGGCCTGAAGAAATATTAGTAGTATAAATTTTTGAGAGTGTAGGTGAGGGGTCATTCCTCTATAATAGCTCCCCCCTTCAAGAGTTTTGAGTCTGCCAACTGACTCAAGGTCTGAAAATTGATTTGGGGACCTTTACTCTGTTTTTATTATTCAGGTTAGGTTTTCGTTTATTCAAACCTAACACTCTTCTGTTTATACAGATCAAGTAAGAATTTGGTATGGGCTCCCTATTTTACTTCTGACAAAAATACTATAATGCTACTAAGAATGCCATAGATGAGTTAAAATCAGAGTATTCTGCTTCCTCTTTTGATTCTTTGGTCTATTATGGTAACCATGCCCACCTTGCTTTCTGTAGATGAATACCAATATGTAACTCCTGCTACCTGGGAATCTATTTATTCCTATTTTTTTGTTTTTGTTTTTGTTTTTGTTACTAGGAATTGAACCCAGGGGCTCTTAACCACTGAGCAAAATCCCCAGCCCTTTTAATATTTTATCTTGAGAAAGGGTCTCACTAAGTTACTTAGGGTCTCGCTAAGTTGCTGAGTCTGACTTTGAGCTCATGGTTCTCCTGCCTCAGCCTACCTCACCACTGGTATTACAGACATGTGCCACCACATTGGCCTACTCCTAATGTTTTTAAGTTTCCCAATTCAGTCACTGCAGTTCCAACTACAAGGTCTGGGCTACAAGAAAGATCAGTCACATAACTCTACAGGGATGCCAAGACTCCGTTCCCAGATTTATGTACCATAGTATTGGTGAAAGGTCTGTCTTCTGGATCCTCCTAGTGTGCATAAATAAACTAACAGTTCAACTCCCCTAGACCTTTGAATTCCTTCCTGTACATTAAATCATGGCAGGTCAGGCATTTTCAGCTAACAGATGATGGGTAATCTTTTGGTCTATGTTATGGCCAATCAACCAAGCAATCTGTGAGAGCTGCTTCCAATTCCTTGAGATACAACAGTAAATAAAGATTTTCTTCTGGGTTAGTTTATATCAATAAATTCAACTTGATCCAAGCTTGCTTCCTTCTACCATTACCCAGTTCCCTTAATATTCGTTATCACACAAGTGTCCTGGATTTCCGCCAGTACAAATTCACAGTTCTTTGGAGTGTAGCATTCCTCTTTATGGGTTACACCTTGTATTTTACCTTTAGGAGCCTGCTTGAAGATATAGATAAAAAAGGAAGAAGAAGGGGAAGGGGAAGAGGAAGGAGAAGAGGAAGGAGAAGGAGAAGGAGAAGGAGAAGGAGAAGGAGAGTGGAGAGTCAGGAATGTTTTGTATGGAAGACAAATACTTCAGGAGAAAGCATTACCATTTTCTCAGACATGAGATAAGGGTCTCCCTGAAGGTCATACATTGAAGTATTCAGGTCATTTACCTGCTGTGGTTCTTAAGGTGAGAATTTGAATACCTGAGTTTGCTTTTCTTTCCCTCTTTATTCAGAGACCACTATGAGCAAACTGCTAATCTCATAGGTGTTAATTTGCTTAAAATTTCCTAAAGTAGCATATACCCAGTTACCCAGCTCCTATGTTTTCTTATAGATTGTAGATCAGCATTGTTCATTGATGATATTTTGTGTATCTCTATTGCCAGGTCATACAATGGATTCTCAGTGCTTTCCTTACTTTTGTGAAGATAGCTGCTAGTGCCTTTAAATCTGATCAAATTCCAGAACCAATACTGATCCCAGGGTCAATTTAGAAGACACCTTCTTAAAATTTCTTCCACTAGAAATAATTTCAGAATCAAAATCTGTTTTAGTCAGAATCTATGTATATGGAGAAAGAAAGAGTGAGAGAGAGAGAGAGAAAGAAAGAGAGAGAGAGAGACCCCATACAGTTGGATATCCTGGACAGTTGGTGATACAAGTGAGTTCTACTCAAAAGTTGTCAGGCTCAAAACCCAAGAAAAGTTGATATTTTTTTTTGCTCAAATTATAAAGCAAGAAAAGACCTATGTGCTTGCTCTTTTAGTTGGGTAAGAGTTCACTCTCACTGTTCAGATCTTTAAAAGACTGAAATGAAGCTTCTTCACATTAGGAAGTGAAGTCTAAGCCAGGCACAGTGGTACATGCCTGTAATTCCCAGCAGCTTGGGAGGCTGAGGCAGGAAGATAGAGAATTCAAAGATGGCCTCAGCAAAAGTGAGTGAGGTGTTGAGCAACTCAGTGAGACCCTGTGTCTAAATAAAATACAGAATACAAAATAGGGATGGGGTTGTGGCTCAGTTGTCAAGTGCCCCTGCGTTCCATCCCCAGTACAAAAAACAAAAGTGCAGACTACAGTAATTCCAACAGTTTAATTTTAAGGGTTATTATAGTACATGTGACTATAATATGTACATAGTATATCATTGATGCTCTCTAAACAGTGGGCATTGTAGACTCTAGTTTGTGGCACTGCTCCTATCCTGGGGATGGAGCTGGACACTCAGTCACACCTTGGTAGTACTAGTGTACCAAAATATCCACCATAGCAATCAATCTAATTATCGAAAACAATGACCATAAAATCCTCAAATAATACATAATTTATAACTAAAATTCTACATTCAGAAGACTTTTGGGTGTTCTTAAAATTCTTAAAAATATATAAAGTATATTTAGCATTAAATGAAAACAATGGACTGAAAAAATATGACAATAGTTGCTAGAGTTCAGTATCTGGTTTAACAAAAGTTGTCAAAACATCTGTAATTTCTTACAACATAATAAAAAAAAAAAGAGTGCAGACTACTTTGCTGATTCAATAGATAATCTAATAAGAAACACCTTCCCCAAATAATTTTTGACCACATGTCTGGGCACCTCCTGGCTCAGTCAAGTTGACACATAAAATTAACCATCATAATGAATGCAGTTAATTGAGTCATTCTTTCAATAAATATTTATGGTCTCACAAATACAAGTAATGTGGACTACTCTTAAGTCCTGTTTGAAATATAGTCTATTAATAATACAACAAAGGCAGAATGTAATTAAATGCTGTTAATAATATACTCAAGGAAGACTACCTTTAGGCACAATCCTTATAAAGAAACTGTTAGTTTAAACTGATGAGTTGTGAAGGGAAGAGTGAAATCACTAAGACTTAGAGGAAAACACAGTATTTGCTCAAGGGCTTCAATTGTAGGCTTAACTTGAATAGGTATATATGAAGGACAAGAAGAATTTCATTCCCCTTGGAAGATGCAATTCAGAATATGCACATAGAAAAAAAAAGTTATTTTTCTTCAATTTGATTCCATTTGATATGATTTGAACTCGGGATGAATAAAGGAATTTTATGGAAGATAGGTTTGAAAAATAACATGGGAGAAAGATCCCAGAAGATTTTATAATGCATGTAACTAAAGATTTTTGAGTCTTTATTGACCGTGATTTAAGATTGGGTTAATAAAAGTGTGGAATAGTGAAAGGCAATGGAAATATAAAGAAATGGATCATGGAGAAAGTTCTTGAAAGCATAGTAGGCAGATGAACGAACGTAACCTTAAAATTTTAAGTATCGAGTGAAGTATTAGAAGTGATTGTGGCATTAGAAGAAAATGAAAACTAGAAGAGGTGCTGATTTTGAGGTAGAAAAGATTTACATTTTAGATATATTCAAGAGGCATTTGGCTTGAGAGGTTCATTAAGCAACTGTCCAGTGGACTGTGACTCAGAAAAAAGTTCCAGGGCAGATGTGTACTTAATAGCTACCATAATATAGTGGGAATTAAAATAAAAAATTGTAAAAGGAGGCAAAACTTATGGGAGCAAAAGTAATAACTGGAAACTTGGTGAATATACTACATTGAAAGAATAGGAAAACCACTGCAATATAAAGAATGACAGTAATAGAATGAAACCTACCCTGTTTAAAATCGTACAATGATGGAAACAGAAATGTTAAGTGTGATCAAACAAAATGAAGAGTGATAAAAATATATGTTCTGCAACTAGTTTTTACTAGTAGCAATTGTGTTGAATTTCTGTTAACACTAGCTAGGTTACTGGAGGGAACAGCCTATTTTGGAAAGATATCCATCAGTAAAAGAAGAAAAGGAATAATAACACACCAAGGGAACAACTATTTTTGTTACCATTTTACTCCAGAGGAAATAAAGAACATTGTACTCTTTGTATATTTAAACCTCAAAAGTATAAAGCAAAAATAACTTAAGGTAGTAAATGCAGTTACTAAAATAGTCATTTGATTAAATACTCAATGATTTAGCAAAACTAAGATAGTTAGCAAATTAAATATGGTATTAAAATGTATTTAAAGTCTTTATATTAAAAAACCACACAGTGGGCAAGTACTCCAATATTAAGTGTTTAATTTACTTACTTTGAATAAGAAATTCCATTGGGAGAATGGAGTGAGGTCATGTAAGCTATGGTGTTGGGTGATAGTTTTACTTTGTAACCATCAAATAATAACAAAGTTGATTTAGAGTGACATTGAGCCATAACATCAAGTAGTGAAAATTTAAGATACCAGTTCAGTTTCCTATCAGATAACCTGATCATTTATACGTGATATATTACAAATAAATGTAAAAACAATATGTATTGCTGGTTGTTAAAAGAAAAAAATGGTCTCAGGAATACCTGACTGTAGTGGGCATATTATCTAGGCAGTTAAACTGATAATTATCATTGTTTTTAAATGATGGTATCTTTGGTGCTTGCAATTCGTTGTCACTTGTATTGCAGCTTGTACTTTTTGTTGATTGTGTTTCTGAAATCATGGGTCATCTCTCAACTCTGGAACCATTCAAGATAGTCATTGAATCCTCCAACATTGTCCACTTCTCTCTCTCTCCCTTCCCCTCTGCCCCCTCTCTTTCCCCACCCCACACACAAATACTCACTTGTTTTTGCATTCATTTTACCATTCATGTAAAGTCTTTAATGAATTATTGCATTTTTCTATTAAGTTAACAAACTATATTTTTCAATTTTAATCTGAAAAATTGACATTGTCCCATAAATCTGCAACACTCTTCTTTCAGAACAACATAACTATTAATATACTATGTTCATATTTCTTTTTTTTATTGTTCAGGTTCCCTGAGCACTGTTATTTTGTTTTGGGAAGCTGTATTGGAATATAAAATGAAGTTCTTCAGAGAAATAAAACATTTTTAAATATAACTCAGACATAATATTACCTATGATTCTGAGATGAGCAGATACTACAGAAATAAATATTTTAGTGTTTATTATTTACTGACACTGCTGTTTCACTCACACATTAAATTATTCACTTAAAAAAAGGAGCATATCTAAGTTGATAGTAGCAGAGCTAACAAGAAATGTCAGTTCATAAAGCTGTCAATCATTATAAAGAAGCAAGTTTTGGAGATTACAGAGAAAAGAGTGATGCTGTAATGTTAATCTAAAACTGTTGTAAAAGCAGAAAGTCTGATGTTGTGTGAAGTATAATGAGAGGTTAAGAAGCAGACTTGAATGAAGAATCTAAAGAGCTAAATGATAAGGCTCTTTTCCGAGGGTGAAAAATAAACTAGTATGAGAATGGCTTGACAGCCATGCAGTGAGGTCAAGGTAACGGTTTAGTGTATCAGTAGGCATGTAACATGGGGATGAATAGAAACCGCCCAAGAGAAAAGTGAGTCAAGTGCATTCTACAGTAGGATAAGGTAAGTCGGACATCAGAGTGAACACATTACACTTGATTGTTAAATTTCTGAAGCAAACAGGATGTCAATAGTATAAATGTTTCTGTCACGTTTCTCTTTTCTCTTGCATTTGTTAGTTTTTCAGTGTGGTGGTAATTGTGAGAAAATAAAAGAAGTAGAATTAGCATAGCAGAAGAAAATTAAATTATGATTGATGTGAAAGAAGTTTTTAAAATGGGACTCACTATTATTTTTGCAGTGTTTAATTGTGAATTAGTGATAAACTTTAACATATTTAATCAAATGATTGTAGAATAGCTGAAAGTTTTCTTAAGTAAGGATTCACTTTTTATTAGTAAGGGAGCAAAATTTTCAGCAGTTCCACTTAAAAGTAGTTTAGAAGAAAATTGGATTGTTTGAAAAAACTGATTGTATATATAGTAATCATCTTTCACATCATCTAGTACTCCAATATTCAGTCAATCATTTAAGATGGCAAAGTAGCAAGAACCAATTGACAAAAGCAATATGTAAATGTTAATAGCATGCATTTATTTCTTAATATGCATACACTGTAATTGTTAGGAATCCGAGACTTCATATATCATGTTTATTTTAAAAGACCTGTAAACCTTCAAGAAGCCAATTTATTAAATAAAAAATAACTAAATTTTATTACTTTAAGTTTAAAAAATACAATGTGCCCTACTATAGAGTACTGTGTAAGGAAAAGTAATCATCTTGCAAGGCAAAAGGAAGAAAATAGGAAAACAATGAATGGAATTGCATATTAAAGAGTTAACATTTTTATATCAATGCAATTATTTAAATAAATGATTTTAGAGATTATAGTGTAGTAACGTCTTTCCTAGTTGAAATATTTTTCTTGTTTAATTATCTCTTTTCTTTTTTTTTTTTTTTTTTTTGGATAGGCAGAATTTTTTTTTTATTTATTTTTTTATTTTTTTTACGTTTACATAGGGTAATGATGTTTATTTTATTTTTCCCCTCCCCCCCACCCCTCCCACCCCTCCCACCCCTCCCACCCCTCTTTTCCCTCTACACAGTCCTTCTTTCCTTCATTCTTACCGCTCTCCTTAGCCTAACTCTAAACCTAACCCTAAACCTAATGCTAGCCCGTCCCACCCCCCATTATATGTCCTCATCCGCTTATCAGCGAGATCATTCGTCCTTTAGTTTTTTGAGATTGGCTTATCTCACTTAGCATGATATTCTCCAATTTCGACCATTTGCCTACAAATGCCATAATTTTATCATTCTTCATTGCGGAGTAATATTCCATTGTATAAATATGCCACAGTTTCTTTATCCATTCATCAACTGAAGGGCATCTAGGTTGGTTCCACAATCTGGCTATGGTGAATTGAGCAGCAATGAACATTGATGTGGCTGTATCTCTGTAGTATGCTGATTTTAAGTCCTTTGGGTATAGGCCAAGGAGTGGGATAGCTGGGTCAAATGGTGTTTCCATTCCAAGCTTTCTGAGGAATCTCCACACTGCTTTCCAGAGTGGCTGCACTAATTTGCAACCCCACCAGCAATGTATGAGTGTTCCTTTTTCACCACATCCTCGCCAACACCTATTGTTGCTTGTATTCTTGATAATCGCCATTCTAATTGGGGTGAGATGAAATCTTAGGGTAGTTTTGATTTGCATTTCCCTTATTACTAGGGATGTTGAACATTTTTTCATATATCTGGTGATTACTTGTACATCTTCTTCTGTGAAGTGTCTGTTCATTTCCTTAGCCCATTTGTTGATTGGATTATTTGTATTCTTCGTGTAGAGTTTTTTGAGTTCTTTATAGATTCTGGAAATTAGCGCTCTATCTGAGGTATGGTTGGCAAAGATAATTCTCCCACTCTGTAGGCTCTCTCTTCACATTTCTGATAGTTTCCTTTGCTGAGAGAAAGCTTTTAAGTTTGAATCTATCCCAGTTGTTGATTCTTGCTTTTATTTCTTGTGCTATGGGAGTCCTGTTAAGGAAATCTGATCCTAAGCCAACAAGTTGAAGATTTGGACCTACTTTTTCTTCTATAAGATGCAGGGTCTCTGGTCTGATTCCGAGGTCCTTGATCCATTTTGAGTTGAGTTTTGTGTAGGGTGAGAGATAGGGGTTTAATTTCATTCTATTGCATATAGTTTTCCAGTTTTCCCAGCACCTTTTGTTGAAGAGGCTATCTTTTCTCCATTGCATATTGTTGGAACCTTTGTCTAGTATGAGAAAATTGTATTTATTTGGGTTTGTGTCCATGTCCTCTATTCTGTACCATTGATCTACCTGTCTGTTTTGGTACCAATACCATGCCGTTTTTGTTACTATTGCTTTGTAGTAGAATTGAAGATCTGGTATTGCAATACCCCCTGCTTCGCTCTAATTATCTCTTTTCAATGAAATAATTTTCTAAACTTTAATAGAGTATAACATATTAGCAACATTGTCATACATATCAATGCCTTATGTATCCTGAATAGGTATTTCATCAGTAGTGAGCACTTAATTCAGTGAATCTTATGACGAATTTTTCCCCTTATGAATTCTTATTGCAAGGTTACTCTAGTAAATTATTTAGTAAAGAAGTGGAAGATCAGGGAAAATACTATGACCTCATCTTGAAACATTTAAAAAACTCTAAAATTTATGGGAGGGGTAATAGAAAAATTCTATATGCCTCAAAAAACTCAGTGTTCCATCTGACATTCATAGGTATAAGTGTAGGTGAATGTGATTGCTTCAGGCATTCACCAGTGAAAAACCACTGTGATAATAATACACATGTGATATTTTTGTTCATTCAAGTTATAAAGTTAACAGTTTGTAAACTCTACAAAAGTGTGTGTTATGTCTTTTAAAGATAATCATAATGTATCTGTCATTACCATTTCCAAATAAATATAAAAAAAAATTAAGTACAGGCAAATGCAACAGCTTCTAGGCAAGATTAGCACTTAAATTTTTAGTTGAAATTCAGAAGAATTTATGAATAAATTATGGTCAAAGTAAATGAAAAATCTTCTAAAATATTAAATTATGGGTAATTATTATTGTTTGGATCTGTAATGCCCCTGAAAAGATCATGTGCTGGGTAATGCAGGAATGTTCAGAGGTAAATAATTAGATTATGATAGTTGTAACCTCATTAGTAGATTGATCCATTTCAGAGATTAAGAGTTTGAGAGGATTACTGGGTGGTAACTGTTAGCAGGTATAACATAGCTGGAGGAAGTTAGTAACCCAGGGCATAGCCTTGGACAATATCTTATTCTTGATTCCTCTCACACTGTTTCCTGGTTAAGATGAGCTGAGAAGCTTTCCTCTGTCATTCCCTTCGGCCATGATATTCTGTGTCACCTCAGGTCCAGAACAATGGAGCTGTCCAACCACAGATAGAATCTCTGTAATCATGATTCTAAATTAAATTTTACCTCCTCTAAATTGTTCTTGTCAGGTATTTTGGTCAAAATAATGCACAGTTGACTAACACAATAATCAACGAATTTACTCTTTGAAGAATCACAAAATCATCTCATAACAAAAGGCTATGAAAGAAATTATTGGTAACTGGAAATAATGGAAAGATTAATAAAATAGTATAATTGTGAAAACACAACTTATTATTCCTCTTTAACTTTATTACATATTGTGTGTGTCTGATAAAAATTCCATATCAGAAAAACTTACAAAAAAGGCAGAATTTTTATTGCCTTTTTCCTATTCATCCTTCCGAGTTCATTTATCTCTGATGATCGTGTTCTGGAGAACTTCTCTTCTGGGATAGAAACCTCAACAAAACTCACTGAGCTCTAGGTCATTCCGTGGGTTTCTAATTTAGTTAAAAATAAATTAATTTAATACCTGTTTTATGATAGATTTAAGAATAAATTTTACTCTAGTATCCTCTGGACTAGGCAATCTCAAGGTCAACTCAGGAACAGAGTCAACTTTTACTAAGGTCCTTAGGTCCTTATAGGAGGATTACAAAGCAGAGACCAACTAGGACTCATACTAGATGGTCTGTGCCATAGTCACATTTATATCCAGAGAAGTAAGAGAAAATGCTTGGAGTTACTAAACATATTCACACAGTCACTCTGTTGTTACCCTCTGAGTGGATGTCCATTAATGAAGTATTTTGTTTATGTTGTTTACTCATTTTATGTTGTTTACTTGTTTTTCTGTGGAAACTTTTTACTTGTGCTTCATATCCCATGTCTATCAACCTTCTCTGGGACCTTGCTCCATCAATTCCTCTATATCTTTCTTGACATCATCTCTTCTTTTTGTTAGAATTTTCAATTGTCCTTGCTTTCTTCTTAAATAACCACCCATTCACCAAACTAACCAATAAAAACCTCTTTCTCAATCCACATGTATCTCTAGCTTCTCATTCAACCTTTGCCTGTTCATTCTTGAGGTGTTATGTACATTAGCTTCTCACTCAACTTTTCAATGCAATATTGTTTCTCTGCTTACCACCACTTCATGGGAATTTTTCTTGTTATTCTCCACTCACATCCACAGTGCAAAAGTAAAAAAGCACATGTAGCGGTCACCATTTCACAAAAATAGCAATACAGGAACTAAGCATTTGGAATGTGAAATCAGACTATCTGCACAATTACTGCTTCTTGTAACCTGTACCTCCATTATTCTGCAAATAAAATGGGAAAATATAATAATAGTATTTTTGACAGTGTAATGGGAGCTAATGTATTTAGTTCATGTACCGTACTCACAGAGGTGTCTTAACAACTTTAACTATCAGTATTTCCTGAAATGTAAAATGGAAGACTGTAGCAGTTTGTCCCATGTAACAATTAAGCTGTGTGGCTAACACCAACCAGTGTAAAGTGAATGTAGTAAACGTTCAGTAAAACTTAGCTGCTTTAAAACTCTGAATTGTTAAATCTTGATCATACCTGTCATCATCATTTTTACCTCAGGTGGTTTTTTCATGTTGGTTGTTTTGTTTGTCTGCTTCTTAGTAATCTCCTTTGTTGCCTGTTTTTCTCCATTAATTTCATAACTCTATGTGTTCCCAGGGTGCAGTAATTGGCTTTCTACTCTACTAATTTTCTGTATTCTCTCTGTAAACCTTATCCAAACTCAGGGTTTCCAACTTTGCCAGACACGAGGCAATTCCAGAATTCTCTGCTTATAAGCCATTTTTATATATCTGACTCATATATCGCAACTTGAATATCTCTCAAGTACTCTAAATTCAGCATGTCTCAAAACAATATCATTGTCTTTTTCTACAAACTTGTTTTTCCTCTGCATGTGCATGTCATTGTTACTCCGTCCATGTGTTCAAAAGGACAACTTGGGAGTTAAATTTGCAACCTTTTTCTGACTTCCCCTTGCATCCAATCTATACCTACTAACTGTATGATAGCTGTTCCTACTCCTTTCTCAGTTCAGGTTTTTCTTAGATTGTGACTGTAAGCTTCTAAGCTGCTCAGTTCATCTGCAACAAATGTTAACTGCATGATCTACATCCTTCCCTTGACGGAAGACATTCAACGGCACCCTATTATTTTGACAGTAAGATTCAGTACTGTTCATTAGTTGCACAAACCTATCATTGGTTTTGTCTTATTATCTAATCAGTTATTCCTTAGTCATATAGAATGTTTTGCATGTTCCCAAATACATTTGTTTTTTCTCATATCTTCAGGTCTTCCATATATAGTACTTGTTTCTATCTCCTTTGTTCTTGATTTCCCACAATCTCTCACAAATCTATACTCACCTTGTAGAGTTCACTTCTCTAGGAAGTTCAGGGTCTTATACAGAAGCCCCATTCATGTGTAAAATTATTTCAAACACAGCAAGCCCTGTACTATACTTTAAATATCAGTATTCTTGTCATTTTCTCACTGGACAATGAACTGAAAAAGGACAAAGACTTATTTCCCACTACTCTTCCTCCCACTATTTCTTCACCAGCCACATTAGCTTCAGAACTACTTCTCAACTACTGCAGACATCTTCTTTCACTAGGATATTGGTGCCACTTGCTCCTTCTGCCAGGTACATACATTGCCAACTACCTTACCTCCTTCACAGCGTTGGTCAAATCTCACTTCAGAATGAGACCTGCCATGATCATGCTATTTAAAGTACAAACTACAGTCACCCAGAAGGCCCAGCCACCTTACCTTATCAATCTCTATAATATTATGAAATTTATTATTGGGTTTATAGGCTGTCTCTTCATTCATAATACAAGCATAAAATAAGGACCATACATTGTATTATTCTCTATTTATTATCAATTCCTAAAACAAAGTACATGTTCAGTAAATATATGGTAAATAATGAATAGAAGGAAGGATGAGATAATTATTTTTCTTTTTAAGCAATATAATGACAGACTCATAATGGTCATTCAATGAATGTTTACAAAATTCATGATAAATTAAAATCATTAACCAATTCAATTTTAATAACTCAGTTCAGTGTAAGCAATTTAAAAATTAAATAATCAAGCCCTTGTTAATATTAGAGGGAAATTCTACCATTATGATAAGGTTGAAAAATAGTCAGTGTTGTGAATTCAACTATATTGCAGTTTGCTCACCAGAAAATAAGTCGTAACAAATTTAATTTTCTTGCGAAAGAGGCTAAGTTATTTTCCACTTTTTCTTCTATCACTAATTTAGGACCAACCCCAAGAACTGTTGCTCAATTAGCCCTGAAAAGGATGAAATATTAAGTACTAAAGAAACACCACACATGTCATGTCCAACTCACTAAACTGAGACATCTGTTATAGTAGAATAACTTTCTATTATATGTTCAAATTGTGCTGTGATTTGGGGTTGATTGAGAAGGGGTGGTTAGTGTGATGAGCAGCAAGATGAAGATATATCTATGCCAACCCCGTGCTCAGGGCCAGCTTTACTAGCAGAATGATAAATAGATATGCTTTGTGTCAGTCACAGCTCAGAAAGTCTCCTAGTGCATTCCTTGTACATAGTGCATCCAAAGCTTAGAAGTTGGAAAATAAAATATTACCAAGTGCCAGCTGCAAAAGCAGTCTGCAAAATCCCTCCACCTCACAGGGATAAAAGCGAATTATGCTATTTGGAAGACTGTAGCTTTCCTAGATCTTCACTGAAGATATTACATATTTATTGATTTGGTAATTAGTAAGTATCCCAAGTATTGAAGCCAAAATAAGTATTAATGCTGAAGAGTGAACATGATAAAAAAATTAATTTTTTTGGTTTTAATAAATGTGGTTACTCTGTTGACACAAATGATTCCCAAGTATTTATATTTCTTATGCATTTTAAAATTTTTAAGTACTGAACAAAATGAACATTGAGATAATAAAGGTTCATATCATTTGTTTAATTTGTGGAAATAAATGTTATGATTTACATAGGAGGTATCCCCCAAAAGCTCAGGCATGAGACATTGCAAGAAAGTTTAGAGATTTAATGATTGAGTTATGAGAGTCTTAACCCGACCAGTGTGTTAATCCCCTGACAGAGATTAACTGTGAGGTAACTGTAGGCAGGTGGAGTGTGGCTGGAGGAGGTGGGTCATTGGGCACAGGCCTTTGATGTATACCTTTTGTCAGTAGAGAGTGGAGCTATTTCTCTCTGCTTGCCTCTGGACACGTCCTGAGCCACTTTCCTCCAACACATTCTTCTACCCTGACGTTCTACCACACCTTGGGCTCGGAGCAATGAAACCAGTTGTCTATGAATCAGCTGTCTATGAGAACTCTGAAACTGTGAGCCCCAAATAAACTTTTTCTCCTCTAAAATTTTTCTTGTCAGATCTTTTGGTCACAGTAGCTAAAAAACTGACTAAAGCAGTAAAAGAAGCCACATGTTAATAAGCAGAGCAGAGTCTTGCTGTAATGGACTGTTCAGTAGTCTCTGTATGTTCAGACCTAAGGTCTCCTCTTTCAGCTACTTACTGACCATGTGTAAAGGCGATTACTCATTTAAGCTTCTGTGCCTTATTTGTTTTATTTCTAAAATTATGATTAAGTATAATTAATATCTATCAAATTCTAGCACCAATTTCGTATTATTCACTTCACATCATTAAATAGAGGCCTCACAACTTTAAGGAAGATGTTAACTATTATTTGATAGAGGAGGAAATAGACCATATCAACACTGAAAAAGATGTCCCACCTGACAGAGCTCTTAAGATGTGGAGTTGGCTTCACACCTCACTTTGCCCCTGCTTTTTGCTACTTTTTCATGCTGCCTTTAGGCATGATAATAATCTCCCTTGGGAAAGTACACGGAGTAAGTAAATATGAAAATAAACAAGTTCATATTGTGAAATAATTTGAAAACTACAAATTGTTATTTTAAAAAAGGATTTCTCAGCTTCCTGAATTATAAGAAGTAAATTTTTGTTGCTTACAAATTACCAACTTTTTGTTAGTTTGTAATCGCAGTCCAAATGTACTAATTCATCAAAGATATAATGGGTAGAGGATTTCAACAAGGGATTTAGTGACAGAGATTGAATAGTTAAGCAGACAACTCTTGCAGTAGACCAATACATTTTGTGTTAGTATCACTGTCATACCAAAGACTATGGGCTACTACCAATAAAGACATCTTGAAGTTTGTTCTCAAGTAGTTATGTTTTTTTTTTAAATTTCATTTTACATTTTTTATTAAATGATTGCAATCCACATAGAACTATGTTCAAACATAGTTCTTCCTGCAAACATGAAAATGGACTGAAGACATGTTAAAATTCTTTATCACTCTGATTTGTCATCATTAGTTTATTATGGAAATATCTGATTTTTAAGAATTAGATATGTTCTCATGAGTCAATATATATGGGAAATGAAAGGTTAAATTTCTGAAAAATCAGGTAAAAATGACAAAGTGTAGATACTCCATTTTCTCACATTGTCTATAATTTATTGTTATCATTAGCTTTTTCATCACTGTGACCTAAAGAGTTGGCAAGAAAAATGTAAAGGAGAAAAAGTATATTTTGGCTCATTGTTTCAGCAGTTCAGTCCATGGTCTGCCAGCTCCATAGCTCTCCACCCTAGTCCAGGCAAAATATCATGGCAGGAGGGCATGGTCGAGGAAAGCTGTTCAGGACATGGCACCAGGAAGCAGTCTGCTCACCACAGACAAAATATAAACCCCAAGACATGTCCCCAGTGACCTACATCCTCCAGTTACACACTACCTGCCTACGGTTACCACTGAGTTAATCAATACCAGTGAATTAATGCACCAATTAGGTTAAGGATCTGTGAACTTTCTTGCATTGTCTCACACATGAGCTTTTGAGGGACATCTCAGTCCTAATCCATAACAATTTTCAAGTAACTATTTCATCATTCTCTTGAATTGGCATAATAGTTAAATTAGTTCTACTTAATGTTAGGTAATCTAGCCACCAAGATATTTTAGAACTGAATTAGATTGATAAAATGTAACACTTAAACAATTATAAAATTCAGTATTTTAAAATACATACTTTTACATTCCATCTTGTTAGATTGCAATTTTGAATGACAGGTGTTTATGATGATAAAAGAGTCAGAAGTACATACTTTAGAGAGTTTGAAGATACTCTTGAAGCATGGTAACAATGCCATTTAAACTAAGATTGCTGCGATGAAGATTTATTGATAAATATAGGAATTTTCATCAATCACCTCTACCAAGGGCCTTCCAAACAGTTCAACTATGAGTTTACTAAATATCTCACTGGGGTTATGAGGTATATAATACCTCTTAACAGTCATTGCCATAATGTTCCTTTTCCTACAGCTGTCTGAAACATTATTCTGAAATATGAAATAAAAGAAATGCTACCCAGAATGCTTTACCTTTCCATGAGCATGCAATGACTTTGATAACTTTGTCATTTCTTCACATTTTTAAGCATCAAATCTTTTCCATTTGGTAAAGTCAGTCATTCAATAAGAGTTTATGGAGTAAATGAATACCCAGATAATAATTATGATAAGCTTTTAAGTCTATCATGATAATATTAATTGCTCATTTTTATTGACCACTTTCTGAGTGAAGTATGTTGATTCTAAGAAATTTCTAACTAACATAATAATTAATCCTTACAAGAAATTTTGGCTAGATACATATATTGATGCTATTTTACAAGCCATGGAATTGAGAGGTAAAGGAAAATCCAAATGGTCATATTACTACTATATAGTGGACCAGGATTCAAGTCCAGTGATCCTTCAAAGACTCCAGAGAAAGACAACCTATGATTAAATTCCATCTTAATTTCATACAACTATTGCACATTGGGCAATACACTTAACTTCTCTGAGCCCCAGTTTCATCAATTTTAAAATAAAGTTAGACTAATTTGTACCCAACTAATGCAAATATATATTAATAAATAAATAAAATTAGCTAATATGTGTATCATTCTTAGAATAGTGCATAATAAATGCTCAATAGAGGATAGCTTTTTATTGCCTATTAATTTCTATAGAGGTACAGTCATGGGTCACTTAATGTGGATAGGATACAGTCTCAGAAATGCATCATTATGTCTCTTCATCATTTTACAAATATTAAAGATTATACATACACAAACTTGGATGGCATATGTCAATTCATGGATGTTAAAGACACAGTAAACATAAGATGCATGAGGCTGCTGGCAAGACACAATTATTTCACAGACACTTTTTTAAATAAATAGAATAGTATGCCATAAAATAAAAATGAAAATTATAGTATAGTAAATATATGAAAGAGTAACAGTCTTTTATTATTATCAAGTATTATATACCATGCATAATTGTGTATATTTTTAATGATTGTCAAATAGTTTTGCTTATACTGACATCAGCAGGCATGTCAGTAATGCCTTGCGTTATGATGTTATGTGACTATGACTTCACTAGGCAATAGGAATTTTTTTAACTCCCTTATAATCTTATGGGACCACCATAAGATTATATGTGTGATCATATGTGTGATCTTTCATTGACCACAATGTCATTTTACTGTGCATGACTGTAAAACCTATAGGCACACTGACAAAAAAAAGAGCAAAAAATTACATATTTTGATGAGACACAGAAATCAAATATATGTATACATTTATATATATATATATATATATATATAAAATCTAGTCATTTATTTAACAAATACATATGAAGCACTTAGTACAAACTAGAAACTTTGTTCCACATTGGTGACACAGTAGTAAACAAAAAAAGGCATTGACCCTGCCTCATGGAGCGTACTTTCTCAATCTTTCGTGATTTTGACAGGAGATAAGATATATTCTTAACCCCCAAATTTTGGTGACAAAATGGAGGGAGGGAAGAACAAATCATGCTTTGTTATATGACTTGATATATAAGGTTATTCCTCAGAGAATAGCAAGCCAAATTTAAATCTAAGACTTGAAAGAGATTTCTTTGCCAGTAAGAGACCCTCTACCACAGGGCAAAACATAATGTACCATGAAACAGTTTTGTAGGTAAATAGAGGCAGGATCACAAAATATTGATGAAGTTTGTGGGTAAGTTGAAAAAAGAAAGCTCTCTGGTTTCAAGATCTTGTAGTTAGTCTACAAAAGTTCCTCTATCAGCAATGTCACTTTGATGATGCATTTGAAAGCAATGAGGCTTAAAAGCCTGAATTCTAGCACTTATGTTATAAGACTGCTTTTAATTCTCGCCCAGGGCCCACTTTGTTTTAGAAACAATGTTTTCCCTGAGGCCTTCAATAGGGGGTGAGATATGTGCTACTCCGGAGTATCTGCTACCCAGGGAATATTTAATGGGGTTGCACAGTAGGAGCCATGACCCCCACATCTCTGCACTTTGGGGAATCCATTTTCAGCTTGGATTCTAAGCTAGAAGTGATTCTTTCCATTAAAACATGTTTTAAAAAACTTCTATCATACCCACAGCATGCAAAAAAAAAAGAAAGAAAAAAAAAGCTGATTTCCAGAAAGCTCAGTACATATAGGATGTTCACTTTATGGAAAGACAGGGAGACAGTTACGACTAAAGGAACCATTCTTGCATTTAGAATTCTGAGACCAGTGGACATGACAGGAAAACAGTCAAGGGATAAGAACCACTGGTGGAAATGATTCATCTCCAGGTTCTTTAAGTATAGGAATCCAGTCCAAAGCAGATCAATTCCATTAGTCACACCACTTAAACATTATCATCAGTGTAGGAAAACCACAGATGACTCTCACAACATACTCTATTCACCTGTGTATTATAGACTACACATAATTTCTAATGCAGGGTACTAGTTCCAACAAATCATTTAATCCTCTTTAAAATTTGTAAGTTTAAAATCTCTAGAACTCTGTAGATAATACTTGTCTGTCAGACCCAGGTTGCTGATTATTGGAGTAAGCAAAAAAGAACATCTCTTATAAAGTTCTTCCATAGTGAATCACATTTCTCTCTATGTATTAGGAAAGTGCCATTCACTTCAACACAATACCTGCTGGCTCGGGACTATGAAGAGGGCTTTATGTGTGTATGTTTACATATGAAATACAAAGAAAAATAAATTTCAGTTCCTTCTGCCTAAGGCCTTGCTAACTTGTAGGAAATTAAGAAAAATTTCATAAAAATTACTATGCAAGACTGACTGCATTTATATAGCTTTATTTGTGTACAATATTTATGCATTCAAATTCAGATTACTTGGGCAAAATCTGTTCATGGTGGTGTATGCCTGTTGTCCCAGCTAGTCTACAGGCTGAGACAGGAGGATCACTTGAGCCCCAGAGTTAGAGACTAGCCTGGGAAACCTGAGTGAAACTCCATCTCAATATAATAATAATAATAAAATTTTAAAATAAGATATTTGAATCACAACAGGGTAGGTTATTTTCTGCTTTATTGAAAAAAATCTGTCACCAATTAAAATGATGACACATTCACACTCTGCTAAACTGGATTTATGAATTTTTGTTAATATTATCACCTATATGACAGATTACTTTTTTCCTTAGGAACTTAGAAAACATCTCCCTCTTTTCCCTTGTACCATCTCTTGGATCTCTAAAGATGACTAAATATGCTAAGAGAAGTAGAAAGAAACTTATATGGTAAAAGAATTTGTCTAATAAAGAAACAGGAAAAGTAGTGTGGAATATTTGGATTTGCAAGTGGATTAGTAGGAGGATTAGTCATAGGAGATAGAGTCGTGGTGGAAGTGAAAATTCCCCCATATAAGCAGAGCTTCAAAGATAGAGAAAGGAACGTCTTTATTAAATAAAAAATAATATCAGTCTGAATAGTAGAATAAACATAAGTAGGTTAAAATAGTGTTCACGGTACCCTTTACCCCAGGAGATGGCTGGGTCAGGAAGCTGCCTCACAGACACCTGAAGTGCCTGTTCAATAGAACACCTTGCAGCATTATTGATGCTTAAGAGTAAAAGCAAGTGGTTATTTTTTCTAAATGTGACTTTAAAAAAAAAAATGTCTATAAGGCCACCTATAAACACATGAAAGAAGAATTCTCCAGAGTCATTTTCTAATTTAGCCTGAATGAAGAGAAGCTCACTGGCAAGTAATTTAAGTTCTCAAATTAAACTCATGGAGAGATGCATACTGAATGAAAATTGGATTTTTAATATTGGCCTGTTTAAGTAACCTAAGGAGTTTGTAGTAATAAAAATGAGGGATATTTATTGATTCTGGGCTGATCGCCTTTTCTGACTGGTAGAGGCAGGGACCTGAGCCTGATACAGAAAACAAGTGCCTCTAGATCTGAGTGAGACTGTAGGAAACAGAGAAGAGAGGTGAAAATTCAGTTCTCAAAATGCCTCTTGCCTGTTTCTGTTATTTAAATGTGTCTTTATGATGAAAAGGTGTTATACAAAAATGTGGAGCTAGACATAAATGATAACAGTTTAGCGTAATAGAGAGATGGACTTGGAAAACCATGATTCTGATCTCTAGTATGAGCTTCCTATAGAAATTCGAGCCATCTTATGATCACTTCAGCTTCTAATTTTCATGCATGTGTGCACAAAGAAGATGATTTTCATGAGTTCTTTCATTTATATCTCATATAAATTCCTTAAAGTTGGTCTTCTTTGCCTCCATTTTAAGGACAGAAACACCAAGTCTTAGAAACCTCACTCAGTCAATGGTAAACATGTTTCTCCTGTCAATCTTTACTTCAGTATCATTTAATACATAAAAAAGAGTATGATTTTTGCATATCAAAAATTTTAGAGAAATTAAAAAAAGATATTTATAAAAATTAAATGCACATTATAGGAAATAAATTTTAAAAAGCATTCCATTCAATAATTTAATTATTGGGAAATTTATTTTGAAGAATTCAAATAAAGTTCACAGAGAAATGTCATGATCTTTTAACATCATTTATTTCTGATCATATTGGGTGGTCTAGATGGAGTAAGTTTAGCAACACAAAATGACTGTGTACCTTTGTCTAATTTAAATGCATATTAAAATTAACATTGTGTTTCAATGCCAGAATTTCAACATTGTTATAAGTTATTTTTTTGTGAAAGAGATGTGAAAATACTTTCACCTTTCATTACTTTTAATTGAAAACAATGGAGGTAGCAGTTTACTGAAAATGTATCAGTAGGATAGATTATTATGAATGTAATGTCTTCTTAATTCAAATTAAAATATGCATTAGTATATGATTTTTTAAAAGTTATGTGCAAATTGAGTATTCATAAAACCCGTAAGAGTATTAAGACAGCTCTGACTTCATCCCAGTATATAATTAAATGGACAGTTCATAGCTATATAACTTCTTGCCTGGTTTAGGTAAAATTAGAAAAACTGAAGAGTAATAACTTAAATCCTTCTTTGAGATTCTAGAAAGAAACTGTAAATTAATACTTCATTCTCTAAATTTACACTTCTGATCTTATTTCAATCATCTCTAAAATTACCAATCAGACAGAATTTCAGAGACTTCCTGAAATAACCTCTACAATGAAAAGCAAATAATTCACTTAGAGTTTTTTTTTTTCTTCTATTGCTTAAGAAATCTGTAGAGATTTGATGACTTTTTCCATTCAGCTGCATTTTCTGGTTAGTTAATCATGAATACCTAGTTAGTCTTTTCTTGTTGATTAATTAGCAGAGAAAATGAAAGCCATTAACTTTCTTAAACCCCAGGGGTTGAGCTTTCCACAAGCTCAAAATGTTCTTCAAATTGAAATTGTTCTTCAAATTATTCTTCCAGTGCCATCTGATTATCTAACCCAAAAGTCTCAAATACTTAGCCATATACAATGGTGTCATAACTAGGGGAATGTGATGTATATTTGAACATGATTTTCTCAATCAACTGACAGTAATTGCAGTTTCACTGGAGATTCTTCCTCTAGGGATACAAAAATTGATCACCTAATTCCTAGTATTTGATTTCCACCAGTTCTAGACACTTCCATCTTTCATTCCTTACATATTTATTGAGCACTCTATGTTCTGGGTACTACTTTAGTCTTATGGGATGTATCAGAGCACAAAGAAGAGAGGTTCTCTACCCTCATTCTAGTGACTGGAAGGAAGACAATTAACCCATATACTAAGTAAATCGTATGGTAGAAGGTATTAAGTATTATGGAAGATAGAGAAAATGTACAACAGAGTAAAGAGTATTGAATGAAGATGCAAGTGGTTGCTTTATTAAATAGGGTGATCGGGGTTGACCTCTGGAGTGGAGGAGACTTGATGGAAGTATTAAAAGGGTTCGGAGTTAACCATCATCACTACTTCAACAGTAAACACTATTTTTTCATGTGGAAAGAAGAAAAGCATTGTGAGCCAAGTAAAAACTATTCAAAATAAACAATTGCATGAAATGAAGAAATAGATCCCCACACATTTGAAATGGAAATTATTCTAACTCTCTTACCATGAGTTTTCTTCCTGGAAAAGGAAATTGGGTCACATTCTTTATTTTTAATATCGGCATCAGATTTTTAAAAATATATTCTATCACATATTATAATTATTATTCTAGGAAAAAAAGGACTTTTTGACATATCTCAAAATAAGATTTAGCTATAGCTTACTTAGAAACTCCCCTACAATCAAGGTTTTCATAATAAAGATTGACTAGGAGTAAGGAAATTTGAGGTAAAGGTAGATAACTTAAGTTCATTATGGGAACTAATGTTATTTCATACATTCTGGAATGTGCATGAGTTCAGATGAATTCCTTACCTAATATCAGCAATTCTTGCTACTGAAGGCTTATCATGAATGTTCAATATTCATGTATATGGTCCTATAGGGGTACAATATATTCTATCATTGCTTTTAACAAGTTTAAGAAAAATGTATTATTATATCCCCATTTTGTGGATTAAAAAGTTAAGGAACTGAAGAGATAAGAAATGTAAATTGGAGAATTAATTTCTAAAACCATGTGTCTTGATTGCACATCATGAGATCTTAATCACACTGTAGCATATGAAGTTTGACAGTCACTACCACAATATGAGTCAAATATAAGACAATATTTTGGATACAGAAAAAAGTGTTAGGATGTTGCTTACTGCTCATCTAAAACTAAGAAAAATGTTGATCATCCAAAAAAATTTAGGAGGGATGAAACCTACTTTGTGCTCCTCTAGGTTCAAATCTTGGATAACTTCCTCAGACTGTACTCAGCATCCAAAGGAAACAGAGTGTGGCAGTGTCACAGTAAGCAGATTGACAGAAGCAACCTCATGATGTCTTAGATTATAGTTAATTGCCATGTATTATAGTTTATTAAACAATCTACAGTCTTTTAGAGACTTTATGGTCTAGTTTGACTAAATTAATCTTTGCAAAAGAAGCGAGTAGTTTGAGAACTCTTCCTCCAAAGAGATTAATAATTAAGCATAGTGCTAATAACTTAAGTACAACTGAGCATACATCTATAGCAAAGAATGCAAGAAAATGACACAGCTGAGCATTCTTCCACTTTCCTAGTGAATTCTTCTTCAGTCAAGTCACACTCCAGATTTAAAATACAGGTATCTAATCAGATCTGACCTATTCAGTCACATTTCATTCAGTTAAGAAATAATTCTTATAAGATATAATTCTTATAAAAATGTGTTATGTTTTAATAAAGTATTTGAAATAGTTTTCATTTAATTTGTTCACTTCCATTTTGCATGTTGTGATAAGTACATAAATAAGCATAGCACTACAATTATATAATATATACAAATAAACATTCATTTACTAGGGAGACATTCACACAATGTTTGCTAATATTTGTGAGGCCTCAGATCTAGATCATCAAAGCAATTAACAGTAGAAATGAAGATGGATTTTTACTATAAAATTGACATTACTTACTTCCACATTAATTTAAAAATTAATAGAAAGTGATTACTATTGTACTTTTTAAAAATATCCCTAAATATCTGAGTAAATCTTATTTTTTCAGTTACTTATAACTGATTGGTTTTATGTCCTTCCACTAATGGTTTTTCCTAGCTCATATATATATATTTTGGGCATGAGCATTATAAGTATAATCCATTTTAACTCATTTAAAATATTAAATATGAACTCTTTATTGATGTGACCATTCCTTTAACTGCAATGTCTTCTTGTCTTTAGGATTCTAATTTTTTTAGATTTTTAGTCTCAAAACTTCTCTATTTCCTTTCTGTCTTGTAGTGTACAAATAAATCGACAAATTTTGTGTTTCCTTTCTCTTCATGGCACTGTCATTTATTCCTTCCTTTCCATGCATTAACATCATCATGTACAAGCAAACTCCAAATATTATTTTAACAACCTCTTTATTGCTAGTCTCCCTTGTCATGCCCAACCCCTAAAGAACAGCCATGATTCATCTGTCCACAATTGCAAAATTATTCTAAATTTAAGATTAATTTTAAAGATTCGAATTTTAAAAACTGGAAATATAAATCCTCCTCAAAACAAATAAAAATATCCTCCAGTACATAAATTTTCCCCCTACCATACAAAACACTGCTCCAAATCCTTAACCTTATACCCTTGGTCAGCTCATATTCTATATTAAGCTGGAGATCTGATACAAGGCAATAATGTGAATTTTTATTGGTTTTTTTGTCAATAAAAAACATAACTTTTTTTCTTTCTATTATATTGCATGTGCATGTTTCCCTTCATATGGTTTACCCATGTGAATAGAAACTGTTTCACTCTTGAAAAAATTCTTAGCAAATTTGCATGTTTGTAAGAACTCAACATTAATACTTAATGAGTAAAAATAAAGTCTTATTTTCTTGGTCATTTAAAATGGACTTCAGCATATTTCTGTGCTTTTGAGACATGAAAATCCTCTAATTGTCGTTGACTAGTATATTTGAGAAAACATCAGCTAAGACAAAGTTACTATATTGGGGAAGCCACTTGGACACAAACACAAAATGCAGAAACTTGACAGTATATCACTCTATAATGTAAAAATGAGGTATATTTTATGGCCATGCCACATATTCAAATTGTGTGACAGTATTTAGTGTGATGGAGCTCTTTGCAAAACATGGAGAAAAAAATTCATAAAAACTGTGATGGTAAATAATTAACTCATGTGTAATGTTTTTCTTCTTTTTTACACTAGGTCAAACATTACAGTTTTTTTTTCAAAGATCTCTTTAAAAATCATTCACTTTCTGAAAATCAACATTACACTATTACTCTTCCTTAATGTGGATCCCTGAAGTATTTGCATTTACTTGCTTCACTTATATCCTCCCTCCCATTGCTGTCTTTTAGACACCTTTATTTTGTATAGACTGTTCAATATAAAACTACTTCTTTTAAATGTAGGAGCAACTATGTTGTTTATTTTGGAAGACAATTTTCAGTATCTTAAAAAACCAACCATAGTCTTATCATGCAACCAGTGACACACACCTTGTATTTGCTCAAATGACTTGGAAATTTATGTCCACATAAACACTTCCACATAAATGTTTATAACAACTTTGTTCAGAATTACCAAAACTTGGAAGTAACCTAAGATGTCCCTTCAATAAGACAATGGATACAAAGCACATCATGGTGCATCCAAACAATGGTATGTTATGCAGTGACATAAATGAACCTGGGAATGACAGAAAGAGGTAGAGGAAACTTAAATGAATACAGCTAAGTGAAAGAAGTAGATATTAAAAGGCTATACATTCTGTAGTTCCAGCTAACTGACATTCTAGGAAGGGAAAAGTTATGAAGACAATGAAAAAGACCATTGGTTGCCTGGGGGAAGGAGAAGAAATGGAATGCAGGACATTTTTAGGGCAGTTAACCTAATCTACTTTCTAGATATATTCTAGCATTTACATTCTATATGATGCAATCATGATGGATACAGGACATTCCATGTTTGTCCAGATTCATAGCAGGTACAGGATAATAAATGAACCCTAATGTAAACCGTAGACATTAATATTCATCCATAAACTGTAACCATTATACTGCAATAATGGAAAATGTTAACAACAGGGAAGTCTGCACAGGGTCAGAAGAGGGCTTATATGGGCACTCTCTACTGCTCTAAAATTTTTCAAAATTAGATCTCACAGCCAAGATGAGGCATAACAAATAAATGTAATGTAATATACTGTTGGAAACCTGGAACAGAAAAAGGACATTAGGGAAAAACTGAGGAAAAACTAATAAAGTATGGACTTCAGTTAATAAAGTATCAGTGTTGGTTTATTAATTGTGATAAATGTAACACACTAAATATATAATGCAGTAAGAACTGGATATAAAGGAGCTCTGTGTACTATATTTCCAAATTTTCTGTAGACTACTTTAAGGGACAAAAAGATTTATGTATCATATATTCTAAGTAAGGAATATCATGAGGAATATGAAAAGGTACATAGTAGATTCCACATTTAAATATAAAATTATTGAAAATCATTTTTAGCATTTATTTAAAATGTTACTAAAAATTTTAGTCTTTACTAAAAAAATGCAAGATTCATATTATATATAGAATGGGTATGTCATCGGAGTGAAATAAAAATATTTTGGTTTTTTAATCCAATCACACTATTTGTTAAATGTTAACACTGCATTAAAAATTATTGTGTTCAAATTTCTTGATTTCATTTGTGCTGAACTTCAGCTAAGTAGCCCATTTCCTAATCCTCTATTATGAAAGGGCTGTACTTTACTGAAATTTCACCTTTCTTTTGTGGTTAGCTGTGTGTAGTCTGAAAATGCAGATAACAACTGATATTCCCAGGAATGTCACAGTTTTACAGCTCTTTTCATCTGAATATACATATTCTTACTGAATTCACATGATTTTTACATTACTAAAAGTAGTTTACCCAAAATATTGATTTGCCTTTGCTTCACTTTCTGTGATAAAACAGTTGAAAATGGTTTTTCTTGGCTCAATTAATATGGCATCTGCTCTCTCCACCCCATAACTCATTCGTCATGCAAAAGAGGAATCTTGCCTCTGCAGTGGTATCGATCCACATGGCCCTTTTGGTTAGGAGTAAAGCCTCTTTAATTACTTTGGCTGACTTTCATTTTTTTACAAAGTCTTAGGCACATTAACTATCATGTTGTAGTGTTTTCATTTGTCTTAAATTTAGATTCACTTTGGTCTCCAGAGATTGATTGTCTATATTCTTGAAAAAAAAAAAAAAATGGCCTATCCCAATCTATCCTAACTTTGCCTGGTTTCAAAATCTGAAAGAGCTATCTCTCAGCTTCTCCTAGAGTTTGATAACCTCTTCCCTTTCCTTCACCAGAGGTGTTTTGACCTTTAATTAAAAGGAAAATTTGTTGTCTTCCTTTCAGAAGACAGCAAATAATGAACTCATTAAAATGAGGTTAGTGTTCAGGCCTTAGAGCAATAAGAGTTGAAGTCTCATTAGCAGCTAACAATGCAGAACACAGCACATAAATAAACCTAATATGGCACAGCAAAATGCCTCGGTGCATTAAATTTGAGCAGAATCAAATGTTTACCATCAATGATGTCTAGGGCATGAAGTTTTAATGCACTTAATAAAGGAAAGCAAATTGCTTCCTATTAACCATGAAATGTTACCGAAAAAAGTGCTCCAAAAAGTGTATTATGTAAATGTGGGATATGTTAGTAATTAACAAGGATATTGCAGAAAAAAAATCTGCCTTCTTAATAGATGTAATAATTAGGAAGAATAAAGGGGACTTGAAATCTCTAAATGTAATTCTAGAGATTAAGTAAAATAAGGTGGAATGTAAAATTAAAAAAAAAAAAAAAACTATATCATTCATGACCCAACATGAGAGATATTTGCAATGTCATCTTATAGAATGTAACAACCCAGAAAGTAATAAAGTATCTTCTTGGTGAGGAATTCCTTAAGAACTTATTTGGAAGAGTTACTCTACTCTACTTTTAGATGCATTAGAAATATTGTTTGTGCAAGTCCTAAAACTTCATAAGATTTTTCTAACAATAAATGACCTATTATTAGAAAAAACGAGTTTTAATAGTTCAGTGAATATTATTAGACATTCATTTTAGTGCCTAATATCTATGTAACATTATTTACATTAAAAGATTGGTAATAAGCTTCTAATTCTCTATGGTTTCAAATGACTTAAATAAAGTTAGGCTTTTGTTTCACTATGTATGGTTAACAAGTATCTAATATACTTCTTAAGTAAGAAAAAAAAATTCACCATGGCAAATATTTTTACTTGATAATTCATTCTAACATTATTTCTCCAAATATTTGAAGAAGTCTGCTTTCATTCCACACTTCTTGAGTTCTTATGAAACAGAAAAAAAAAAATACTGTGGAGGGGGAATAGATAGGAGCCCCTGCTTTACATAGATGAAACCAGCTCATCAAATGATATATTAGAGATTTTGAAGAAATACTTTACTCTGGATAAAAGAGGCAGCTAGTAATTTTGAAACAATCTTCATCTGATATCCAAGATCTGAACAAATCAGGAGTCGGCGGCACACACCATATTTAAATCTCTCACAACCTGCATTCAATTATCTTTAAACTATATTCAAATCAGATCACTTTCCTCCCACTTTGCCACAAACTCCAAGGCACTCATTTCTCAATTAGGCTTTTTTTCTCCCTTCTAAATGTTTTCTTCCTCCATGCTTGTCCTCCTTTGACCCAGTAAATCCTTTGTACATTGAGCACATATATGTGCTAATTGTAAACATTGAATTTTTGCTAAAAATTCCCTAGCGGTTCCCCATTACATTCAACTTATCTACCCACATTAGAAATGCATTTGATTATTGTCAGTCATTAGAAGGTACACTTCCAGGCAGCACCTAGAACAACTAGACTATCATTCTCCACAAATATTTCTTGAATATACAAGTAGGGAAATACATTACACTTATTTGGGAATATTAAATTTAAATTGTAGCAAATTCCTTTATGGAAAGACATAAAGTGAAGGTGTATCCACAAAGGATGCTACTCACATAGGAAATTTTGAATGTTGCCTTGCTTTTGCTGAGAAATGAGGTCAGTACCAGAAAAATGTAACCATCAATGCATTTTTGTTGTTCTTGTTCACAAGCGTCTCACTAGATTCCCTTCATCTATGGGGAATCAGAGTTGGTAGACTAGTAGGTGTTTATCAGGTGATGTCAGCCTGTTTTGTTTTAAATGTGAATTGTAATTAGGCTTTAAATAGGGTTGAAATTGGGGAAGTGATAACAAAATCTCACAGGAGATTTTATTTTTGAAACTCCTGAGTTTTTGTCAGATGGGGAGACTTTCTAGAAGTTGACATGTCTACCAAGTACAGGAAAAGTCCCTCTTAAAATATTATGCCTTACCATGGATTTTAAGATATTTTTGTATGGTTTCTATAACTTATCATGGCTCTATACACATAATAATGTTTTCTTTGTATTCATAGGAAAACCTAGAAATGCACATTATCTTTATACTGGTGGCAGTGCAAAGAGAAAATTCTACTGTATTTGAGCTTAAACAACAAATAAACCTTAATGCCTCAAGTAATATATGTCAATTCATGATTTGATATTTAGTCATTGGAAATAGTTCTTGGGATACATATTTAAAGTTGTATGAATCTGAATGTCTGCTTGCAAAATACTCAACTTTGTAGTCAATGAAAATTTTCAAGAATATATATGGTAAAAATTTGAACTAATCCACATTTATTCAGTTATGGTAAAATAGACATGAAAGTATACTGTTATGAAAATAAAACATAGAAATAAAACATAAAATAAAAATAATTTCACATGCAGGAGATTATCTATCTATCTATCTATCTATCTATCTATATCTTTTTAAGGGACACAGTATATTAGCAGGACCCAGAAGCTTTCTTGAAAGATGAAAGTGCTTTAATAAATGTTTGGTGAAGTACATTTCCTGAAGGTCATGCAGTGGTATTTACTTACATTCTATTTGGTCCCTACAGGTAAATGTGTTTATTTGCAAATAAGATTTTCTCAAGTGAGCTGCCAAACAAGTTCATGTTTACTAAATACTGAATTTATGCTATTCTACTGACTACATTCAAAATTCTCTAATGATAGTTATATTTTAAATTCTATTGTCAATGATGTTTGTTTTATTTTCTAAGTAATCACAGGAGAGTGATTAAAATATTTAATTTGACTCTTCATTAATTTTTATCTAAATCATTTTTATTTTAATAAAGTGATACTATTGAAAAGCATCAGTTATATTGTACTACATCAATACACTAAATCCTGATAATAAATAACAAATTTTCTCAGAGATGTCTCCTGTTGATTCAACTATTAGTCAAAATATATGTTTAAAAATAGATACCATTCTGATTTAGAAAGAAGAGAGATATATTCATTGTGGTACATAGAATATATATTTTTCAGTGTACCACCCATAATACATGTGTTTTGCAATATACAAATACTGAGAAAGGTCAATGACTCATTTTGTTCAAATCACTTGTTCATATGATTCAATTGAACTATTCCTGTATACAACTATTAGTAACATTAGTAATGTATTCCTCATTGTTGTAGGACAGGAATCAAGAATACTGATGTGAAAGTTATGCTTTTTCTTTCTCATTTTAAGGCAAATGACTATGGTAGATAAAATTTGAAATTAAAATCCTAAACACCTACATGTATAGAATTCTCCTGCAGTTCCCGAACATTTTTTAGTAGAATTATTGTAGGAAAATAGAACTGCCAAAGCTATGCATGAAATCTCTGAAGGCTGTCTTCATAGCCTAAGACCCTAAAATTCTGTCACAAAATTCAGATGCTTCCAAGGTGATTTTACATAACCAGTTAAATAAAAACGAGAATAGAAAGTATATTTTCTGTGATCAAGAACTGTTTTGGAATTGTTACAACATAACATCTAATGAAGTAGAAAATACAATACAATTAATAAGTGAAAACACTGCTATTAAAGGGATTCCTAATCAGCATGTGAGCATTGAGTAAGCTGGGAGGCTTATATTTTCTGAGACCTAAGAAATAAACTGAGAATTATATTTAAGAATATTTTTGCCTTTAGGAAGTAATTTTGTTAATGAAAACAATTTTGTACTTATTTGTTTGCTTTTTTGGTACCAGGGATTGAACTTAGGGGCACTTGACCACTGAGCCACATCCCAACCCTATTTGTATTTTTTATTTTGAGACAGGGTATCACTGAGTTCCTTAGTGCTTCAATTTTGCTAAGGCTGGCTTTGAATTTGAGATCCTCCTGTCTCAGTATTCTAAGCTGCTGGGATTACAGGTGTGTGCCACCATATCTGGCTTGTACTTGTTTTTAATAATTTATCACCTAGAAAAAGACACTCCAAAAAGGAAACATCAATTACTCTTAGAGTGTAATTGTTATTTCTAAATATATTTCCAGTATTACATAATATTATAAAATTGATCTTGATCTAAATCTCTTTAGAGTAAGTGAAATCCTGGAATAATGGTAAAATGCTCTATTGTACAAATCTCTTGCAGACATCTAATATGATTTTATGACTAAATGCACACACAGAATCACATTTTATATAAATTTGAGTTACGCTATTTTGCTACTTGCATCATATAATAAATAGGAAACTACATTTGAATAGAGGATAGCATGACCCCAGAAAACACCTCAGTCCCCAAGGTTTAACCATTCACATAAAGATTTTTTTCTTAAAAGAGTGTAAATGAAACTTAAGCAAGTGGAATAGGTGTTGCTGGTTGATAGATAAAGCTAAGTTAAATCAAGTACAGGATTTTTCCTACTAAAGAATTTTAATGTGTTAATAAGCACCAAAAACTTCCCAGGTGATATCTAACATAGGGTATTTCCTAAATATATAGAACATAGAATTATTTTTTCACAGATTTATTGTATTTCATAGAACTAGTGATCATAGACCATACTTTAGAAAACACTCTTCTGTGATAAGGAAGTCTGTTTTACTAACTATTTCCTTATACAGTGATATTGTCCATGATTGCCCAATGTAGAATACAGCCCAAATGGCCATACTCTGCACACCCTAAGTCAGCTCTGAAGTTGGTAAATAGATCAGGACCTGCTCTGGAGCTTCCACAGACAGAACAAAGACAATTCCATCAAGTTGGCCTCCTACTCAGCAGCTGAAAGAATGCAGAGTGATTCAAATTACACTTTCAAGTGCCAACCTAGCACAAAGAGAACTTGAATTCAGTACTGCACAGTTTCTTATGAGACTCTGGTAACCTTTATAAACTATTTGGCTCCTACTCTTATGTAATATAGATTTAGACTTTCTTATTTTCTTATATTTGTGTGTGTTGCGTGTGTGCATATGTATGTGGTTCCCTTCGTATTTGATTTCTTATTATTCCTGAAGCTGTCATTTAGTCATTGAGCTTTCAGTAGCTAGTTTCATTTTACTGTCCCCAGAAAAATTCTAAATACAAACTAGCTTTACCTCACAATTACTCTCTCATTCACTTATATACTTTGGTAAGGCAAAAAAGACAATAATTTTCGTTATTACACCACAAGAAGCTTTAAAGGAAATAGTCACACCACAGGAAGAATGAACTTTGAAGTTGAAATATAAGATTCTTTTTACATCTTAAAAAATCCTATAGGGCATGTTGAAGACTTAACAGAATTGAAGACTAGAGTTAGAAGGATCAACTTATAAAGGTGATACTAGTGGCCTAAATAATACATTTTAAGGATCTTACTTAGTTTGTATTTGATTTAAATTTCCTTATTTTATTTAAAATTTCAATCAGCTAGGTAGAATATGGTACCATAGTTTGGATCTGGAATGTCCCCCAAGAGTCCATGTGTTAATGTCTTCTCCTAGTTTGGTACTAAAGGGAGATGCTAAAACCTTTAAAAAGTGGAGACTATTAGGAGGAAGTTAGGTCACTGAGGGAGGGCCCTTGAAGGGAATATTGGTAGCCTGGCCCCTTCCTATATCTCTCTTTACTCCTTGACTCCATGAGGTGAACAGGCCTCCTTTGCTAAAACCTCCTACCATGATACACTGGCCACCACAGACTCAAAGCAGTGGGGCTAAGCAAGCAGGACCTGAAACCTCTGAAACCTTGAGCTAAAATAAAACTTTCTTTCCTATAAGTTGATTATCTTGAGTATGTTATTCAAAGTAATGGAAAACTAACACAGATGGAACAGAGCTATAGACAGCTGGGCAGAGTTGCTTAGTCAACTTACTGTTACTGTGATCCAAAGACCTGAAAATAACAAAATAGAAGAGGAAAGGTATATCTTGGCTCATGGTTTTAGAGAATCAGTTCATAGTTAGTCCTGCTTGGTCCTCCACAGTTCTGGGGCAGAGCATCATGGCAGAAGGGCATGGCAGAACAGAGTAGCAGAATATGACAACTAGGAAGGATAGAGAGAGTTCTGCTCACCTGAAACAAAATATAAACCCCACAGGCATGTCCCCAGTGACCTGATGCCTCCATCCATCCCCTACCTTACTATAATTATTATCCAGTTGATCCATATCAGTGAATTAATACAATGATTAGGCTATACCTCTCATAATCTAACCACTTCACTTCTGAAAAATTTTGCATTTTCTCATGAATGAAATTTGGGGGACACCTCATATCTAAACCATAGCAACAGTCAGTTTGTGATGACCTACATGGACTAAAACCAAGAATACAGTTGAAGGGGAATTTGAGGTTAATAAGAACCAAACAATATTTGACCATTATTAAGGAAATTCTCTGGTCCCAGGGAGAGAATCAGAGTGCTAATCAGGAAACAAACAGAGACCCATCTCACTTTCAGAATGGACAGATATCAATGACTTAGAATTCTGTACACATAGGGGTGTATAGGACACTCTCCTATAACAAAGTTTAGGGCACAAGGCAAATCCATCAAACCACTAGGAAGGGAGACAAAGACACGTGGAATGTTTTGCTGATGGAATCAAATAAAATTTACAACACTATAAATGCACTTTAAATTTAATGATTTATATAACCTTTCTTGTGTTCTTTGATAATCAAGTAGAAAATGCAAACTCTTCACATACGTGACACGAGTTAATATTATCTTACAAGGTCAAAACAATTTTCAGTTTCTCTCTTTTCTTTGTCAGTATGTTTAATCAGTTTCAATGATTAACCTTCCAGTATGCAAAAAGCATTACTTATACTGTGAGACCACCCCTATAATGCATAGATACATTACATAGGTAATTAGTTTCTTTGAATTTACCTGTAGTCCTGGGTAACAAAGATTTGAAAGCAATGACTTGAAGCTCTGTCCTTCCTACTTTGGGTGATATAGAGGTTTCAACAACACATTCATACTACTGTGGGAGAAACTTGTAGAGTAGCAGTGGAAGTATTGATTTATTTTCCCTCAAACTCTCCCCAACTCTTCCCCACTGCACTGAATGTCAGAAACCTGAATCATTCATGAAACACACTCCACCTCACTTCTTGCATTGAATCACCAACGCTCACAATGTTTGCTTCTTCCCATTTCCAGTACTATCAATAGAAACCATGCTTTCAGTAATTTCTACAAAAACTACTCCAAAAGTCTCCTAAATGAAACCCTTTTCTTCTGAGCTAGTACCCAGATGAATTAATTTAATATGTAAATCATATTTTGTGTGAAATGAAGTAGAGAGTAGTGTCTTAAGATGCCAAGATCTTGTTCTCACTGATCCCTTTGTCTGAGGCTGACTCCTTGTTTCCCATTGTGGGCATGGCTAGCCTCCTACTGTTCACATCTCAAGAAGTGGCCACTGTTTCAGAGAGGCCTTTATTGATCTCCTTGTATACCTGTTTAAACCAGGTACTCTATTTGATTTTCAACAATGTCACGTGCTAACATTTTATTTTGCAACACTAATAACAATGTGCAATTGAGTAACTATTTGATTGTTTTGCAATGTGAATCATCTATGTGCCCCAAAAGACTATATGCTCCATGAAAAGAAAAAACTTAGCAGTTTTGTTTGTCAGGCACTTGGTAGTGCCTTACTTTGCCTAGTGGTAAAATAAAATTAATAAAGGGGAAGATTTAAAGAAATAAGTAGAATGTTTCTCACTACTTAATGTAGCTAAAGCTCAATAATATTAGATATTGTGGTTACTACCTCCACTGTATCCCTAATACCTGGGAGAGTACCAAAAACATAGCAAGGGTTTAATAATACTGAACCATCAAATGAGTGAATGAATAAAGGAAGAAGGGCATGGAGAGTGAAGAGATCCCAGAGCCAGTGGCCTCTATATGCCAGGAGACTTTAGCCAGAGAGAAAAGATGGGACTGGGACACTTAAGAGACAGTAAAAAGACATAAGAACGAATTGCTCTTAAATGCCAAGATAGTATTTGACACAACAGGGTTTTGTTCAGCTGAGCATAATTTCAGCAAAGGATGTTGACACTTCTCTTCATAAAAGACCTCCACATTTGGTCAGTGTGATCATCAAAACTATTTGTCCATTCTCCATTAATAAATTCATTCATTACACAATCAGAGCTGAACTATTTAATGTGAAATTCCTTAGAAGACCTACCATGTTGCTATAATAAGCCTTGGTAGATTCATAAATTTATTAGATAGTTTCCTCTTTGATTAGCAGTTAAGAGTTTAACAGAAGAAGATGGGGATTGCTTCTAAAGGGGAGAAAAGATGAGCTGAGCAAGAAGGAAGGCAGGGACTTTCAAAGGCAAACTTCAAAACTTCATACCTTTATCCTGAGTTGGACCTATTTATCTTCATTTGTACATTGACAAATAATAGTCTCTGCACAAAAATGCATGGACTCCTGACTCCATTTCATCCTCGCAGTCACACAGAGTTACTGCAGTGAGCCTGAGATTGTTAAGTTTGGACTGAGTGTTAAAGGCAAGCATGCTCAATTTTGACCTCCTCTTTGGTTATCTGGGTGGACGATGAAGCAATTTTTTCAACCTAGAAAATAAAAATATGACTAATATTCTTTTTGATTCCCACCTAAAGATTATATTAGGATAAGATGCTATTTTATTGTTGATTAAAATAAAAGACTGTATAAGACACAAAAGCAAACATTATTATCCTGAGATATTGGATTTTAAAATTTTGAAGCAAAGGCTATATGAAAGTATGTATACTGGCACTTAGGGAAATACACTTAGGGAAAGAGTTAATGCTAATAAGTAACAACCTAAAAATTAGAATTAATTAAGACATATGCAGCATACCTTGAAAATAATACAAATAATGCACTAACTCAATATTTCCCCAAGTTCTTCAGGGGAAATAATCTCTAGTTTGAAGTCATATGAATCACTGTTAAAGACAGATTCCTTCAACTCCATCCTGTACTTATCACTTTGGAATCCCCAAATGATGAGCCTGAGAAGAGGTATTTTACAAGCATTCTGGTAATTCATGTCCTATCTGGTAACTTCAAACAATCGCTTGACATTTTTTACAGCCAGTTGGAGTTTATAATGATATACATATTCCTGGACCCAATGATGGTATAAATCAATATTTTCAAGTGGGCTTCCAGAATGGACAATTTTAGCAATCTTCTTGAGAAAATTTTCTGCAACATAAAGTTTGAACATCATCATTCTTTTTAACAGTATGCACTTATGTGAGGGCAAAGTTGAACTTCTTTCATGAAATACTAAGAGATTAATTCTAAGAATGTTGAATTAATAATGCAAATTATATTTACTAAAATAATGATCTACTGTTTTTTTAAAGCTAGCTATGTATTTACTCCCTTAAACATTCAATTGTTTTTCATAAATAATGAAAGAAAAATTCAGATTAATTTGTATTGTTTTTTATGACTTGTAAACTATGAAAGACAATGAATTACCTTGTCTCAAGTCTTAGTATATTTTATTTTTACATATATTTTCAAATATTAGTTAAATTTACCCCAAAAATATTCAGGCATATAAAAGTGCATTTACAAATATTTTCTAAGCTTTATTATTTGGTTTTGGTCTAAATCTGAGACATTATTTCCAGTTCATTAGCAAGAATTTGGAAAATAAGGATTTTTTTGAAGCTTTCTTATGCTTTAATATTAATTTAGCATTCATATTTTCTTGCTCTGATCTTTCATCTAACATTTTAGCTTTTCCTATATTTCATGTCTGTTTTTTTCTAGTTTCTTCTTTTATGCTCATGACTTAGCACTTTTCTCTTATAAACTTATTTCTGATTTCTATTTTTCAAGATTAGATTGATTTTTATATATGCAATACTATTTGTCTCACTCTTTTTTTATCATTGAAAAACACAGAAAATTCCTTAATCTGATTTTGACAACCAAAGAACATTTACAGAAATAAGAAACCTTGGAACATTTTAAGATTTGCCTTTTTACTTTTTATCCATTTGATCTGTTCTTGCTTTTAGAATTTGACATTTTTACTCCTACATTAATCAAATTCCTTGTTGGGAGTTTGTAAATACACAATTCTACTTCTTTTGACAATAAAAAGATCAGTCGAATTTCTCATACAGCTAATTAGTACCAGTGGAAGAAAATCCATCTAGCCTTGTGTCTTTGAGCTTGTCTTAATAGGAGATCTATAAAACAATGTTAGAAGATTTCAGTGTTATGAACATGCTGGAAAAAGTAATATTTTATCTATATTATTCTGATATTTTTAGTATAGCTTATGAATTGTGTTTATCATTTTTACCACTGAAAAACTGGTAATAATAAAAATAAATGAAACTATGTTTATAGCTATATATTAATACTTGCTTTTATCATACTTTGAATACCTTTCACATATAGGAAAAGTTCATTGAGTAACATGGGATATGTAAAAATGAGTAAGGTTTGCTCAACCTGAGGGTGACTATAGAGTGCAGAGAGAAATAAGATACAGAGTATGTGAAACAAAGTAGAAAATTATGGAAGTGTTAAAAAACGACTTAGAAATTTCCTATGGGAGATAAGAAAAGAAAACCTATGAGGCATCAGAGAAGCTTCATCCAGAAATATGGCATTTGGGTGGAAATTTAAAGAATGGGTGAGGTTTGGGGAAATGGGATGGAGACCAATGCGGGTTTTCTAGGCAAAGGGAAGAGAGTGAGCAATGGCATGAAGAAATGTGGAGGTGGGGATTATGTGATACTTTGGGGAAGAAGCAATGCATGTAGGTTAATTAAAAATGTGGAGACACCAAGGATACCTAATCAACAGGTAGGGAATGATATATTCAGTGTCCATAGAGTACTTATTGAGTTCTGCATCTGTAACAGATCCTTAGCTAAATACTTGACACACCCTCTCTGATGTAATCCTCACCATAATAATATCACATAAGTATTCATCACTGTCCCATTTCACAGATAAAGGAAAGGATTAGAGAAAGGAAATGACTGACAAAAGTAGAATCTTAAATGAATAGCCTCCCTAACACAACATACTTTGGGAAGTTACTGTGAGTGCAGAAGGTAAGATGAGGAAGCTGGAAATGGAAAATGGAAACACTGTTGGACACCATAGTATCTTAAAATCCTAAGAAAATAGTAAGTGGTGGTGGTGGCAAGTTGCTCTGGGAAAAATAGTCTTTTCAATCTTTACTATATTGTCCCTAAGAAAGCACCAGATATGTAGGCCCACTCTTCAATCTAAAATCTTTCACAGTATGACCGAGATTTCTTTTGCAACACTTGTCAAGAATTACCATTACACATTTGTGTGACTATATTTTATATCTATCTCCCTCTCTAGTTGGTAAGGTTCTAGGTTACAAGGGCCATTCTTAGGAAATCCAATACTGTATCCATCCACAATTAATAAATATTGTATTTAAAAGTGGATGATGAATAACAAGAAAGAATGAATGACAGATAAATAAATGTAGAATGAAGAATACTTCAAGAACTCCAAGGAAAAATACAGATGGACGGTGTTGGAATGGAGAAGGGGAAGGGAGAAATTAAATATAGTTATATATATTTCAAGATATGGAAGCTCTGAGATTGAGCATTCAATAAAGCAAAAAGTAAAATAAAAAAGAAATTAGAGAAAAGTCATTAAAACTAAAAATAATGCATGGCCTTATTATTTTAAGGTACATTCCATAGCATTTACAAATAATGCTATTATTCCATACATGTTATTTTTAACTCCACCCTCCTTTTAATATCTACTTTGACCTTTTTGAGAATGTCTTTGAATATTTCATAGAAATAAATTAAACTAATGGATCCAGTTTTCCATTGTCTATATAATTGATAAAATTTAAAAAAAGATTGACCATGATTACATGCAGTATAATTATGGTCTCAAAGAGTCACTGACTGTATAGTTTATCAATATTTTAGTTATTTGGTCATTTCTTTATTTCTTTCTTCAAAATTAAATTAGTTCTCAGGACTAAAGGGATAAATAGTTAGGTTCACAAATTTTCAAAGCAAGCACTTATCCACCATAACTAAAGCAAAAGAAATTATCTAAACCACTGGTTCTTTATTTAGCTTAACAGATGGTAAAGGTAACAAAAATTAGTCTTAGTTTGAAATGACTTTCTAATTTCCATTAAAACAAAGTAAGTCCTCTTTTAAAAAGTCACTTAAAAAATAGGAAAAGCATTCTGAATCAGTAAGCAGACCAATAAGTGAGCAAAAAGCCCTGGGATATGAGAGTTCTGGATTATGCTGCAGGTATTCACATAGGAATAACAGCACTGAAGGGACTGAGAGAAAATTTGCATGACTAATTCTGGCTAATTATTATCAGTGTGTTCTTACCTGTCTACAAACAAGAAATTCACACAGTACAATTCTAAGTCTAGAAATTAGAGAAATGTTTACATTTAGAGAACATTTCTTTATGGAATTAGTAGTATAAAGGGTATTTATTCTTATTTTTCATGTCTCTAGATTTGCAAGCAATGCCTTATAAAATATACATTGCTCTTCAGTTTTTTAAGTAAAATCTCAAGCTTTCAACTCAATAATTATGCTTTTTAAATGATGGGGGAGGTAGCACAGTTAAATAAAATACCAAATTATAGTTCAGACCAAAGTTCCCTCCTATTCCTTACTAGCATATATAGGACTTGTCTACATTCAACAATTCTGGAAAATTTTCCCCAAGGAAAGGAAATATAATAATCTGAAATTCAAGAAATGTCTCAGAAATGAAAAACGATTTCAGTGCCGTGCAGTTGGAGAAGTGCCTCTCAGCAATGCATAATGTGCTCAGGACTTCACTGTTTTGTAATTTGCTAACCTTCAATAAAAATAATAACCATAGTAATTATCAGACCTGAGATATGAATATCACAGAACAGTCTCCATCAAAATCCCAAAACCAACAAAGCTCAAATTGTTTCACTGATACACACATTTACAAAAGAGGCATCCCAAAGCTTCATATTTATTTTTCTAAAATCATGTTAATTTCTTATTTATTTCAGGCCTTACTAGAGACTCAAAATTTACTGCGCACTCAGGTTGCAAATTTTACCTTCAACCTTGGATTTTCAGGGAAGTTTTACCATACAGGTAAGAAGGAGCTTTGTGTTCTCAGGCAGCTACATATAAATAGGAGATAGGATTATAAATGTTCCATAAGTAGGAGAAACAGAATGTCCAGATTGATTATGGGAAAAACTTGGGTGCGTTATATGAGAAGCCAAATCCAAAATCAATGAGCTCGTTTACTTTGGCAAATACTATTAAAATCAAGGGCAAAAGAGAAAGAGAATTGACTTTTTCAACTCGGTACAAGAAACCATAATCATTGTTTTAAGTATGATTGTACATCTTGTTTGTCAGCATAGTCCAATTGAGAGCATACTTCAGTAATGATGATGATGATGATACTAATACTAATAATAGTGGACAGTATTTTAAAATTTGTGAGTAGTTGAGGTGGCAGAGACTTTTGTGCTTGTTATTTACCTTTGGAAAATATCTGGTGATGGGAGAGGAGTTTTATAGCCACAAAGGAATTTAATTGACTTTCCTTTGCAATATTTTTACCTGAAAGTATTGAGACAAATTTGACCCAATATCCATTAAAACCTTCACAATCAAGCTTGCATTTCCCCCCCATATCTATCTAGTCACAGTTAAACTTCTATTCCATCTAAGCCTCTCAACAGATTCTCAAAATGGGATTGGTGTTCATGAATGCTTACTCTGTGTTCTGTTATTTCTCACCTCTTTACGCTCTCACCTTCAGATTTTGACTTTCCTTTTCTGAATATTAGCATTGTTACTAAATGCCTCTAGCATAGAAAAAACAGTGTTCATAAAATTGTCTTGCACTGAGGACAAAAATACTACTAAAGTGTGCTGGGGTTAGAATTAAGAGAACATCACCATCTACACCTACTTGCTTTTATGCAGTGAGGTAAACGCTTTGCATTGTTTCTGTTAGTATCTTAGTGGAAATATTTCACAGAATTATCTGTGCATGTATGCAGTTTATTGATTCATTGCAAATATCCCATGCAAAGGTAGTCTTTAATTATCTTAAATGGAGCTTGTTTACACAGAGACTGTTTAATGTAAAAGCCCAGCATGGTTTATTAGAATATTGAAGTAGCAATGTCTTATTGACTTTTCCATGATGCTTTTTTCTCCTGCTTTGTAACATGTACATCTGTTTAAAGTAATAGAAGGAAAATTAGTATTTAGACCAGTTGATAAATCAAATGATTGCATATTTTTAAAGGACATTTTGTAGAATAGATTTGGGTCATCATATCTGCACAGGCAAAGCAATTTCAGCTTACAATTTTGAAAATAGATTTGATTTTGTAAATCTTCTTCAAAAGCACCCTCAAGAAATGAGTTCAAGCCTAAGAAGCTCTGACTATGAAGTTATAAAGCAGATAACTACAGGCTGTATCTACTCATGCAAGAGAAAAAATATGGGATTATTTGGAGTTCACATACAAACAATACTATTTTGTCTTAAATAGTTATACGGTATAAGGAAAGCATTCTTTTGGCTGATATATATCTGGGTAATCACCTCCATTTTTATTTACTTTTCATACTCAGACCTACTAAACCTGCGAGACATTTGCAGCATTATTGTTGATAAAGGTTATGACGCATCTCATTTCTTCTCTACGATCCTGAACATGTACATTACACATCAAATGAGTAGCATACCAAACAATATTACAGGGATAATTGTTGAAGGAAGATACAAAAAAGCAATATTTTAACTTTCTCTCTCTCTCTCTTTTTGTACATTGTGGTGCTACAGGGCACTGTACACTGAGCTACATCCTCATGCCTTTTTCATTTTTGAGGCAGATTCTCACTAAGTTGCTGAGACTGACCTTGAACGTGCAAACCTCCTGCCTCAGCCTCCCTGAGTAGTTGGTATTACAGGTGTGAGCTACCGAGCCTGGCTTTCATTGTGTCTCTTAAGCAAACCTTATGAACACTATGTGTTGAAACTATCCTAACAAAAACAACGGAAGAAACACTCTCTGCTGCTATGCTATGGTGATAGTGTACTTTAGAAAATAAACAGTATATATAAAATGGTAGATCCTGGAAGTTTAATAACCTTCATATAAATATGTAACCCTTATTTAAGTATTATGCTCTTTTATTCACAGGAAAATTAAAAAGCATCCATAACATTTTTTGAGGGTGCATCATGTCATGTTAAATACTTATTAACACACATGGGCATATCAAGGTTTCTGTCAGGGCTGAATTATACATTAGGGATACCCACTATCAGAAAGGCAATACCTCATCTTCCTGTAGTCACTTTCCTATATAGAGGTTTAGCATTATAGGAAAAAGATCACAAATAAAATAAGTGCTCTCCTTTTGTGTGCACTTGGCTGTGATGTGTAACATGCTGAGATGGCCTTGTTGCAATGACGGCCTTAGTTCTTCCCCAGACTATCTGGTTTCCCAATGCATAAGGATGCTGATTGATGAGCCTCATTGTTTTGAAGACATTTAATCACATATGTCCAGTGCAATAATGATTGATTCTGCATATTTCAAACTGATTCACTTATTTGTATTTCTCATGTATTCTTTCCTGTTCAGCTTCTCTGTCCTTCACATACTAAAAACAATCTCAACTCGAAAGGGCATATTACTAAGCCTTTCATAAAAGTCATTCATCCACAGGTGCCAAATTGAAAGAGGAAGGACATGGTGTTGATTAAAAGGAAAAAAATAAAAGTATGGAGTTTTGAGTGAAATATTTTAGTCGGGAAATGTTTACAACTTGATTGAAATCGCACAATAGAAGCTCAATTGAAAAATGAAGACATTACAGCAGTAAGAAGATGACTTCTAGACATGGAAGGGCAACAAATTTTATTTTTCATGGAACACAATTATTGCTGTTCTTGGTAATTCATAATAAATTGAAAATGATTTAATCAGTAATTAATTCATAAATAATGTTTATAAATTGGATAATGTTGGTCTTTTCCATGAGAGTCAGTTTTTATAAAAAATACCAATTTATATAGTCATTAATATTCAAACACAACAATAAGAAAAACATTTTATTCTTTCTACTTTGGTTTTTTTGGTTTTTTTTGTTTTTTACCTTTCTTATAAAGAGTGGATTAACAGACTAGATATTGGAAATAGACTGCTTGTGTTAAAATCCAAGTTCTGACATTATACTAGTTATGTGAACAAAACCAGGCTACTTAACTTTTATATGACTCAGTTTCCACATCTCCATAATGGGATAATAATATCTCTTTCATCTGAAACATTGTCTAGCTTGTTGTTAGTATTCTGTTTATTATTAAGATAATTAATTTTGAGTACTTTTGTATAAGAATCAAATATTATCAAAAAATACACAGTAGGTAATTTGCATTGCTCTTTTCTGATTTTGGAACTCCAAGTAGCTTTTAAACAATTTGCATCATATCTTTCATTTTACTTAGTATAATACTTAAAATTGGTTTATTCTACATTAACCTGTATGGGACCATATTATGTAAGTTCAAGATAAAAAGAAAATTAGAAAATATCTTCTTACTATTTAGGAATAATACTAAGCAGATATTTGTACAAACAAAACAGAGAATACTGACACTGGGATTTTATGTATCTTATTTTAGGGTTACAACTGTACCTTTAAGGATATCGACTTATATTCCAGATCTTGCTAAAATTTGTCTTATTTTGGCAGACTTAACTCTTAGGAGAATATTATAACACAGATCCTCTGAAAGTGATAGCAAAAAAATTAACTCTTTATATATTGTACTTCTGAAACAAAGTACTTCTTAAACTCTGGGAATCAGGAAAAGTAAAAGGACATAATTTTAAAATAAGATAAAATTCACTTTTTTGCTAATGATGATCTAGATTTAAATCTAAATCAAGTTATAAGTAAAAGGCTCAATTTGACTACAGATATTTAAATGAACTGTAACTTGTGTTACTGTGGGCATATATGGGCCACAAATTACATTTTAGCACATAATTCCAGTATACATTAAGTATAGAAAATATGTGTATAGAATAAATCAAAAATATAACATTTTCAGTTACTTGAGTTTGAAAACATTTGGAATTCTGCTGTTCCCTCAGCATGACTTGTATCATATTTTTCATTAAGCTGTTTCCAGTGTCAAGGGTCTGCCTCATGTGGTTTTGAATTATATGACCAGCATAAAATAAGAGAAAGGCTGACAGAAATTAATCCATGATGTTGAAAAATTTTTAAAAGGAGACTTTAAATGTCATTCTCAACCTTATGGAGAGTTTTTCTAAATTAGCATACTCTCTGATATAAAAATTACTAAGATTTTATGATCAGTCATACATCTGTTTTTATCAATAGTCTGCAAATTTTTCTTTAAATTGAGTAATTGACCTTCTTCCTGGTCAAGTATGCATTATGTGCTTCCTGCCACTTGCAATAATGATCAGCGAAGTTTAAAGTGAATAGAAGCATTTCTCAAACATTCCGTATTCGAAGCACAGCAGACTAATTCTAGAGGGTTGAGAGAACCATCAATTCCTTCATCACATGTGACATGAAGTAACTCTTTCTAATTTATGACTGAGTCTGCCAAATTATGGCCTTGAGAAGCATTGTTAGCATAAAGATTCTACAGATGAAGTGATAAACTCTTCCTAATTTGGATTTCAATATTCAATATTCTTTTACTATAATAACAAAAGTAAATAAATTGTGAGTCTGTATTACTAATGGTTTTAACTAAATTTAACAAAAATTAAGAATGCTGTCTGCTCCTTTTATTCATAGGACTTGCCCATTTTTTAAACTTCCATTTTTTTACTCTTTGTATTGCCATTTGTGTTGTCAAAATCCTATTTAAACCCAGGTGACTCTTCCAACTTTTGAGGACTATGGATTAAGGACTATATCCCAGGAACAATGTATATTTAAAAAGACATCCAAGTTGTTTTATACTTTATTGACCATAGAAAGCTGCAAAATTTCATTGATTAGAGTAACATAGATGGAAGTAAATTATTTATTTTTTCATTTAAAAATAAATAAAACATATTTTAAAGAAAGATAAAAAATGTCTCCATTGGTTAGTTCTAGAATATGGTATTGTACAATTTGGGTTTTTTTGTTTTGCTTTGTTTTTGTTTGGATTTATATTTTACATTTCTAAAATAAGCGTGCATGATTTTTGTAATCAGAAACAATTTAACACAATCCATGAGTTAAATTATAAACACAATTTTTGATATATGTATACATGCATAGATATAAATGAAAATTTTTTTAAGAGAAAAGGATTTATCTTTGATCAGGTTTCCTTTGTACAATAAGAGATAATTGTTAATTTTTCTGTTGATAATTTTAAAACAAAAAAAAATTTATTGATTCTTGATTTGACTTTGTGCACTTTAGGGGTCTTGTTAAGGATAGATCTACTATTTTATTATAACATGTCAGCAATTCTGAAAAAAAAAATCAGTAATAAAATACTCCTAAATTCTAAATTAAGCAACTGTCTGCACCTAGGGCAAGCACCACCTACCCTTCTGATCCCCAAATCCCTTGTCTAATATAATTTATAGTCATTATAGTCATTTTTTTCCTGATTAAAAAACCCACATAGGGACTGGAGATGTAGCTCAGTTGGTAGAGTGCTTGCCTCCCAAGCACAAGATCCTGGGTTCAATCCCCAGCACCACCAAAATAAAAGGAAAAAAAAAAAAAAAAAACCACATAATTGGACCTATGTATCAGTAGCATAAAGAATTATATAAATTTTACAAAAATAACCTTTAAACTAGTACAAAATTTTCACTAATGTTATTTTTAACTTTGTGTTTGTAGGGACTGAAGAGGAAGATGAAGGAGATGACCTTCTGCTGAGGTCTGTGGATGAGTTCTGGTGGTTTCCTCACATGTGGAGTCACATGCAACCCCACCTCTTCCACAATGAGTCATCTTTAGTGGAACAAATGATTCTCAATAAAGAATTTGCACTGGTGAGCACATTTTATGGTGGTATTTTTCAAACTATAAGTTCTGATCTAGTGGATTATAAAATCAGTTTATTATAATGGATTCTAGAGAAGTACAATAAAACAGAATATCAGGGTATAGCACATATACTAAGGATACATGCTGTGTTTTGTGATATTTTATTTCAGGAGTGTATATGCATGGGGCTGAGAGATATATATGATATCTATCTATACGTATAAATAGATATCACAATAATATATTTCAAACAGTAAGTCTGTCAGAAAGTTGCTACCTCCTCTTCTATTAGAAAGTTATTAGAGTATATGTGAAAAAAAAGAGTAATTCTCCTCCATTTCTCCATTACATTACAAATGCAATATGATTCACCTCTTAAAAATCATTTGTTGCAAGAACAAATGGATGGATGCATGAATTGAATCATTGGAACAATGACTCTAATCAGTGACTCTCAAACTTTAGTGTGCCTCCATTTCACCTAACAGGTGAAACACAGGTGCTGGGCCTTTGAGAGTTGCTGACTCAGGAGATCAGCAGAGTGACTTTAGAATTTACATTTTCAACAAATTCTCACTCTATGATGTTGAGAAGAATCACTTGTCTAGTCCAGGGGCTGGTTAACTATGGCCCATTGGCCAAACGTGGACTATTGTTGTTTTTTCTGATCCCTGAGCTAAAAAAAAAAATGTGTTTTGTTGTTTACATTTTAAATGACTGAAAAGCGATCAAAGGAACACTTTTTGCAACAGAAGACTTATACTAACTTCAAATTTCAAAATTCATATATGACATTTCATTTATTAAACACTGCCATAGTCAGTCTTTTATATATCATCTGTAGGAGTTTTCCCACTGTAACAGCAGAGTTGAGTAGTTGTGGAATACACTCTCTGGCCCAAAAAGCATAAGATATTTCTCTCTGGATCTTCACTAAAATGTTTACCCACTTCTGCTGTAGATGTTAATGAAGTTATGTATCCCTTTAAAATTGTAATAGAAGATAGAAATCTTGTCCCCATAAAAACACTCAGATACACGTTCCCATATTTTTACATAGTGGGACATATAATCACAAAGGGTTTGTAATAATAGCAGTACCCAAAGACCCTGAATCTGGGTTAGGGAACCATGTCGTGAACATGAACAGTTCTTTTGTACTGAGTGCTTGTTTTTAATCCTCATTTTTTAAAAGACATATTTGGAAGCAGAGCTCTCAAATGAATGTTATAATATTTTATAAGTTGTGTCTAGTTATTATGCTAACTCTCCCTCTTTCCAGCTCTAAATTCCCAGAATAGAATCAGATCATCACAAAGAACCTTTAGTAGTAAGTGTGAAAAACATGAAAAGCAGTTATGATCATGAACTCAGTTACCAGAATGCCTTGTTCCAATCCTGACCTTGTAGCAATGACTTCTTGATCTTAAATAAATTAGATTCTCTATGTCTCAGCTTCCCCCTGTATAAAGTGAGGATAATAGAAACAACTACTATATAGGATAGATGCTAGGGTATGTATAATATGCTTAAGTAGTGCCTGGCACACAGCCAGCATTCAATAAGTGCTATGTCCTTTCTAAATACACACAAGTATGCAATTATATCTTTAAATAGACAAGCATGCAGCTATACCTTCCTTTAAATAGTCAAATATATATAAATGTGTATATATAATAGATGTGCATATATCATACACTTGTATATCTATTATATATATGATATACATTTATGTATGTTTATGTGTAGATATATATATGCATGTGTGTGTGTGTATGAATATGTATACATAGATAGATAGACACACATACATAGATAAATCATTGTAACGGTATAATAAATTTTGTATTGCTTAATAGACTTGTAAATTTAAGTAAATTTCCCCTTTTTAAAAATAAACATACCTTGAGTAAGTTTGCTAAATTTTCTCATTTGTGGTTACCTTGAAAATTAAATGTTTTTCACTTGGTTTACACCTCCCTAACTCCACTGCCACTCTGAAGCCTTGTGTTTTAGGCTGGTAGGTTATATTTCATAATGGCTGATTTCACCTGTTTGTGTAATTTCTTTTTAAAAGCCGTGCTGAGAGCTCTGGGAAAGACTCAGATGTAATTGCTTCGTAATGAAATGTTGAAAGCTATTTAGAGTCCATTCAGAGCAATTACATTTGTTTAGTTAGCATGGCTAGAAGTTAGACTTAAACCTATAAATATATTTTGTAAAATATATCTTATGTGTTGCATAGTCAAAATATTACAACTGAAGTGAAGTCTGTTAAACACACATACTGAAATGACATTGTCCTTTTGGAGTTCAGCTCAGTAAAACTCAGGACATTTTAAGCAGTAACATTAAGAACCCCACCTTAAGTATTAACATAACATAATATAGGTACTGTCTAGAGAGCAAGAAATGTATTTCTCTCTTATTAATTGACTATCTTTCCCCATCCAGGTGACAATTTAAAATCAACAATATTAAGACAGGATAGGACAGTAGAAAGTGCTGAAGGAGATGTTGGCAGGATAAATATTAGCCCCAGTGGCTGGTAAAGAATTCTAATAAAGTTGGCAACTTTTTAAATGTCTTCATGCCTCACTTTTCTCCCCTGAAATGGTAATCACTCCCTTTTTCATTCTCTACACCACAAAGTTTTTAGATAATTAATTTATATCAACTCATCTGCCAACCAAAGGCACTGGACCAGATAATGCCACTGATCAATTCCAGCTTTAAAATTCTGTGATCACTGACAACATCAGTTCACAAATTTGGATTGAGTATCTTGAAATACTCATCCAGTTTCAGTTTAAACAATTATGGAAAGGGATTTTCAAATTAAATGAACATTTATATGGATAAAATCAAAAGTTCCCTCTCCCCACTACTTTTAAAATTTGTCCAGATGCTCCGAACTACTCCTTGGTTTGACACTGAGTGGCAGAGGGGTTATCAGTCTCAAAATCACAATTGTTCTAATAGTATTTCCAAAATGATTGAAATGACATATTAATAGTTTCATATTGATATTTTAGAAAAGATTCTAAAAACCAAATCAATCAGCATGGTCTTTTGTGGAATTTTTCTGAGTTTTTTCCCGATGGAGTTCATTTTCTGTTATACATATTTAACAATCATGAGAATAACACATTGCAATACCACTTCTTTCACCCCTCATTGCCCTCATTGCAATGCCCTCATTGTTTTGGAAGAGGCTTTATTAATTGTCATTGCTCAATCCATGTTCACATAATATGCATTGTGATTATGGATGTGTATGTGGGGGTTGCATGTATGCATAAGCACAAATGTATGCAGTGTGGACATATGCTTGTATGTATGTGTGTATGCATGCTTAATCCATGGACATATATGCCATGTGTGTACATGTATGTACATATCTGTACAGATGATGTTAGTCTGATGACAAGCACAATCTACCAAGATCTGATAGCAACAATATACCTTATGTGGTATGGAAATAAAGTGGAGAAAAATATTTTCAGTTCTCTTTAATTTCATAAATCATAGATATTTGCTGCAATTCAATTGCTTAAGCATGTCAATAAATAGAAGCAAAGCTTCAAAGATGATAACAGACAAAGGTTTAAGGAAACTGGAAGCATCAGCCAACATGAAAGCAGTCAATGAGTTACCCAAAATCATTCTGATTTAACCTACATCTCCATTTCAATCACAGAGAGTGCCTGTAGTATAAACCTGAATTATTTATTTTTATTCCACAATAGACATATGAAAATAAGTTTTTAAAAACTGCTTTGTTGTTTTAAGTTTTATGTACATACTCATAAAAGTTTCCAAACCAGTGGGGCTTTTCAGTTTACTAATAAATGCGGATCATAAACTATTCTGAAGGGAAAAGGACCACATTTTTGTCTTCAATACTGACATTTTCAATAATGATGTAACTTTTATTGATGTTCTATTAAATAGAACATAGGGTATCTTATTCTTGACCAAGTAAATAAAGATTCTTTAAACAAAGGCACAAGCTTTATAAATTCTACTTTTAAAAAAACTCACATATTTATGAAATCTATAAAATATTTTTATAATTAGATGAAATTTTTGTGAAAGTAAAAAATTCTGACATTTAGATTGTTCTCACAAAAAACATAAGCCTATCAAATACATCTATGGAAAATCTGTGTTATACTAGACCACACTCAATCTGCTTTATAGATGTCACATTAAAAAGAAATCAAAGGAATATGAAAATGGAATTTATGGCACAATAAGATGAATGTCAGAAAGAACTGACTATGGATGCCTGCAATGCCAACATCTTTAGGATTATGTAACATACAGCCTTGTGGTGTACAGGTAATAAAAGATGTCAAGACTGACAACTAAAACTAATAGGGTATAAAAGTAGCGAATTTAGGAAAAAGTATAATCATGAAATTCAGTGATGGTACATAAGTCTTTACACTCAGAAGAGTGGATATACTCACCTGCATTATTATTTTTTATATATTATATTCATGTATTATGCATTATTAATAATAAACCTGAAGCATCAAGCATAGAGGAAAAGAAGGAATTTGTGCAATATGTGATAATATGAATGAATATTGAGGATATTAAACTATGTTAAAAAAAGTCAAAGAAAGATAAATATTACATGATTACTCTTACATTAGGTATTTTAAAATGTCAAGTTCAAAGAATCCCAGAGTGGAGCAGTGATTGACAGGAACTGGGGGAGAGGGTAAAATGGGAGTTATTAATCATGGGACATACATAAAGTTTCAGTCTAGCAAAACAAATAAATTCTAGAGTTTGTGAGAGTATTTTAATTGACAATAATGTATTTTGTGCTTAAAAATGTGTCAAGAAGGGAGATTTCATGCTAAGTGTTCTTACCACAATCAAATAGTGAAATAAGTATTTTTGACAATTTCAGGAGATCTGAACAGATTCCATGAGAAATACATAACCATTTGATACAAATATCTATGTAAATTACTTCAGAAATCAAATGTATTAGTACCTTCATAACTAATTGCCCAAAACATAAAGATCTAAAATAATATCATAAGTAAAGACATAAATAATATCACAATCTACATAGGTTAGGAACTTGAGCATGACTTAACTGGGTCCTGTAGTTCAGGGTCTTTTATAAGACTTCTAGGAAAGTGATAGTTATTTCAAGGTTCACCTGGAGGGTAGACCTCCTGCCAACCCTACAAGGTTGTTGGCAAGATTCATTTTCTTTCAAGCTATTGGACTGTTTCAGTGTCTCAATTCACCATCATCTTTTGGATCTTCCCCGAGTTGCTGGTCTTGTGGGAACAGATCACAATGCAGTTGTTGGTTTCATCAGAGATAGGGTTCTATGAAAGGAATGAGAGAGAAAGAGAGAGAGAGAAAGAGAGAGAGAGAGAGAGAGAGAGAATATCAGAATATCAGAAGTGATAATCCATTGTTTTTAAAATACACTATGCATGAGAAGCCAGTGATTAGGGCCAGTCTACACTCAACAGAAGGGAAATTAAACAAGTGAATACAAGGAGATAGAGATCACTGGAAGACATTCTAGCAGCTGCCTATTACATTTAATTAGAAATAGCAAATTATGAAATCCTGTATAACACATTTATTCTATCATTAAATTTAAAAATATTTGAATTTGAACTAAAATCTAATTTCTATTCTTAATTTTAATGCCCTCTAAGTCAAAAATAATCAGATTAATTTGACACCTCTCTTCCTCTTATCCAGCCTATTGTCTCTACTAAAAATATATTTAGAAATGATTAATTCTCATCATCTATACTACTCTCTACTTAATTCAAGTATCCATTGTGTCACTTTTTAGGTTTACTGATATTGACATGGACAAATCATATACTATAGTGTTAATAAAATAATTTTCAGGGCACTCACAGATTTGTTCAAACTTCACTACAATTTTCATCATATCTGAAAGAAAAATCCATAACAAAAATGAAATAAAATTAATATTAATAAAAGAAGATTCATACTCATTAGCAATCACTTCCCATTTTACTCAATTCCTCAAACCCAAGGAAATCACTAATATATTTTTATCATTATGAATTTGTTTTTTCTGATCATTTGATATAAATGACTCGCCTTTTCTATTAGATTAATGCTTTTAATGTTAGTACATGTTGTAGCATGTATTGGTACTTCATTGCATTTACTGTCATATAATATGCTATTATAAGGCTATATCATTTTATTTATTCATTCATCAGTTGATAGACATTGGCTTGTTTCCACCTTTTGTCTATTATTTATAATGCTTCTGTGAACATTCATAAACAAGTTTTTGGTGGAACTGTGTTTTCATTTATAGTTAGTGCTACCCAGGAGGAGAATTTGTAGGTCCTGGAATCTGTTTAACATTAGAGTAACTGCTACATTCTTTTCATAGTGTCTGCACCATTTCGCATTCTAACCATCAATGCAGGAGAGTTACAATGACTACACATTCTCACCAACTCTTGTCATTATTTGCCTTTTCTATTACATTCATGCTAGTGGATGTGAATTCATTGTTTTCAAGATTATTTTGACTGTTTGGGTCCTTTGAATTTCCATATAAATTTTAGGATCAGCATATCAATTTCTGCATAATAGCTGGAATTTTGACAGTGAAAGTATTGCATCTGAAATCTTAACATATTATTTCTTCTGGTCCATAGCATGGGTTGTCGATTACCTTATGTCTACATTAATTTTTATAATCAAAATATTTTAAAAATTCAAACTTTCAGAATTTGTTTCACATTTCTTTTATTAAATATATTCCTAAATCATCTGTATTTTTCTATACTCCAAATGCTACTGTAAACAAAATTGTTTCTTTTTCTTTTTTCTTAGTGCTAGGGATTGAATCCAGAGCTTCATGCATGCTTGCACACACTGTAACACTGAGTTACATCCCCAGTACCGGGAATTGTTTAATTTCATTTTCACATTGCTCATTTTTTAATAGAAGATCCCCTGCCTTTTATGTATTTGTATACTGTTACAGCCAAATTTTCTGTACTTTCTTATTTTTAAAGATTCTGGGATTCCTGTGGATTGGCCACATACAACACATTATTTTCCAATATGGATACATTTTATTTCATTTTCTTTTGTAATTGTCCTGACTAGAATCTCCAGTACAATGCTCAATGGAAATGGCAAGTGCCAATATTCGTGTCTTATTCCTGATCTTATAGGGGATGTATTCAATTTTTCACCATTAAATATGATGCTAAACACAAAATGATCAAAAGGAAATAATCCCAGTGGCTCAGGAGACTGACGCAGGAGGATTGTGAGTTCAAAGCTAGCTTCAGCAATGGTGAGGTGCTAAGCAACTCAGTGTCTCTAAATATACAAAATAGGACTGGGGATGTGGTTCAGTGGTCAAGTGCCCCTGAGTTCAATCCCCAGTACCAAAGGAAAAAAAAAAAAAAAGCAACTAAATGTGATGTTTATACAATAATGAAATTGCCTATTTCATTTATGCTATCAAAATTTGTGGGCAAAAGGTATTCAAATTATTTTCTTTTGGTATTTCTTGTTTTTAAAATGTCAGTGGTGTTCTCTACATTTTTATTCATGATTTTGCCAATTTGGGTCTCTTAATTATTTGTTTATTTTTGTTTAGTCTGTCTAAAGATTTGTTAATTTTGTTGATCTTTTTAAAGAACAACTTTTGGTTTCACTAATTTTTCTCTATTGTTTCTGCTCTTTATTTCATTAATTTCTGTTCTAATCTTTAATATTTCTTTTTGATCACTTTGTGTTTAATTTGCTCTACTTTTTTAGTTCTTAAGGAAAAGATTAGGTTATAGATTTGAAAGCTTTATTTTTAATACAATCATTTGCAGCTATTAATTCTCTTCTAAACACTGCTTTGGCTGCATCCCCTAAGTTTCGATATACTGTTTCTTCATTTTCATTTATTTCAAAGTATTTTCTATTTTCCCTTGTGACTTAAATTTAGTCATTGCTTAGGACTTACCCTTTATATTTTAACTTCTCAGAATCTACTTCAATAGTATATTGAATTAATCCATTGAGGTATGGAAACATTACTTTTTCATGACTACCTCTCCTTTTTTCTCTATTACTGGTTTAGATGTACCATCCATATGTCAGAAACCCAGCAAGGCATTGTTATAATTCTTCATGTAATTTTATATTTTAAAAACTTGAAATAAGTAAGCAGAGCAAATATATATTTGTATATATTTCCTATATTAAGCTTCCTCTATGCCATTTCTCTACTTTTCATTGTTTCTGTGGATTTGGGTTACCATTGGCATTATTTTCTTTCTTCACTGCAGATTTTCTCCTACCTGCCCCTTTTGTTCTGCTATTAGAAGTACATTATATTTCTCCACATTATTGGCCCCCCAAAGAAATTCCATATGTATGGTTTTATACAGGTAGTTTTGTATGTCAATTGAGTAGAAAGAAGAAGTACATATTTATATTGCCCTCTATATTACATAATTATCTTTATCCAATATTTTTTCTTTGTATAGATCAAATCACTCTCTGGAATTTCTTGCTTTTAGCCTGAAGAATTTCTTATTTCTTATGAGACAGGTCTATAGGCAAGTCTACAGGCAATGAATTCCATTCCATTGGTGTATCTTGAGATACAGTTACTTCATCTTCACTTTAAAAAGATAGATTGTTGGCTATAGAATGGTTATTGATCACATTTTCCCCTTTCATTCTTTTGAATACATCTTTCCTCTTATTTTCAGCCTGTATGGTTTCTGATGAGAAGGCAATTACAAATCTTGTTTTCTGTCAATGTGATTAGTTGTTTTTCTCTTGCTTGCTGTGCTCGAGATTTTCTGGCTGTATTTGACTTTTAACATTTTTACTGTAATATGTCTGAGTATGTGTTTCTTTGTTTTATTGTAGTTGAGTTTATTGAGATTCTTAGAGGTAGAGAATAATGATTTTCATCATATTGGGGAAGTTATCAGGCATTACTTCCTTGAATACCAGTGTGTTTATTTCTTTCCACTCTTTCTGATTCTCCCCTTTTGCATATGTTAGTGCACTTAACAGCCTCCCACATTTCTCTGAGGCTCTGGTCATGTTTCTTAGCTCTTCATTTTCTATGTTTTCAGATTTCATCATCTCTTCCAGTTCACTGACTTTTTTTTCTGCCAGTTCAAATCTCCTCTTGAACCCTCTAGTTACTTTTTTCATTTTAGTAATTATACTTTTCAATTCCATTTCTTTCTATAATTTTTCTCTTATTGATGTTCTGTATATAATGAGATATTGTCATCACACCTTCTGTTCTTTGAGCATGGTTTGCTTTAGTTCTTTTTTAGCATATTTGAAAATTTTGCCTATTAAGTCTATCATATGGACTCTTTTGTATTGCTTGCTTTATTTCTGTTGTTCACATTTTCCTATTCCTTTTCATATCTTATAAACTTTGTTGAAAACTGAATATTTAAGATAATATTTTTAGCACTTTGATTCCCTCTCCTCATGTCCAGAGTGGATTTTGTTTTCTTTGCTTATTTTTCTGTTTAGTGACATGACTGGGCAGTTTAAGTGAAGAGCCCATCTGCTGAAGTGTGCAGCTTCATTTTGCTTCTCACAGGGAACACAGCCACTTTGGGAAGACAGTGTTGGCAGGATTCCCTTTATGTCTTTCTGTTGAGCTGTCTGTCTCTGGTATGAAGGTTAACCAGATGTGAGCCTCCACTTTTTACCAGCTGCTTGATCTATTGTGTTTGACAGTGCCTTAGGAGTGTATGTGGTTCCACAGGGTGATCTAATAAAATGTGTCTCTCCTTGCTGAAATAGTCTTTGAGGTCAGACTTTCTCATTCTCATTTGAGGTCAGATACTTTCTCATTCCCAAAGTGTTACTCTTCCCTGCCTCCTTCTCTGGTTTTCTCTTGTAGACTTTGGTTTAGCTAACTTATTATTAATAGTAATTAAGGAAACAATAGCCTCCTCCTTAATGGATCATCATCATCAAGATCTCTATTGTGTTTTAAAGTGGTCTTGGGTTAGATTTCTCCACACTCTGCTCCAAAAACTTTGTTTTCCTTGGGAAAAAACTTTTGAGCTCTATTTTCTGATGACATGTTTCTATTCCTTGGCAAAATATCTGCTCCAGAGATACTGAAGGTTGGCCACAATGGCTTGCTTCTCTCAAAGGCACACCTAGATTTATGGAATGGGTCCTGGGTTGGGGAAGGAGTATTTGATCTTCCCAACTTGCTTCTTCTGTGGTGGAAACAACCTTCTACAATTGAGATGTCACAAGGAAAAAATAGAGCTCTAGTATTCCAGCTATTCTTGGAATATAGCTCATGCTCTGTGAGTAAGGCAACTAGAGAAGGAGAGCTCCAGACCTCTCAGCTGCTCTTGACTGTTCTAGAACTTCAGCACACAGAGCTGGGAGGATGAAAAACGCAGGAGGCTACCTCTTCTGGGGAGAAATCATAGCCCTAGCCTGGGAACTACAGAGAAGGGAGAAGGGGAGCTGTATTCTTCTGGGATAAGAATTCTATCAGGCTAAACTGGGATAGGTGGGGAAGGGAGTTGTTCATGCCTCAACCAGTTTTTGTCAATTTTGTTAGATTCTTGAATACATTTATTTTTTCTATTAGCTTCAAATGTCATTCGTTCATTTTCCTGAGACTGTAAGGAGTAGTTTAAAATGAATTTTCACTGGTTTTGAATGTATCACTGGAATACTATAGAGCTCCTCACACAAATGCCAGAAGTCTAACTTCTATCATCTTTATTTTGGCTAACTTGTGGTGATAGCCTCTTCATTGGTCTCCACTTCCATTTCCATTATTTGCTGTCTCAAGTTAATACTTGATAAAGAAACTGTGGTGATCATATTAACACGTAATTCAGTTACCGTAACATTTTTATCAAAGACCTCCACCTTGCCCAGGTTGGGCCACAAATCCTGGCATTCAGCACCTTGCTTCCTATGTTGTAAGTGCCCATCAGGTGTTTTTAATAATCGTACTTTAATGAAAGTGTCTTATTTCATGTAGTTGATATTCTTTATGACTACTGTCCATCTTCATTGTTTACATAATTGTATTGGGCTCTTTTCCTCTAGTTTAGCAACTGTAAACTTGATCCCAAAGTTCCCTTGCTTTTCCTGCTGATAAAAACTAAAACCCACTGTGGTTTTGGAAATATTTTTTTTGTTAAATCTCTTAGATCTGTTTTTCATAACACTATTTTAGAATCCCAAACCAGAATATGCAAAAAAGTATTTTTAAGTTTGAAAAAGCATTGAATAATGAAATCAAATACTAATGGTATTTCCTTGGAAGAAAAAGCAGTGAAAATTTGCTAAATGCTTAGAAAATGGAATATGTGCATGAATTTGAATATAGTTAATTCTATTTATTGGAAACTTATGATGAGTAAAATGGCCTTAGGAAGGAAGAAAATAATAAAATCACAGTGAGAAGATTATAGAACACCAGCCAGTGAACTTAAAGCTCATTTATATGAGCACTTAAATGATTGTGTTACTGCATATAGAACACTTATTTACAGATGGCATTTTGTAACAATTTAAAAGTACTTTTATATACCTGTGTGATCAGTTGAGATAGCTCTTCATCATTATGTCTGCTAATTAATTTTGCTCTTTATATTAAATATGCATTCATTTCTCATAGTATAGTGTCTGAAAGTTTGACTCATAGACTCAATTCATCTATAATCTTATTCTAATTTTATGACAATATTTTCTAACACATCATTTCATACTTTTATGTTAATAATTTTGTTTTATTCCCAATAGTTAAGGTTATGTGCCTATAGATTCAACCTTTATTTGTGCTATATCAACATAAATTATCACATTACATCAAATGAGTTACACATTGGATACTGAAAACTTTAGCATTTGGGTGATTGTTTTTTAACATTTGAGTGGATAGCTTAACAAAGTACACAAATCACTGCTTTGAACTCAATGTGTACTAAGCCACATTTTTCACAGACTAAAGGTTTTCATTTTTAAAGAACTTACAGATATTCCTATACTAAAAGAAGTATGTGCTATTGTATAAAACCTAGAAAATTAATATGAAAAATTAAGTTGTATACATGACACAATGCTTGGAAAATTGAACAACATGAGAAAATATATGTATTTCTCTTTTCATCTATCCATTTACAATAGGTAAAGTTTGTATTCTTTTTACAAGTAGGATTATATTATTTAATAAAGTTCTTAGCTAGCTTATTCAAGAAGTCTCCAAGGTTCTCATCAATTCCTCTTTTCACCAAAACTACAAGGTGAAGGGTAGCATAAACTCTTTGCCTACAAATTAGAATTGGCATTTCAATAGCTATTAATACTCATACTGCTTAGCAATGGATTTAGAGGGGGAAAAATGGCTTTTCTTGTCATGTGTTATGTCATGGTAAGACCTTGACTTGTTGATCTGATATTGGCAAGCAGATGAAAGAATTTTTCTTAGACAGAAAATCTCTATAATGCTTATTTATCTATTTGATTTTCCTCGAAGAGGGCAATAGCAGTCCTAGACCCATCCCCCAAATTCCTATTTTAACCTGAGCATCTTTTTCCTGTCAAGTAGCTATTTTTACTTCTGAACATATTTAACCTCAAAGGAATAAATTCCACAAACAAAATGCACTTAAATGTTGGGCAGCAACAATTGAAATAAATTAACTATTTATATCACCCAAGATGCATTGATATGAATCTATCAAGGCTTACACCTATATATTGTGGATACCTCATTATCATTATTTTTGATAGGAGTAAAGCCTTGAAAATCATTCCTTATGCTTTAGTTGACCTTTGTATAGTTTTATGCTTTTAAATATTTTTTAAAGGAATTAAAATTTTTTCTAGTGCAATATGTGTAACAATTGCAACGGGAATTTTCTCATTAGGAGATAGGATGACAACTGAGGTAATTGGTGATATTTAATTTACCTACTTTAAAGCAATTTAGTATTTTCTCTAAGTGTTGCTTTGCTTATACTGTAGAGAACAATAGACTGTTCACAAAATAAAAGGTCATGCTCCTCTGAAGAAAATAAAACCTCAGTTATTTTAAACCTGAGAATTCTTCCCTGTGTGACATGAATTTACCCTGCACATGTCATAACTAGTTGCTCAGTGTGTAAACTAAGCCAACACGTTTAGTTCCAAATCTATTTTGGTTCCAATTTCATCTTTGCCAGTTACTTGAATGGGTGACCTTGCCAAATTATTTTAAATTCTTGTGTTTTACCTTTTAATTATGTAACATGATGATGACAGTCTTTCCTGCATTGTAGGTTTTTGTGAGGTGGAGATGTTGTGTGCACATGTTTAAATATATATAATACTTAGCAAAGTGCCTGGCATATATGTATATCAGAAATATTTTTCGATGTCATCATTGTCATTATCATCATGGCCCCCATCATTTTTATTATATTTCTTCAAGAAGCATATGATTATTCCTTTTGATATGAGATTGATGATGCATAAGATACTCAAGCGACTTTTTAGGGTTAAGTCATATTCTAGTTGGAAACAGAAGACATTCTAATTTGCTATGCAAACCTCCTCGGCCCACAGTTCAATCTCTAATGAGGTCACAAATTTTTATTGATAATAGAAGACTAGTACCTTAGTAAACATTTGAACATAAAGAAGTATTAATGATAAACAGTTCTATTTTTATACAGGTAAGTGAAAAAATTACAAAGATTGTTGCATATACATATGACCATTTGAAACTTTGAAATTATTGCCCTTCAGTTATATTCAAAATTTTTCAAATACTCCATTGTGAAAAGTAACTCCTTCTTTTCACACCTTTTCACACATTCCTTCATTTCTTCTTCTTGAATTGCTGAACCAACACCAGCAACTACCTATCTCCAGACTGTGCATGGCTTGTGGGCTGAGAGACTTCTCCTTCAAAGACCCTGTTTCATACAACGCGCTAGTGCTCTTCCCTTGCATTTTTTCACTTACCTTGTTTTTGAGATTTGCCTTTAAGTTATCCCCATTGTCTAGAATTAGTATGTTCTCTGTAGCAATAGTTATATAGAACACCCTGAAATATAAGGACCCAACAATTTTCTTTTTTTTGTTTTTTTTGCGGTGCTGGGGATCGAACCCAGGGCCTTGTGCTTGCAAGGCAAGCACTCTACTGACTGAGCTATCTCCCCAGCCCAGGATCCATCAATTTTTAAAAGGTGTTCATCATGATATTTTATGCCTGTTTATGAATCAATTATTAACAGGAGTTTTGTAAGTGAATTCTTCAAATGACCAATAGCAAAATGAATTCTCACTGACAAATTTTAATTTCATTATTTCAATGATTAAACTTGTTTTTAATTATTAAATGAGTATAATAACCCAGAGCCAAGTTTTATTATGATTATTATTTAACTCTTGTTGTACTGAATATACTCCTGAATATACTCAAATTAAATTCCTTGGAGTGTTAGTTGCACCTCTCTTCTCTCTCTCTCTCTCTCTCTCTCTCTCTCTCTCTCTCTCTCTCTCTCTCCTTCCCTCCCTCCCTATTTGTCTTTTAAATTTTCAAGTTTGAAATTTTCTTTCAACTTCATAGTAATATTTGTACTTTATAGTAGCTGAACATTTTCTTTATTCCATGTTTACTTTTTTGTAGTAGATACTTCAGTTTTTTACCTAGTGTAAATGAGAAACATACTGACACTGGAGAGAGTTAAACCCTGTTAAGCTTCAGTGAGAACTTGCCTGTGTTTGAAAACTGTATTCATGCTCTTATTTCTGAATGTGACGCCATCTCAACACGATGCTAACAAAATGGAAATGCAATAAATCGGTATGATTTTAATTTGAGATATGAGCACATCTTGAAAAAATAAGTAGTAATCTTCATAACCAGGCACTCGAGTAAACAGAATTATTCAATGAACTTTTTTATATAAAGGTACCAATTATTACCATAAACTTCTCTTTAGTCTGATGACATTTAACCTGCTTTACATGGTAGTAAAGTTTTCACAAAATGGAAAACAATCACAGATGTGAATTATTTTAACTCAGAGAAGGCACAGGATGTCATAGAAGGACAAATTATAATAACACCTTGTATTTTGGGGGTGGGGAAGGAAGTGACAACCAGAGGGATGGCTCATGCAAATACCAAATGTTTAAAACATTTTCCCATAAATGTGTTAAGCTGACATTAAGAGGGGAAAATGCCTCCTAAGGGAAATCAGCTTGACTCAAAAATAATATTAGAAAAGTATTCCATTGCTAAGGGAAAGTAATAGTTTATGCAAATCTGTTTCTGCAAAGTGATGTCTTTATATTAATGATTCCAACCTATAAGATATATAAAAGTGAAAATATCCAAAAAGTTTGGAACTGTGTTCAAAGTCAGAAAATGTAATGCATTGTAGTCAGTTTCCAAAAGGGCAGTTAACCCTCTTCAATTCATTTACTTTACACACACACACACACACACACACACACACACCCTTAGCTATCCTATTTAAACCAGTGTTTTACTCCATGAAAATAAGCAAAGAGTTGGATGATTAAAAGACTAAATAAAGAAACAAAAACCACAGATGTGTGCTAGAGAAAAGGTATACCAAGATAAATTTAGGTATACCAGTAACTTAAGATAAAATTACAAATAAATTGTGAAAACAGTGTGATTTTTATTAATCAAATTTTGAGTATCTTCTCTTTACATGATTCTACTACAGCAACAATGAAATAATGGGATGAATAATAAACATTCCTGTTTCCATCAGACTATTAACATATTTTAAAAGCTTGTAAGTTATCATTGCTTGCAGGTTAAAGGCATTATGCAGAATCTCTAAATAATGTCTATAATATTCTCTTGTTACTAAATTAAATCTAGAAATAGATCTTTCTTGGAGGGAAGCCCACAATGAAGGGAGCATTACTGATTGCAGGTCTGCATTTCCTGAGATTTGTGGTCACCTCTCAGCTGCCCCTACATTCCAACCTCTGGCCCTTCCTATCCTTATTCAGCAGTTTCAGGAGCTCATCACCATCACCCCAAACCTGAACTTCCTTACCCTTTTCATTTTCCTCAAACTTCCTTGGAAAGTTTAATCCATATCTATACCCTGTCCATGCCTGTACCTCTGAAATTAAATTTGACTTGGACCAGAACTTAGTAGTTCTTTCTTTAAAACCTGACTACAGATACTTCCAGCAGACCTGTAATACTACCCAGATGTCACATAACAAATCCTTATTTTGTTGCTACTCCTTTCTTTGTAGACCCAGTTTTTCACACCTTCTCGTCCCTCACACAGCTCCACAGATTGTCCCATCCCCACTGGCAGCTAACGATCCTGCTGCTTATTTCACTAAAAAAAAAAAAAAAGAAAAGAAAGAAAGAAAAAAAATAAAGTATAAGAAAATGTTGACCTGATCCTATTTTTACAATTTCTACTTCAGCATAATGATAACAAAATAGAAATAAAATAATAGGCATGTTTTTTAATTTGAAATTTTAGGGAAAAGATAAAATAATTACAACTTTTATAGCCAGAACTCAATGGTGATAATTATTTATCAAAGTATTTAGAATGCATATGCATTATTGATTAGCATAAATTAACAGCAGCAGAAAATATAAATTGAGGACTGTCATTTCTAGCAATTCTTCTATTTCTTCTAAATTGTTTTTCACTGCCTACAAACACACTTTTAATTCCTCCTGGTTTTAAATAACCCAGTGCTTATGCTGCTTTTTCTTCCAGGTATAGCTTCATTTCTATACTCTCATTTATTTATTTTTTTTTTTATTATTTTTTTTATTTTTTTATTTTTTTATTTATTGTGAACAAATGGGATACATGTTCTTTCTCTGTTTGTACATAGAGTAAAGGCATACCATTTGTGTAATCATACGTTTACATAGGGTGATGTTGGTTGATTCATTCTGTTATTTTTCCCCTTCCCCCCACCCCTCCCATCCCTCTTTTCCCTCTATACAGTCCTTCCTTCCCCCATTCTTGCCCCCCTCCCTAACCCTCACTCTAACCCTAAAACTAACCCCTCCCACTCCCCATTATGTATCATCATCCACTTATCAGCGAGATCATTCTTCCTTTGGTTTTTTGAGATTGGCTTATCTCACTTAGCATGATATTCTCCAATTTCGTCCATTTGCTTGCAAATGCCATAATTTTATCATTCTTTATGGCTGAGTAATATTCCATTGTATATATATGCCACAGTTTCTTTATCCATTCATCAACTGAAGGGCATCTAGGTTGGTTCCACAATCTGGCTATGGTGAATTGAGCAGCAATGAACATTGATGTGGCTGTATCTCTGTAGTATGCTGATTTTAAGTCCTTTGGGTATAGGCCAAGGAGTGGGATAGCTGGGTCAAATGGTAGTTCCATTCCAAGTTTTTTAAGGAATCTCCATACTGCCTTCCAGAGTGGTTGCACTAATTTGCAACCCCACCAGCAATGTATGAGTGTACCTTTTTCCCCACATCCTCGCCAACACCTGTTGTTGCTTGTGTTCTTGATAATCGCCATTCTGATTGGGGTGAGATGGAATCTTAGGGTGGTTTTGATTTGCATTTCTTTTATTACTAGAGATGTTGAACATTTTTCCATATGTTTGTTGATTGTTTGTAGGTCTTCTTCTGTGAAGTGTCTGTTCATTTCCTTAGACCATTTGTTGATTGGATTATTTATAGTCTTGGTGTTGAGTTTTTTGAGTTCTTTATAGATTCTGGAGATTAGTGCTCTATCTGAAGTGTGATTGGCAAAGATTTTCTCCCACTCTGTAGGCTCTTTCTTCACATTGCTGATAGTTTCCTTTGCTGAGAGAAAGCTTTTTAGTTTGAATCTATCCCAGTTGTTGATTCTTGCTTTTATTTCTTGTGCTATGGGAGTCCTGTTGAGGAAGTCTGGTCCTAAGCCGACATGTTGAAGATCTGGACCTACTTTTTCTTCTATAAGGTGCAGGGTCTCTGGTCTGATTCCAAGGTCCTGAATCCATTTTGAGTTTAGTTTTGTGCACGGTGAGAGATATGGGTTTATTTTCATTTTGTTGCATATGGATTTCCAGTTTTCCCAGCACCATTTATTGAAGAGGTTATCTTTTCTCCATTGCATATTTTTGGCCCCTTTGACTAGTATGAGGAAATTATATTTGTTTGGGTTTGTGTCCGTGTCCTCTATTCTGTACCATTGATCTACCTGTCTATTTTGGTACCAATACCATGCCGTTTTTGTTACTATTGCTTTGTAGTACAGTTGAAGTTCAGGTATTGCAATATCCCCTGCTTCATTTTTCCTGCGAAGGATTGCTTTAGCAATTCTGGGTTTCTTATTCTTCCAGATGAATTTCATGATTGCTTGTTCTACTTCTGTAAGGTACATCATTGGGATTTTAATTGGAATTGCATTGAATCTGTATAGCACTTTTGGTAGTATGGCCATTTTGACAATATTAATTCTGCCTATCCAGGAACATGGGAGATCTTTCCATCTTCTAAGGTGTTCCTTAATTTCTTTCTTTAGTGTTCTGTAGTTCTCATTGTAGAGGTCTTTCACCTCTTTTGTGAGATTGATTCCCAAGTATTTTATTTTTTTCGAGGCTATTGTGAATGGAGTAGTTTTCCTAACTTCTCTTTCTGAAGATTCATCACTTATGTATAAAAATGCATTGGATTTATGAGCATTGATCTTGTATCATGCTACTTTACTGAATTCACTTATGAGTTCTAAGAGTTTTCTGGTGGAATTTCCTGGTTCCTCTAAGTATATAATCATATCATCAGCAAATAGGGATAGTTTGAGTTCTTCTTTTCCAATTCGTATCCCTTTAATTTCTTTGGTCTGTCTAATTGCTCTGGCTAGAGTTTCAAGGACGATATTGAATAGGAGTGGTGAGAGAGGGCATCCCTGCCTTGTTCCAGATTTTAGGGGGAATGCTTTCAGTTTTTCACCATTAAGAATAATATTAGCCATGGGCTTAGCATAGATGGCCTTTACAATGTTAAGGAACGTTCCCACTATCCCTATTTTTTCTAGTGTTTTGAGCATGAAGGGGTGCTGTATTTTATCAAATGCTTTTTCTGCATCTATTGAAATAATCATGTGATTCTTGACTTTAAGTCTGTTGATATGGTGAATTACATTTATTGATTTCCTGATGTTGAACCAACCTTGCATCCCTGGGATGAAACCCACTTGATCATGGTGCACTATCTTTTTAATACATTTTTGTATGCGATTTGCTAAAATTTTGTTGAGAATTTTTGCGTCGATGTTCATTAAGGATATTGGTCTGAAATTTTCTTTCCTCGATGTGTCTCTGTCTGGTTTAGGTATCAGGGTGATATTGGCTTCGTAGAATGAGTTTGGGAGGGTTCCCTCCTCTTCTATTTCATGGAATACTTTGAAGAGTATTGGAATGAGCTCTTCTTTAAAGGTTTTGTAGAACTCGGCTGAGAAACCATCAGGTCCTGGACTTTTCTTTGTTGGTAGGCTTTTGATGACTTCTTCTATTTCATTACTTGAAATTGGTCTATTTAAATTGTGTATGTCCTCCTCGTTTAGTTTAGGCAATTCATAGGTCTCTAGAAACTTGTTGATATCTTCAAAATTTTCTATTTTGTTGGAATATAGATTTTCAAAATAGCTTCTAATTATGTTTTGTATTTCAGTCGAGTCTGTTGTGATATTTCCTTGTTCATTCCGAATTTTGGTGATTTGGGTTTTCTCTCGTCTTCTCTTTGTTAGTGTGGCTAAAGGTTTATCAATTTTGTTTATTTTTTCGAAGAACCAACTATTTATTTTGTCAATTTTTTGTATTGTTTCTTTCGTTTCAATTTCGTTGATTTCAGCTCTCAGTTTAACTATTTCCTGTCTTCTACTACTTTTGGTGTTGGTCTGTTCTTCTTTTTCTAGGGCTTTGAGCTGTAGTGTTAGGTCATTTATTTTTTGAGTTTTACTTCTTTTATTAAATGCGCTCCATGAAATAAATCTTCCTCTAAGTACCGCTTTCATAGTGTCCCAGAGATTTTGATATGATGTTTCTTTGTTCTCGTTTACCTCTAAGAATTTTTTAATTTCCTTCCTAATATCTTCTGTTATCCATTCCTCATATAATAGCATATTGTTTAATCTCCAGGTGTTGGAGTAATTTCTGTTTTTTGCTCTTTCATTTATTTCTAGTTTCAATCCATTATGGTCTGATAAAATACAAGGAAGTGTCTCTATTTTCTTGTATTTACTAACATTAGCTTTGTGGCATAATATATGGTCTATTTTAGAGAAGGATCCATGTGCTGCTGAGAAGAAAGTGTATTCACTCTTCATTGGATGGTATATTCTATAAATGTCTGTTAAGTCTAAATTATTGATTGTGTTATTGAGATCTATGGTTTCTTTGTTCAATTTTTGTTTGGAAGATCTGTCCAGTGGTGAGAGAGGCGTGTTAAAATCACCTAGTATTATTGTATTGTGGTCTATTTGGTTTCTGAGATTGAGAAGGATTTGTTTGACATACATGGGTGAGCCACTGTTTGGGGCATAGATATTTATGATTGTTATGTCTTGCTGATTTATGGTTCCCTTAAGCATTATGAAATGTCCTTCTTTATCCCTTCTGATTAACTTTGACTTGAAGTCCACTTTATCTGAAATGAGGATGGATACCCCAGCTTTTTTGCTGGGTCCATGTGCATGGTAAGTTTTTTCCCATCCTTTCACCTTTAGTCTTTGGGTATCTCTTTCTAAGAGATGAGTCTCTTGCAGGCAACATATTGTTGGATCTTTCTTTTTTATCCAATCTGCCAGTCTATGTCTTTTGATTGATGAATTCAGGCCGTTAATATTCAGGGTTATTATTGAGATATGATTTGTATTCCCGGTCATTTGACTCATTTTATTCATTTATTTGCTTATTTTTGACACAACTTGGTTCCTCTTTATTTGAGAGTTCCTTTAGGATATCTCCTCCCTTTGCTGATTTGCTTCTTTGTTTTTCATATCTTCTTCATGGAATATTTTGCTGAGAATGTTCTGTAATGCTGGCTTTCTTTTTGTATATTCTTTTAGCTTTTGTTTATCATGGAAGGATTTTATTTCGTCGTCAAATCTGAAGGTAAATTTTGCTGGGTATAAGATTCTTGGTTGGCATCCATTTTCTTTTAGGGCTTGAAAAATGTTATTCCAGGCCCTTCTAGCTTTTAGGGTCTGGATTGAAAAATCTGCTGATATCCATATTGGCTTCCCCCTGAATGTAATTTGGTTCTTTTCTCTCACAGCCTTTAAGATTCTGTCTTTATTTTGTATGTTAGGTATTTTCATTATAATGTGCCTTGGTGTGGGTCTGTTGTAATTTTGTGTATTTGGAGTCCTGTAAGCCTCTTGAACTTGATTTTCCATTTCGTTCTTCAGATTTGGGAAATTTTCTGAAATTATCTCATTGAATAGGTTGTGCATTCCTTTGGTTTGTTTCTCTAAGCCTTCCTCAATCCCAATAATTCTCAAATTTGGCCTTTTCATGATATCCCATAGTTCTTGGAGATTCTGTTCATGATTTCTTACCATCTTCTCTGTTTGTTCGACTTTGTTTTCGAGGTTAAATATTTTTTCTTCAATATCTGAGGTTCTGTCTTCCAGGTGTTCTATCCTATTGGTTGTGCTTTCTATGGAGTTCTTAATTTGGTTTATTGTTTCCTTCATTTCAAGGATTTCTGTTTGGTTTTTTTTCAATATCTCTAACTCTTTATTGAAATGGTCTTTTGCTTCCTGTATTTGCTCTTTTAACTGTCTATTGGTGCGTTCATTCAATGCCTGCATTTGCTCTTTCATTTCATCGTTTGCTTCCCTTATCATGTTGATTATGTACATTCTGAACTCCCTTTCTGACATTTCTTCTGCCATGCTGTCATTGGATTTTATTGATATAACATCCAGATTTGTTTGAGGCATTTTCTTCCCTTGTTTTCTCATATTGTTCAGGTATCAGTGGACTGCAGAGATGTTGCAGATTTCCTCTATTGACTTATAATGTTCTTGAAGATTGCTAGTGTATCCCCTCTTATCCTTCAGTAGCCTGAAGTCTTAGAGGAAGTTGATACTTCGGTGTTCCCCTAGGTAGCTGCCTCTCTAGGGGTGGTGGTCTTCAGGTGGGGTATATTCCCTGCTAGAGGGCAGAGGTGCTTCTACTTGTTGACCAATGGTCATCCAAAGGGGAACTAGACTGCGGGCTGAGGCAATGCCTGTTTGGGCCTGTGTCTCTGGTTTTACCGTCTTTGTGGGAAAACCTCACTCGGCGGGGAAGACCCACCCAGTGGGGAGGTCTCGCTAGTCCGTTCCCCTCCTAGAGGTTCCCCTCAGTCCACAACTACCGCCTAGGCAGGGCAGCCTTCCCAAGCAACGTTTCCAGGGGCCTGGACCTACCTCCTGGGCTTGGGAGCCCTGCCCTTTGCAGACGAGTCTCCTTAGGTGGCCCCTCCTCAGAGAGCTGCCCGAAGTCCTGGAACCTTCGCTCCACCCCTCAGCTGGTCTCTGTGTAGCTCTCCTGGGCCTGGGAGCCTCACCCTTCGTAGACGAGTCTCCTTAGGTTGTCCCTTCTTAGAGAAGCTGCCCGAAGTCCTGGAACCTTCACTTCGCCCCTCAGCTTGTCTCTGTGTAGTTCATTCAAGAAAAGGTGCCTAGGTCCCTGGACCGGACCTTGCTATGCACCTAATCGCCTAGCTATGCGACCCGCCCTCTGACCAGTCACTTGGAGCCTCGTACATATGTTCCAAGCCCCAGTGACCCGTCGCTCATCTCTTCCTCCAGACAGCCACCCAGTGCTCTGTGTGGGCGCTTGGAGACCAAGCCACTCACTGCGTACCTCCACCTCCTCTGGGCAGTCCCCTCCTCATTGCTCAGGCGGTTGCTGGATCCAAACAACTCGCCGCCTGGGCAGGGCAGCCTTCGCAGGCAACGTTCTCTTTCTCTGGCAGCCACTCTTTCTCCGGCAGCTGCTGGAGCCCTGGCAGATCGCTTCAAAACCAAGCAGTGTGTCGCGCAACCTCCTTTGCAAAGTTCCCCGCTTTCTGAGTTCACTGCTCCAGCGGGGGAGGTGTGACTTGCCGCCTGGGCAGGGCAGCCTTCGCAGGCAACGTTCTCTTTCTCTGGCAGCCACTCTTTCTCCGGCAGCTGCTGGAGCCCTGGCAGATCGCTTCAAAACCAAGCAGTGTGTCGCGCAACCTCCTTTGCAAAGTTCCCCGCTTTCCGAGTTCACTGCTCCAGCGGGGGAGGTGTGACTTGCCACCTGGGCGGGGCAGCCTTTGCAGGCAACGTTCCCAGGGGCCCGGACCTCTCTCCTGGGCTTGGGAGCCTCACCCTTCGCAGACGAGTCTCCTTAGGTTAGAGAATCTGCCCGCGGTCCTGGAAACTTCAATCCGCCATTATTCGCTCCGCTACGCTGTCCGTGTTTACCGCTCTGGCGGGGGAGGGGCTACCCGCCGAGTCACTCTACTTCACAAAGTTCCCTGCGTCCCGGGGCTACTGCCCCATCGGGGACGCCTCCCCTATGGGAGAGACTCACCCGGCGGCTTTGAGTTGGTCCCAAGTCACTATCTCCTCTTTTGAATCTTGAGTCCTGGAGCAACATGAAATGCAGCCGCCCTCTAGTCCGCCATCTTGAGAGTACCTCTATACTCTCATTTAAAGCAAAATTTCTCAAAACAATTATTGTGCTCACCATCTCCATTTTTCTTGCTTTGGTTGTCCCTTAAATCCACAGATGAGTTTGTCCTTTGCCACTCCACCCAGATTACTGTTGTCCAGTTTAATAATTTACAGTCAGTGATAAATTTAAAGGGGCAATTCTTAATCTTCAGTGAACATGATCTATCAGCAGCAATTGACAGAGGGTCCTCAGTTTCTTTAATTGACTTACATTTTATTGTAGATTCCTGGTATTCCTCCCACCTCATTTGAAATCCCTTTCTCAATATATTTTCTTGGTTTCCTCTCTTCTTCTTGACCTGTTAATATTAATATGCCCCAAGCATCTATCTTTATACCTCTTCTTTACTCTCTTTACATGCTAATTTTTTGTCATCTCAGTGAATCTTGTTGCTTTAAATAAAATCCGCATATTGAAAACTCATCAACTTTGGATCTCAAACTGAGCTCTCTTCTCAGAATGCTAAGCTTGTTTATTGAACTTCCTACTTGACATATACAATTAGATGTCTAATCTCAAGTATAATGAGTTCTACTGTCTTTCACCCCAAAACCTGCCCAACTTTTAAACTTCTCCATCTCACTTAATGGACTCAATCCCTCTTTGCAGTTCACACTTTCTCTCACATACCATATTCAATCTATCATCAAATCCTGTTGGTTCCATGTTTGTAAAATATATCCAAAATAAAATCACTTCTCACCATCAACATGGTCCAAGCTATCATTACCTCTCGCCTAGGTTGTTTAGATAGCCTATCTGCTTCCCAGTTTCCTCCTTACCTTCTTTCAGTCAGCTCTCAACATAGTGGCCAGAAAAATTGTTTTAATGGAATCTGGGTAATATAATCTATTTACTCAGAACTTTCTAGTAGCTCTTCATCTCTCTGCAGTAAATACCAACATCTTTCAATGTTATCCATGGACTTAAAAGTTTTGCACCCATTTCTTCAGTGATGCTATACTGCTTAGCAATGTGTGACTGGTACTCCTCCAGACTTGTTCAGTAAGTATCTTGAAAAGATATTTGCAGCAGTCCTGCCCTTGACATCATTTTTGGCTCTCTCTCCTTCTGCCAGCTCTGCTCCACAAACAAAAATAATCTATGCTATTCGCAAAGATGCTGGGTGTGCTTTTAAACTTATAATAGCATGTGTTCTGTCCTCTGTCAGAAAGGATCATTCCCAAATCATTTGTTCAGTTCAGTCTCCCACAAGTTCAGACCTTGACCACAATATTACATTCTCTTTGAGAACCTTGTTGAATAACTCATTTAATATCATGACTCAGGGTCTTCACTTTTCTCCAACATGTTTATCATCTTCTAATTTATCTGCTTGTTTTGTGTAATCTTGGTCTCACACAACAAAATGTAAACTCCCTGATGGCAGATATTTTGTCTGTTTTATTCATTGTTGTATCCTCAGTAATGGGACCAGCTTCTGGTGCATCTCAGACACATAGTACATATGTGTTGAAAAAAGGAAATCAATGAGCCAAAATATAGTAAACATTTTTTTATTGTTAATCAAATAAGAATTCTGAGCACAGAAAGCAATGCAAATGCCAAATGATCTGAAATGGCAACTGTTATCTGATCTGAATGAAGACGTGCTCAGTTTTTCTCTTAGTTTCCTTTAAGAGGTGAACTAGACTTTAAGAGGGATCAAGAATATTAAAGGATGTGTCTTAATTTCCCAAAATAGCTCTACTTAGGATCAGAAAGTTCAACACTGTTGAAGAAACATTATCCCAGTGCTCTTTCTTTTTCCAAAGAAAAATCCATTTGTCACACAGAGCCCTCTAGAGACTTGTCACCATTTACTAGGCTTCAGTCCAGAAAGTGTTGAGACTGACCAATTTCCAGGGTCACATAATCATTGCTTTTATCACTTATAAAAAGCAGAAGACAACTTCAGACCTCAAAGACAGTAGATAATCAATGATTCTAGGATCATTTTCAAAGTTGACAATGGATCCCAAGTCCTCATTAAAGAGAAAAATAGATAATGAGACCTGTGCTCTTTAGCACCAGTACCCTCTCTAAAAGCTGCATATTTAGGAGAACAAATCAATACTTTGAGTTCATCAGGGTACTGTTTAAAACCTAATCTCTTTACTATAAGTGCATTCATTTATGAAGTCATTGTTTAATTTATTTTATCTTTACATTCATGTATTAAACAACTGTAATTTATTTAATTACATATTATTTGTTATTTCTTTTAAAGATATTTATTAACTACTAACAATGAACAGGGCATCTTGCTAAGCACTGGAGATACAAAACCATTCCAATTATATTATAAACTGGCTTCATCAGTCATTTCTCCTGAAGTATAAACAGTTATAATAATAAAATAATTTGTCTGACTCTTCTCTCTCTCTGTATAAATCCCTCAATTGATTCTTCATATTTCTGCCCATCTCTTTGTGTGAGATCCAGGGAATGACTCCCATATGCATGTGAGCTCAATCCTCCGCAATCCCACACTTCTTGTTTATTTCTGGCTTTCCGTGTTGTATTAGATCTTTTGAAAATTATCTAGCAGTGAATGACAACAAAGTGCAGGCTTGAAGTGAAATCCCAAGACTTGAAGAAGCACAGGAAAGAAGATGCTACAACTAGGTAGAGAGACTGGTATGTTTTGGGAGAGGGGGCTGCTTTATATTTTTTAACCTCTGACTGAAGGAGTCAGAAAGCACAGGATGATTTTGCATGGAGGGAGCTAAGGAATAAATGTCCCAGCTTCACTCTTCGTTCCCTCTGATGTCTTACCAGGATTCTTTATTTACCAAACTCAACTAAAAGCAAGAAAGCAAGTAGTCCATGCCTTCTTAGCCCCTAAGTGAGGCTGACAGTGGTAACTGACCTCTATTATTTCTGATTATAGCCTTTGCTCCATATCTGTGGGACTTAAGATTTGGTATAGTCTGCTGTTAGTATAAATCTCTCTGCTTCAATCCTTGGTCATTGTCCTTGACTAAATGTTGTGGCGCTTGTGTTTGTATTTAATGAAGTGGATATATTTCCTATAATAATCTATGTATCTTTTCTGAACAAATAAACTCTTAAAAATCCTATAACTTTAAAGACTATTTTAAGCATTGATGTTTTAGTCAGCTTTTTTCACTTCTGCGACTAAAGAATAAAACCAGAACAATTGTAGAGGAAAAGTTTATTTAAAGGCTCACAGTTTCAGAGGTCTCAATCCACATACCGCCAACTTCTTTTCCCAAGGGCTCCAGATGAGGCTAGAAGAATGTTGCAGAGGGAAGCAGCTCACACCGTAATAAGGAAGAAGAGAGACTTCACTCTCCAGATAAAAAATATATACCCCATAGCCATGCCCCCTATGAACCACTTCCTCAAGCCACACCCCATTTACCTCCAGTTACCACTCAGTTAATCCCATTAGGGATTACCTCACTTATTAGGTTAAGGCTATACCCCAATCATTTTTCCTCCAAACCTTTTTGCATTGTCTTATATGTGAGCTTTTGGGGGACATCTCAAATCCACACCATAACAATCGTAATATTGGCTCACTTATATACCTCATTATTTAATCCCTTAATATCACCAACTTCATTTTAGAGCTGAAAACTCAGAAGTACAAAAAAATCTCTCAGGAACATACAACTAATAAGTGGTAAAGTCGAAATTCTATCTGTCTCTAGAGTCCAAGATCTAGGATACTGTTTGCCATAAATATTAATAAATATTTAATTATATACCTACTATATCCCATGCAATGTGATAGACTTCAGTAATAATTACTTGAAAAGGAGAGAATCTTTATATACAAAAACATTAGGTTCTATTGGTAGAGATATTCTAATATAGAAATATTAATAGAAGATTATGAGGGCTCAGATTCATTTGGTCAAACTCAGTGATAAGACCATAACCAGAGAATGTGCCCAAGAGAAAATACTTACTGAGATTTGAAAGGTGAAGGTAAATAATTTGGGTTTAAGCTGAACACAACAAGGAATAATTGGATGGGTTTATGCTGGTGAATTATATAATGGTAATGATGATGATTGTTTACAGAGCTGGGGATCAAACCTAGGGCCTACTGCATGTTAGGCAACTGTTTTTCCACTGAACTACATTCCTAGGCCATATGTTATTATGAACATATTGCAGCTAGGTGTTGTGGCACAGGCCTGTAATCCCAGATACTCTGAAGACTGAGGCAGGAGGATCTCGATTTCCAAGCCAGCCTCAACAAATTAGCAAGGCCCTAAGCAACTTAGCCAGACCCTGCCTCAAATGAAAAATAAAAAGGACTAGGGATATGACTCAGTGGCTAAGCATCCCTGGTACAAAAAAAAAAAAAAAAAAAAAGAAAAGAAAAGAAAAGAAAAAGAAGAAGAACGTAAGAACGTATTACAGAAAACTGATAGCAGAAAGCAAATATATTTTGAACTGGAAACACCATTCAAATTATTTTTATAATTTAATGCACATTAAGACATACAAATATGTACCATTTGCCCTACTTCTTGAGATTTCAGATTATTATTATTAATAAATATCAGATTTTACTTTAAATGTGAATTTTGTGGGAGATGTAACAGGATCTCTTAACAATGTCTTTTTTTAAGCTTCTTTTTGGCAGAGTCATGTATAAAACTCTACTCATATTAAAACAAAGAAAAACTGAAGATATTCACTTTTTCCCTAATAACTATCTGGAGTAGTTTTTTCTTTTCAGTATTTTTTGAGATTACTACTTGTTTGAGATCCTTTAAATTCTAAAGTTCACACTTATTAATTGTTGTTTGGAAATCATAAAAAAAGATCATTCTTGGAAGCACCAGTACTTAGATCTCAATCTAAGTTCCATTTGATCATTGTTGGTTTGAGAAAAATTCCCAAACATAATGTCATTGGGTTAAAAACTTGAATGTGCAGCAGCATCACTATAGCTATGTCACCTGAAACAAAAGTGGTAATTATCCATATTCCATTCTTACCAAATGCTTATATACATAATTTGAGATATTGAATTATATTTACTTGGTTGCTAATAAAATAGCCAAGAAGATTCAAATTGCAGAACTCTAGATAGAAATTTCCTATTTTAACTTTAATAGCCAATGTTAACTGGAAATGATTTTCAACTTCCATTGATGTTCATGTCAAGGACATCATTCTTTTTCCACTAGCAAAATCTCTACATGTTAAAAATAGTAATCATATTCCATTATAATAATCAAATACTCTGTACTGTTTTGCAGTTTGGTCTTAGACATTTGCACTAAATTAATAGTTCTGAATTTTACAGGCTACTCTTTTGATGATATTTTACTATTTTATAGTGTTGTTTTGTTTTGAATTTCTATGTATCATCATTTCTTCTTTTCATTACTAAGATGACTTCTTGTCTGAGAAAGTAAGGGCAAAATTTCCTACTAGAGTAGTAGGGTCAAGAGCTTGTTATATTATCCCAGAATTACATAGTATCAGTTTAAAAATCCAAATGCACAAGAATGTACCACTCAATTGTTTTTATTCATAGACTAATTCTTAAAAGTTTTATTTAGATTTTTCTCATTTGCACTTACATTTTAAAACTATAGAGTAAAAAGGTTTTAACTTCTGTAGACACACCCTTTATAAATGTTCCTTTTTCATGAACACACCTGTTAGTCAGCTTTGTATCGCTATGACCAAAATACCTGACAAAAACAACTTAGAGGAGGAAAAGTTTATCTGGGACTCATGGTTTCAGAGGTCTCATTCCATAGATAGCCTACTCCACAGCACTAGACCTAAAGGACCCAGCAAAAGAAAACTGCTCAGCTCATGGCAGTCAGGCATGAAAGGAGGGGCACAGGGCACACCCCCAGTGACCCACCTCCTCCAGCTACACCCCACCCAACTGCAGTTACCACCCAACACAGTAGAACTTTCAAATTAAGATGGACTGATTCGTTTACAGCTTTCACAATTCCATCATTTCACTTCTGAACAATCTTAGATTAACAGAGGAGCATTTGGAGCACACTTGATATCCAATCCAGAACAACTCCTAAAACTTCTCGTATAGACAACTTTGAAATATTTAAGAGCCTAATTCTATTTCCATTGGCACAACTTTCACATTGCATGTTCATTTTAGAATATTTTGGTTTTGCTAACTTGATATATTTCATGCAGGCAAAATATTAGCTCTGTTTTGGGACATTTTATAGAATTACCCTTGTTCAATAGCATAGGAAAATATTCTTGTGATTGTCTTTGCTGTACTTTTTTTCTGTATATGTAATATGTCTTCTTTGATAATGTGTATGTGCAACTCCCAATGTCCACTGTTATGCCTTTTGTCTTTGTATGTCAAATTGGTTGAACACTATTATGAATTCAGAATAAATTGTTCAGAATTTAAAAAAGCAAAAGCTCTTTAGCCAAAACTCAACTAGAATTCAGATGCATTTGTCTAATTGATTGTCTCTAGATTTCAAATTTCATTAGGGCAAAAGCCATGTCTTACATTTAAGCCATCTAAGTGTATTCTTAACACTTAGCAAGGCACTTGACATAAATCATGAACTCAAAAGTAATTATTTCAAGTGTAGTTGAATTTAATCGTTTTAATGTGGGTTTGGTATATATTATTTAAATAGATTATAACTTCCTGTTTACCTACAATACCCTATCCACTGGCTGTTCAGTATGTAAGATTTAACAACCAATCATATTTATATACATATACTCTGTGTGTGTGTGTGTGTGTGTAGATAAGTGTTTTCCCTATAGTAACCACTTTTATTAGAGCAATATTAGGCAGTATTTTACCAAACTCTGCCTCTGTTTCCTAAAATTCAAAACACTAGATATCTCACCTGAACCTCCTAAATCTTTTATACTTATTAGAAAAGGGCAAAGACTAGCTCTATCAATCCATTTTTCCAAGCTAAAGTAACATTAAGTTATTTTAAACAGGGAGAAGTTTTATTCAGTAACATAAATACTTCCAAAAACTTTGGAAGGGCTGATGGAGCAGATTATAGGCTATATTGCTGCAGGGACTCACAGAGTCATACAGAGCTGTTTCCCTGGGGCATTTATCATTTCTGAGACTGCCAAAGGAGCTCAGACTGAAACAATAATCCTTTGCTGCAGCTCTGCAAAAGAGCACCAAACACTACTTAGAAAAATCTCTTGTTTTCAAGATCTCACTGTCCACCAACAGGAGCCAGCAGCTGCCAGAATTTAGCCTCTGTCTCCTTACTACCTCCAAAATCTGGCCAGAATACTTATAATTGATTGGAATTCATCTGCATTGAAAATGATAGTTGCAGAGGAGTTTGAGAGATGTAGGTTTTTAATTTATAACCTCTCCTAGTTAAAAAAAAATGATAGAAGTTCTAGTTCAGAAATGTACACTAAAATCAATTCCTTTTGTTCATAGTAGAAGCATTTTAGTGGAAAAGTAAAAGTAAAGACTGAATTTAGAAATCTTGGGTATAATTCTAACCTTAACACTTGTTAATGTGAGCAAGTCATATGCTTTCTCTGAGACTCAATTTCCATCTTTTATAGCAACATCCACTTGTCCTAATAGGATTATCATGAAGATCACATGAGATGTGAATGTAAAAACGTTTAATAAATATCAAGCAATTGCAAGAACATATGATCAGTAGGAATGATAAATCAAAAAATATAAATCAAAAAATCAGCAATACAGCTGCTGTTAGTGATTTAGTGTTAAATGCATTTTATTTTGCACTTGTTTTTGAAAAATGGTGGTGTTTTTTATATAGGCTGCAGTTTACCACAATATCTCGTTTTCCAACTAACAGGAAATTAATGTAAAAGGAAAAATGAGATAAGTCAAACTCCCCTGTAAATATTTGTGCTGGTATGTCATACTATAACATCATAGAATTCCTAGATCCCTTAGGAGACATTGTTCTAATAAATAATAAAAGCTATATTTGGAATTATTCATTCTGCAATTTATGTCTATTTTATAGTTTCAGGTACTTCCTACATTTACATTGAAAAACGTTTCAAAGTTTGTAACTTTTGTGATCTTGTGTAAATATGATGTTGGTTTCATTTTTTAGTTGGCCAGGTCTCTGTAAAGTGGGTCTTAAGTTCCAGACAGTAAAGAATGAAGCTTTCTAGTTCAGTAAGCCCCTTGATAACAGGAAAAGAGTTACTGGGGAATTGCTTTTCACTTTGTGTTATCATTTAGATTGAAAAAGTATAAACTCATAATTATCTAGTGTGATTTACTATTTTGATTGAGCTCCAGTTGCCAGTATGATAAGATGACCTTATGAGCAAAATAACATTGAGCCCCCAGAAATCAATAAGTATAATAAAATCTTTTTACTGACCCTTCCTTCCTACTCACCAAATCAATTGCTTTTTACCTTCTGATTTTTCATGAGAAGTTCTACAATTCATTTTACTACCTGTCAAAAGTGAAACATCTTTTTTTTTTTAAGAGAGGGAGTTGTTTGATATTTCAATCCCCTTCACTGATTTTACTTTTCATCTCTTTGTTTCTAGGACACTAACATACTTCTCTAACATTCCAGGCCCCACATTTGGAATAAAACATAAATAGTGATAGAAAATGAGGACTAACAAAGTGATTATTAAAGACCATTAGCATTCATAAACTGTTTTGTCATTCTTTAAATTATGGGATGAGACTTATAAAATCTCTGTATGAGGCACTTAGAAAAACAGTAAGAGGATTACAGATTTTTTTTTCCCCTTTCCTATGAATCAGAAGTAACCTCCCAGACAATAGTCATATAAATTCTATACACCAGACAAAGGGATTTGAACACCCTTTAAGCTAGTTTTCTCTAGTAGGGAAATTTGTGTCTCCCTCCCACATGTAACACAGCCACAGGTTCACAATATCTTGGCTATTGGATGCTTGTTCATCCTCAGAACACTGTGATACTTCACAGGCAACAGGAACAAATCATGGAGAGGTAAGTCCTCTCTCAGTACCATACATATCCCCCAGTGATATGTCAGGATTACAGCAGTTACCTGGTAGCTTTCAAGTACTTTTGTTACTGAACTTTTTCCAAGCTTATCTTATATTGAAAATAAAAGCTCCAGGCCTATGAGTATAGCTCAGCAGTGGAGAGTTTGTCTAGCACGTATTAGGCCCTAGGTCCAAGCCTCGGCACTGCAAAAAATAAATAAATAAGTAAATACAAGCTCTTGGAAAAAAAAAATTTTTTTCCTGCACACACTGAACAATGAGTTTTCCCTAGTGCCTAGCAAAATACTCCAGCTCATTTTAGAGCATTGATTTCATAATTCAGTCTTCCCACAGAGTCATTTGTTGCAATAGATGTTAGAAAACATATAATCTTGATAAAAGAGAAGTGAATTTGGTTATACAATGAGGTCATTCCAGGAAAGGAAGAATGATGGACACTTGTGAAATATTTAGGGCCCATCTTCTTAGTTAAGTGTGGCATATGACTTAAGCATTGTAGATATGTGATCCATTGCCTGCTTGCTTATTATACCAAACTGAATTCTTTTCTTTTGCTGTGTACCATGTAATAGAAAATATAAATGGCAATTGTCAAGTCAACACCTTTGTGTTCTATTTATTGATTCAATCAACTTTCATATATGACTGTACATTGTCATTTACAACCTCAATTGATGAGATTCAATCCTACAAGGAGTCTTTATAAAGCAGATAAGCATTTAAAAAGAAAGGTATAAAGAAGTAGAAATTAGAAAACTGCAGATCTGTTTCATGTCCCTAGAAATATAGCACCATTCTTTGACAATGTTTTCATATTCTTGCTTTAAATTTATACCTGTTTTCCTTAAGAGTTGACTGTTTATCCAAGGTAAGTATCTCATAGTGAAGTGTATGCTGTATAAGAATAAATTAAACTAAAGCTTAAAACCAGGAGTAAAATCTTAACCTTTCCTTTTCCTTGTCCCTTTGTGTCCAAAACATCATGGGCAATTATATAGCATTAATAGCCTGTTTTTAATCCAACAACATATGATCCAGATTTGCTATCCATCTTCACTTAATCTGCATCATAGAAACAGTTCCCTAAGACACGACTATGATTAATTTCCTCCCTTACAATTCATTTCCCTAGATTCTTCTTAAAATAGAGCATATCTTAGATGTGCAAGCTCACTTTATGCAAATATAAATAATTCTAAATCCTTTTGTTTACCTGTAAAAGTTCATTACTTTTATATTTCATACTTTCATTTCTTGTTTTGTTCAACAGGGGCTGAGGAGATAACTCAGTCAGTAGAGTGCTTGCCTTGTAAGCACAAGGCCCTGGGTTCAATTCTCAGCACCAAACAAACAAACAAAAAAAAAGATTTGTTTTGTTCAACAGTACACACACACACACACACACACACACATACCACCGCTTGCTCAAATAATACATTTTTTAAAAATTTCCTGTGTCTATCTGAAGAAAGGTCAAATTCACTTCCTATCTTTCCCCAAAACTTTCTGTATTCAAAATTCAGAATATCCACAGACCTCATGCCCCAAGAGAATGTAAACTGCAGAAAGATTAAAAACTCCATCTTGCTAGTTCATTCTATATGTGTTTCTCATACTCAGTGTGTTTTCTATAGGAGGTATCATGTTTTTTAATTGAATTAACTGATTACACTCCATCCCATTGTTCTGACTTCTTTCAGGAACATGGCATACCAATCAACATGGGCTATGCTGTGGCCCCACATCACTCAGGAGTCTACCCGGTTCACATTCAGCTGTATGCAGCTTGGAAGAAGGTCTGGGGTATTCAGGTTACCAGCACTGAAGAATATCCACATCTGAAACCTGCACGGTACAGAAAGGGCTTCATTCACAATAGCATCATGGTGAGCACGTACTACTGTGTATCTTGAAGGCTTTTGAGATCTACACATGGATTGAAGACAGATCACCATTACCTTTAAGGATGCAGAATCAAACCCTTTACATGAATTTCAGATATTCCCAGCCTAACGTGCTGGTAACCAGTCACACATTAATACGTCATTTGGCTCTAAGATTCCTTCCTAAGCTATGGAGTGACTTTGGCGAACCTAAGACAAACTAGAAATAGTGGGAATGAGTTTTGTATAGATTATCCACTGAAGGGTCAGAATTAAAATTTTGTCTAGCCAGCCTAACTTCTCCAGAGGAATTCCTCAATTCTATTTGTTTGGGTAGTTTAACTAAGAATTAAAGACAGGCTATGATTCCGTTTCAAGAAAACACTTTTCAAAATGCTGTCAACAGACAGAATGGAATAAAATAGCACCTGCGATATAAATTTATCTACTCATTTGCTTTGGCTTTCAGGCACCCAAAGATTCTTAGGGTACTGCTCTTTTTATTCCCTTTTTCTAGGATATTCCAAAAAGGGTGATATTTATTCCCTTTTGTATATTACAGAACAGATACAGAATGATGTATCCATTCTTATAAATGAGAATAAAACCATTATTCATTGTAATAAAAAATGATACTGTTCACTTTGATCTAAAATGACCTGTTTTAAAATGCCAATGTGCCACTTTTACTCTTTTCTCAGGTTCTCCCTCGACAGACCTGTGGGTTGTTCACCCACACTATTTTCTACAAAGAGTATCCAGGAGGACCCCAAGAATTAGATAAAAGTATCAGAGGAGGTGAACTTTTCCTCACAATTCTTCTAAATCCGGTATGTGTCCTATTTATGTATCTTACAATTACTTTGGTGTTTTTAAAATATTTCATTTTTATTTTTTATGTTGAATTGTCTTTTTTTTTTCTTTTTAAAAAACAGCATACTTCTATTAACAGTGAGTTTAAATCCATATGTAAAATAATTTTCTTGATAAAAGTTGACTTCTTTGTGTAGATCTGATGACAAAGTAGTGTTTTATTCTGAAATATGAGTAGTGAAAAACTTATTTCTAGCAATAAAAGAGGTGTTATGTCTTGCATTTTCTTAAGCTAGTTCTTTTTATCATTTGTTAAGGTATAATTGGCACATAAGAATTTTTTGTAATATAGAGTTTTCTGTATGTAAATCATGTAAATCATTTCTGTATGTAGAGTTTTCTGCAATCTGGGGCAATTTAACTTTTTCCTTTCCAACTTGGATGCCTTTCAAATCTTTTGCTTGCCTAATTGCTCTGACTGACTAACTTAATACAAATTTGAGGAACAGTGATAAGAATGTGCATCCGTGTCTTGTTCCTTATCTTAGAAGAAAAGCTTTTAGCTTTTCATCATATGATGAAGTATCATGGGCATGAAATTAGCTGTGGATTTATCATATATTGACTCTATGGTATTAAGATGCATTCCCCTCTAATTTGGGCGGGTGGTTTATCATGAAAAGATATTGGATTTTCTTGAATGCTTTTACTCTATCTGTTGAGGTGATCATGATTTTCATCCTTCATTCTTCTGTTTCTTTTGTGAATCTCATTTAATGATTTGGATATGTTGAACCGAACTTGCCTCCCTGGGATAAATCGTACTTAATCATGGTAAAGGATCCTGTTATGTATTGTTCAGTTTGATTGGCTAACTTTTGTTGTTGAGAATTTTTGATTCTAAGTTTACAACAGATAGTGTTATATAATTTTATTTTTGTTGATATTATTGTTGTGTTTTCACACATTATTTACTTCAGTCTCTAAAAATGTTCACCACACAAAGCTGCATTGAAAATATGTAACTATGTATTATCTTTGTCTACCTTGGTGATTTAAGTGCATTTTTAAATTTTTCACTAATTTTATTTGAAGTCAAAAACAGAAACTTGTGATTGGACCATTAGGGTGCCACCCTCATGAGTGGGTTTAATACCTTAATAAAATGTTTTTCAGGAGTGGGTATGCTTGCTTGTGCACTCTCTCTCTCTCTCTTCATAAAATGATGCAGCAAGAAAGCTTTCATTAAACTTTCCAGCCTCCAGAACTGTAAGATCATAAATTTCTGCATATATATAGATATAGGTTATATGTCTTTATCTTTAATTATATATACATATACCAGAGAAGTAGACACTTTTTCTATAATTGTGTCCTTACATCTTTCAAATTTGCAATGATATCCTTTTAAAAATATATACATATAAATATATATATATAAAAAATCAGACATCACTCTGTGGGGATATATTTTCATTAGATAATGTTGGCCTTATTTAAGCTTTCTGAATTTTTTCCCCCATAATGATTCCATTTCTAGAGCTTGGTTCAAAAAGTATGTCCTCATTTACATCCCAGAAAACCATGCACAAGCAAGACATGAGATAAGAGCATAACATAATAGATAAGACACTTAATGTGGAAAGCAAATTGAAAATTAGCTAAACAAAATTGAGGGGGAAAAGATGATAAGCTGGGAATTTTTTTGTACAAATGGGATTTATGCTATTCCCACCTTGCTTAATGTAAGAAATTTTCATACACAGAGAAAAAGATATATCCTTTAAATAAAACTAGAGCTAAATTGTGGTGAAGAACCAAGTAGGTTTGCAAATAACTTTTGTTAGTTAACATTTTAATTTATGAATAAATTAAGAACATAAATTGTATGAAAAACTTTAAAAACTTGAAAATTATATTGAAGGGGTAGGAAATGAAGATAAAATGATTTGTTAGCGTGTACTAAAAAAAACTTTGTTCTCAAATTGCATAGTTATTAAGAGCAAAACAAAACCGTCTGTTAAATTGGAGTTTTGGAAAGACACTAAACTTGGAACAGGAGCTGGATGTCCTATGATCCTTAGCAGGGTATTTCATTTCTCAGACATGCTTGTTCTCCTGTAAAATAAACTAGTTGAACCAAACAATTTTCGGTGTCCCTTCAGAGGTATTCTCACTGAACCCAAACTCAAGAACCCCAACTGGTTGTAGATATTATAAATTTGATGCCTTTTGTATACATTTTAAAAGATACCAAGGACATTATAAAAATAATTTTCAAAAACTGAAATGTATATGTGCTTATTAATGAAGCAATTGCAGAAACCTCTTTCTTTATCTCTTACTTCACTGAAACTTTAAACTGAGCAGAAGCAAGAGTCCCTTCACATTATTTCATTCTTGGGCTCTACTCTTGACCCCCTAATCTGCTCCAGTATCTCCTAAGGGAAGATCAGTATTCATCACAATACTAGATAATGCTAAACCTCTTTCCCCATGTTTGATTGCTATTGGAATTCACTAGTTGGGTGACTAACTACTTGTTATTAAAAACATGAATTTGTCTCTCTCTTTCATAAAGCATAATTCATAAAGCATAATTCTGAGACATAAATGTCCTTTAAATGAAATAGGTTATTTTATTTCTAGTATTCCATCTTTAGCACTTATGAACTAACTATACTAAGACTATAAGCCTCACTGAAAAGGCCCATCATTAACACACAAATGTATTTTAATTTCAGTCAGAACATAACAGTGAAAGAAGAGAGTTTCAGGAGGAAACAGGAGAGTTACAAACTGTACCTGTTTTAGCATTGTGAATTGATGGTGAAATTGTTTAACAAATTAGAACAGATGAATAAATGAGAAAGACCTGGACATATAATGCAGAAAGAGCAATGCTAAAGATGGCCAATAGTGGGGATAAGATAATACATTCTAATATGGCAATATGGAGTTTGAATCAGGGAACTAGTAGTCCACAAAGATGTGGGATAGAACAATATTGTTTAAAACATGAACAATGAATAACTATGAGAAATCCAAGTCAGACAGGCAGACAGGTTTCAGGCAGCCTAGACACAGATTAAATGGAGCTTAATTCCAGGGCTGCATAAGCATAAGCCAACAAGTGTGGCAGACAGGTTTCTCCAGAGAAATAGAAACAAGACAGAGAGAGGGAGAGAAAGAGAGACTATAGAAAGGAGAAAGAGATGATTATAAGGAATTAGCTCATCAATTATGAAGACTGTCAAGTTCCAAATCCAACATGCACTCAGTACTCTGTAGACCCAGAAAATGAAATTGTGTGGTTCTAATCTGAACCCAAAAACCAAGGGCCAGGAGAACTGAAATGGTATAGATTCAATCCAAATGCAATAGTCTCAAGATCAGGAAGATCTAAATATTTAAGATTTCATTTAGAATCTGAAGGCCTCCCCCCCACAAAAAAAATATCAGCGTTCCACGTCAAAGAATGTGAGGCATGAGAGAATTCCTTCTTACCCAGCTTTTTAGCTCTATTCAGGCCTTTAAGTGATTAGATGAGGCCCATTTACATTAATGAAGGCAATCTGCTTTATTCTATGCAAGAGATGTGTACTGGACTTATTCAAGTGTTGTACTCAACCAAAAACACCCTCATAGGTATACTCCCCAAAATGTTTGACCAAATAGCTGGGTATTCTGTGGCCCAGTCAAATGACATACAATTCACCAACATAACAAATAAGAAATTTAAGGTGGAAAGCAGATTGAAAGTTAGTCAAACAAAATCAGGTGGAGGGGGATAATATGTTGGGGATTGTTTTGTATAAGGGTCTTCTTATGAATAGAGAAACATTATAGATGATGAGTTTTCTTACTCACCTCAATAATGCTGAAAAGAGGAATCTTGAGACTACTTGGCTAATTATTATTTCAAGTTTGATAAGTCCAACAATTGAGAAAGGAGTGAACCTGCAGGATTGGAGTGAGGAAGGAAGAAACCAGAAAGAGCAAAAGTAAGTCTGACACCCAGTCTTCTCTGCCCACTCCTTCTCCAGTCATCACTTAATTCTTTGTCAGAGTATTTTTGTACTCTCTTATCAGAACAAAACTGAGGAAAAGAACTCTCACTTCACTGAAATGAAGATATGTTAGTGATACGAATGAAGATGGTAATTCTAAAGAGTATTTGCATTTAAAAAGAGGTGCTTCCTAAAGAAGAGGTTCATGATTAATTAGATCATCTGAAATCCCTTGGGATTTTGTTTTATGTGGAAAGAATTCAACATGCATGAAATCATTCAGAGATGATTATTTTCTCTACCAAGTGCTCCAGCTGACACTGATTGTGAAAAAGTAACATTTGTGAGAATGTATGAGTAGAACAGGTGATCAGGGGCCTTAAACTCTACGGAATGAAGACTAAACTACCTTTATTTCCTTTTCTCATTAATAATGTATACTGTCACATTATAGAAATGTGGAAGACATTGCATATTATGACATCACTCTTAGATGGTGATTTTCTCTGCATATTTATAAATGATTGGTAGATTCCTGCAATCAACATTGAGTGTTTATATGTTGATCAGTGGATGAATAAGGACACAGCAGCATGTCACGAAGCTGGCAGTGAAAGTAAATTTACAAGATGACAGTATTAATATCCAATTTTTCTCAATACTACAGTGATAGCGACAATCCAGCAGAGTAAAATTTAACAGGGAATAATGAAAAGCTTCCAAAATTGTTTAAAAAAAACCAATGGTATAATCATAGTTTTATATAAAGGTTAATATTATATAAGGATAATTTAACTTGCCAGAAAATCATATGTGCTGTATGAGAACATACTAAGTTCCATATCATTAAGAATTGTCCAAGTACAAGTTTTGTAAGAATGTGGAATTCAATACTTCTAATATCTCATCTGTTGCTGCAAATCTATGATTTCAGTGTCATTATAAAATCTTTCATTTTAAAACAAATAAAAAATAAGTTTAATCTTAAACATTGCACACCAACATTATAAATTTGGGATTTTATGATTTAAATTCAGAAGAAAAGAAGATAATTTGTCATTGCTATGTTTTTATAAGAGTAAAAGATAAGATAATGTGGATTGATAGTTAGTGGTAGATACATGGAAGTAGAAAAGAAAAAATATCTCCCATCACTAGTATTCTGAAAAAAGCATATGTTATTTCCAGATTTAGCAAAACCATTTTGAATTTTGATTGGTAGTTTCTGAATTCATTTGTATGTAAGCATCCTATGAGGCTAATAAAAGCTGCTAAGTATATGAAGGAATACCCTGGCATCTCCTCCTCTGGAGTGCTTTAAAGTAGAATCAACAACTATATAGCTCTTTCTTATCACCTTGGGAATTCATCTGCGTAAAGGAAAGGGACTAGATTAAATAACCTTGAAAAGTCCCACATATATGTTTTGGGTTTGTTTTTTTTTTTCTTTTTTTGCTTTCTTTCTGATTTATAACTTCTACAACTCTGTTCTGCAGAATAGCAGAATTTCTTTGCCCAGCTTCTGCTTTAAGGAGTCACATTATTTTATGTTGTCCCCCACCAGAATAGACCTGTACCTTTTCTGTGCTCAAAAGTCCATATTTTTCTTGAAGCATTTTCAAGTTGCTTTTTTTAAAATTTTGACTCTAGCCAGCATGCAGAGATATATACTGTTTCATAGTTTTATAATTTACAAAACATGTAATTATTTTATAATCTACCCTAAAACAGAAAATGTGAATTAGAATAAATTTTTACACTTTGACTCACGTATAATAAATTCCTGTTACTATAGTGTGTTAGATCTTTTGATTCAGCAACCACAAGGAATAGGCTTTCTCAGTTTCCTTGAATACTGACATGTATTGCCCAAATGAGTATAACAATTGAAAATTATATGATCTGAGGGCCATTTGAATGGCATTTCAAAAGAATAGTGAGGCATCTGTCCACTTAATATTCAGATACTTCCTGGTATTTTTCTTAAATTCTTATCATGACCTCATCACATATTGATATTTTCCTGCACTATTCCACACTTGTCAAATACTAACATGTATTTCCCTGGTGCCAAATCTTTCCTGTATTTTCAATATAATCTTTGTTCAGACAGGAAGAAATATAATTTAATCATGTGCGAGGTGAAACAGCTTAAACCAGGTAGCCCACCATCATTCAAGTTGAGACACTGCTCTATAAAATATTCAACAACTGACAATAGTTAATAAAAGAAAAAAAGGTCTGGAATCTTATCAGATGGTGTCACCAGTAACTATAAAAGCTTGAAATGAATATGTCCTACCTGATTTAATTTTTTCCTCCTTCATTTTAATTCTGTGCTATACAAAGAGCAATATAAAAATAGAATTTTCTACATTTTCTTGATATGTTTAAACAGTCCTAGATCTTTAGCATACTCTAAAATTGGTAGGACTGGAATCAGGATATTTACTCTGTTTTCCAAGGTTCACAACAGTGCCTAAACTAACTAACCCTTGCCAATTCCATTGGTCACTTGCAAATTCAACTGAACAAAAATTATGTGCCTGAAAGAGGGGTATTCTTGAAATTGACAGTCCAGTATAATGGACCTGCAGTGATGTACTTCTCCATGTGCTATCTCTAAACTTTCATACACTTAGGCTGGTTAATGAGCTTTCCTTCTTCATATATGTAATATCTCAATCTCTGAGTTTGTGGACTCTCATAGCAGGTACAGTGCATTATGGATTAGTACTGGCTCTTCAGATAAATTAGAGAAAAGGCAGCTGTAAGGCATAGGAAAATATCAACATGAAACATCCTGAACCAAACTTCAAAGAGTTCTTTTCAATGCTGAAATAGTATAGAATCAGATATGTAAGGTAATTAACAGAAATCTATTTTGTGTTCAATGCAACAAATGAAAAATGTAAGTCTGCAGCAAATTATAAAGAATTAATGATTACTGATAACAAAGCATTCAAGTATTTTTTGATGATTTGGACTTCAGTTTTCTATCAGCACTGTGCATTACAGAGAAGGATAACAATATTTCCTATAGAAAAAAGCAATTAAATATTCCATCCAAATATACTTCTTTATAAAATTATATATTAATACTATACTTGGAATCTCACTAGATTTTTCTTTTACTAGTGTTCCAGAAGTATTTATTTTTGTAGAAATTAACTTCTAACTTGTCTACTATAGTGAAAACTGCCTCTTCCTTAGACAGGGACTTTGAAGCAATTAGTGTTATTGGGAGCTCTGGGGTTTAGAGCCCTGGAGACTTGCCACCAACTGTGAGAAGAATGGACCCCTGCAGAGTATATAGATTGTGGAAAATTCTATTTCTATTCACTGAAAGACCTGCAAGTTACTTCTTTTTTTCCCCCTTTATCTGTTTTATTTTTTTCCTTCCTTAAGGATTTGCAGGACTAACCTTTACAAAAGGACATGAATCACCACTTCTGCAATGATTCACACTCACAGCAGGCATTTGTAAAATCTGAAATCAGCTAAGATCAGTGCTCTCACTACGTATGATATTATTCTTTCTGTTCACAGTGAAACTCAGGATCAGAGTTGGTATAAGGATATAGAAAATGTGGGAAGATTTTGCTTTATCCTAATGTTTTAGTGATTCAGATTTTGTTTAAATTTCTACAGTAGAATTTACTAGAAACTAGTAATTCAGAATGTAAAGTGTGCAATCACAAAAGAACAGAATATTTTTATCTCCTGAACCTGAACTCTGTCTTCTTGTCGAATAGGAGAAAGATTGCTATTGTTGTGTAGACATGCATCTTTCTAATGCAGCAGTTGCTACGAGTTCTGATGAAATACAATTTGCATTCCTATGTATTTCAATATAATAAACTTTCAATATAATGAATAGAAATATTATTTTTGATCACTTGACCATATTTCACTTTGTTTATTCCTACTTCATCTTCCTCTGGCTACTCCTCAGATTCAGATACAGTGAAATTAAAATATGGGCTATTTTCTAAAACATGTTGATATGTTCTATTTTTGTGTTTGAAGAAAGCAAGCTTTTCTATTTTTCCAATAATGACTAATATGCTAATGATGACGTGGAGTATTATGTAAATGCAGAACTTACTGGAATCCATTGAGAAACTAAAACTCTTATAATTTCTACCCATATGGTCTTATCAGCAGATGTTCAAAGGGTTTCTATCACTACCCTTGGTTTTAGTCAGTATTTACCTTTTAAATTTTTCTTTGAGATTTATCTAATCTTAAATTTAAAAACTATTGAGAAAATAATCAGAAATCTTGTGCTTAATTTAAAATGAATTGTTGGAATGCTCTCAATTACTTAGAATATCGACCTTCACTACCCTTTGTGTCTCAAACATTTTCTTATTTATTTTATTTCTTTCCCCAAGGAGATTCTCCAGATGTGTTCATTAGTTGAGAGTTCTCTTGTGTGTGTTCACAAATGTGTTTAGCAAGTCAAGGAATATGAGAGAATACTCTCCAGGGAAGTTGATATTTAAGTTGACCTGAGCAGAAATATTAATTCATGAGGTAAATGAGGTAGCATGTCTGGGTGTGGGTAGTTAAGGCTTATTAGTAGGAAGTTTTCCAATGAGAAGAGAGAGAGTTATAGAGGATAAAATTATCATACCAGGTTTGTGAAGAGTTAATGTATGAGTTTTGCAAGAGTGGAAGATGCAGATAAGGTTGTAAGAGTAGGTAAGGGTAAGATGCTAAAAGTTTTTCTTCACCATGTTGATAATGTGAAAACTATTCTGTTGTGGAGAAGGAAGGAATTTAAATAAGAAAGTGGTACAGTCAAATAATAATTGTTATTTGTAGCTATATTTGTCATTTCAGGGCCTATTCTCTATCAGAAGACCTTAGTATGTATAGCTTCTTTTAACTATAGTGCTTTCCTATCCTTACTGTTTCCACCTTAACTTCACTATTTGTCCATCTAATTTCACCTTGACTTTTTCTTCCTTGACCATGGGGCTCCCTCACAGGTTTAGGTCACTGTCATTGCTATATGTATACAGATAGAGCCATGTGCATAGTACAACACACAGTGATATTTTTAATGTTTATTATGTTTATATAATACCTTTTATAGGCATACTACATGTATCCCTAGACTTGTAGTATTGGCTCAATAGTTTGAATCAATCAATAAGTGAATATTATGCCATCATAATGCATGTGTCTACTTTCTCATGAGATTACACTGTTAGAAGAAAAAGGAAAGGAAAGAAAAACTAGGGGTTGGAAAGGAGAGGGGTGAGGAGATGAGACAAGAGGAAGGGAAAGAGGGAAGGAAAGAGAAAAGAGGGAAGAGAAAGAAGAGAAAAGGGGAAGTCTTCCCTCCTTTTTTATAAAATAATATGGACAGCAGGAATATCACTGAAAAATCTAATAACCCAAACTCAGAAAATCTTGTTTTATTTTTCCTGAAAAAAAATCATAAAATCTCCATGTGCTTCAGAATTACTGTCTATAAAATGGGGTTGATAATATTTCTCTTACTGTTTTGCAGAAAGGAGAATGAGATATGTCAAAAAGGAAATATTTTGATTTCAGAAAAATGTTATAATTTTGATATAAATCTCACCTGGAAAAGTATAAGTATGAATTATTTTTATTACCAAATGCTATTTGAGGTATGTTAGAAGTCCATAAGCCCTGGGTTTATTTTCAGTTTGGATTTTGCTTGATTGTTTCTCCTTGCTCTGACACATAATTCAGGTGATAAAGTTATCTGTCTTATAAATGTTTTGAGTTCATTTTATGTTTTGCTTCTGAAAATGTTCTTAGTAGTGTTTCAGTTGATTGTGTTTTCTGGGTTATTTTTAAATGATAAAATTTCTATCATTTTCATTTCAGTGAACAAATTGAGTCATCAAATGCAATTCTTGATCAGTCAAGAATAGTTTTTCATTTGATATTGTTGTCTACAAAGTACCTTGGATGTTGCTGTCCAAGATTTTTGTTTTGGTTGTTAGCATTACCAGTTTTATGGTCTTTTAATTTTTGTATTAAGTTTGCTGGGAACACTAAGTTTGTACTCAATTGACTAATATTTATTCTCAACATTGACTGTTGTGGGAGGTTGCCCCAATGTGGAATAAATAGAATTATAGCACCATCCATATTTAGCATGCACAAATTAACTACATAAAAATTAATGATCTTCCTAATTGTTACATATTTACAGATTATTTGGATGACTGTTTTGGATTTAATATTAGTAAGAAAATTGGACACCACAAACCAAATAAAAAACTCTGAACTGGATTTCATTACCTTTGCAAGGGGAAAGGATACTCTTTATGTTTAGAATCATTGATCCTATAGATCTGTCTTCATTGAACTTCACACCTAACAGAACAGTCAGTGTTCAATTACCTCTCTGTGAGAACATTAACCAAAACCAAAGAAGCAACCAAGAGATTTAGAAGTAAAGAAAAGGTCATGTTCTTGTAAACGGAAAGTTCATGATGACTCCCAGCCTTCTCCAGCACTGTATGAAAATTACCAGCTTAAACAATGTAAAAGATCAGATTCCAAGCATGAAGTGTTTCCTTGATTTATAGTTGTCACTTTTAACGCAATTTAAAGTATTCGATAATGCCATTCAAAATATAAAATGTAAGTAACAGAATCTTGCTCCTTCTTGAAGCTGTTATTATATCCACTTAAACTCTCTTTCACACACAGGTACACACTCAAATCAAATGCAAATAAAAGATGTGACTTCTAAATTGCCATCCTCCTGCAATTTCGATTCAGAAGTCCATTTCATAGTTCACTTAAACAACTTTCTCCAGCAATCAAATCTCCATAGGCAGAGCTTTTTACATGGTCTGAGATGCTATGCTCATAAACACGAGTTTAGGAATTATGAGCTATTTTGAGAAATAAAAAAGAAACTTAAGTACATCACATTGTCCCAAATTTAAAGCAGCTTCTATCCTATCGTTTGCTGAATGTATTTTAAATATATATATATATATGTATGTATATGTGTAATGTATATGTATAATAGCTTATAATGATTCTTTTAGTCTTGACCAATTTAACTTTTGAAAAAGCCCGCCTACAAGCAAGCACTGTGACAGTAACTTAGAGAGTGAGAAATCATTGGCCTAATTATTAAGGCTTTGGAAGTAAGTTTCTAGAAAGCAAGAAATTTCCCAGTAACATCAGGAGACATTCCTTTGACAAGTCATGCATCTCTGTGTGTGTGTGTTTTAAATAAATAAATCTATCACTAAGAACTATCAACTCTACTTCCAAAATACACCCCAATTTTTTTTTCTCCACATCTGTGGCAACCCTACTGAATAATGTCTCCATTATCTCTCTTCCAGAAAAACTACCACTCTGAGTGCATAAACTCCAATTGTCCCTAGAGCAGTCAGTGAACTGTTGTTAAATGCAAAGTAAAGCATACCATGACTATTTTTAAAATTCCTTAATGACTTGTCATTTAATCTTAGAATTAAATTCAAATTCTGACTCATGACATGGTTTACTGCTACCTTTTCTGCATTTATCAAGTTCCATTCTGACCTTCACCTAGTATAATCCAGAAGCACCATCCTTCTTTCTTTCAATCCTTCAAACATACTGTGATTGTTCACCCCTCAAGGTTTTTGGGTTCCCATCACTTGTTTGGAAAGAGCTGCTTCCAGGAATTTGGGAGACTGATTTCTTCTGCCTTTCATATCTTAGGTCAGAAGTCACCTTCTCAGAAAGGAGTTGGCATTTCCTTAGTCACTCTCTAAAAATATCCATCTTTTTTTTTTTTTTTTCACAGAATTTAGAACTCTCTGAAACATTTTTGTACTCACCATCTGTCTCCCTTCCTCAATTCCATACCCTAACCTGGTGTCACCAATGACCCACTCCACATTGGCTCCATGAATCCACTAACATTTTTCTTGCACTGGGGATCCAGGGAGGACACTGATGGCATGGGAAATGTCAAGTCATTGATGGCAAACCCTTGTGTATTTCTGCAAAGGTATCCTTGTGCACTTTAGAAGTGAAATTTAGCCAAGAATTTAGTAGTTTATCATGTGCAAATTAGATCAGTTCTGCATTGATCATTGTTTGTTTGTTGTGGCACATAGATAACGTTATAATTTTTATGGGGAACAGCAGATACCTGAAATGTCTTATAAAGTTTGTGCAAGTTTGACTTAAAGTAATATTTCCTTTTACCTCACCAACTTAGTGATATTAATGTCTACCTAAAAGTAGAAAAAGATACCTAGTAATCACTTCCTGAAAACACATGTCTAAATATAGGCTATGAACAAAATTTGAAAAACTCTTGTGATATCTAAGCTTTCTTCAATGTCCACTCACTCAAGTATTGTCACCCATTATTCTTAATGTTCCGATTCTTTGTAATTCATAGTATTTATTAACAGTTTAATATGGTTAACCTTCTAGACACTTTATATGTAGTAACTCATTTAAACTTCCCAACAATCATATGAAATGGTCACTATTATCTCCAACGTTGCACAGCTGGAGAATAGCAGAGCTACTAGCAGAGCTCAGAAAGTTTCATTCCAAAGTTTCTACTTTTTACCAGTACATTGTATTGTCTTGCGGAGCCAGATGACTATCAAAACAGTGACAAAACTTGGGAAAATCTGTCTTTTTAATTCAGAATGATTTTAATAACAAAATCTGAACTCCATCAACTTCCAGGGCTGAACAAATTGATGAAGTTGCAAAGGAATATATACCTTTCAAAATTCCATGCTCCTGTCAAAGCTATGGGCTCCTTGATTCACTCAATAAATGCCTAGGAAATATTTACAGTGTTCCAGAAATTTTTTTAAAAATTAACAATAGAGTCTTCACAAACTGGAGGAGAAATAATTACATAATGAAAATTTAGATAAGATTTGCTAAGTGCTGTCAACAACAACAAAAAAACCACATGGAAATATTGAAAGGAGGGAATTTCCCATCCCTGAATGAAACAGAAATCTCTCTCAAGGGAATGTCCCATTTGAATTGGACTGTGTATCTAGAATTTTTACCATCATTCAAACTTTATAATACATTTCAGATATCTGCTGTTCCCCATAAAACTGTTATGTTTGTGCCACAACAAACAAACAAACAATGATCAGTGCAGAACTGATCTAATTTGCACATGAAAATCTGTTAAATTCTTGGCTAAATATCACTTCTAAACCTCACAAGGATACCTTTGCAGAAATACAGAAGGGTTTACAATCAATGACTTGACAATTTCTATGCCATCAGTGTCCTCCCTGAATCCCCAGTGCATGACAAATTTTAGTGGATTCATGGAGCTAACATGGAGTGGGTCATTGGTGACACCAGGTTGGGGTATGGAATTGGGAAGGATAAGGACAATTCATTCAGAGAAGAAACAAATGAACTAATGAGTTGGAGGCATATATGGAAAAGTGTGCAGAAAAAATAAATAATAAAGGGGAAAGGCAAAAGTGGAGGCAGAAGAGAAGAAGGCTAGAAGAGAGTTTGGGGCTAACCTATTCACATTTGTATTGATTATGTATAGACATATTTGGGTGGGCAAGGGACATGACATTCAGGTTTAGAAAGAAAGCTAATGTTATTATTTCTTAATAGTCAATCTATTCCATCAAATTGTAAATTTCTCCAAGGAAGTATCTTTTTCTTTTCATCAAATCATAAGAGAAGTTTCAGCCCCTTACTGGAATTTTCAGAAAACTGTCCTAATCTTAAAGAACATAGGACTAATTTGGGGCGATCTATTGTTCAGGAATGGGCCGGTGGTATAGGAAACCATGTTTGTGTCATTTCTTCTTTCTAGTCTGTCTTTGCAAAATGAAAGCTTGCAAGACTTCAAAAATGAACCTTTTCTGATTCATTTTGAAATCGTGTAATATATGGAAATATATACAGAAATATTTAATCCATGATCTTTGCATTTTTTAAACTATTCTTATTTTCCTTCCTTCCTTTCTCCTTTTCCCATTGTCTTCTATTCTTTTTGATAAGCAATGTTAACTCATTGCTTCTAGAATCATTATACTATTAAACTCTCCAAAAATAGTTATATTATGTTTACTGATTTTAGTGATAATGATAAAAATTATGGATTTCAATTAACCATTAATGAAATAAACTTTAAATGAATTTATTTTGAAAAGTATAAAGACCTTTTGCTGTCCATTTAGTATTATTAGTGAAATGTTTTCTGTGTTAAAGAAAAGCAGAAAGGAATCTGGTAAGACTTACTATGTCACTGCCCAATAAAATCACGTTTATAAGTTATAACTTCATTCATGAAAAAGAGAACGGCAATTCTTTGCACATTTTGACAGTTAATGAATAGGTTAACTTAAAGAAAGAGTGAATTTAATACCTGGAAGTTATTTTACCTTCTAATTCAACATACTATCCTCATTTTATCCTACCTGCTATCAGTAAAGAGAGAGTGATACGTGAAAAAATAAAATCAATTCAAGTACAATTGTCCACTGATCACATTATGGCATTACCCAATTTTTTCAGGTCCCCTCCTGGGTACTTGGCAGCTTGGGGGGTTTGTTCTTAGCAGGCTGAGCAGAGGGACTGCAGAGCAAACTGTACCTTTGTGATCCCTGGAGAACCCCTCAGAATGATGTAAGGTTAGTAACAAAGTCTACCTTCAGGGATCCTCTTCCCTGCTAATTGAAGGGAAGTTAATGTCTTGTCCCTTTGCTAAGCAATATGTTGCATTTGCTTTTTTCTTCATTTTTTTTAAATTCACTAAAGATAGCACCAGGTTAATATTTTTAGGGTTAGTAAAGATTAGATGTTGACTAATCAAGGAAAATTTAGGAATGAACACAAAAATTCTCCTACTTCCACCTAATGCTGCCCAGAATCTGTTACTTATTCTCTGTTTGATGATACAGGGAATTAAAAGAATTTAATGAAACAATAAAGGTGCTGGGCATGGTTGCATTGCACGTAATCCCAAGTACTCCAGAGGCTGAGCCAGGAGGATCACAAGTTGAAGGTCAGTCTAGGCAATTTAGCAAGGCCCTGTCTCAAAACAAATACAAAAAGGGAAAGGTTAGGAAGAAGCTCAGAGGTAGATCATTTTTCATCCATATGTAAGAAATTAAGTTTTAATCCCCATACCACAAAAAATATAAAATTAGAAATTAAAAGATGAAAACTTTTAGTATTTAGAAGTAATAGGTATGCTTACTATTTCTTCTTCTGCAGGTAACAAAAAGAAATTTTTTCTAATTAAATGGTATTCAAAATTTGGGGACATATAAATAAAAATTATTTCAAACAAGTATCTTCAAAATGTTCATAAATGCTTTCTATATGCAAATTAAATTAATTCTTACTATACCAATGCATTAATATACTATGTATATTATATTAAGATGATAAATAAATATAATTATGTTTTCTTCTTGAAGATGAGCTTATCAACCCAGGGGTTCTTGAATATCATTCTGAGGACCATCACTGTAGTATATTAAAAATTAATGAATAGAAAAATATTTCCAAATATGCATAATAAATTTCATGTTACCATTCTTTAAAAATAAAAGAAATGTATTATGGTAGTGATTTTAGTCTATGCAATAAAGTTCATTTTTCTGTAGGCTAGTGTTTCTCCAATTATAGCTGATCATTTCAGGTATAGCATGATATTCTCCATTTCCATCCATTTACCAGCAAATGCCATATTTTCATTCTTCTTTATGGCTGAGTAGAACTCCATCATATATTTATACCACAGCTTCTTAATCCATTTGGGCATCAAAATTGTTTCCATGATTTAACTATTGTGAATTGTGCTGCTATAAATATTGAGGTGGCTGAATTGCAGTAGCATGCTGATTTTAGAACTTTGGGGAAAATACCCAGGAGTGAGATAGCTGGGTCATATGGTGGGTTCCATCCAATTTCTTGAGGAATCTCCATAAATGGTCACACTGCCAAAAACAATATAGAGATTCAATGCAATCCCCATCAAAATACCAATGTCATTCTTTATGTAATTAGAATAAATAATTCTTAAATTCATTTGGAAGAACAAGAGACACAGAATAACCAAAGCAATACTAAGCAAGAAAAATGAAGCAGGAGGCATGATAGTACCTGATCTGAAATTATACTACAGAGTTGTAGTAATAAAAATACCATGGTATTGGCATCAAAATAGACATGAAGATCATTGGAACAGAATAGAAAACACAAAGGCCAAATGTTTTCCCTGAAAAGTGGATGATGATATGTGATGGGGATGTGGGGTGGGGGGGTGAGAGAAGAATGGAGGAACTTTAGATTATGTAGAGGGAAATGAGGAGGGAGGAGGGTATGAAAAATGGTGGAATGGGACAGATACCTTTACCCTATGTACATGTATGATTACACGAATGCTATGAATCTACATCGTGCACAGTCATAGAAACAAAAAGATGTACCCTATTTGTGTACGATGAATCAAAATGCAGTCTGTAAAAAAAAAATAGAATAGAAAACAAAGAGACAAATCTACATACCTATACCCATCTGATATTTGACAAAATCTCCAAAAATAGATCTTGGAGAAAAGACAATGTTTTAAACAAATGGTGTTGAGAAAACTGGTAGTTATTTGTAGAAAAGATGAAATTAGATCCCTCTCTCTCAACCTGCACAAAACTTAAATCCAAATGGATCAAAGACTTAGGAATTACATCAGGAACTTTACAAATGCTAAAAGAAAACACAGGGTCAACATTCCATCATATGGGTGGTGCTGGCACTGACTTCTTTAATAAGACCTCTAACATGCAAAAAATAAATGCAAGTATAAGAATCAATAAATGGGATACTGTTGAATATCATGCTAAGTGAAATAAGCCAAGCCCAAAAAACCAAAGGCCGAATGTTTTCCCTGATAAGTAGAGAATGATATATGATGGGATTTAGGGGATGGGGAATGAGAGAAGAATGGGGGAACTTTAAAGTTGAAGGAAATGAAAAGGAGGGGGGCTATGAAAAATGGTGGAATGAGACAGACATCATTACCCTATGTACATGTATGATTACACGAATGCTATGAATCTACATTGTGTACAACCACAGAAACGAAATGATGTACCCCATTTGTGTACAATGAATCAAAATGCAGTCTGTAAAAAATTAAAAACTAAATAAAAAAATTTTAAAAAAACTTCTGCACAGCAAAGGAAGTGATTAAGAGCATGAAAGGAGAGCCTACAGAATGGGAGAATATCTTGGCCAGCTACTCCTCTGATCAGGGATTAATATCCAGAATATAAAAAGAACTCATAAAACTTAACACACACACACACACACACACACACACACAAAAACAGAAAATCCAATCAATAAATGGGCAAAAGAACTAAACAGACATTTCTCCAAAGAAGAAGCACAAATGACCACAAATATATGAACAAATGTTCAACATCTCTAGCAATCAGGGAAAAGCAAATCAAAATTATACTAAGATTTCATCTCACTCCAGTCAGAATGGCAATGATCAAGGACATGATCAACAACAAATGCCGACAAGGTTGTGGGGAAAAGGTGCATTTGTATATTGTTGATGGGACTGCAGACTAGTACAATCCTCTCATTTTAGAAGCACAAAAAGTATTTAAGATCACAGTGTAAATATTTAATGCTTGATTATTATTTTTAAAGGAAATGAGTGGTATTATTAAAGAGTTAAAATGTGATCATCATTTCCTTGGCTTGTGACTTTATGGTCAAAAATTTTGTATATGTTAGGTCCTATGTGCTCATTAATTATTAGTGCTCAAAAAGAATTCACACTAAAAAATTACCAAGAAAGCCAAAATCAGTTTTTATCCTTTTTCAACAAAACATTGAGAATATGTAATTGAGTTAGGTATGGATATTTTATATTCATCATTCTTTTGGACCTTGATTCATAAAAATATATTACTTTAAATGATCTGGATATTCCATCCATAACTCCTACGTTTGCTACATCAGTAAGAAATAAAAACAAATTATGGTGATCAATGTGATGATTTGATCCATGTATACATTATAGAAAGATTTGATCAATCTAATTAACATATCCATCATCACATCAGCTTATCTTCTGTGGTGAGAATATTAAAACGTCTATTTTAGTCATCTTGAATTTACAATACAATAAATGTAGTTACCATGCAGCACAATAGATTGCTAAAACTTTTGCATCCAATTGACTGAAACACTGTACTCTTTAATCAATATCTCCTTTTTCCCTGCCTCCCCCACCTCAGCCTCTGGCAACCACCTTTCTAATCTTTTACTATGGGTCAACCTTCTCCTATCCACAATTCCTTGAATATCATCACTGAATGTTATTATGTAATTACAATTAACATTTGGTGACTAAAAAGAAATGAAAAACTAATTTAAAAAAATTAACAAGTTATTTTATATAACAGTGAGCTGATATGTTAATGAAATGGATTAAATTCTTGTCCAAATACAAAATACAATATTTCGTTTATAGTTTAATTGTAATTTTCATAAGAAAATTATGACTACTTTCGAAGGAACATCTCACAGTCCTCTTTGAGATATAGTGGAATGGTGAGCACTATTGCTAAGCCCCCTTGTCTTTTTTATTTTATACCTGCTCGGGATCCTGGGTTTGGGTTTAGCTGCCAACATGAAAAGGACTGCACTGCAAGTCCTTCAGAAATTATCATTTCAACTTGGTCCTGATTCAGCACCCGTCGAATATTTTTACCTGGGTTAAATGACTGGAAGTCTTTGAAATCTCTCCATTTTCCCAAATGCTCTATCATCTACCTGAGGACCTGGGCAGACAGAAGAGATGTGTTTCCATACCATTCAAATCTCCAATAATCCTCCTGCTTACCACCACCATGCCCATCATGGATGTTTTTAAACTAAATCGTGTCTATGTTTTCATAGTCTTTAGGATGAGTAGTTTTGTGAGTCAGATCACTTACTGCATTGACAATGCCACCTCTTTGAGTCTTTTCGAAGAAATCCTGAAACACTTCCTATCATAAATAATTACACTTCTCCTGAGTACTGAGCTTCTTTTTGTTCTTACACAATGGTAATTTGCACAACTATGTTTCCCTTTTCACTTTGGCTGTTAGAAAGCTTTGAACCCAATTAATGTTCCAGTGTTTACAAGTAATTGTTAGCAATATATCATTAACAGTGGACTACAGCTGCTCTATCTAATGCCTATAAATCTAATGTTTCTTTCCTCTTCCCACCTGCTTTTACTTGCTATTGTAGATTCATCTATTCTCTGTTTATACCCTTTCTCAAATTAGGTAAATGATAGCTAAAAGGATCAGGAGATATAAAAGCAATTATTTCAATAATCTTTAAAATGCCATAATAATTCTATACACTTTGTAAAGAATGTTATCATAAAAATATGTATGGAGATAATGAAAAGGAAAAAACCTCCAGACCTTTGGTTGAATGAGACACAATGAGCAAAACAAAATCAGCCAAGTGACAGGACTAAATCATTCAATACATTGTATGCCAAGAAAGAGGCATTGAACTTTATTGTTCGTATTTTCATGTGTATTTTTATAGACACTGTGAGCCATGAGAAGGTTTTAAAGAGTTTTTCTGACATGATCAGATCATGTTCTAAAGTAATCTGCCTCCTCAATGGAAAATAGTTTGTAGTCACCCAGTATTGCAAAAACTAATTAACTAATTAGGAGGATACTGGAAAACAAAACTTAATGCTTAGACTAGGCAGTAATAGTGTAGATTATGAGAAATGATTGACAATAGGATATATTTTAATTGCCTATGAATTAGATGTGAAGTTTGGAAGAAAGAGGCACAAATGTTATAGCCGGAAGTGAATAAATGAAAGCACATTTACCTGGGTGGGGAATCTTGGTGGGGACCAGTTTGTGAAAGGCACTTGATGGGGCACATTTGTTGATAAGTTGATTTTGAAATAACTTTTAGGCATCTAATGTAGTAGTCATTTGGCTAAGTGAGTCTGCAATTGAGAACTAACTGTGTAACAGTAAGATGCATTGGCATCTGGATGTCATCTGAAGTCACAGGACTGAATAATATGTCCACAGAGCAGAAATACACATTTCAATCACATAAATTTCTTCTATTTAGGAACATAATTCAGACACTTCTATTTCTTGTTGGTAATAGAAAGGAAAATGTTCTCATTTTCTCTAGGAAAAAAAGGACAAGCCATGATATGTACACAGAGACACATACCACCAACTCCCTTGAATGATTGTCATAATATTGAAATATGATGATGTTTTAGGGCCTCTTTTTTCTTCTCATAGAGATGTCCATTTCCTGAAATGACAATTTAAGAAAATATGAACATGGATGAATGAGACAAGCTTTTCAGTCTTGCTCACATACTACATTTATGCCTCATTGGATATCTTTAATTTCCCTCCTATTCCTTCACCAAGTTTTTGAGTGGAACTAAAGAGAACGTGTTCTGACATATTTAAGGCATCCTGAGACAGAATCTGTACCCTTGATCATATCTCTTCAGTTTTCACAAGGTCTCATAGTATCTTTTTTCCAGCTCATCTTTCTTGCTATCTTGCTATTTTGGATGATAAAGAACCACAGCTCATAAATGTTTAACAGACAAGATTAAGCTAATAAATACAGCTCTAAATATCATCTGCTTAAAATAGTCAAAGAATTATCTGTCATGGAATAATTGCTTATGCCAACCAAGAAAAGCTCTCTATAAGTCAAAATTAAAAATAAAATATGTATTTCAAATGAGATATTAGCAACTCTTCTGGCATTTAAATGATAGCTTACTACTCATATCAATAAGCTTTTAACTGCATACTAACCCATGAAATTATCTTTATTAATGAATAAAGATTTACACAAGGAAATTAGTGACTTCTTGATTTAAATTCTCGAATGGTTATTGAATTAATTCAAATTAATCATTTAGCTTTCTAATAAGTCTTGGAAGTTGAGGTTGTTTAAGCTTCTAACCCTGATACCAAGTCAAAATAGATGTAATGAACTAAATTACAGTACCTCCATCTTCAATTTGTTTTATTAACCCTCATCATAATGATTAAGGTAAAACATACATTTTTACTATTCTAACAATTGTTTACTCTGTTTCCCACTGAAGGATATTTGTAACATATTTTTAAAAAATTTTTTCTTGTTTTTAAATAACAATACACATTTCATGTTAATTAATTCACTAGCTTTGTAAATATGTACTTCAATGTATGGTTTACTTTCTTTGTTATGAAAATAGAAAATGATGCTAAATCAAACTTTTTTCAGAATAAAAATAAAGGCTTAAAATCATTAATTTATCATTCTAAGAAAAATGTTCATAAATTTGCTATCCATATGTAAGTACATGTATGTACATGTGTGCTAACATATTTCTTGATTTTTGCTCTATTTTTTGAGTCCCCTTTCTCAAAGAGAAAAATATGTAACCTTGGATAACATAAAATAATTGTCTATAATCCAAATGTAACTCATAATTCAAACTGCACAAGTGTCTTGCAGCTGCTATGCAATAAAATGACTTCCATATTATATATAAAACAGAAGGGCCAAGCATTTTATATTTAACAAACTACACATAATTAAAAAGTAAATCAGTATAATTCTTACAGTCCCTGAAAGGCAGCAGAGCTATCAGAATTTGATTTAACTGATATGATTTAAAATTTTAAAAGTTACATTTTTCTCTTAATAAAAATAAGAAATTCTTATTGAGGAATGCAAAAATAAAGGAAAGTAAAAGACAGTAAAATTCACCTTCATCTTTTCACAAGTACCATTTTAAAACACTAGAATGTTCTTTTTAAATACGCATCACAATTGAATTCATTGTTTATATCCTACCTTTTGTTTAGTATTATAGCAAGAGGATTTTCCCTGTGACATCAGAATTATTCAAATCCCCATATAAATGATTATGTTATATATTATAATAAGACTTTGGTATTATTCACTTGATAATGCCTCTATTGTTGAATGTTTCTCATTGGTATTTCTCCTTTAATTCACCTTCTGCACTACCTATGCCTCTCTAAATCACTTAATGGTTCCTCAACAAGAAAAAGTTCAACTTTGGTTTCCCACCATTAGAAGAACTATAACATTCAGCAAAACTTATGTTGGCTTCTTCCCCAGAGAGCTATTTTTTTCCTCAAGCTTTTTTTTTTTTTTTTGGTACCACCTATAAAGTAGGTGTTATGTCCTTCTTCTCTTTCATTTACTCTCTCTATCTTTTTCCTCTTCCACATTCAATTTACTTACCACCTCTATAAAAACTTCATGACCACCCAGTCCAGGTTGAGTTAGGTGTCTTTGTCCTAACCTTATGCATTGTCTTATATACACCAAAAACTTATCATATTAAAAACCCCTATTCACTTGTCTGTCTACTACTTATATATTGAGCAATTTCAGGACTATCTTTGTAAACTCATTTTTGCCTCACCAGTGTGAATTAGTGCTTATAAATGTGTTTATTATATAAAATTAAAACTCATGTATTCGTTGAGAATTTCTTATATGACAGAAGTTGGTCAAAGTGCTTTGTGTGTATTATTATTTAAATCTTTGTGACAACCCTAGGAGACAGGGGCTATTATTTACCATTTTTTAATCAATGGAGAAACTGAGACATGACAAAGTTGAATACAATGCTGGAGGTTAGACACTTCATACAGATCACAGCCAAGGTACAAGGAGGGCAAGCCCTCTGGTCCTCTCCACATCAGGCTGATTTTTACCAGTCTTATAATAAATCCAACAATTAAAAGGGTGAGAACACATATTTGCTGGCTTGGCTTTGTTTCCCAGATTTTCAAAAAAAAAAAAAAAATGGGATAAATGATTTACCAATGTCTCTTAGCTACTTAGTCACATCAGAGAACAATTAGTTCCCTTTCCCCCTTTTTTAATGTACTTTTGCACTAGCTTAAGCTTAGTACTTCTTTTCTGTAAAATGAAGATTCAGTTTCAAAGAAAATAGAATCATGAATCACTAAAAGAACATAGAGAGTTACTGCTTTTATTTATTGAAAGAAAAATTTTTATAAAATATGCAAAAGACTCCAGGCTTTCCAAACAGACTTAGTTGTGAAAAAAATCAATGCACCAGTCTTTTCAGGAGAGCTGGAGTCCTAGATACATTCAAATATAAGTTGATTGTAAGCTTGTCTCTAGTGAATGCAGGGTCAGATGATTATCCATACCTAAAACTGAAAGATTTAAAACAAATTGAATAAAGAAAATGATTATTCTGTGCTTCAACAAATATCTGTAAAGCCTAACAATTATTTTACATATCTTGTGTTTGTGTTATGTGTGAAAAACCAACTGAGTTAAACAATGGTTCAACCACAACCATCTCTTTACAGTATGGAAGTTCTAAGATTACATTTACAGTGAAAGGCATGTTACTGAAGAATGCTTATCTGTAGGCTAATCTCCCACAAATATCTCTTTTCGTAACAAGTAATGCTGCTAGAGGTGATAACATGATAGAAAAATTACAGCACAAACATAAAAGTTGAAGAGGCTTTTATCATCCAGCTCCAGATATATGATTAAATCTGTTTCTTCCTAACTCAAGCTTTTCTGCACAATTTTTCTTCCTAATATGATTATAAGTTCATCTTTCTCTTTCAATCCTTCTCCCTCCCTTTCTGTCTTAATACAGAGCTCCTAAATGAAGCAAAATATCAGGTTCTACTGAGAATAATACTTTTCAGCTTCATATTTTATAGTTAATTATGTTATGACTCATAGAAAAATTGATCCCAAGGTTTATAATTTTTCTTTTTCTAATTTCTCCTGTTCGAAAGCTGCCTTTCCACCATCTTCTTGTTAATGTAAACCAATAGTGGTCCTTCTTTGAAAGCACTTCATCAGAATTAGCCTCAAGTGAGTCGGCTGATGGAAGAAACAGTAATAAATGAACATGTGTCGAAGACAGGGCTGTCGAGCAAGGAAATTCAGTTACCTTCCAGCACAGACCACAGGATAATTTGTTAAAGTGTCAGCAGCAAACCTTTAAGGTAAAAAACAGCTGATACAAAATTCTCTGATTACCCAAAATGAATGTTTAGTGGAAGTAAACGAAAAAGAAGAGAAATGCCATTCACCATCGAAATTAATTGGGAAATGGTTGATTTGAAAATATAACAGCCCCTAATGAACTAATTGAATAATGAATAACATTAATTCCAAGGTTTTATTTACACACAGTAGGGCCAAATGGTTGTTAATGATCACTTTTAAGCACTTTAAAGAGCTCTCATTTTTTAAAAAACTTCATAAAATCACCTTGATCAAGAAAAATAGTCATGAAAGCAGATAACCATCTTCTTATATCTCAATTTCACTAGTCTTTTCAGATATTTATAACTTAAATTTTAAAAAAGCAGTCTAAGGCAGTGCCAAAACTCATTATCTAAACTATAAGGACATTGTGATTTGAAAAATCTGTGTAAATCTTCTCTGGGCATAGCTTATAAGTTGATAAGAAATTCCTACTAACATACTATATAGAGGTTCAATTTGTGTGTGCTACACAATGACTTTAAGAAGCTAAATATTATTTGTATAATTCTATCCAAGATAAATAGCCCACTTATGCTTTATTCCTACCAATTAGCAATGAAGTGGTTCAGGGAATGCATAATGTAGGAATTTTATAGGGTGGTATATTAATTAGACTGAAGCTATATATGTACCACAGACTGATTTGTGAGAGGAAAACAAAAAGAAAGAACTTTTACCCTGCCACTATGTTTTGAGCAGGGCAGATGGAGAAAGAAATAGAGTGCAAATACATTATTCCGAACTTTTCTTTCATTTTCTTTTTCAATCTGGTTTGATGACAAAGTAGGTTTAAGATTATATAAAAAATTTTAACTCAATAATCCATTAACAAAGAGAAAAAAATGTTCTGTTCTGGCTGTGTTCCAGTTTTTAATTAACTGTGAAATATATGAATTGTTAAGAATAACAAAGTCTCAAAATTGTGTTTGATTATCTGAAATAATTCTATAGCACACACAGGTGGCCTACAGTAATTAGTGAAGCTTGTTTAAGTATAATACACCTATCAGTCTACTTAAAATTATGTATGTTTAACAATACTACTATTAACATTTTATATTTCTCATTTCTTATAATAAAAGCTCCACAAATTATCAAATCTCTCAAAAGTATCAGCAAGTCATTCTAAACCTGTTTAACATTCAGCTCTTTCTGGCATCATACAAGAAAGCAATTAGATGAACAATGCCAAAATTATGTTTTAGATACACAAACCCACATTTCAATTTTCTTCATATTTCTATGACCTGTAGTCATTCTGTATCCAAAGCATGCAAAGTGAACATGTATTACTGATACTAAAATGCTTTTATAGCATTATGTTATCACTGAGAATAATAACAATAAGAATAAAAACAATGCTAATAACGATTCTATAAATCTGCAGGAAGGAACAAGAATATTCTGTGCAAATTTTCTGATTTTACACTTTATCATCATGTTGCTTTAAATTTCTTAATGTTTTGATACTATTACATTAATTGTAAAAAGACAATATGAATAAGATATATGTGATATGTGTAACTCTCAAAATTATGTTGCATGACTGGGAAATAGGGATTGTTTCATGGTCAAAAGTATTGTCATTTCAATGTAATTCACATAGGAAGGATAACCATTTGTGATTTGGAGAATTTCTCAATTCCTTCCCTTAAATTTTTCTAATAATTATGTATTAATAAAAAACAGTTTTAATATTTAAATCACTACTATTATGAGAGGCATATAACATCAAGACTAATATTTTATAAAAACATGAATATAATAGCAATACATAATGCTATCCTCAAAGGAACCCTAAACTAGATTTTTTTTTTTTAATTTTAGTTTATTTTAATTGTAAACAGCAGCAGCAGTAAGCAGCAAACAGGAGGCAGCAGGCAGATGGCAGATCGCTGGGTGGAGAACTGAGAACACACCTCTAGGTTGCAGATCACAGATCGCAGTATGCGGGACGCATCACTAAGAAACACCTCAGATAGACAGCACCTTTAGCACACACCTCGAGTATGCACCTTTAGTTCACAGGATGCAGGACGCACCTCTAAGAAGAAGAAGCAGAACTCTGAGAAGAAACAGATCTCTGATAAGCTTAGAAGCCTGTCTTTCTCTAAAACTTTCTCTATAAGCAAAGCTATCTTCCTCTCAAAGCCTCTTCCTCTAAAATCAAGTAAGCCTCTTTTCCTTTATAAGCTAGAGAATAAGCAAGCAAGCAAGGAAGCAGCACAGGAATAGAAGTAGTTTATTTCCAGTCCACCTCCGATAAATACCCGCGCAACAGATACATGTTGTTTCTGTTTGTACGTGGAGTAACAGCATACCATTTGCGTAATCATACATTTACATAGGGTAATGATGTTTGATTCACTCTGTTATTTTTTCCTTCACCCCCCACCCCTCTTTTCCCTCTATACAGTCCCTCCTTCTTCCATTCTTGGCCCCCTCCCACCCCCCATTATGTGTCATCATCCGCTTATCAGCAAGATCATTGGTCCTTTGATTTTTGAGATTGGCTTATCTCACTTAGCATGATATTCTCCAATTTCATCCATTTACCTGCAAATGCCATAATTTTATTATTCTTTATAGCTGAGTAATATTCCATTGTATATATACACCACAGTTTCTTTATCCATTCATCAATTGAAGGACATCTAGGTTGGTTCCACAGTCTGGCTATTGTGAATTGAGCAGCTATGAACGTTGATGTGGCTGTATCTCTGTAATATGCTGATTTTAAGTCCTTTGGGTATAGGCCAAGGAGTGGGATAGCTGGGTCAAATGGTGGGTCCATTCCAAGATTTCTAAGGAAAATCTTTAAGATCTAAATTAGATCTTAAAAAACCTTATTTCATTGTATTATATTCTACATATGGTGTTTGTAATTTAAATAAAACTCCCTGGGCTGGGGATGTAACTTAGTGAAAGGTTGCTTGCCTAGCATGTGAAGCTATGGGTTTAGCCCCACACAACCTCACACAAACACACCCAAAAAGAAAAAAAGAGTCCTATATACATTAATAATGTACAGATTTCCTAATACTAGAAAATTAAAATGGTAAACCAAAACTCAGATAACAAGTACTTCAAGTTTAAAGATAATTAATATGCTACTTTTTAAAATATCTTCTTTATTTTTCAATATTGTAAATCAATCCAAAGATTTCCAGTTTCCAGTATAGCATTTAAAGAGTTTCAAAGCCGAAAATCTGTTCCAATAAATACAAAGTTGAACAAACTGAAAATCAGCACTGCCCCCAAATTGGACAGACAGGCAAATATAAAAATTCACAACTTGCTGGAGAATAGAACTCCCAAGAAGAAATATTGCCTATAATCATTTCTGGAGTAGGGAAGCCTGACTATGTAGAAATCTCCCTTTCTCCACAGGGGAAACCTTCCAAGACCCACAGTGGGTGTCTGAAACCATGGATAATAATAAATACTATATATACTTTGTTTTTTTTTTCCTATACTTACATGCCTATGGTAAAGTTTATAAATTAGGCACAATAGAAGATTAACTGCAACAACTAAAAATTAAATAGAACTATTATAACAATTTTTATATTAAAGTTACATGAATATAGTCTTTCTCTAAGCATTGTATATTACTGTATCCCCAACTTCTTGTGATGATGTGAGATGATACATTATAAGATGAAATAAATAATATAGTCATCATGCAGTAGCATAATATTACCCTGTAAGGTTGACTTGAACACAAGCACTGTGGTACTGAGACAACCAATCTGATGGTGGAGATGGCTGCTAAATAACTAATAGGTAGGTAATATATACAACAAGGAAACACCGGGGAAGAAAGTGGCTCATATCCTATGTAGGACATAGCCAGAAAGTGCAAGATTCACTATGCTACTCAGAAGAACATAATATTAAAACTCATGAATTTTTTTCTGTAATTTGTGCCACAGTTCACTGTAGGTAAATGAAATCATGGAAAACAAAAATTATGGTTAATGGGGCAACTATAATTGACAAATTGCAAAGGTTTGGTATAGATATGACCGAAGGTTAAAAATTCTACCCAGTCATAGGGGTATCCCCACAGTCTTCTAAGTTTCACCTCCTAGAACTTAATCAGGATTTCACAATTAATGCTGGACATAAATAAATCCCCTCATGTGATGTACCTAGGGTGGCAGTGGAAATGTAACCATTTTGAAATATGCCAGAGAATTATGTTCTTAACAAGGTCTACCCTCAAGAAAAAATATGGAAGCAGTGAGAACCTAGCCCAATGGGGTTTTATCACATCCTAACAGAGTTTCAGGAGAGGAAAATAGATAATTCCAGGTTGCTTTAGCCTTACATATAAAATAAGGGAAATATGAATTCCAAATCCCTCTTCCATGTGGGAGAGTGTGGCGATATCTAACTCCAGTTCCTGTTAGCCTTCCTATTCCAACTAAGAGGGAAATGGAAAAGTACTGGTGAAGTTCACAGAGGCACAGACTCCCTAAAAGACTAACACTTAATCATGGGATTATCAAATGATTCCTTTTACTTCACAGTTCACCCTTATAAAGACCTGTTTACTCAGTAATCATGTCTTGCTATCAAGGAAAAAATTGCAAGATAGAAAAAAAGGAAGGAAATATGGCTTAAAAAGACAGCAAGCATTAGAATTCATATGTGGCAGGGATTTTGGAATTATCAGAATAGTAATTTAAAACAACTATGAGTCATACATTCCAGGATCTACTAAATAAAGTAGATAGCATGCAATAACATATGGGCAATGTAAGTGGATGTAATATAATCAGAGATGGAAATTTTAACAAAGGAACAAAAAGAAACACTGGAGGCAATGAACACTGTAACAGAAATGAAGGATGTATTTGATGGACTTATTAATGAACTGAGGAAACAATCCCTGAACTTATGGATACCTCAATAGAAACCTCAAAAACTAAAAAGCAAAGAAAAAAATAGATGCAAAAAAGCACACTATCCAAACACTGTGAAAAAACTATAAAAGGAGATAATAAATGGAAATATCAGAAGGAGGAGAGAAAGGAAACAAAGGAAATACTTGAACAATAATGAATGAGAATTTTCTCATATTAATGTCAGGCACTAATATACAGATCCAATTCAGTAAGTTAAGAGAACTGGAAGTAGAATCAATTTCAACAACAACTATACCTGGGCATATTGTATTCAAATTACAGAAAATCAAAAATTAAAAATTCTGAAAAAAGTTGGGTGGGAAGGAGAACAAAGTTAAGAATTGCATGTGATTTCTCAAAAATCATGTAAGCAAGAAGAGAGCACAAAGAAATATTTTAAATGCTCACAAAACCCCACCAATTTAAATTCTGTTTCCTGAGAAATTATTGTTTTCAAGTGAAGAAATACTTTATCAGAAAAAAAAATGAAAGAACTTGTTGTAAGTAGAACTTCCTTATGAGAAATGTTGAAAAACAATTATTTACAGAGAAGAAAAATTTTGTAGGTAAGAAACTTGTATCTATATAAGGAAAGGAAGAGCATCAGAGAAGGAAAAATAAAATAAAAACATTTGTCTTATTCTAAATTGATCTAGCCGATGACCATTTGTGGGAAAAGCCTGTTCTTCATAATTTAATCTCTAATTAAGCAAAATTCCAATCAAAATGCCCAGAAGTTATTTTGTGGATATCAAGAAAATAATTCTAAAGTTTATATAGGAAGAAAAAAAAACTCAAAATAGCAAACATGACATTAAAGTAGAAAAAAATTGGAGCGCTGATACTACCCCACTTCAGTACTTAATATACGGTACAGAAATCAAAGAGGAGACAAGCAGATCTGTCAGAGAAGTCAGCTATCAACCCACATAAATATCTAACTGAATTCTGACAGAATAGAAAAGACAATGCAATGTAGGAAAGATAACACCTTTTCAATGACTGTTGGCACTCACATGCACATGGAAATGCATTTATCCATACACATGCCTCATTCCTATCATAAAAATTAACTCAAAATGAATCATAGATCTAAATGTGAAACACAGAACTGTGAAACCCCTAGAAGACAACATACAATACCTACATGGCCTTAGATTGGGAATGACATTTTAGACAAAACACCAAAGGTACAATCCATGAAGGGAATAAGTGATAAGTTGGATTTCATTAAAATTGAAAATTTCTGCTCTGCTAAGCACTATGTCAAGAGAATGATAAGAAAAGTAGCAGACTGGGAGGGAATATTTGCAGAAGATATAAATAATAAAGAATATTGTTCAAAATATATCAAGAGTTTTAACTAGATAGTGAACAACCTAATTAAAAAATAACCAAAAGCACTGGATATGTAGCTCAGTAGTAGAGCATTTGCCTAGCATGTCTCAGACATTATGTTTAAATCCCAGTAGTATCAAAAAGTAAAAATAGAAAAAGAAGGAAAAAGTTTTTTAAAAGCTGAAAATATTACAAATACATAATCAAAAAAGATATATAGATGGCAAATAAGTATATGAAAAGATGTTCCCCAGTTATCAATAGGGAAATGCAAATTAAAACTTTGATATCTCATAGCATACCTATTAGAATGACCAAAATCTAGAACACGGACAACACTGAAAGCTCTAAATGATGTGGAGTAATGGAAACGGTTATTGCTGCTGGGAATGCAAAATGATCATCAGTCACATTGGAAAACAGCTTATTGATTTCTTTTAAAACTAAACTACTCATACTCTAACCATAAGATCCAGCAATCACACTTCTTGGTATTTACCCACAGTGTTGAAAATTCCTGTCTACACAAAAGTCTGCACAGTGATTTTATTAAAGCAACTTTATTCATAATTGCCAATATTTGGAGGCAACTAATATATCCTTCAGTAAGTGAATAGATAAATACCTTGTGGTACATTCAGATAGAGGAGTATTATTTAAAAAGAAATGTTATCAAGCATTCAAAAGATACGGAAGAGACTGAAATATATAGAACTAAGTGAAAGAAGTCAATCTGAAAATGTTACATCTTATACAATTCCAACTATATAACTGACATTCCAGAAAAGACAAATAGTAAACTGATCAGTGTTTGCAGGGACTAGATGGAAGAGAGAGTTGGACAGGCAAAGCACAGAGGATCTGTGGGCAGTGAAACCATTCTGCTCGGCACTGTAATGGTGAATATATCACCAACATAATCATACATTTGTTTAAACCCATAGAATGTATGAAAACAAGAGTGAAATCTAATGTAAACTATGGGCACTGGGTGATAATCCTGTGCCAATGTAAATTCATCAGTCATAATAAATGTCCATACTACTCTGGGAGGGATATCAATAATGGGGAAAGCTATGGGGCTTGAGGGGGCAAAGGGTATATAGAAAATATTTGTATCTGCTCATCGATTATGTTGTGAAACAAAAACTCCTCTAAAAAGTAGGTTTAAATAACAATAATGATAAATAAATAATAAGAAGAAAGAAAGACCTTGATCTTACTTTTTTTTTTCTTTCTTTTTTTTTTTTTTTTTTGGTACTGGGGATCGAACTCAGGGCCCTATACTTGCAAGGCAAGCACTCTACCAGCTGAGCTATCTCCCCAGCCCTGATCTTATTTCTTATTATATAGTTGACTATTTCTGGAAAACAAAAAGAGCACGTGACAGAAATAATATATATGTATAGATAAATAGTAATAATTTTTATGCAAAAGAAGGATAACATTTTATGACTCTTGATGAATAATTAAATGGAAAAATTTGTACAACCAGATATCAAGACTAAATAAACAAGTTTTATTCACTTGTTTGTGTGTTATATTTCAAAGCACAGAATGCCACAATGTAGAAAAATATAAGCAGATTAAGACTATAAAGCAAATTATTCACAATATATTTCAAATGTGAATGATTTACATGGTATTCATTATCAAATCTTTAATTTAATAGATATTGAGTGATTACAGATTTTAATATACTGTGGAATGTACAAAAGTAGATAACAATCTCTACCTTCAAAGAACTTCCAATCTAATGGGGAAAATATTTGATTATACCAGTTAAATTTCCTTATACTCAATTTTATTTTACCTTCAAAATAGCAATTTTATATGGTTTCTTTAATGTAATAAAAAATCCTAAAACACTACATATGGTGCAGGTAGTAAGAAAAAAATAAAAAAAAAAAAACACAAATATTCACAAATAGACTTGAAGAAAGCACAGAATTTCCAAAAGTAAAGTTGGAAAGATGTGCACAGAGATGAGAATATATGCAAAAATATAGGGAAAAAATGTGATGCTGAAGAAAGTCGATGACATGTGGCTGTATCAGAGTGAAGACCTGGAACTCAAGGTTTGGGTGAGAATATGAATGGCCTCAAAGAGCATCGAAGCAGCTTCAACTGTGATTAATAGGTTGAAAACAAGGGACATCTCTGTGAGGAAGCAGAAATATGCTTTAGGGTGAATTATGTGATAATTGATACTGAATGAGTAATGGGGACAAAGATGGAAATTGACACAGTCTGTTACTCTTGCAATAGAACTAAAAATACATAAAAAGACTAAATTAGAATAGTAAAAGTGCAAATGGAAAGGAAGGGTTATGGCAAGAAAGATGTCAGGGTAGTCATTATTGACTTTCGAAAAGAGTTCCAACACAGAGGCCAAATCCAAATCTAACTTTCAAGGTACTAATGAGTCAAGGTCTGAGGGAAGAATGAAGGAATGTAAAGAATTCAGTTAGGGGGTGGGAGTAGAAAGTTTGCATAACAACTCCAGGACATAAGTGAATTGTAGCCTATTTTAAAATAAAGAGACTTGATGATTGTAGGCAAAGTGTTAGTGAAAGGTAGGGAGAATGAATTTGCAAATGTGTATTTTAAGGTAGGAAAAGGAAGGGTGCTTGACAGGAAAAGATCCCTGAGGACAAATGAGATGACCACTAACAACATAGATGATTAACCTTAGTGGACCATTCCAGTCTCTTCAGTTCTGAAGAAGCACAAGAGAGAGGATAAGCTCTGTGTAGTGGCTTGTATGGGTAATCCCAGCTGTTTAGGAGGTTGAGGCAGGAGGATCATAAGTTCAAGACCAGCCTGAGCAATTTGGTGAGATCCTGTATCAAAATAAAAATACAAAGTTTGGAGTGCAGTTCAGTGGTAGAGTTCCCCAGAGTTCTATCCCCAGTATAGAACCTCGAAAAGAGAAGGGGTGCATGGGGATAGGATAAAGTTGGAATTGTTTGGAGGTATTGGGAAAGAAGTTACAGAAATCTCTACCCATCTCTTGGCACTGGTTTTTATCCTAAGACTGGAATAACAGCTATTATTTCTATTGGGGAAAATTTTTGAAGTGTAGTGGACCTCCACATATTCAGTGAAAACATTGGTGGTTATGATTCTTGAATAGGTGTTGGAATGCTTTTCCTAGAGCCTTATTCTAATAATTGTAAGGCATTCTACATGTAAGACTTTGTGTGCTAATGAAGTTTTATCAAATTGTCCCTGACCTCCACCAATTGTTTAATTAAAGTTGCCTTGACATTTTACTTACACTCTACTTAGAGTCTCCTCAATAAACTATAACTGTATTAGATTTGGAAATACTTTTACCCCCAAAAGATAGCCTGAAAAATATTACAGATGATGAATTTATAAAAGTAGATGTCAAGAGACTTCTTCCATTGTTAACTGTTTAAAATTTATATAAATGCATTAAAATAATAAAAGAAACTTATCAACATATAAAATAGTAAATGGTTTTGGGTAACATAAGACATTAAGGTTTAAAAAACAAAAAATATCTTGAGATAAGCACCAAGATTTCCTCAGATCCAAGCCATCCTACTTTATGAATACATTGTGTATTTAAAATACATCAGATATTTAAAATCAGGTTTTGTGTTCACTGTGATCCACATGTTTTCCTGCTTACAACCAAACCTCAGGATGTTAGCATTATTATTCCCAATTTACAGAGTCCCTGAGGCTCTTGGGGGATAAATAAATTCTTCAAGAATAAGAACTAGAAAACAATGAGGCTGGAAGTTAGACGTAGCTACATCTAGTTTCAGGTTCTGTGAGTTTTCTTCCATCCGAGTTTACCTATCTGAAAGGTGCGGCTGTTCCATTTGGAGACAGCACATATTATTTTTGAAAGACGTTTATGATTCATGTTTGCTATGACATTTTCTAAAGGTCTTCGTAAACCTCTATGAGGATTATCAATTTTGCTGTACATCTCTTGAGTTTTGCGCTTTGTTCCAAGTACAGCTTAACCTCAAATACTTTATTACCTAATGTGAACACAAGTTTTATTATCTCTGCCAAAGTGCTCAAGTTCAGCATTCACTTTACGACCCGGGCTTCTTATTACTTGACTTAATACATTCCTCAAGGTCGTCTTCAACCTACTCCTCACTTCTTTGTTTGACTTCCCCTTAATATTTGATAAGCAATAACCAGTTATGTAATTTGTATATTCATCACCCGTCTGGAGTCAGTGGGACCAAAATCCACTTAAAATAAGATGGACTAAAAGGAGCTATTCACAAGTATCTTAGAAGGGCAGTCTGAAAGAAACTCCTGTTTTGCACAGAAAGGAATATGAAGTATTCAATTCAGTAGCAAACTGGGTAGCATTTCTTTTGTTCAAGTGTGTGCTTTTTTAAGATATAAAAGCTATGAGAGTTTGAAAATGTAGGTGTGCATGTTTTATATAAATAAGGAAGTCATTTAAGAAAATATGATAATATTCAGGATGCCTAAATGTAGGTTTGTGGAACTAACAGCTAAGTTGAGATGTTGTAGAAGAAATCAGAGATAAAAATAACATTAAAAAACAAACAAAGGTAAAACTGAAATAGAAATATATCAGTGGTTCTTATCCCCCAAAGTGTCAGAAATGTGGGAAGAGAAAAAAAGTTAATATTGGATGGAAGATTCAGTATCTATTGTGGAGTTCCATTGTCTTTACACAAGAAATACTGAAGTATTTCTTAGAGTCAGGGTAAAGAGTTATTCATTGGGCTGAACCAGGAATTAGTAACACAGACAACATAATTAAAAAGAAGTTAAAAGAGGAAATTTTCATTAAATGTGAGAAGTAACTTGTGGATTAGCAAGGAAAAATAAAAAAGAAATATCAGGTACACAGAATTGTGTATAAGAGTCTGGACTTTGGAATAGCAAACTCTAGTGTTTTCAGTCCAGTGGTATCATCCTGAGTAGATTAAGCAGCCTCTCTGAGTTTTAGTTTATTCATTGTTCATCAGTTAAGTGGGCACTATAAGATGGTTGCAAAGACTAGCATGTCAGAGCCGCTTATGAGTTTTGGTGATTTGACATCTTTAACCTTCAGCTGTTCTCATCATCCAATGACTGGGTAAATACATGCTTTTAAGCTTTAGCCATAGTGAGGAAGCAGGTTAAAACAGAAACTGAAGTGACTGTATTCCTTACAGGTATTATTTCTTCCTGGAATTTCTGTTGTTTGTAAAGACTAATTATAAAATGAATAAATTCAGTAATCTAAGTTGAATGCTAGAAGAAATATATAAGGCAGAGAGCAGAGTTAACAAAATATAAGCCTCAAAATTAGAAGTCTTAAAGAACGCAAACAACTAATTAGATAAAAAGAATCAATGCTCTTTTTTAACCATCATAAAGACAGTAATGGAAAACCTGAGAGTATCTAATGACAGCAAAGTGGAAAATCTGTGACAGAGAGAGTATCCTTGTCCCTTGGTCACCAGTAGTACAAAAGGTAAAAGTTAAGTTGCATGGGGTAAACAAATTCATTGTTTTAATAAATAAATTGAATGTACTCCAGGAGAGCAGATGTATTTACTAGCATTTGAAGAATTTTAAATGCCAAATTAATTTAAGCTAGATAGTTTGGGATTTCATAGAGTAATTATTAAGTAGATCCATGCATGGATGCCTATTTGTTTTTGTGCCAAGAAGCAGACAGGCAGTGCTTATAAGTTTTAATCACACAGCCTCTTCTGTGTAGCACAACTGAATGTCAATTTATCCTTGTTAATCTGAAAGTCGGCAGTAAACCTTATGGATGTCTGTCCAGGCAGGAGTCGCCTTAAACAGTTCTGACACTTAAGCCCTGAACTCTTGTTCAGCATTGTAATCTTCTACAGCATGATTCTTAATACAACCCAGACTCAATTGTTGCATGTTTGCTAATTTCTATCTATCCGATTTCTTTCTCTACATTAAAAAAATCATATCTCATTTTTGAAGTATATTTTTATAGTAAACAAACAGAAAGAGTTTGTTGGGGATCCTTAGGGAAACCCACATTATTCCAAGATATTCTTAAGTCTTTCTTTTTAAATCACCTGATTTCTCATGTGAAACTTGAATTTGAATTCAGATTATTTGAGAATAAAACCTCAGCCCATTTAGGAATACTTGGCTTTACTTTAGTCTCTTTTGTTAAGGCAGTGTTGTTATCACAATGTGAAAACCAAAGTGGGATTCACAATGGACTAGCTGCTATCATGCACCTCCTAAAGGAAGCTACACAGGCCTATCTGATAGATAAGTCCACATATTCACTAAAAGGCATAAATATTTCTTATCTTTTCCAGTTTTCTCCATCCTCCTGTGAGTTCCTTGGTTTGCAAGGGATTCATAAAGCTAAGCCCTCTTGACTCCCTGGAAAATACTCCATATGTGTTAATTATTTGCTAACAAGCAGACTAGGAAATAAGGAGACATAGAATACCCAGCATCCTTTATCTGTGGGGTTTCTTTCTATCCATCACAACTTCATCATGCATTCCTCATTTTCCTATTGAATGAAGCAACATATGGCATCTAAGAATAAGAGAAATAAATTTTCAAAAAAATGATTGTTTCTACCAAATACTTTGTGGTATGAGAAAAACCATAAACTCTGAACATAAAAAAATTGAAAGTTGCATAGTACTTCACAAATTTGATAACACTCAGTGGTATGCAAACTTTTTTGTTATATCAGGCTAACAACCTGATCACTTGTGTCACAAATTCTTACTTCTCTTCATCATGAATTGGCAATGTGCAATGTCCAGACTAAGTGGAGAATGACTTGCAGGTATAAGATGGAATCCCAGGATTCATCTCTAAACTTGGGCTTGGTGTGCATTCCGTTCCATTCAATTCCAAGAATGAAGTAGGACAGTTAGGGGCACCAGAATTTCTCTTTGCCTACACACAAGAGTGATGCCCTACCCCTAGTCCTTTATGCATTTATCAAATGCTTTATGCAAAGTTTGAAAAACTCTCCATTTATGATTTGAATTCAACTTACAGACCTGCTCTGGAGACAGGTACACATTCATAATTTAAAAAAAAAAAAGGAAGCGTATTGAAATTTACACACTCTTTTGAAAAACAGCATGAGCATGAGGGTTTGTTCAATATTGACTCCAACATTCCCTATTATCTTGAATGTGAGTGTGATTTCTATTATCATGCACCGTATTTTTTTAGTATGTAATTTCAAGATGCCCAATTATAACTTCATTGTTAGCCCCTATGCACATCTGAATTTATAGTTCCTGCTCTGTCTTGTGCCAGGAAATATACAGAGTCCAAGGTAAAGAAATGTAGAAATTTTATCCCTGCTTCAGATAAGCTCAGATTAGCAGAAAAAATATTTAACTAAAATATAATAAACAATAACACAAAGCATGTTCAAAGTGTTATGGGACTAAAGAAGAAAAAACGTTATTTCATTTCAATGTATCCTCTTTGATCTTTATTGAAGAAATACTGCTAAGTAAAATTTTAACATTCAAGCTGTACTGAAATAAAAATACAAGATAACTGTAAGGATACCAAGTTAAAGCACAGGAATAATTCTCAGGCACACGAATTTCTTTGTTTCAGGATCAGAAGGGTCATGAATAGAAAGGCATTGAAATCTGAGACAATTTGTCAGTATTAAAATTAGAGCTCTGTCAACTCAAAATCTAGGTTTTAGCAATCCTTTTGTGTCACTGCAGCTGTTTGTAGAGTTACCAGGTCCAAATATTCTAGAAGACCCAACAGCAGTGAATGGACTACACTTCCTAATCTATAATAGCAGACTGTAATCTGTAATGGTGGGCTGTCAGGATATGACACATGTTAACCACTTGAATCTCAAAGTGCTGTGAGACATCAGCAAGGATGGAGCTGTTAGGGCATTGGGAAATGGACACTTGACAGGAATGGTTTTGTTCACAATGCTATTCATGTATTAAAATATAGCTTGTTGGCACATGATCAGATTTTGACAGCTTGGAAATTACAGAACATTTTGCTAGAACAATAAAAAGACTGAGACCAGCAAAACCCATATTTGTATCTGTATACAAGAAAATAGAAAAAGGGAGATGAGGGAGGAAATGGTGAAATAGAGAAAAACAATTTCAGTTTCTTAGATCTCATTTATACAGTGTAAAACCACAGCAATGTTACTATCACACAAAAAGGGTTGACCCCCAATGAAATTCATGTTAGCTGTCTGATTCACTTTACATGTCTTAACAAAGATAAAAACATTACCTCCGTTGAGGTGCTTAGACCAAATTGTGAACAATTAGGGAACCAATATTGGAACACATATGATTATATAATAAGTTGGTTGAGCACTTTCAACTGTTATATTAGAACCTGCTCTCCACAAACAAAGGAAAATTCCGAAGAATTTGCCAATCATAATTCATAACTCTAACCACTTTCAGTCTTAAGAATATTATGGAGGCCTGGTGTGCTGGTGTACGCCTGAAATCCTAGGAACTTGGAAGCCTAAGGCATGAGGATCTAGAGTTCAAAGCCAGCCTCAACAAAAGCAAGGCCCTAAGCAATTCAGTGAGACCCTTTCTCTAAATAAAATAACAAATAGTGCTGGGGATGTATAGTTCAGTGGCCCCTGAGTTCAATCCCTGGTGACCCCCTCAAAAAAAGAATATTATGGAAATTTTAGTTAGAAACTGTGATGTTTAGCCCAAATCAAAGTTCTTTTCTCCTTCCAATGCTGACTACATTTGCCTATCTCTACAGCAACTTAGAGTTGGTGTGTGTATACACATTTGTGAATACATATGTGAGTGTGAAATAAATCTCTGTGTGAGTATACCTGCATCTCTGTGTTAGTTTATGTTTGAGTAGTGAAGTTTGGTATCAACCTTTGGCATCACATACACTCTCTACCATAAAAATATTTCTCATTCTGAAGTTTGCTTTTCTGAAATTAACATAGGTACAATAAATGCTCTATTTGACTAGGGTTACTATGGAATCATTCTCTATCCTTGAACTTTTTAACCTGAGTCTTTTCATTTAAGGGGTGTCTCCTAGAAAACATGTTTTGGCGTCTTGTTTTGGTTTGTTGGTTTGGTTTGGTTTTTGTTCTTTTTTAAATCTATTCTGACAATCTCTATCTTTTAATTGGTGTATTTACATCATTTACAATTAACATAATTATTTATGGGATTGGATTATTACCTACCATGCTGTAACTGTTTTTTGTCACATTTTCTCTTTTTGTCATCTCTAGTTTTAATTGAATGTTTTCTACGATTCCATTTTATCTCTTCTAGTATATGCTTACACATATTTGTTATTAGTGATTGATTGAGAGCTTATATTGTACATTTTTACCTAATCTAACATTACTTTCAAATAAACTATACCGTTTCACATGTAGTGCAAGTACATTATAACAGAGTATTTCTGATTCTTCCCTGACATTTCTTGTGACATTCCTGTTATTCATTTCACTTACATTCTTATAGTCACCTAATGTATTATACCTATTATTGCTATATGCAACTATTTTTTTAAATCAATTAAGAATAAAAATACTGTACTCCATCTTTATTCTTATAATAATTTTCCTTTTTTATGTAGATTCAGCTTTATCAACTATGTCATTTTTATTTTTACTAAAGAACTTTTAAATTATTTTTCAGGGTGGATCCGCCAGCAAAAGAATTCTTCCATTTTATCTATGAAAATATTTTTCCTTCACTTTTTGAAGAATAATTATGTTTGATATAGAATTAGAGATTGGTATTGTTATGTTTCAACATGTTAAATATTTTATACCACTCTCTTTTGCCTACATGATTTTCATTGAAAAATCCACTGTAATTCTTACCTTTTGTGTCTATGCGTAAGGAGGTTTCCTGTGGCTTTCTAGGTGTGGCTGTTTCTGTATGTTTGTGGAGTATTTATCCTGTTTGGCATTCTCTGAGCTTTCTGGGTCATGATATGACATCTATCATTAATTACAGAAATTTTTCTGCTATAATTACTTAAAATTTTCTTCTACTCCATTCCCTCTTACTTCTTATTCTGGTACTATGCATATTATACCTTTTGATATTGTACCATGGTGGTGGGATGTTTTGTCATGTTTTTTTATTTTTCATTGTTTGCTCTATGCAATTTAATTTGGGAAGTTTCTCTTTTCTCTTCAAGCTTCTGATTCTCTCTTTGGCCATGTTGATTCATTTATGAGTCACTGATTCCTTAGTTACCACCAACTCATTAAGGAAACCCCCACTTTAGCAGACACTCAAACAGTGTGCCTTTCATGGAGATGTGATGGACTGTTTAGGAGTTGTGACAGTGATATTTGGTGCCCACATCCCAGGGTACATCTGTGTTCAGCCACTCTTACCATCTCCATCAGCCCTTACTGAGGCTGACATCCTAAACCCTCTTGCTCTTTGGAATCCTTTGCTCTGAGGGATGTCCTCTGTGTTGCAACTATGTGCAAAATAATTCAAATCAAGATATTTTCCCTGGTATGACCTTGACCCACTAGAAATTTATGCATTCTGCCTTGAAAAACTAAACTTGATCAAGAAGAAAGATTTAAAAAAAAAAAAATCCCATGTAATTGTCACTTGAAGCCTAGACAAAAATCTAGTGTTTCCTTTCCAGGGGTCCTGCTTGTTTGCCTCATCATAATGCTACAAAGTAGGAGATGAAAATTTTTAGTATATAGTTTGATCCTCCTTTTCCTTTTCTGAGACACAGGATATCCCTCTTTGAATTGTTCACACTTATCAAAATACTCCCTTGACATTTGAAGAATTAGAAGGCACATAATTTCTGTATAGTTAAAAAAAGATCCAGATAATAGTCAATGTTTCACAATGCTCTTAGACATTAAAATATCCATTTAAATCAAACATATTTTTAATATGGACAGCCTTTAGTCAGTTGATATAAATATAAAAATGTATTTTAGAAGATCAAAATGTTATTAATTTACAGAAAGCACAAAGGGAGATAATTTTAATCTCTGTCTTCTGATTCTTACTAAGATATTCCTTATACCATTATTCTTCCTTTTTCATTGGAAAATTCTCAATTCTAGCAGAATTCAACTGCTTGCTCTCTCCAGACTTAGAGTTGACTTCCAAATGGTGCAATGTTGTAGAACACACACAGATTGGAGTTCACATGAATCTGTATGACCTCAGTAAGATCTTCAGAGTAGCCATATTGGACATCTGGGTGTCCCTTGTTAGCTCTGTCTGTTTATAACCGTTGTTTTGAAGTTTTATTTCTCTTAATTTTTGTTCTATTCAGCCCTCCATTGTTCCCTATTTAGGTGAAATCACTGCGGTATCCATCAATTACCTAAATGGAGAACCTGACTATCATCTTTGATATTTCTGCTTTTCATCCCTGATATTGAATCAAACATATCATTAGAGATTCTAATCAAACACAGATCCCAAGAGATTCAGTATCTTAACATCTTTTGGATCTTATTCTTTCCTTTTCCACTGGCACCATTTAGATAATCATTACTTTCCAATCGTGTTTATGACAACCTCCTAACTGACTCACAACTTCCAGTTATATATGTGCATATATAAAATGTGCATCTCACCATGCCTCCTCCCTACTCAAAATCCTTCAAGGGTTCTCACTGGTTTTAGTATTAAACTCCAAACCACTCGATTTGTATGGGCTTGTCTTCTCTTCTAACATAAGTTCAACTCCACACCATCCGCCTACTCCAACCATCCTCTCATCTGAAGGGAGATTATTATGTGTCATAATCTATAGTTTCATTTTCTGTATTCCCATTTGACCCTAAGTTCCTTTAAGCAAAAACTGTGCATAATTTACTCATTATAACTTCTCTAATTCCTAATACATTGGTAGAAACATAATAAACATTTAATAAATATTTGTCAATTGGTTGAATGTTGAATAAAGATGACTTTTTCTTTTCCACTGAAAGCAGTTGAACCATATTTGAAGCTATTAGAGAAGCTTAAACTGATTGCTAATGGACAGGTTTTCTCTACACAGTGGCTAAACTGCCTATGATTATTCCTGGGGTTATGAATTTGCACTTCAGTGACTTTTATGTGGCATTATTGCAACATGGTTGAAAAGGAAATTTGATCTCTTACAAAAAAAACACAAAAGTAAAGTGAATTTGCTCAGATGGAAAGCATCTTTGGTTGCTTCCCGTTGTGTAAAGCTGGGAGACCTTTGTTCAGACTCAGAATATTCTAAAAGGCAATTATCATGACACCTAAATCTCTGTTCTGACTTGCCTACTGAAGAAAACAAAACACAAATATATGCAAAAACAATATGTTTCAAACATGTGTTGCCTTTTAATGACTTAAACCTCTATTAATGTACAAGAAAAATGGAAAGTGGAGCTCTTGCTCACTGAAATATATCAGGAGCCTTCTGTTCTCTGTTAGAACAGCTGCCCCATTTACTGCTGCTTTGACGAAATCACTGCCCAACTTCTCTATTCAGGAAGATCAGTGTTTACACTCTAGTCGGTCTTGAATCAAAACAGTTCTGATTTGTTAATAATTCACTAACCAAATATTATGACTGAAATACTGGGACACTGGTAAATAATCAGATGCAGAATGGAACTTCTGTTGCATTTAGTCTGATCGTAGAAATGGAAAACACAAATAAAAAATGTAATTTAGCAATTTATCCTGTCCTATCAAATGCCAGCTGTTTTCAGGGTTGTAAGATAGAATGTTTTGTTTTTCCCCTCACGTCTTTAGAATCTGGGAACTAATTGGAAAGCAATCAAGCTACTTCACATTTTCTACTGGCAAAGAAGTAGAAGTCACTGAGGATACATTTGTTCATTCAATAAATATTTGCTGCACACCTATTATGTGCCAGGAATTTTGTAAAGCATTGAGTATACAGTAATGGACAACAGCAGAATCCCTGTATGCAAGGAACTTACTGGTTAATGTGGGAGTGAGAGACTAGACAATAAATAACCATACAAACACACAGTATGTCAGGTGGTGAGGACCCTAAGGGGTAAGGGGATGGAAAGGGCTATTTGATTTAGAGGGCATTAGATGAGCAAAGCAAGACAAGCAATTCATTTCACTGCCCTTGAGTAGTTTCTGCTTTTAAAAAATACTCATTGCACTTTTTAAAATTAAACAAAGGATTCCATTAAACAATCTTCTCCTATATTGATTTTTAACTGTAGAATCACCAGTGGTGATTCCGAGATGGATAAAATTTGAATTTATTAGGAAATAACATGAAGAGTACACAAGAGCTTCATGTATTAAGTATTGAACTTAGTCATTTTTACTCTGGTATACATGTATCTAACATTTTGTGGTTTATCTATAAATTATATTAGCTATTAAAGGCCATGACATATGCAGATGATATCATAAAAAGAAGAAATACTGACTTTTCTTATAAAAGGTATTATATGAGATAATAAATTGATTATATTTGATATATTATAATAGTCCCTAATTATCCACAGAAGATACATTTAGATTGATCCTTGAAACCTTAGATAGAACCAAACTCTGTATGTACTGTTGTTTCCTATACATGCTTACCTATGATAAAGTTTAATTTATAAATTAGACCCAGGAAGAGATTAGCAACAATAATAATAAAACAATCATAACAATATACTCTAGCAAAAGTTATTCAGTTTATTAATTGCTTATTTTAGGAACTTTCCACTTAATATTTTTGAACCATGGTTGACTACAGGTAATTGAAACCTGGTGAAGCAAAACCACAGATAAGGGGGACTACTATATTCTATATTTACTTTAATTTAATAGGCATAATAATAATAACTTCCATACAATGTTTATCATTTATCAGATGTTTTATGATATTCTAACTCATTTAAGCATCACAACAAACCTGTAAACTAAGTTATTGTTTTCATTTAGCAATAGAGAAGTCTGAGGTTCTGGGAAGTTAATTGATATTAAAACAGAGCAAGTTCTCAAACCCAAGCATTCTGATTTCAAATTTCATGTTTGTACTGTCCCACTGTCTGCAAATCCAAACAATATGCGTTAGACCATTTTATAGAAAAATCATTTTCTATATTTTCAGACTTATGAAATAAATAAAATCTCATGGGACACTTTAATTCATCTCTTCTGATTTTTTAAAAACTCTACATTATTTTCTTCACTAAATGTGTCCAAATTAAAACCAAAGACTCAGTTTTTCAAAGATTCAAGACTTCCTTTCAATAGTCAAGGGTATAGAATGTTAAACCATCAAAAAGAAATAAGTGATTAATTATAAATATTGTGGTGTTGCACATCTTACATGAAACCACACTGAAAGTCACATGCAGCCCTGGGCCCTCTGCTTAGGGAAGTAGCCTAAGTAGAAGATCAATAGCTAGAGTGTATTCTGAGTGAGATTTAAATATATGCACTTAACCACTTTTAGTAGTCTCCTCTTAGAAATGTCTAGCTGACCTACAAACAAAGAGACAAGTTTGGTTTTGGAGCTTTCCTTTGCTTTTCTTTTTCCTTCCTTCCTTTCTCTTTTCCCTGTTTCCTTCCTTCTTTCTTCTTCTTCCTCCCCTGGTATTTCTCCTTTTGAGAGTGTCTCTTAAAGAAATAAATCTTGAAAGTTCTGTCCCAATCAATGAAATGTGTTTCTTTGAAATTGGAAATTAGAATTACTTTCTGTGTCTGCAACACTGGTGTTACTGTGATCCATCATGGAAAACCTCGATGTCTGTTTTAATTGCAACAAGAACAGTAAAATCTATCTAAATTAAATGCTTATTTTCTCTCCAGAGAAAATAAAATAAAATCTTCATATGTCTAGCATCAGTAGCCAGCTGAAATGTATGTATAGTTATAGGTATGGGTATCAGAATAACAAACTTTCTTTCCTCCAGTTCCAAAAATAAAAACATGTAAATGATACTTTACATTGAATAAATTGTGGGGGAAATTCACAACTGACATACTGTTTATTGTAATATAAGACTGTAACAAATAAAATCTACAAAATAATTAAAGTGATAGAAGAAGGGAAAGCAGAGAATAGAAGAAAATTTACCAAATTTTTTGCCAAAGTTTTAGAAGAATCATGGTGTATGAAAGGGCACTAATCCTAGTGCCCTAACTTTTTGATTTTTAATTTTATTTTATTGTGCTAAGAATGCTCAACATGAGCTCTACCCTCTTAACAAAATTTTAAGTGTTCAATGTACTTGTTGACAGCTCTAAATGCTGGTTTTTCTGGTATTTCCTGTATAATATCAGACAGATCATTGAATCCCTTGATCCTTATTTCTCTAAAATCCAAAGTTTCTTAGTACCTATTCAAGGAATTAAAGAAAAACTTTACAAAAATTTAAAGTTTTGCAAGTAATTTAACATTATTCAGCAGTATAAAATATTAAGAAAGGTCAACCATAACCAACCTCCAATAAATGTTTCATTTTGGGAAAATAAAATGGCATGAATAAAAAGTGGACTCCAAAATATTGGCAATCTTTAGATTAAGTGAAAAAATAATATAATTGCATTAGGTTTGGGCAAACTCCTTACTTTGAGTATCTAAAAACATATATATACACATTTACCAAGATATTAGTTGCCCCAAACTGAAGAGATATAAGCTGCCTATCATTATAGACTAACAATTATGTCCTGTGTGTTTAAGTGAAGAAATAGTATTGCATTCAAATTGATGATGTTAAGTATGATCTTACTCTTCTGTCTCTTGCATGGTTCCAGCCTACATTTGGAACAAAAGAAAGACCCCAATTGCTTTCATATGAACAATATGAGTACAATGCCAAGCCCATCAAGGATGTTTTCTCCTATATTCCATCTGTCTTCACGTTTTATGAGAACTAAAAGCCTAAATCAATAATTTAACAAGCTAATGGACATATTTTTAAACACAATGGACTCCTTCTGAAAAGGGGCAAACCATCAGAGTCACAGAGGCAAAAATGGAAACTGACTGCTAATATTTAATGCTGGTCATGAAAAACACTATGTTAGGGCACGAGTACAGAGCAAGCTGCCTTAAAGTGAGGCCACCTCTTCCTGCTCGGCACAGCTGTTGCTTCTTTCTGTATTTGTCATTGTTATTATTATGAACCACTTATCTGACTACTGTTTAAAAGATTTGATCTGGAGGCAATGTCACATACAGAATGAAGCATTCAAATTTTAATATATATTTTAAATAAAAATGGATTCTATAAAAATGATTCTAAATTCCAATTTAAGGTACTATATAATATATTCTGGCTATTGATATGCATGACCATAAAATTTACAATGACATTGTATTTGTTATACAAGTAAGAAAAGCAAGGAAACTATTCTGGTACTGAAACTGAATACTTTTAACTCAAACTAGAGAGTGTTGATGCTTCATTTTACAGAAAAAATGATGTCTTTAATTTTCATTTTAGTGTTCCTGTTTTTCTTTCCTTTTTCGTGTATTTTAGATATTAGCCACTTCATAAAAGAGGCAAAAGTAAATTATTATCAAATTCACTGATTGTGTAACTTGCAATTAAAGACTTGAGGGGACGACCACTTGCCTGTATTAATGCAGCAATATCCCGTTTGTTACTGTGATGGTGCTTTTTCTCCTGACTTCATCATTGTCCAGAGAGTTCACTTATATTTACCCAATCCTCTATTATCAAGATTTATACATTACCATATTTAAAAGTACCATTTTTCCTTGCATCAACAAATGGATATATTCAATATTCAATAGATCATATCTTCTCAAATTTGGCTTATGCATATTATGCTTGGCAATCGTGTTAATGAAAAACTTTGTTTCTAATGAATAATTAGATGATGAGAAGCTTACCGACTTACTTTTATATTATTGCAGTAGACAAAAGGAAGAATTAAGGCTTGTGTTATGTTTGACTGTAAGGCAGTTGAGAGCCTTGAGGGTTGAGAGGAATACCAGTGGAAGTGCCAAGAATAAGATAAGACAGCCTAAGGGCATGCTTGGTGACAGAAGTAATGTCACCCAGACCTCAAAGCCCATCTGGAAGCCTGCGGCAGTTGACTGCTGATGTTAGCATTTTATGTTATATATATATAAAGTCATCCATTGAACAAGATGTCCTTGCCTGCTTTTGTCCTATGAGAGATAACTTTGGTTATATGAATCAATACATGTCTCTGAGCAGCAATCTTTCAAGGTACAATGAGTGGCACGTATGAACAATTTGCACCCATGCACTATACTCATTTTCTCCAGATGATATTTTGGGAATATTGAGCAAAAGTGTTCTTAACATATAGTAAGAAAATAACAATCAAAATAAGTAAACAAAAGGACAGGATAGGTAGAACACACACTGTCATGTTAAAATAGTAGCAATATATCATAGGTCTGTGAAAAATTGTTTGCTACTATATCCTACTGCATATCCTTTGACTTCCCTTCTGTAAACCTCAAACCACATCCATTCTTAATTTATCTTATTCTCCCTACACTCTCCAGAATAGGTTTTTTTTTTTTCTTTAACAAGTCAGTTGTCCAGAAATACTGAAACTAAAATGCTCTGTCTGCACAATAGGTGCTTTTAGCAAGCCAGATATGCACAGTTAAGCTGTGCCTGCAGAATTGTTTTTCTTAAAGTGCAGTCAATTGACCATATACCAGCACTAATTTGTTTCTAACCAGCAAGGCATGTGCACATGCTGCCCCACACAACAGTGATTGCAACCATCGCATCGTGGCCAGGATGCTTCTTTCTATTTCCAGAAAAGGGAAATTTAATTGCACCAGCATGCCTCAGCTTAGAACCACACATCTCTCAACTCTGTTTCTTTTGATGGTCAGATTTTCCATTTGCCCTACATTAAGTTTTATACTTCCTTCATAAAAACAAGGCTTAGTCTCCTACAGAAAATTCTGGAAAGACTACTTAGAACTAGTCTACTATAAAAATCTTCTAATACCATTTTGTTAATACCTCAGTGAAATGCTAACATGTATTTGCCTGTGGTCTAAAAATAATCTTTACAATACTCTCAAAGTAGATTTTTTAAAAATAATTTTGTCAGACTTTAGGTGTTCACCACAGCTTTAAAATTCCATCTTAAAATAACAACACTAGAGGGCAGGTGGTAGATTTCTAGGACATTTTATATTTCTTTAGGCACTCAGCCTGCCGCCTGGTTTTTTCATAATAATTTCAGTCCTGGGAAACTATAATTATCCTGAAGCACACTACTTACACTGTCTTATTTCTTAATTACAGTAGTGACATGAGATAAATGCATACTTATTAGGATCAAATGCATATTATTTTGTGGTGATTATAAAGAAGTTCTCATGACAACAATTGCAATTATATGGTCATCAATACTGATACCATGTTATGTTGTAGAAACTCTAATTAAGTCCTGCCAAGGGAACATTTCCTATTTATGATAAAAGGGTGAGAGAATGGCCAATGAAAAAACCAGTAACATAGATACCTCAAGCTTGTTCAAATGATTCCATATGAATCTCAAGTAATAATATTATATCAACTAACATTTGGGGGATTCAATATAAATTTCTACTAAACAAACTATATAAAGAATATTCTTCAAAATAGCCTTTCTCTTTTACACTATAAAATTTTGAATATACCTCAGGAGAAAAAAATGGACAAGAAATATAACAGGAATGTTATATCCAAAGATAAATTCTCAATCTATTGGTAGCATTGTTTTCAAATACTGTAATTCGTTGTCTTAAAACTTTCCATTTAGGGGCCAGGTTCCATAGCAGCCCTTCTGCAGAAGTAAAGATTGCCTTGCCCACCCCTCCCCACAAAAAGTTTTTATTTAGGATTCCAAAAATAATTTCTTTCATCATTCTATTTCAAAGAAAAACTCTCAGTTGACAAGATAATACTTTCATAGTCTTTTCCTCTGTCTTATGTAGAAATATATACTTTATCTTTTGTGTAAGGGCAAAAAGGAAAAAAATGATGGATGTCAGATTCAATGTATAACTGTGCTTAGGTAGAAGGTATCAGGCATATCCTGTGTTGGAGTGGGAATCTGGCTTCATGGGTTTGAATTCCTCTGCTGATGCTATTTAGATTTGAACTTCAAGGGATTACTTAACTGCTCTGTGAATCAGTTTCTTCATCTGTAAAGAGGAAAATAACAGGACCTACTTTGTAAGAGCATGGTAAAGACTAATTCTTCATATATGTAAGGAGCTTAGGATCATACCTAGGACATAATAAATGCTATGTAAACTTTAGATATTCATTTTGCAGTTCTGGAAAACTAAGGGTGAAGGGTCATGTTCTCACCTTCTCCTTTCTGCTTTTTACAATAGTGGGGAGTGAATCTGATCATCTCAAGAGGTTTTCCTCAGAAATTCTTTTCAGTATTCTAGTATGACATATGGAAAGACACTGTCTTTTCCAAAGTAAAAAGGCATTCAAGGAATGAACTTGGTATCTTTTACTTATAATTCCTTGCCCCAGAATATTGTGTATTGAATTCTGGTGCAAAGTAATGCTTTTTTTAAATTTTGAAATAAAAGACCTCTTCTCTGGGCATTTGCAGTTATCCAATGACATATTATATCTTCTGAACTGAAGGTCATCAGTATAACTTTTACTGCAGAGAGTAGTCAGCTGGGTTGCAACAAAAATTATACTGGAATGGTACTGCATACCCATTTTTATTTCCAAATAGTCTAAAATAATCACATAAAGCAACATATGCTCTTAAAAGAGAGTAAGCGAACAACCTTATAAAACATTAGCTTCTGAGACACTTGACTTTTCTTCTATATTTACTGCTCAATTTCAAATGCTATATTTATTCTAATATTATTAATTGTAACATCTTATTTTCCCACTTTGTGAATGAAATTAACAAAATACTTTATTTTTTATTCTATTATATTGGTTGCTTTGAACATTTATAAGTTTATATAAATAGTAGTAAAATTACTTCTAAACCACTTATATTTTAAAATAATTTGACATATAGGAACATATGCAAAATATTGTTATAGGAAAAGAATTCTCTTTTTATAAGTTGCAGAAGTAATCTCTGCAATTTAGATCAAAATTATGTCATTTCTCTTTTATGTATTTTTAACTCCTGCTACAATGCCTGATAGACTGTAAATTAGATTACCTCTGTAATTATATTCAGATTTTTGTTTGGTCTGTCCAGCACAATCTAGATTTCATTTTTCCTTAGTTTATTATACACAAAAGAACAACAGTAACTGAAATGCCATTTATTTTTAGAGTTAACATTGAGGTATGAAAAGCTATAAAAGGATTTGTAAGTATGGAAAAGTTTTAAGCTAAATATAATCAATTTCTGTGCAAATATTATTAGTTTTATAAAATTAAATTAATCTTTAACTGATACATTAAAACATAAAAATTGAACATATTATTGGGATACTATGTGATATTGCAATAAATGTATATTGCATAACATGCAAAGCAGGTATCTCCTCAAGCATTTATCATTTCTTTATGCAAAAAGCAATAGAAATCCTTTACTGCACTAAAAAAAATCTCCACTAGATAATAAAGAAACAAGTTTACTAAAGTTTGACTCTATTTCAACTTTGTGTGTGTGTGTGTGTGTGTGTGTGTGTGTGTGTAACTACATCAGAAAATATCTGGACCAATGTTTTTAGAACCGATCTGATTCTGACCCTTCACTAGTTTGAAAATTACTTCATCTGGGGGTTTGAAAATTACACTATACTTTGGATAAGCAGTGAGGGAATGCCCATCTCAATAACAACTTTAATTTTAAGAGTGAGTTTAAGTGTTAGATTGATGGAGAAATTAAATTTGGTCCTTCCATATAAAAAATAATTGTCCTTCCCATGAAATTCCAAGGAAAAGTGATATGCTTCCTGGAAATTTTGCTGCCAGTTTTGAACTTAAGTAGATGATATTATGTGGTCATTTTTATTTATCTTTCAGATCAGTATTTTCATGACCCATTTATCTAACTATGGAAATGACCGTCTGGGGTTATATACATTTGTGAACTTGGCCAACTTCGTGCACAGCTGGACTAACTTGAAGCTGCAAACTCTCCCTCCATTGCAACTGGCCCACAAATACTTTGAGCTCTTTCCTGAGCAAAAAGACCCTCTCTGGCAGGTAACATTTAACATTCTCTCCTGGGGTGGAGGGAAAGAAACTGGCAATTTGTGAAAGTCTAATTTGTGTTAGGAACTCTGCTGGACATATAAAAACTGACATTTAAATACAAGCTGTTCTTCTGTCCAATAGTCTCATTCTCTTCTTCAACAATATTTTTATTTGTATTACAGATCAAATGTTTGCAGTTTTTATTTATTTTCCTGGGTTGTTTGTTTGTTTGATTGGTTTGAAAATTTTGCATTGAGGATGCTGTTATATTGTTGGTGTACTCTCCACGCTAAAACATTTTGACTTGTATGCAGTGTGTATACGAACTAAAAATGAAATGGTTAGTACTGAGTATCTCAGGTTTCTACTAAGAACCAAGATAATCTAAAACCCTGTAACCAGATTCTAATCTGTATGTTCGAAATAAAGTATATATAAAAAAAAGGAAAAGCAAGTTGTGCCCAA